>NW_023416314.1:4115336-4715336 GCF_014108235.1 Myotis myotis
GGTAATAGTCGCCAGTATTACTCTACCCCTGTCCTTCCAAGATTAGTGTTCACTCTTACGATTCCAGGAACAGGAGGAACTAATTATTTTAAAGGGTCTTAGAGTGAGATTTCACGTGCTGATCAGTTTTAAGACTCCTCTCGTGTAATTAAGGTGGCATCCTGAAATTGCTGATTTTTTTAATGCTTTAGGTGTAATGTTTATAATCGGCGCTCATAGATTTGAGGTTGGCTAAGAAAAACCGTACCATTCCTTTGCTGTTTTCTAGTATTTCCTTCTATGTGACTTTCATTCAGGTTTTCTCCACACGCACATCCTCAGACATGTTTTGGTTATTTTCTAATGGCCGCAGGCAGTTTTCACTAAATGTGACTGTTCAGTGGGACCGCGTGTAAGTGTACTTGCTGGTCAGTAGTAGTTTCCATTCATTTTTTATAAATGGATGTTTATACTTCGCTAACCTATTTTGTATTAGAGTAGGCATTATGAAGTCAAAGGGAAAATAGGGTAGACTTAATAGACCAAAATAAACTTTAAGATTTTCTTGTTCAACCCCCTTTTTTGGAAAGATATACCTAAATCACTTCATTTCTATTTTCCAAAGCTTTCTCGCTCTCAAAAAAATAAAATAAAACTGAGCCCTGGCCAGAGTGGCTTGATTGGAGTGTCATCTTATACATTGAAAGGTTAGGGGTTCGATTCCAAGTCAGGACAGGTACATAAGGCAATCTCTCTCTCTCTCTCTCTCTCTCTCTCTCTCTCTCTCTCTCTCTCTCTCTCTCTCTCTCTCTCTCTCTGCTCTCCCTTTCTTTCTCCCTCTCCCTCTCCCTTCCCCTCTCTCTAGAATCAATAAGCATATCCTCGAGTGAGGATTAAAAAAATCTGAGAGAAGTCACCTCTATCACTGACATCAATATAAGCCATTGGGACTCCCATGACAAATTTCACTGTATGTTTGTAAACCAGACAACTCCTACACTTGGCTGTGCCTTCTAATCTTAGCAAAGATCAGAGACACTGGCCACGGTCTTGGGAAAACTGTGGACTTGGAAATAATCACTTAACTGCGTCTCAGGCTGCTCTTGTCCACAGGAACAAGTCCTTTATTTTTCTACATTGGTCACAGTTTCCAACACTTTTGAAGTTTCCCACAAGTTTACCTCAGCCATCAATTTAAAGATGGCTTCAGCTCTTCAGGAAGGTATTCCTGGGATTAGCATCGTTATGGGCATCTCCCTGAAAGGTTAGGGAACTTTAGAGCACAGTTGACCCTCTTGGGTCACGACCCCCTCCACCACCAACTCGCCCCACCCCCCGCACAGTGAAAATCCACAAAGAACTTTTAGTCAAAACTTAACTGCTAGTCGCCTACTTTTGACTGATAGCACAAACAGTCCATTAACACATATTTTGTATGTTATATGTATTATATACTGTATTCTTAAAATGCGGTAAGCTAAAGAAAAGAAAATATTAAGAAAAGCATAAGGAAGATAAAATATATTTACAGTATTTATTGAAAAAAATCTGTGATAAGTGGACCCACACAGTTCAAACTTGTGATATTCAAGGGTCAACTGTATACCTGTTGCAAAAAAAAGGAAGCACTAACGGGAAAATAGTAACAGTAGGTGACCCAGGTAGGGACCTGTTTGCTGCCAGTCACTCTGTGGGCCCCAAGCAAGGTCTCGGAGACATCGGTGGTTCTCCTCTGGCCTCGTTTGTTTCCACCCCTTCCTCATCCCTGCTCGGAGCCAGCAGACAATATAATAATGTGGAAAGAGCCAGCCATCCGCATCCCGACCATCTCAGTCTTAGGGAGAGCATAAGAAATACCAGTGGAGATGAACAGCTGGTGCAGGTGGTGAGGAAAGCTAAGGTATCTGAAGGCTCGGCATGAGAAAAGGAGAGAAGGAAGGAAGAATCCCAGCATCACACAGAAAAAGAGATCTGGCAGAGACGGCGTTGACACTACACGCCGTTGTGACTGACAGTGATAAACTGGATCTGTTCCATCGCCAAGAGCGCCCTTCCGGCGTGTTCCCGGAGCTGCCGGCACCAGGCTCTCGCCCGCTCCGGGCTTGCCCTTTCCGGGGGCGCGAGCTTCGTGCATGGCACCAGCCTTAGCCGCTTGCCCGCCGTGTCCTCAGGGGCCCGCCTTCCGTGCCTGCCCCGCACGGGACCTGGGTTTCCCCACACTGAGTGGGTCCCGTCAGTCACAGTGATTGACTCTCATTTCTACATTTGTGGGGAGGACACCCCTAGATTTTTAACTCCGTGGTTGTTTGCCTTTTGTCATTTCTTACTCTGTTCCTTAGAGTTCACCAAGATCTTACTATCGTTAGGCTTGGACAATCTCACATTTGCGTAAACAGCATTTTCTTCAAGATCCCTCTTGTACTGCACTCAGAATTCAGTACTCTCTGTTGGTGCTAGACATCTATTATCTCTGTGTTCCCTCCCAGCTCTCTCGGTACATGCGCTGAGAGCCGATAAGCTACCTGATTGTCATCCAGCAAAGATAAGTTACGTTCAGGAAATGGCGAGCTGAAGCTGCCCCGTTTACTTGTGTAACTGCCTTTCTGTGTCTCTAAAATGCTAACAGATGTGCAACTCCAAACTGGATATTAGACTCTCTCTCTCTCTCTGCTTTTTCCCCCTGAAGTGTAAGCTAGGGTAGTTCTTTCTCATGTTTAACTACTCATTGGGGCCATATCACTTTAGCAACACATCCAATTGAGCAAATGTGCTATTTTTCTCTTTCACGGGGAAGAGAGGAGGCCTGCTTTTGATCGGTAGTTACCCATCACCACCACACTGTCTTGCTGAGAAACATATGCAGCAAATCATTTCCTTTTCCATCATTCTCTACAGGCATTTTCACCTGCTTTAACTCAGCATAAAAGTCTTCCTTTTTCCACATTGGACCAGAGCAGGTGGAAATCCCAAGTACGTGCTTTAATCTCACAGTTTTTTGAAGCAGTATCAGATTTATTATTCAACTTGATCATGGGATGGCATGTGTATACATATTTAATTTCTTGTTTCTCTTCTGAGTTGAGGGACTTATTAATCATGTCTCAGAACTGTCTGCTTCTTCGTGGTGGTCAGGGCACACACTTAGATTCATGCACGGATTTCAGCATTCTTACTGACTTCTGTTTGAAGAAGCTGGCACCTCATAGGCAGTTTCACTGTTGCTCAGTGTCATAAAAAATAACATGATTTCTTTATCATCATCATCATCATCCTACGTACTCTTGATTTGATATTAAGCATTTTAGCCACAAAATATTTTTATTTTATTTTATTGCATGTAGGTTTAATATACTTAGAGAAGGGTGGTGTTAATTCTGATTAATAAAACTACTTACAACTACTTAGTGGTCTTTTCTACCTTTGATTTCCAAAATCTGGGGCATTTAGAATCTGGAAAGTTACTGCGAATGAACGGCATTTCCTGTGTTACTGCATCCTCATGGCAGGATTTTATTATGTGCTGCCCATTGGAGGTGATGATTACATTCTGGGTCTCTGTGAGTGGTTTTGACCGAATGAGCTGGTTCCGAGGCGCACTTTTCTGCGGATGCTCATGGTGAGGGATTCTTTTTTTTTTTTTTTTAAATATATTTTATTGATTTTTTACAGAGAGGAAGGGAGAGAGATAGAGAGTTAGAAACATCGATGAGAGAGAAACATCAATCAGCTGCCTCCTGCACACCCCCTACTGGGGATGTGCCCGCAACCGAGGTACATGCCCTTGACCGGAATCGAACCCGGGACCCTTCAGTCCACAGGCCGACGCTCTATCCACTGAGCCAAACCGGTTTCGGCGTGAGGGATTCTTTTAAGGGACTCCAAGTTTCTGATCTTTGCTGGTTGACTGTAGATTCTTTCATATGACGATTGAAATCAAAAGGTTGAGTTGAAGGAGAAAGATTTCTTTCAGAGACTTCCAGGTAAGGATGATAACTTGAATTGTGTGTACTCCTCTTGCTTTTATCCCTAATATCTATATTGTTATAACTTGGTCACTGATAACTGAGGAGTGAGAGACTGGTCGTTTTGTAAGATACTTTAGGGCAGAAATTCTGAATTGAGCAATTGTGCATAATTCCCTTTATTTGATGGTGACTTTGTATGTTTCCCTCCCAGTGGAAGTTTGTTTTAAATTCCCTCAGGAATGTCCATTACTTGTCTCTGATGTGAGAGCAATGGTGCTAGTTTCTAATGAATGGAAGGATGCGTGCAGGAGTAGATTCTGTGTGTAAACGCACACACGTTTGCTTTGCAGTCCCACCACGTAACCTGGTCATCGACATCCAGAAAGACACGGCCGTGGAGGGCGAGGAGATCGAAGTCAACTGCACGGCCATGGCCAGCAAGCCAGCCACCACTATCCGGTGGTTCAAAGGCAACACGGAGCTCAAAGGTGAGGCGCCCCCAGGTCCCGGGGAGGGGGGGTTCCCTTTGGGGAAACGAGAGGGAAATGCAACCCATGCCTCAGAACAAAGGCGTTCGTCTAGAGGTGGTTGATCATCACGGACTAAAGG
This sequence comes from Myotis myotis, assembly GCF_014108235.1. Classification (NCBI taxonomy): domain Eukaryota; kingdom Metazoa; phylum Chordata; class Mammalia; order Chiroptera; family Vespertilionidae; genus Myotis; species Myotis myotis. Next base: position 4,119,890 of record NW_023416314.1, read on the forward strand.
CGAGAGGCAGAGCATAACCGCGTGCTCGTGTCCTCATTCCTGTCCTCGTTCTGTGGTGTGGGGGTTGATGGTGGTGGGTGTCACTGTGAACTGGAACCGCTGTCAGAGCTGCCCCAGGGCTCAGGCTGTCCATGCTGTTCCCTCCGTTCTCCTTGCTTTTACCCGACGACCCAAGATGGTCAGAACCCCAAGTCCTCATGTTATTCATTTAACAGTGTATCACAGCCTTCACCGTGTGCGCTGCGAGTCATCCTACCACCGGCCGCCCCTCAGCTGTGCTCAGCGTGCTCTCCTGAGCCGTGGCCACGGCGGGAGGGGAAGGTCATCTTCATTGTGAACTTGCAGACACCCCCTTGCGTGTGAAACCTGCAGTTCAGTCGCCCATTTCCCGGCTGTTCTGCACAGCGTCTGGTGTGATGGCAAGCAGGCAGCCCTGCTCCCTGTTCCCACTGTCTCCCCAGGCTCGGCCATCCCGGGCTTCCTTCCTAGATCTCAGATAGCTGCTACCTTACCCGCTGCCTTGGCTGGAGGTGCAGCCTGGCCCCTGGCTCCCCTCTGTCAGTTGTCCTAAGCCCTCAGACGTGTTAGCATCCGGTTCTCTAGCAGCCGGCACCAAGGTCTCGGCCGAACTCCCGTCATGTGACAGAAGTGCTGCTGCGTGCCTCCCTTCGCTCTGGTGGGATGTTGATGTTACATACAGCATGGGATTCTGGTCAAGATGACACGAGTGAATATTCGCAGGGCATGTAGCTAGTGTCTGTGTGCTTGTTAAGTAGACGAAGGGCCCCAGGAAGAAAGGAACCGTCCTTAGAAAGGGGACAGAAAGCTCTCTGCCGCGAACCAGATCAGTCTGTGTAACAGCTCCCGTTCCAAACAGCTCGCTCTGTGTCACTCCCCCTTCCTGGGCGTGGTTTTGAAAGGAAGGAGTGCCCCATTTCCCCTCTGCGTTTCTGTCTGAGTGAACTGAGCCATGAAATGTGTGCCGATACGGACAAAACATTAAAAGAAAGTTAATGGTGCGGCTTGTCCCAGGGGGGGCGGGGTTTAGGAATGGGCGGCCTTGGCCTAGTCATCCCCTCCGGAAGCCTCCCCCTCCGCACGGCTCCCCTCTGGCCTGCCTCCCGCAGCCTGCTTTCTCTCCCCACACCCCTGCATGCGCTGCGGCCTTTCAAAGGTCTCAGAGCTTAAACATTCCAGTTACAATTTCAATTACGCAAATCCATTTTGTTCCTTTCCGCCTTGATTGATGCTGGTGGGGGTGGGGTAGGGGTGTTTATCATTCTCCTGATTAAGTTACTGGGGGGCTCTGGGTGACACCCTGGAATTTCTAAACCAAATGACAGCCTAGTGGACGGGTCAAGTTCAGATGGTGGTAGGATGGCACGCTCTTCTCTTCTTTCCTGAATGCCTTGAGCAGTCAGATGTCAAAAAGGTTCAACCTTCAGCTGCCTTTGGGGGAAGTTTTACGACAGAAGAAACATGTGTAATGTATTTAAATGAAAATGGTTTATGTTATGTCTAGTTGAAAATATCTGAAAGACCACCCTGCCAGGTTGAAATGTAGGAAATTCTCATTTTCTCCGCCATCTACCCACAGATCGTCCTTATCACAAGCGACTTCCATTCTCTTTGGTAAAATAACATTGGGCTGGGGCGGGGGAACAGAAGACCTGAACACAGCGATAGACATGCTCTCAGCTTCTGGCTTCCTGGTATGGTTTCTCCCCAGGCAAATCGGAGGTGGAAGAGTGGTCGGACATGTACACCGTGACTAGTCAGCTGATGCTGAAGGTGCGCAGGGAGGACGACGGCGTCCCAGTGATCTGCCAGGTGGAGCACCCTGCCGTCACCGGGAACCTGCAGACCCAGCGGTACCTAGAAGTACAGTGTGAGTACCTGTCGCGGCCGTGCTGGCTGCTGTCACAGTCACCACAGACAGAGCAGCTAGTAGCTTAGAAACAACAGCACTGTGTCTCTCACGGTTCTGGAGGCTGGGAGGTCCGAGATCAAGGCTCAGCACAGTCATGTTCTGGTGAGAGCCGCTTCCCGGTGCACGCAGGCACCTTCCCACTGCGACCTCACCCGGAGAAGGGGCTGAAGAGCTCTATGGAATCTCTTTTAATTAATTCCACTAATGTGGCTCTACCTTCAGACCTACGCACCTCCCAGAGGCTCCACCTCCTGGTCCTGTTCCGTAGGACATTGGGTCTTCAGTATATGGATGTGGGGGCACACAAACATTCAAGCTGTAGCAGTGCCCAAGTGTTCTGTTCTGAGGGCCCAGAGCAGCAATTGCTTAAAACATGTCAGAAGCCATTTATTGAATGCATATGTTCTGGTACTATAGATAGAATTTTTATCTAGTTGTCTTGGTAGAAAAATAAGCAAAGGATTATTTTACTGAAGCACAGCCATATTACTGAGTGCCAATAAGGATTTCGAAAATACTAGATTTAATCTAAATATGAAACTTTAAAATGATTCCAATCTGCTCTAGCATATGAGTTAATTACATTTTTTGAATATTGACTATAATCATTTCTATGTCAACCTCAAAATCTAGGGCAATCTCCTCTCCCCCTTTTTTAACCCCATCGTAAGTACTAAAGTTTTTATAGAAGAGATTTTATTTGCATTCAGCAGTTTGCTTAAAATTGCACATTCTCTTCCATTTTTAGCTTACGTGATACCAGTGAGTGTAAAAGTGGAACCCTTTGGGCGCAGTGCTCAGTCCTGTCGGCTTCACCAATAAAAGCCGTATCGTGGCGAGTGAGGTTAGCTCCTCACTGTGTCCTGTGGACAAAAGGTGTTCTCTTCATCTTCTCTTAGGGGCTCTCCTACTTGTGAAAAAAATATGTCTTCTGCACAAAACCATCCTCGCACCAAGGTTGCGTCTGAGTAACCACCTCTCATTTTCCATCAAAAGGCTCCTGGAACTTGGCCTCTGGTGGTTCTGGGAGCCTTGAGTGTACAGAGTGAAAAGGCTGCAAGCGTTTGGTGGGGTGGCAGTGCCTGGGGTCCGATAAGGAAACGCACTGCCCTCCGTGAATTCTTCTGTTACTTCCCTGGGCTGCTGTAACATGTCCACAAACCTGTGACTTGAAATAGCAGAAATGCATTATCTCACGGTCCTGGGAGACAGCAGGCTGAAAGCTGGGTGTCGGCAGGGCCGGGCGCCCTCTAAAAGCTCCGGGAGGAGCTTCCTGCCTGTTCGGGCTGCTCATGGCTCCAGGCTTCCTTGGGTGGTGGTCACATCACTGCCTTCTCTGTCTCCATCTGGACGCAGCCTTCTCCTTTCCTGTTTGTCTCTTAGAAGGGCACTAGTCATTGGACTTAGGGCCCACCCAGATAAATCCAGAATGTTCTTATTTCTAGATCCTTTTAATGTAGTTACATCTGTAAAGACTCCTTTTCCAAATGAGGCCAGTCCCAGGTCCCAGGGGTTGGGAAGTTTGGGGACCACCGTTCAGCCTCCTGCAGTTTTCATCACGTGTTTAAATGGAGCAAAACAAGGGGTTAGGCAGGGCACAGAGAGTTTCCTCTGAAAGACCACCGTCCCGTTCCAAGCTTTGCTTATTGACTCTGTGAGCTTGGCTCAGTTTAACATTACATAATGCAGATTTTCCTTGTCAATTCATTTCCTCTACTTCATTATGTAGCTTCATTATGGCAGCTGCTTATAATTTTCATATCACTAAAACTATTGTGGTGTGATGTCCCTATAATGGGAAAACATAAATGATCAGATGTTATCTAAATTGGCAGTTAGTAGATTTCTTTTGACTTTGTTAATATGTAATTCACTTAAGCAAACTTAATATCCATTAACTTCCCTTGTAGGGGTCCATTAGCTTCAATAATACATTAGCTCCTTTGTGAGACCTGAGTGGTACTCACCCAGTTCCCGCCCCAAACTCTTTCAGTAGCTTCCCCAGAATATCTTCTAAAAGCACATGACCCACCACCCGCAACATGACACTCACACCCAGTGCACAGGACTCCAAGCACTGCACCCCGACCTCGGGAGACATGATAATGATATTTATAAGCCGTGTCTTCCATGCTGTGTAGATTCAAGTGGCCTTTGTTCCTTAAGAAAAGAAGTAAAGCACCACCTCTGAATGCATTTTACTTCAGGCCACAAAGTGCTGCCAGCCCCTAGCTGCAGGCCAGGACCGCAGTGCCTCCAAACATGAAGACGCAGCTGCTGGCCATGTCCCTCTACGGCGCATCTCCTCATGGGAGGCCCTGCTCCCTTCTCCCCCGTCAGCCACACAAACAGTGTATCCCTGATACTCCATATTTTGGAACGTATGTAAAGAAAAAAGTCGTCCTGCCTAAAAGAAGGTTAAGAATCGCAAAGCATTTCCTTAATCTGCGTGGAACTGAGAGTCTGGCGTGGCACCCTAAGTGCAACTCTCTGCTCAGGAAAGTCACCCGCAGGCCACTCCCCTCCATCCCCAGAGCTCGACTGAGGACTTTGCGGGGTCAGCCAGGAATGCCCAAGTAGCTTCTTCAGGCACAAGGGGAATTCTCTACATCATTCCTACGGCTGTGCTCTCTGGAACCCAGCAGCTGTGCACAACAAAAAGGCTCAGGCCTCAGACGCCCAAGGCGCTGGGTCACTGGGCACCACGTTCTCGGGCATTGGCCGTGGTGTTGGTGACTCAGCTCCATTCTCCCAGAGGAGTCCTCTCTCCGCAGACAAGCCATGCCGTCTGGATGGCCAGGAGGGAAGGAGGCACTTTAATGCCTGAGGTTCCGTAGCCAGTCTGCATGGATGGTGAGTCATTTTGGATACCCTGTGAGAAGTAACTTTATTTATTGGCTCCAAACCCTTAGAGTCAGCAGTTCTTAACCTTTTTTGGGGATCACTGAGCTCTTTAAAAACCCTTTGATAGCTACAGACCCGGAAAAGATGAACAAAATTACATATTCCCTACATTTTGCTCACAATTTAGAAGTCTGTTGACCCTACAGTTTTCCCAACTTCAGTGATTTGAGGGCCACTTTCACAAGTTTTACCATATCAACAGGTTATCTGTGTTCCTGTCCCGTTGAGAATTTATCTTTAAGTCACTTTATTGCTTTAGCCTACTCAAGACCCATATAAAAGATCTATAAAATTATGAGTTTTATTTGCCATATGTATATCTAAATCTAATAAATATTAGTTAAATAAATATACAACTTAAAAAGACATACTACTATTATGTTTTAGTGTTTTTTCCTTTGCCACCTAAAAAGATTTCTTATATTATTCGTGATAAATAGTAACTTATCACCAGGAAATACTGAGTTCATCTGCGAACATCAGAGGAAGAATTGCTCTACTCTGGGTGAATACGGCTACTTTGGGGACAGAGCTAACCTGATAGGATTAGCATTAAGTACACTCACTTGGCTCAGCCGGCCATTTTGTCACATGACGGCTTATGGAAACCTCTCTCTCAGCTAAGAGGATATGAACAGGGTTAAATGACACATGAAGGATTAAATTCTATATAAATTATGTCCTCTTAAGAATACTATTTTTAAAAAGGAAATGAAATAATGAGAGGCTACATGGTATGCCATTAAATATCTTATTTCAAATGCACCAGGAAAAGGAGGAGCAAGATAAAATGAGCACACTGCTGCCATACTGCGTAGAAGACGAGGCTTGAGCTACAACTTGGACTTGCTTTTGTCTTGTGGATTTAAGTCCTAATTAACTGAACAAGAATTTTGCAGCATTTTTCGTTAGGACCCTGTATTGGAGGTATCAGGAGAAATTGTGTTGCCCAATTATGTGAAAAATCAGCCAGAAGTGGATGCTGTCACACTTTTAATAATCCTTAGATTTTTGGTGAGTGTAGATATTAATTGTGCAGTATGCATTGAAGTGATTAACATCAGAGTAATTTATCATCTGGAGATTTCTGAACATAAATAAATGAGTTGTTTTGTTCACAAGGTGTTGACCCCGTCAGAAGTAGAGAATTAGAGCTGCCCCTCCCCCTTTTATTATAAATATGAAAGCACCACAATCAGCCAAGTGTTCAGTTATTTGATTTTCTGGGGCATTAGCTGCTCTTGTTTGTGACATTTCCCTGTTGGGTGCTCGTTTGCAAGCTCATTAGGAAGGTTTTCTCACAGGAACGTTGCTGGGAACGGAGAGCGTACAGTAGGGCCCTCCGCTTCCCAGCTTTCGTCCTGAGCCCGGCAAGGACACAGCAGCGCGGCTCAACGTGTAACACGGAAAATAATTGTACTTGCCAGCTGGAACTCCAAGCTCTCTTTCCTTAGCTGCTGGGCAGAAACGGTTTTGCTTTTGAATGTTCTGAGCTGTATGACCCTCAGTTCTTCCTGTGCGTTTTTTTCTTGAGAGGTGCGTGGGGTTGCTGGCGTTTACATCACAGATGATACAGCAGAGCGGAGCCTGGTGCAGTTGTAACCGGTTAGCGCAGCCTCAGATCGCGGGGGGAGCGCAGGCTTGTCAAATAAGAGGCTGTGTAAACGAGAACAGCTCACTGTCTGTGCCTTAAAGAAAACTGTCTCAATAGCATCAAGGTGGCCACACTGAGCGAATGAGCCGGGAGCTGAGAGGAAAGCTGCGACCTTCAGCGCGGGGCCAGATCCCCGCAGACGGGAAGCCTCGCTGTGGACTGAGGTGACCCTGAGCTCTTGAATTCCTGCTGTGGCTACTGCTTTCTCCCATCGTAGCCTTGCTCTTTAAGATGTCCTTGCCGAACTCCTCATTTTGCGAGGGTTCTGTGTGTGTGACTATTTGTAAAAAATAAAATAAAAATTAAGAGATGAGTCTTGAAAGGGAGCATGAACAGACCCCAGAAGTGGGTGTTTGGGCACCTTCCCCGCTCTGATTACCCTCTGACAGTCAGTCATGGACGTGGACATGTTTCAAAGCGCGTGTTACTGACTCAGGCAGGCAGGGGCTTCGTAAACCCATGCTCCCCTTCATCCGAGGTCCAGAGAAGGCGAGAGGTTTGCTTTCATTCCCTCAACTGGGGGGAAATGGGCGTGGAGGGGACAGTCAGCCCTGCTCTTTATCTGCGTCAGAATAAATATTTCCCCTGTCCATGGGGCCCTGCAGGGAAGCAGGGAGGAAAACCTGGAAATCGGAAGCCATCCTGTTGGGAGTGGCAGGTGGGTTTCGGGAGCAGCTTGTGTCCCACCTCCTTGCCCTGAAATCTGCTCTCAGGTGCACTCTTCACAGCAGCCGGCTGGCCCGGCGGGCCTGTTCCTCTCCAATCTCCAGTCTCGTCTCTTTCCTGCACGGAATACACTCTCCCCCCAACTCTCCTTTCTTCCGTTTTGTGTAAAGCAATGCATTGAGTTTCAGGGAAGTTACTTCTGTATTTATTATTCCTCATGAGCGATAAGTCTTGGAGACCCCGTGCTGCACACTGTGTTTTAACCTCTGGTTTTGTATTAACACAAGTTCCGGACCCGAGATGGTCAGTGATGCATCTGCCGGAGCAGGCAGGCGGCTGAGTAACCAGCACACAAGCAAAAGGAGCAAATGTTTGGCCAAACACATTGTGAGCAACATGTGAATGTGCTGGGGTCCAACCCCAGCAGGTCCAGGGGTCCCCAAAGGTGTGGATGGGGTCGGTGAAGAATGAATGACATGGAGGCTGAGTTCAGTTGATCATCATAGCTGTGTTCTCCTGTCAGGGTCTGGTCAGGATCTCCAGCCAGGTTCTGTGTCCATGTTCTCTCGCTAGGTTCTCCAGCCAGGTTCTGTCCAGGTTCTCCAGCCAGGTTCAGTCACCAGGTTCTAGTCATGTTCTCTTGCCAATTTCTGTAGTCAGGTTCAGTCCAGGATCTTTTGCCATGTTCTCTGGCTAGGTTCTGTCTCTAGGTTCTGAGGCCAGTTTCTGTCCAGGATCTTTTGCCATGTTCTCTCCAGCGAAGTTCTTCTGTCTCTAAGTTCTGTGTAGGTTCTGTGTCTAGGTTCTGTGTCCTGTTGTCTTGTTACATCTGTATTTATACCAGTTGATTCCAATCCTATCAATCTCTATTCCAAAGGTTAGGGCGTTTCTTATCTCCATTCCAGGGAGTAAAGATTATGTAGCTTAAGCATGATTGTTAGTAGTTAAAGTGATTAATTACCCGCCTGGCACTTAGTTAAAGGGTTTTATTCCCTCACCAACTTCAGGGGAAAATCCCTACCTGGGGAAACAACCTTTCTCAGAGAGGTGACCTTGGTTAAAACACATAGTGCCAAGAAGGTGAGCAAACATATTAAGAACAGTATGCCATATATGCCAGGTCCCTTGAAACAGCAAGGATGGACCGGCTCCCGGAAAATTCCCCCTTTTTTATTTTTTAAAAGCAGGCATTAAAAAGAAAAACCCCAAATGCTCTCTTGTATCCATTTTAAGAGTAGGATTGGCGCTTTCCACTATTACCTGAGTCCTGATCTATCACCCCAGGGAGAGCTTGCCAATCCTGCACTTTCCCGGAGTGGAAAGGCTGCAGTGGGGTTAAGGATAAGGCTCCTTGGGCCTACCTCCTCCCATGCCTTTACATTTACCTTTCCTTCCTCAGAAAAGCATGGACATACTTCTTATATAAAACGTTCTGTCTGACTGGGCATAACCTTAATTCCTCTGCTAGCAAGCATATGTGTTAAAAGATCAATACAGAATCTTATTTCTTTAGACTCAGTATGGCACATCTTCTTAATCCAAAGATCAATACAGAGTCTTCTTTCTTTGGACCCAGTATGGCACATCTTCTCAATCTAAGAAGAGTCTTCTTTCTTTGGACTCAGTATGGCACATCTTCTCAAGTTCTGTACTATCCACCTTCTTACCCTACTTATCCTCTATAGGGGGGTCTGCAGTACCCTGGTGGAGTCCTGTCCGTTCCGAGTGTGGGGTTCTCAATGGGGGAGAGGGGGCTTACCTAGGGGAATCCTGTTCCAGGGGTTCCCAAAGGTGTGGACGGAATCAACGAAGACTATCCACCCTCTTCCTATGGTGGTTCCTATGGTGGAGTCCTATCCGTCCCGAGTGCGGGGGGACTTACCTAGGGGTCCCTGTTCGGGCGCCAGATGATGGGGTCCAACCCCAGCAGGTCCAGGGGTTCCCAAAGGTGTGTACGGAGTCGGCGAAGAAAGAATGACACAGAGACAGCGTTCAGTTGATCAGCAGCCTAGCCAGGATCTCTAGCCAAGTTCTGGTCAGGATCTCCAGTCAGGTTCTGTGTCCATGTTCTCTTGCTAGGTTCTCCAGCCAGGTTCTGTAGCCATGTTCCCTTGCTAGGTTCTCCAGCCAGGTTCTGTCCAGGTTCTCCAGCCAGGTTCTGTAGCCATGTTCCCTCGCTAGGTTCTCCAGCCAGGTTCTGTCCAGGTTCTCCAGCCAGGTTCAGTCTAGGTTCTCCAGCCAGATTCAGTCACCAGGTTCTAGTCAGGTTCTCTTGCCATGTTCTATCCAGGTTCTGTAGCCAGGTTCTGTCTCTAGGTTCTTCAGCCAGGTTCTCTCGCTAGGTTCTGTCTCTAGGTTCTGTGGCCAGTTTCTGTCCAGGATCTTTTGCCATGTTCTCTCCAGCGAATTTCTTCTGTCTCTAGGTTCTGTGTAGGTTCTGTGTCTAGGTTCTGTGTCTAGGTTCATATTAAGAACAGTATGCCATATATGCCAGGTCCCTTGAAATAGCAAGGATGGACCGGCTCCCGGCATGAATGGGCTGAAGGAAGAGAGAGCGCCTGTGCCTCCCCCAGCCTTCGGAAGACGCCGGAGAAAGCGCCTCCTCCCACCACGGCCTTCGTGTGCCTCCTGGTCTGGCCTAGTGTGTCTGTGAGAGGTGTCCCTGCGCCTGTGGGCAGTGGGCATCACCCAGTGTGTCTGTGAGAGGTATCTCTGTGCCTGTGGACAGTGCGCATCACCCAGTGTGTCTGTGAGAGGCATCTCTGTGCCTGTGGACAGTGGGCATCACCCAGTGTGTCTGTGAGAGGCATCTCTGTGCCTGTGGACAGTGGGCATCACCCAGTGTGTCTGTGAGAGGTGTCTCTGTGCCTGTGGACAGTGCGCATCACCCAGTGTGTCTGTGAGAGGTGTCTCTGTGCCTGTGGACAGTGCGCATCACCCAGTGTGTCTGTGAGAGGTATCTCTGCGCCTGTGGACAGTGGGCATCACCCAGTGTGTCTGTGAGAGGCATCTCTGTGCCTGTGGACAATGGGCATCACCCAGTGTGTCTGTGAGAGGCGTCTCTGTGCCTGTGGACAGTGCGCATCACCCAGTGTGTCTGTGAGAGGCATCTCTGTGCCTGTGGACAATGGGCATCACCCAGTGTGTCTGTGAGAGGCATCTCTGTGCCTGTGGACAGTGTGCATCACCCAGTGTGTCTGTGAGAGGTGTCTCTGTGCCTGTGGACAGTGCGCATCACCCAGTGTGTCTGTGAGAGGCATCCCTGTGCCTGTGGACAGTGTGCATCACCCAGTGTGTCTGTGAGAGGCGTCCCTGTGCCTGTGGGCAGTGGGCATCACCCAGTGTGTCTGTGAGAGGCATCTCTGCGCCTGTGGACAGTGGACATCACCCAGTGTGTCTGTGAGAGGCATCTCTGCGCCTGTGGACAGTGGGCATCACCCAGTGTGTCTGTGAGAGGCGTCCCTGTGTCTTTGGACAGTGGGCATCACCCAGTGTGTCTGTGAGAGGCGTCCCTGTGCCTGTGGGCAGTGGGCATCGCCTAGTGTGTCTGTGAGAGGCATCTCTGCGCCTGTGGACAATGGGCATCACCCAGTGTGTCTGTGAGAGGCGTCCCTGTGCCTGTGGGCAGTGGGCATCACCCAGTGTGTCTGTGAGAGGCATCTCTGCGCCTGTGGACAATGGGCATTACCCAGTGTGTCTGTGAGAGGCGTCCCTGCGCCTGTGGACAATGGGCATCACCCAGTGTGTCTGTGAGAGGCGTCCCTGTGCCTGTGGGCAGTGGACCTAGGGAAGCTAGTGTTAATTTGTATTCTTCACTTACTGGTTTTTAACTCAAGGTCAGGTTTTGATCCTGTGAAAGGTTACCTGATTGTGAACTGGCATAAAGTCTGAACGAATGGGGAAATGGCCTCCTTTGTGATTTCCCTGAAGATGCCAACATAAGATGCACCAGGAGCGCTAATTAATGAGCATCGAAGGGGAAGAATAGAAATCCACCTGAGCTGCCCTCACGTGTGGGAGCTGGACTGACCTTCCAAACAAGAAATGCAGTTATGTTTTGTGATAAGGCTGGTCAGGCAATGAAATGCGGGGGCCTTGTATGCCAGGGCCGTGGCCGCCTACCAGTCCACAGCTGAAGCGGTGCACTCCCACCAACAGGAAGCTTCCGCACGGCCAATCACAGACGGCCAGCTGGGCGGTCCAGACCAGGCACCACTTCAGCTCCAGCCAGTCAAATCATAGCACCTTCTCTTTCACAGCCTTTCCCAACTCGGTGGGACAGTGCTGAGTTCTGTGCCGCCATTCAGACTGATGTGAGCTTAAATCAGCTCAGAAATTGCAGTGTGCCTATTTGATAAGATAACAGGAATAAGGAGGATTTGTGGTGTGTTTGGTTGCTTGGTTTGTTTGTTTTAGTTAGAGCTAGGAATAGAAACACATACCCTAACATTTCTCCACTTTCTCATTCATTCATTCATTTGGCAAATATGTATTGAATGCCTACTGTGTGCCAACAGGGATACAAAAACCCCAAAACTTTTCTTCCTATAGAGCTAAAGGTCTTGTGCAGAACATCTTGCCCCATGTTCACTTCAAATCTTGAAGGGAGTGACTGTGCACCCCATTTAAAAAGCACCAGAAACATAACTTTCTACCACAAAAGCCCAGAATATAGGTTGATTCTGTTGGATAAACAGTAATTGCAGAACCTACTAAACGACTTGCAAGTTGCAACAAGAGGAAGGAACTTGTGTTCTGCTATGGTGATGCGGCTGCTTGAGAAGGAGGACTCCCTGTCCGTCACCAGGTGGGACTCCATCACTCCCAGGAGCACCCCCCTCAAGCAGACCCAGAGGAGGCAGCAGGGCCCTCACCTTGCAAACAAGCTAAGGCGGTGAAAATCACTCAGGAAGGTCTGACAGGAGAAAGCAAGCCTTTGGCAGGGTGTTCTACTAACCAGTCCCACACTGCTCTCTGACCACCCATACCTGCTCTCTAACCAGACCCACCCTGCTCTCTAAACAACCATACCTGCTCTCTAACCAGACCCACCCTGCTCTCTAACCACCCATACCTGCTCTCTAACCAGTCCCACAGCTGCTCTCTAAGCACCCATACCTGCTCTCTAACCAGTCCCACAGCTGCTCTCTAACCACCCATACCTGCTCTCTAACCAGTCCCACAGCTGCTCTCTAACCACTCATACCTGCTCTCTAACCAGTCCCACCCCTGCTCTCTAACAGCCCCACCCCTGCTCTCTAACCAGCCCCCCAGCTGCTCTCTAACCAGTCCCACCCCTGATCTCTAATCAGCCCCACACCTGCTCTCTAACAAGTCACACCCCTGCTCTCTAACCAGTCCCACCCCTGCTCTCTAACCACCCATACCTGCTCTCTAGCAAGTCCCACCTCTGCTCTCTAACCACCCACACCTGCTCTCTAACCAGTCCCACCCCTGCTCTCTAACCACCCACACCTGCTCTCTAACCACCCACCCCTGCTCTCTAATCACCCACACCTCTGTTAGAGATGTCCTCCTTCAGGACAGACTCCTCTCCCAAAAGCCTGGGCACCATCTTAGGGGCTGATTCTTGTTTTGAGCACCAATAGCCCCTAAAACTCACCAAATATCAGGTTAATATTTGCATTGTCGCCTACTCCAAGCTGTAGTAATCCTCCATGATTGACAGAGACTCTTCAGTCAATGCGTCCCCACCCGAATGCATAAGCCAGGCTGTGGGACAGTGGGACCCTCCTCCGGCCAGGCTGTACTGCAGGGGGACCCTCCCCCGGCCAGGCTGTGGGACAGGGGGACCCTTGGGTTCTTGACACACTGCGCTCGTTCTCCCTGCTGGGCCCAGAATCAGTGAGCACTTGCTTCGCGGCCGTCCAGCCCCCCGTCACTGGTGTCCCTGAACATGGGGTGGAAGCTCAGGAAGAGCCCTAGTCCGCAACGCAGCGCCCGAAGCAGATTTGCACACAAGCCCTTGAGCTCGGCTCAATGAGCACGTCAGGGAACGTATGACACCCACATTCCTGACTTAGAATCTCAGGGAGAGAAGGGGGTGCCTGTAGTTCCGGGCGCGACAGGTCTGCTGGGCTGAGGGAGGCCCCCCCCCGGCCGCAGCTCTTCTTGCTGGTAGGACGTGGGATGGTAGCATCACACCCTTTTAAGTGAAGACCGGATGCATTGGCGTTGGTCCGGACAGGAGACTGGTCGTTTGCACAGGAGAGTGGAATCCAGGTCGGGGCTTTGAGGTTCATCTTCTGAGAAGATCATAGGATGTGCGGCAAGGCCAGGCTGGCGTGACATCAGCTGTAACCTGCCAGCAGCCATCCTCGCCTCTTTCAGACTTCCCTTTTATATATGCACACGTTCCCTTTATAGGGAGAGCAGAGTGCATTTAAAGGAAGCCTCGGCAAATCAGAGCCTCTTTCTAATGTTATTTTTTAATTGGCTGCTACTGTAGTGTGACCTAAAGCCTTGGTATGTAGCCCTCCATGCACCTCTGACTGATGAAGGGACGTTGATGCTATGGCAGTCTTGCTAAGTGTCTCTTATAGGAGGGGTGGGGGTGCGTGAAGGTAAAAAATTCCGCTGTATTATGAAAACCTCAGATTCCTCGACCTAATCGGTTGGCTCTTGGTGATGCCATCTCTATAATGGTAATGTTCCAAAGTGCATGGACCTGACTGTTTTTCTTACTTCCGTAGCAGCTCCATTCTGCAATGACATGGAGCCTCTCTGAGCATTACATTCCTGGGCAGTTACTGCACTTGGATAGAAAGTGTCACCTGGCTTGTGGCCTATGCCTGACACCACCAGCTGATACGTAAAATGGTCACCAGAAAATGGACTGGGCCTTACCTCATTACTTAAAAATAAATCCTGGCGTCTGCTCCTGTTTCAGAAGAGATTTGGTGGGTTATAGCATTTGATTTATGAACATAATTAAAACATTACTGATGAGCCTGGGCCATGCAGTCAGCCACCTGACTGCTCAGGATTTTGACAGTCATCCTGCCGCCAGGCTCTTGCTGGGAACTGTTAACATCCCTGCGTTCTAGAGGTGCCAGTGGGACCCCAGGGTTTCCAGTCTCCTGTGGAGAATACGTAAGTTCCTCTCCCGGTGAAAAGGACAGGGAACCGGCCTGTCTTTGAGTTTCCTTCACTCAGGGAGGGATCTGGGCACATAGACCTCTGTTTGGTCCCTCTGGCCCAGCTGGCCTGCGGTCGGATCGTGTGCCTGTAAGTGCTGCATGTGTGACAGGGGAAGAGATTTTTGCTGTGTGATACCAGCAAGATGAATGTGTACCTTTTCACATAGCTATTAAGGTAACTGTGGCAGCTGTACCCATAGTACATGGTAGTGTGTCTCCAGAAACCTAAGGTGTAAGTTAGGAAAATCAGTTACCAAAAATGAAGGTGCCTGTCCTATGGCTTAGTATATGATTTTTAAACATAAATTCCAGATATAGCAAACTTATAACTTGTTCTTCCTAATTTATGTGAGTAACTGACAACTGGTAAGCAGCCGTTAGTAACATAAAGAAACATTTACCTAAAACAAACTCAGTTGTACTGAAAAGGCAGAGTGGATTAGATGTTCAGCACTCTCTTTATTATTAACCAGAGGCCTGGTGCACGAATTCGTGCACAGGTGGGGTCCCTAGGGGTGGCCTGCAGGGATCGGGCCCCAGCTCTCGCCCCCAGCCTTGCAGCCCTACCTGGCACCCTGCCATGGCCTGGCACCGCCCCCTTACCTGCTCCACCATCCTGTCTGTGGACGATCTGTCAGGGCCAGGCCCCCCACCCAGCTCCCTCAGTGCCTGGGAGTCGGACGGCAGCCCCACCCCCACCGTCGCCGCTGGTCACCTTCTGCGGGGCGATCAGGCTCCCACTAGCACCCACCTTGGCCTGGCACTGCCCACTCACCTGCTCCACCATCCCACTGCTGTCCCACTCTCATCAGGGCCGGCAGTGCCTCCACTGCCACCCGCTGCCAGTGCCCACCATGTTCCTCGTCACCCCCTGGTGGTCAGCACACGTCATAGTGAGCAGTCGAACTCCCAGTGGTCGAACTCCCAGTCGAACAATTTGTATATTAGGCTTTTATTATATAAGATGGAAGTTGAGCATGTAGAATCCTTAGTGGCTATGCTGAGAATATATCCTCTCTGCTTGCTTGTAAATTACACATGGGGAAAAAAGCCTTGGTCATAACCTTTGCTTCCCCTTAATTTCTGGGCTGAAGTCAGCAGTGCATGGAAAACGTAGCCTTTCCGTGAGTCAGAGATTAACCTATAAGCAGACATTACATTTCAGCCCGAATTTGGGGC
Source organism: Myotis myotis (assembly GCF_014108235.1). NCBI lineage: Eukaryota > Metazoa > Chordata > Mammalia > Chiroptera > Vespertilionidae > Myotis > Myotis myotis. The sequence continues at coordinate 4,135,383 of NW_023416314.1, forward strand.
TTTCCATTTAGTCTCACCCAAAAAGGTTCACGGGTGAGAATGACAGAGGCTCCCGACCAGGGACTCTGTCACTGATGCTGTGTCAGAATGAACGGTAAGGCAGCGGGTCCCGTGTGGCCTCTGCTATTGTTGTTGCTGTTGTTGTGTTTGTTTTTCATAAACTTTGCCAGCCAGCCTCTGGGTGTGTGTCATACACCAAAACCAGCAGGCATGGCTGTATGTAGCTTACGGTACAGCTTGTAGCTCTCAGAGGAGCTCTGCCCACCAGCAGTCAGTCCTCGGTCGAGGTCGTCCTGCTGTCCTGTGCCCGGCCTTTCTTTACTGATTCCCTTCCTACAGTCATCACGTCCGGAAACCTTCGCCATTTTGCTGCTAAGCATCTCTTTCGCCAGCAGGTCTAAGAATAAAGCCGTTTGTTACCTGCAGCTCATCTGGCCCTCAGGCCAGTGAGCCTGTCAGAGACCCAGCTTCTTGGGAAGCTCTTCCCACTCACTGTGTCAGCGTGTGGGGGTTGGGGTGGGGGTGGGGGTGGGACAGGGCTCTCCGCAAAGGCCTTGCGTGCCTCGTGGTTTTCAGCCGTAAGAGAAAGATCTCTGATACGAAGCAAAACCTCCAGTGCGTCAGGAAAGCAGCCATCCCTGGAGAAGACCTCCTGTGCAGCCTGGCCAGCAGGGTCCCGGCTGAGACAGGCCGAGCCCCGGGTCCCTGTGTCCTCCTGGTTCCATAGGATGAATGTTCATGAGCAGCCACTGCTTGTAAAGGCCAAAGGGCTGTTGTTTAGGTCTGTGATTGTCTGACAAGGGTGAGTTATGGAAATTATTTTGGCCTTTCAGCCAACTGATGTCTTGCCCTCTCACATTTATTACTCTTGGGAACATTTTCAAAAATATGCATTTACAGAGTCACAGAATTAAGTGAGAAACTGATTTAGGGATTAATAGCTTGTTCAGAATAGACAAAAAATAAAAGCCCAGTTTCATCAGGTTTTATTTTATTTGTAAATGTATCTGCCTGGATATTTAACTCCAAGCTCTTCTCTCCCCTCCCTAGTTAGCTCTCACATGCTTACAAACTCAGTTTTGTGGGTTTTTTTTTGTTTGTTTGTTTTTAAATATATTTTTATTGATTTCAGAGAGGGAGAAACATCAATGCTGAGAGAGAATCATTGATCGGCTGCCTCCTGTACGCCCCCTACTGGGGATTGAGCCGGAAACCCAGACATGTGCCCTTGACCAGAATCAAACTCATGACCCTCAGTCCGCAGGCCGATGCTCTATCCACTGAGCCAAACCAGCTGGGGCACAAACTCAGCTTTTAAGCGGCTAGTGGAAATAAGAATAGCTGGATCACCTACCTAAGTACTTCCCTGAACACTTGGATTGTTATTGGAAAACATGGTTTTGAATCAGAAATTTCTCCCAATACGCATTTCGTGGGACTCTCTCAGGCTTATTTCTACTTTGTTCTCCGCACCAGTGTTCTCATCCCCAAAACTGGCGCTTTTTCTCCACCAGTTTCAGTCCCCAGGACAGGCTGGCTCTCAGGAGACGTTTGAGTAGAACGCGGGAGTTGTGCATAGAAGAGGCAAACTGATTAATATGCAGTGTCACAGCTTATTGTCGCATAGTAACATATGACATATGATAAAATGTATCCATTCCAAGTGCCACAAATATCTGTGGCTTCACCTCAGCATGAAAGCAAATGAGTTTCCTTTAGCTTGAGTGAGTCTGGAGATAAACTTCAATGTAACAAAATGTCTTTCACAGGAAATATTTGATGTGGCGCAGTTGGCTTATGAATCTCTTATCTATTCGTAGTTCACTCCTTAGCGTTATTAGTCAATTTAATTTGAGCAAATGCCAGGATTACTAACTAATTAGAAGGGAGTTAGGGAAGGCAGAGGGTGGGGACGGTGGGGGCTGGTACTCCGGGGCGTGTGGCAGCCAGCGCGTCTGATTGTGCCTGACGATACCATTTGCTAAACATTGTACTTTGTGTTGTTGTCATACAGATAAGCCTCGGGTGCATATTCAGATGACTTACCCTCTACAAGGCCTGACCCGGGAAGGGGACGCGCTTGAGTTAACCTGTGAAGTCAGCGGGAAACCCCAGTAAGTTCTCAAGGCCATGGTTGGCGGGGGTCACAGCAGGAAACGTCACCACACAGAGATTGGCCTGTCACTCTCTCCTGCTGTAAAGGTGGAATATTTTTCAGGAAATAAAAGAATATTCAGTGGACTAAATATCGGTAGTTCTTAATGGTGACCTTAGGGAGAAAAATGAAATACCAGCTAAGATTGAAATCTCAGCTAATTCTGTTTTATAATCAGCAACATGATTGTCAGAACTGTTGTCTCTCATACACAAAAAATAATCCCAATAAATTGTTAATGTGCCCACAATCTAATGATACATCTACTTCCTCCGTGTTCATGTCTTTGCTGCCGGGAAGATAGTTTTTAGACAAAAATTAAGCTGCTGCATTTAGGGCCAGCCGGAGGCAAATGAATTTGCCCTACCTTTAATTTTGCTTCTCTTTCCCACAAAGACAAGTGACTACCGGAAATATTTTTGTTAGTAAGGAATGATTCAGGAACTTTTCTCAAGATAAATTCCGGGTGTCCCCCAAAAATGTATATACACCTTAATAGCTGATAGCTCAATTTTGAAAACGAAATGTATTGTAATAAACACTGCCTTTATAATTGTTCAAAGTGTGTGTATACATTTTGTGGGGACACCCTATATAGGTATGTGAGGAGGACCAGCAAACACTCCAGTGTCATTGCAGTGTGAAGAAGTTGCTTGCCCCTGCTGAACGAATGAAGGCGAATTAGAGAAACTGTGTCATCACTAACACAGCAATACCCACTGCCGGTGTCCTCAGTGCAGCTGGGGAGGAGGGGGACGTCCAGCAAGTGAAGATAGGTGTTAATGCTTCTTCGGGGAAAGTAATCCATGGAACCCTAAAGGGGCACCTCAGGTCAGTGCTGGGAGCGGCACTCAGACTCCCAGTGCCCCAAGAGGCACGGCGTTGAGCTCCCACTGCTGTCCCCTGGCATGATTTTTTTCCTCTCACTGTTGCTGACCAGCGTCACTGTCGCCGTTTTTGTGTAAGGAACTTGGAGCCTCTGAACAAGAAGCTTTGGAAAGGGTTTTCCCACGACAGCTAAGCACCCGGGTCGGGAGCCCAGGGACCTGGCCTCAGGAGGCTCTCTTCCCTCCACCCCTCCAGGGGCGCGGCCCTCTCCCCCCTCTCCCAGGGCGAGGACTGGCTGCTCCCTGTCCTGGCCACTGGGGATTGCAAGGCGACCTTAGGAAGTAGGAGCGTCTTGCTCGTCTCCTGGCGTCCAGAGTTGCTGGTGTACGCCCAGCTGCGGAGTGGCCTCTCCTCTGAACACTGGAAGACCCGACCTCTCTTGTGAAGACTGCTTGAATTATGCCCTAGTGAGCAGCTCGCCTGCCTCCACACAATCCCCAGGAGAGAGAATTATCCTCACGGGCCTCTTGCCACTTGGGACACCTACGTTCAGCCACATTAACTGCATTTCCAGTGTATGGCTCGCCAAACTATATTTTGTTTATCTATTCTGCTGAAGGGGGTACGGTATTTGATTGCATGTGGCACGGGGTTGGTAAATGTCAGGTTCCCTTGGGACATTGATGTCAGAGAGGGTGTTTGTGCCTCGTGCACAGGAACAGGCGCAAGTAGGAGCAAGCTGGCATCCGCGGCTGCTAACCCGCCGTGCACGTGGCCTGTTTGCTCTCTCCGGGAATCGCACACAATACAGTGATCATTGGACTTGCCCTTAGAGCTGTGCACGGGCTCAGCACCCACCCCACTGGTGGGCTCAGCTGTCAGGCGCAGGGCCGCAGTCTGACTGCAGGGGGCCCACTGGCTGCTGCCTGCACGGAGCACATGCGGTGCTGATTCTTAAATGACCTACGGGCTGTGACGGCGGGCGCAGGTGTCATTAAAGAAAAGGATAACAGCGGGCGCAGGTGTCATTAAAGAAAAGGATAACTTCAGGTCCCCTTTGGAGGTTGGAATGCTGCTGGGCAGGCGGCCCAAGTCTCTGCCCCCAGCGGCTCCTTTGTCGCATCGCTGCCCCTGGAGGTGGCGCTGGGACAGGGATGTTCCCCGCACTGGAGTGGGGGCCACTCTCCCTGCAGCCCCGTTGAGGCACAGTCCTATCGTGGCTGCGATTTCCTCGGAGGTCGAAGGAGCTGCCTGAAGGAGCCATAGTTGTGAAGATACTTTTGAACGATAATTTGTGTGTGCAATTTTGGCTCTGGTGCATCTTGGGAAATGCGCCTTTTCGTGATGGATGCGAATGTGGTACTTAATCACTAAAGCACCGTGGTCCCGGCAGAGTTCGCCCCTGGGACTGAGGAGTCCTGCGGGAATGACCTGAGGCCTCCAGCTGTGGGCCTGCGGGTGCACACAGGGTGAGCGGGCAGGGGCCTTGCAGAGCCTGCAGAGGAGGCACCGCCAGGGAGCACAGGACCAGGTGGCCGGCGGGCAGCGGGGCAGTGCCGCTTGGGTTGGAGGAGGGCAGAGGAAGTGAAGGCATCTTTCCAGAATGAGAAAAGGTGATCCTCAGAGCAGAGCGCAAAGCAAGCGCTCCTCAGGTGTGGACGCCCATCCCTTTTTGTGAAACTTGAAATCCATTTCAATATCACAAGTGTCTTCTAAGCAAGTGTCTTGTTGTGCCAGTCGCCACCAGATGAATGCGTGGGTCGCTAGCCAAGGATGCAATTTCCCCTCGTTAATGAGATGAATAACAATGCGTGAGCTCTGTCCTATCTGAATTGGTGTGAAACCAGACAGCAGGGCAGACTAATAGGGTGTGCTGGTTATTTTCTGATTTGTTGAAGATAAATTGGAAATCATGAGACTCCCAATTGTGGTGTGTTGAAAGTTTTTCAACACCTGATAACGTTTAAAGAAAATTATATTCCAAACAAATGTTTTGGAGACTTCACAGCTGTAATTCTGTGAACTTAAACTATCTGCGGTAAGTCCTCTTTAATTGTGTCGCCCTGCCTGTGATTCAATGTGGGAGCGCGAAGTCTGCGCAGACCTGGTGCGGGAGATAACGCGCCCGTCCCCCCTCTTCTCCGCAGGCCTGTCAAGGTAACCTGGGTGCGAGTCGATGATGAAATGCCCCAGCACGCCGTGCTGTCCGGGCCCAACCTGTTCATCAATAACCTGAACAAAACAGATAACGGGACGTACCGCTGCGAAGCCTCCAACGCCGTGGGGAAAGCTCACTCGGATTATACGCTGTATGTATATGGTACGTGAGATGCAGCTCTCCTCCCTTAGCCGCGGGACATGTTGCTGCTACTTGTAGTTCTCTCCCCAAGTCTTTGGTCAAGTTGAAAACCCATAACCCAGTTGTTTCCTTCAAGAAGCAGGGCCTGGGGCAGACCCCAGCGCCTCCCCTGGGAGGGCGGTGCCAGGCCTCTATCTCTAATCAGAGGCCTTCCCGCCAGGACAGCGGTATCCCCAGCACCTGGAATGGAGATGATGTGAGAACTCCAACCGTACCAATTCATGCTTTCCAGCTTAGAAAGCTTATTCCCATTGGTATTTTCCTATGGTGCCTGGGTTAACCTTTCTCCTGCTTCGATGGGCAAACTACCCTATTTTCAGCATGAATCTGTTACATTGCAGAAAGGTGTTGCAAGGCAGTAAATAAATGGAAAAAAAACAGAAGGTCCTTGGTAGCTACCTTAATGACCTGCTTTATGATACTGCTTTAGACACAATTTTTAAAAAAATTTGTTTGCTTTCTTAATATCTTTTTACAGGATTGTTAAAGTATGTTACAATGAATTTCATTTTCTAGTCACATTTTAGTGAGCATCCCACCGTATGCTGGGCATTTTAAACCTTTTCCCCGTTTACATCTTCCCGTCAGCTCCGTGTGTGGTGACTGTTCCCCCTTAGCTGAGGGACCACCGCCTCTCCAGGCTGATGACAAGCCGCGTCTCTCCTGCTCCATGGCAGTCTCTTGGTTAGTTTAACACCAGGAAAAAGAGCCATGAACTGACATGACACAGAATGAGTAACCATAGGCAGGAAAATGCCAGCGTCTTCTAAATATCTGAGGTGTGAGTGCATGTCTTTCTTCCTGTTAGCAGTGTAAATAACCCCACTGTAAGTGTACAAGTATACACATATACACAAACAGACATGTGAAATATTTATTTACAGCATACTTAGACCCTGGCCACTTTCCCTGTGAAGAAAATAGAAATCACATTCTCTTTGATGATATGGAAGAATACTTTACACCATATCTACAGGGATATTAAAATAAAATCTGTAGCCCATACCTGAGCTTTTGGTCCTTAGCATAATGCAAAATTAAAGGACCACTCCTCATCCCCTATTTAGTAGACTTCTGAGGTCAGTGTTTGCTCACTGCCCCTGTTGTCTGTAACCTGCACACGATAGCATTCCTTCTCCCCAGTAGTTAAGGAGGTCAGAGCGAAGGAAATGACTTTTCCAGGTGGGTGCCCTACTTTTGGGTGACAATCCACAGAGCTACTCCGTCCCTCAGACTATTCACGATGTGCCAGCGCTGGAAGGTACATGCCTCCCTCTTGCTTCCAAACTCGCCCCTCTGCTCTCTGAGTCAGGGTTTGAAACTCAGGCGGTCCCCACATTGCTGTTTCCCGGGTTTAGACTTTGGTTCAGCTCTCCTTAAAAGTGCAGATTGTAAAAAGTAGTGACAGATTTCCACCAGCCTATTATATGCTTCCTTGATTCAGAAGACTCAGACATAGAAAAACAATGTTGATTTATTGTACTTGCTGCTCCTGCATCTCAAGATGAGAAACACTTTATGGGTTTGGTGGACAGCAATATGTGGATAATTTTGGGTACTAGCTCATGGCTAGTATTTATTCCACACTCTAGGATGACTGGCTGTATTACATGCATAATCACCTCTGATCTCCACAATCACATCAGGAGGTAAGCATTGTCTTTATCCCATTTTACAGATGATAAAATGAGGCTTAGAAAGGTCACATGACTTGTCAGAGTTCACAAGGTTACTAAGTCAGAGCCATGGTCCTTTGACTCCCAAGTCCACAGGGACATTTGTATCTTTCTTTGCAGTTCCTTTTATTCTCACTGATGGCCAATAGAAAAATTCCTCCAATATAAGACTGCTCTTTTGGAATTAACTCACTGGGCCAGAGTGCATTATTGGAAAGCCAAGAAACATAGAGACCTGCATGTTAGGTTAGCACCTGTCATTCACACATGTCCCCACCAGGATAGGCTGGTCTTTGACTAGGGCCTTTGTGGGATCTGCACCGTACCACCTCCTACCTACCGCTGTGCCCCTCGCAGGCCTTGGAAAGCAGGCTAGAATACTCACCTGAGGTGTTGCTAGTCCATTGATAAAATATTCTAGCAATTTGAGAAGATAGTGAATAGATTTTCTTTTCAAAGCCGATTTACTGTGCTACTACATTAACTTTCAAAGTACTTTATGAGCTAAGAGTTAACATGCCTTTACAATGTTTAATTCTCCGGAAGTAACTTCTGTACCTCGAGAATCTAGCTGCTTCGTGCCTGAGCCCCAATTTGTTTTGTTCTGTTGCTCCTGTGTGTCAAACCCAGCTCATTAGCTCCAACTCTGCATTTTTTAACTAGTGGCTCGTGTTGCTCTTGATGCTGGACACGACCTGAGCACCGAGGTTTTTACCTGTTGGCAGAATCTAATTCATTAGGTCACTTGAGCCAGATGTGAAGGACAACATTTCCCAGCAGTGAGGAAAATAATTGAAAATGTGTGATTGTCCACAAAATGAAAAGAACTGTTGACCTGAGTCTCTGCCCTCATTAGGATGGCCCAGTCCTTGTTTATAACCATTTTTTCAAATCACCTTCAGGTCCTCTTTGATTGACTGGTGGACATCACATATTTGTGCCAATATTTGTACAGACAGGTACAGGAATAGCAGTCTAGGGTGTCAGGGGAAGCCCCCAGGTACAGATGTGGCCATTCAATGATAAGTATTGTAATTGAACCAGCACATTAGCTGCCCACTGCTGGGCAGCAGGCGCCTCTCTGGGTGCAGTGGAGCTGGGGACTGGAGGGAGCGGAAGTCTTCAGTGCTGGCTCAGGGCCAGGGCGCCTTTTCTGCACCTACACGTGGGGGGCTGGGGGGTGGGGAGGGCAGTGCGTCCAGGTGAGCTGCCAGGTCACACCTGTGGCCCCTGAGAAAGTGTCTCAGGAGCAAGACTGAGCACGCTGCCTGTTCTTCTTAAAAAGTAGTTTTGAAATCACCAATTTAATGGTTTCTACTTGGAGGAGAATGAGATTTTGTTTTGTTTTTGTTTTTAGTGGATTCCTTTTAGTCTTACGTGAGGCTGATTTAACAATAGCTTAAACTGCTTGTGCCCTCCACTTAAATGAATAATGTCTCCCATAAAACGGAGCAACTCGCTGTTGATTCTTCACTGTCAAATGAGCACATGTGTGTCTGAGAGAAGTCCGTGAGGGACGTTAGAACCTCCGATTATTGATCAGTAGTAAGAATCATTTGAAACAGGCATTACAACCAAGAACCAAGACCATGTTTTCATAAACTTTCAGGAAGTTGTGCGAAGCCCAGTAAAGGTGCAGTATATAATTAAAGTTTGATGTATTAATTAGACAATCTGAGAGCGCACTTGGAGATTAAAGGACACCTGATGTGTCAGGGAGAAAAAACTGACGTGCTTTAGATAAAATTTAAAATCAAAAGCCTTCGAGTCATCTTCTGCTCTGTTACAGCGGAATGGTGGCTTAGTTCAAAGTCTTGCTGACAGTTAACACATTCGGTTTGATCATTTGGGCTTGGAATTTCTCTCTTTCATATTTGCCCTTCCCTTTCCCCAAAACCTCAGCGCCTGACAGAGGCTTCCCCTGGGACTCCTGGCTCTGAGGGTCAGGCCTCACTGACTCTTGGTCCTCTTGTTCACAAGGTAGAAAACGCTCCTTCGGTTTCATCCTTGTCGTCCACTTAGGTCAAGCTCTTAACATGAGCAAAGGCAACTAACTTATCAATACCGATAAGTTGTAAACTTTTATTGACTTTTAAGGAACTTGATACTTAGTGGTGGCATTCTCTCTTCTTGGTGTGGAGGTCTGCGGAGGCAGGCGTGGTCTTGCCTCCTGCTGGGCTGCGTGGATGGAAATGAGAGGGTTAGCATTCCTAAGAGCAAGGAAGCAGGAGCCCGCCCATCTGTGGAATTAAAAGGGAATGACACCCATCCTGCCCTTAAGTGCAGAGGTGGTTTAACTTCACCTTTGAAATTGGATCCGGTGGGGGCGGTCCTATGTTTTTATTTTTCCTCCCTTCTCTACTTCACATTTCCTCATCTTCATCGGCGTCATTGTTACAACACTCTTCTTAGCTCTTCCAACCATGGCTTTGGGCTTTAATTAGAAGACATAAGTCTTTGGAGGAGACTTTTGGTTTCAAAGGGGAGTCATCAAACAAACATCTCAGTGTCCTCATGCCTTTGTTTTGTCATTACTGGTCATTGTTGTGTTCAGCATTGTGGGTTTGATTTTCCTTTTTTTTTTTTTATCCAGATCCCCCCACAACTATCCCTCCTCCCACAACAACCACCACCACCACCACCACCACCACCACCATCCTTACCATCATCCCAGGTACGGTACGTCATTACCATGGAAATGTCCTGCATGGTGTTGTCTTTCTGGTATGTATACAATGAGGCATACAAGTCCCCTTTCAGTCATCGGGATTTCATTGGTCCTGCACTTTGGAACTTCAAAGACTGTGTTCTTAGGTTGAATCTTAAGGACCTCAGACAGTCTTTAACATTCAAGCATTTAACAGCAGATCAGCTATCTTGCAGCTTACCCATAAGAGAACTCTTTTTTAAGCATCACTATTTAAGCAAATGCTAGGGAAATGGCAGCCTGGTCTTAGAGGACTTGCTGGTAGCTGATGCTCAGCCATGGTTGTTGAATGGTAAGTATTCTGGCCTCGCGTCTTCTCCTTGTCTCCACTTCATCTTCATCCTCGTGAATGAAAACGCACACCCTTTAACATGCCCGTGCGGCCATGTTCCCCGCGCGCCGCCATCCTTCCTGCCCGAGGCTGCCTGCTGATCATGCTGCCCGTTCGGGTCGCCTGGGTGGTGACGAGATTGGAGGGAGTCGCTGCCTTTGCCGTGCGGGGCACCCTGGCTGCCCCTGGAGAAATGTGGAGGGTGGGGCCGCTGTGGCTGCCGTGACGGCTTTCTCTCTGCACCCTTTGAAGCTCCTGTTCTAAGTGAGATTCACAGTCTCCCATTGTGACTGTCACTGCGGTGGGAGCCCGCCGTCCACCCCCTTCTCGGACCCCAGCAGCTCTCACGCGGCTCGATGGTGCCCATCTGGGAGCCTGGAGGCCTCTGCCCACCCGGGAGGAAGGGCTAGGTGCCGTGTCCACAGACACGCGGGATTCCTTAGGTAAGGCCTTAGCCACTGCACAGAAACACGTAATTCTTTCTATGAGAAAAACTCTGACAGATGACTTTCTGTTTCATTCTGCTGCCTGATGAGACTGCAGGTCTCTGGCCATATGCCCCCGTAAACAATCCTAGCGCTGGACCTTCCTAAAATCACAGAGGATTCCCCTCTCCATCCTTCCCGCGAATGCTCTTCGCCGCCCAGCTGTGGCGCATCCTGCACGATGGCTTTCTGCAGGCACTTCAGTTCTCACCCGGGTCCGTGAGGTGGATATGGAAAAAGTCAAAGTCTTCATGAAAGGGAGGCTCATCGAAACGGTTTCCTCCACCTTCAGTGGAGCAGAGAGCCCTAAGCCAGTAGTGAGGCTGTCTGAACATTCTTTATGAAAGCAGCAGTGCCTTCACTTAGCACCTTCTGGAAGTCCATCCATTGGTGCTGTGTCGCTCCAAGCTCGGTTCTGTGGAGCCGCTTTGAAGTTCTGTCTGTGCGGATTTCTGTTCCGCGTTTCCCAGCTCCTCTGTGCTCATGAGCTCGGCTTGTCGGCGTGGTGGCTGGGTGCCCCCCCTTCCTGGGTCACTGAGGAGCGCAGGGAGGTGCTCCTTCCCAGCTCCCATTCCCAGAGCAGCCGCCACCCTCCACACCAGGCCACTGCCTTCTGACTTCTCACCTCTCGTCCAGGGTGCCCCTCGTAGGCTGCGCTCGTGTCCCCGGGTTTCCACCGCCCCTGGGAGCCGCCCGTGGGTGTCCTCAGTTTCATCGCCGGTTCTCAGGTCCCGCACAGGGAGCCCTGCAACGGTCCGTCCATCCTGTAGACTTGCCCACAGCCGGCTGAGTAGCTCCCTGGGGTGGGGGCGGGGGCTGCGGAACCAGCAGGGGCTCCCTTCAGGGTGGCCGAGCCTGCCTCGCTGTGCAGCCCTACATTCTCTCAGTGGGGCACACTCCCTTTGCGCTGGCCTGTCTCCGACTTAGGCTTTTTCTCTTGTTAAGACCTGTCCTCCCACCCCCTGACCCCTCCCCACAGTCAGTGTCAGTGGCCGGAGAGGCGCTTGGTCCCCAGCCCCGACTCTTCACTCCACCCCCGCTGCTCGCACCCCGCTGCTGTCAGTTCACGCTCACGCGGCAGACCCTACGTTGAAGGGACACTGTAAAAACAAGAGTGCTGTGCTCTGCCCACATGGAAGGTGCCTGTGACAGGCCTGTTCCAGCGTCGCTCTCTCTGCTCTTGGCCTCTCATTCAAGGCTGTGCGCGGTGATCTCCGGGCGCACTGTGGCTCCTGTGTCAGCTGCTGGCCCCTCTGCACACACAATGCTCTCGTGGTCATGAATTCCCAGAGCCTCACCTGCACGCCCATGAGCAGGTCGACAAAAATTGCCACTAAAACAAATTGCCACTGGAGAATCTGCTGCCTAACGGCTGTGATCTTACAGGCTCGCCGTGTCTTAACCAGCCGCTTTGGATCTATTTATCTTGCCCAGAAAGTACAGCCGTGGAATTTAACATTGGCTCCCTTCTCCAAACAGATTAAAGGTTATGAGCTGAATGGTTCTGCGTCCCATTGAATAAAGTCCAGGCTATCCCCCGGACTTGGGTCAGTTCCTACAAATTGTCCAAACCGAGCCTTGCCAGATGGGTAGCCAAGTTCATGTCCACGCTTCTCTCCTGCGCTGCTCGGTATGTTACAGCCACCATTAGCCTCAGCAGCCTCAGCAGCTAGATCCGGTGACAGAGACATAAAGCCTGAACTTACAGAAGCCACAGCCATCGGCTTTGTTTTTTCCTCCCAGTCAAATGCAATGACTGCAACCCGCTCCCAGGTCAGAGCTTCATTATGAGAAAATGTACAAATTCGACAGAAAAATGTTTGTAAACTCCACAGGTCAGAGTTGATTTCTGGTGTCTCTGAAAGGAAGTATTCCACTGCTGCCTTTCGTCCTGGCCCAGGACACCCAGGCTGTCCCTGAGTTCCCTGTCGCCCCGCCCTCAGAACAGCCAGAGCTCCCCTCCCCTCCCCCCCCAAGACGCTCAGAGAACACTGCAAAGGCCGCCTGCAGGTGGCCCCGGGAGGAGCAGAGTGCCCGTCCCTGGCCTGGGGGTCTCCTGCCTGGCAGGCAGCGTCCTCCGTGGGCGCCTGTGCAGGCTCTGGAGCGGAGGAGTATTTGGCTTCCCAAGCCTATACGGCCTTAATGGCATGAGAGTCTCTTTCCCAATGAAACAGCAGACGCACACCCAGGCGCAGACCGGAGGGAGGCGCGGAGCCTCGGCACCCGCTGTGAGGCTCTCTGGTGTCTTGATGTCCTTCGTGGGGGTTGATGTCCTCACCATCTATCTCTGTTCTGACCGTTGCTATTGGCAGGGACCCCCCCCTTTGAAAAGTCACCCCAGGTTGTGGTTTCATTCGGGTGGGTCTGTGCTCTCATGTGGAGGAGCCACCTGCGTGCCTGGCGTGGTCCGGAGTCCTGTGAGCACAGGCACGGCCTGGCCGGCAGGAAGCCCTCACGAGGTCCCTCCCGGAAACCAGCCCGAGGGGCCTCGCGGGGGGTTGGGCATGTTTTGTTTCACTTTGAACTTTTTTGAAGGTGGTTGATGTTTTGTGTGAGGCCCACATCGAAGTCCCGCTCTGCGCTGGTGACCGCTTTGCCTGCCAGTGTGGTCACACTTTCCCTCTTTCCCTTGGGCTGGAGGGTGCGGGGGATGTGCGCCCCGAGGCCTGTGCGCACTGCGCTGTCTGCACTGGCTGCGTCCTGAGTCGGGTTCGCCAGCCACGGGGCGCCAAGCTCGGTCTAACCCAGCCGTGGGCAAACTACAGCCCGCTGGCCGGATCCGGCCCGTTTGAAATGAATAAAACTAAAAAAAAAAAGACCGTACCCTTTTATGTAATGATGTTTACTTTGAATTTATATTAGTTCACACAAACACTCCATCCATGCTTTTGTTCCGGCCCTCCGGTCCAGTTTAAGAACCCATTGTGGCCCTCGAGTCAAAAAGTTTGCCCACCCCTGGTCTAACCCCTCCGGCTCACGGCCCTCAGGCCAGGGCTTCGACCTGCAGGCCGCCGCATGCGACCCCCCACATTAAATACTGAATCACCCCAGAATAAGGAATGAGTAGCCATGGGGCCGAATTCGGAAGCACATTGAACACTCCCTTCATAGCAATGAAGTAGGTCCTTTCTAAGTGAGGTTTTCTCCTTTTTTAAGTACATAGCCAATTAGGATTTTTTGTTTCTTGGAAAAGAAAATGGCAAGGTTTCTCTGATTGGCATCTGAGAACTGAAAGCCCGTTTCCGTGGGGCAGTGAGTCCCGCCCTCAGGTTCCCGTGGCTACTTTGGCTGCCCATCCAGTGCATGAGCCATCCTGTGTGCGGTGGGTCTGGCATCAATAGAGGAAGTGACGCGGCTTGAATTTTCTAGGGACTTTGCTCTGGTAAAGGAAGAAACCTTTCGACTTTGGGAAGTGAGCTGTGGGAGAGAAAGAGCAAGGTTGGCAAGCTGGAGGTGGGAGAGATAGGGGCTGGAAGAAGAAGAAAGAACGGAATTTTGGAAATGAAGCCTGAAGGCCAAACTGCTTCCAGCTCCTGCCGGCAGTGTGTGTGCTGTGTGTTAGTTCCAGGCGTATACTGACCATCGGTGCTAGAACGTGCTCATCTTTCATCCCAGAATGTTCTCCAAATTGCCCTTTCCCTGGAGTTGGCATCTGCTCTGTGAAACGGCTTGTCATTCAGCGCTTCCTGAGCTTCCTGGTGCGCCAGTGTGGCCGGGGACGGGCACATTACTAGGAACCTAGTAACTGCTTATGCAGCCTTTTATGTAAGAGCCACCTTTTCAAGTTTTGCCCCCAAAGAACTGACCATCTTTTCATACTATTTTCATGTTACTGATGACCATAAGCCCATGACCAATAGCAACCTAGCCCACCAGCTTGGGCCCGGAGTGGCTGTGAGGGAAGGGAGGAAGTTAGCATACCATAGTGACGAAGCTCCTGTGATTCTGCATTTTTCAAAAAAAGGAACGAGACGGAAAGTAATGCTTCTATCATAATTCCCATACTTTTCTGCTCCTTGTTTAAAAGTAAGTCACGAGATAAAGACTTCACATGCTTCCATACTGAAGCTCTACCAACAGTGCAAACAATAACGTCGTGCATGCAGGTTTCTCAGCTGAGATCGGCGTGAGCTAAAGTGAGGACTTGGCAGAAGGGCCCAGTCCCGGGTCTAACGCAGGGGGGATAGTAGGCGCTGCTGCTGCTTCCCTCTCCCACCCGCACCTCCTGGCAACACCCTCTCTGTCCTCGCCTCCCTTTGCCTTGCCCCTTTCTCCCGCCAGCATTCACTCCCACATGACACTGGGATTGCTTCCTTGTGAAAGGAAGCCTCTGTACAGACTCCTATGGTTTTCAGAACATCTGGTTTTCAAATGGAAAGATCTCAGGGGCACAGCAGCACCAGCGAACGTTTCTGAAGAAGCTTTATCCCAACTTGAAGCTGCTTGACCAGCACCCACCCTGTTGTTCTGGACACAGTGTCTTCACTGCCCGGGGCGGGGGGGGGGGGGGGGGGCGCATTCAGGAGTCAGGAGCCTTGTCGTAGCTCTGACTGGGCCTTTAGCTTCATTTTGTCCCTGTCCACTTCTCCTGCCTCTGAGAAATCAGAGTTTAATGAAAGCACAACATAGATGGAAAGAAAATTAACTGCAAAACCAGTAGAAAATAAATTTCGAAGTTTAATTTTCTAGCACGTGCTTTTGCTTTCAGTAGATTTCAAATAAGTATAAATAAATAAACACAAAGGGAAGATTTTAGATATAGATATAGATAGATTAGATATAGATTAGATATAAATATAGATTGATATGGATTAGAGAGAGATAGAGAGAGATAGATATAGATTAGATATAAATATAGATATAGAATAGATATAGACATAGACATAGACATAGATATAGATATATTGGCCAGCGCAACATGCCTTTGATTAAAGGCAGCTCCCTCACACAAACTGAAAGGGAATTCAATTAAGAAAACCATTGGCTCCTTATTAACTTTAGTTAAGAAAGTAAACTGGGGAAAGTATTAAAATGCGTCTGGACTGCTTAGTATGCTTTCATTTAAGCTTATGACAATCAAAATGGGGGAATTTAAATTCTTTACAATTAAGCGCTGCTCTGGAGCAGATTGGGCTCGTGGTTATTACACTGCATTGTTCTGTACCCCGTCTCCCCCGTCCCCCCCCCCCCCCCCCCCCAGCCTTGCAGTGGCTCATGGCGGAGCAGGGCTGCGCCGAGCAACTGGAGAAGAGAAGGTATTTAAGGTTGTGAATTTAATTTGGTTCTAGGATTTTCATTTTCATTTATGGCCCCCGTTGTGTTTGAGAGCACGGACTAATTTATGGATTAGCTTTAAACCCCCAGTCTGTCACACTCGTTGAACAATTCTAAGTTGGAGAGAATCCATATGAAAGGATTAGCATGTGCCACAGCGGAGCTTACACATGACTGTTTCAACTAAATATTGCCCAGCTGCCTCTCAGGCAGTAATTTCTTTTCTACTTGGTTAAATGGCTAGTGTCTCTAATATCACACATTGTCGGGCCTTTCTTTGTGTGAATATCATCTCCCGCAACATGTAATATAGATGATGTTTAATTTATTTGAGCTCGGGCCCCGTACATTGTTTGTGTGGTTGGGAGACTAAGAAGAAAAGTCCGTATTTAGTGAAATGCATCTTTCTAGTAGCAGCGTGGGGCCCACCCTTGGACACCTCGATGCCACTCCTGAAGCAGCCGGGGAGTGGCTGGTGAGAATGGGCACTCTTGCTGGGTTTTCAAGAACATGCGATTGTTTTGTGTTGACCACATAAGACAGATGTACAATAAATTTGCCCTCATTATAATTAAAATTAAAATAAAGACAATAGCTGGGCAAAGCCTTTCCCATTTCTAGCCCTTTAGCACTGCAAGTCCAGCTCAGCCTTGTGGGGCCTGTTCCCCCCGTAGACCCAGCTCAAAGGGGACCCGTGGAAGGCAGCACCAAAATGAAGCTGGAAAAAGCCTCTGTTAGGGTAATTAGGCACTCTCTTTTTTCAAGCTAATTGTAGCATTTGTAACTTATATTGGAAATGTACTATTTGCCTGTTGCCTGCTGTACACCAAGAACGTTACCAAACACTGCGTGGCCCCCCGAGTTGATCCACAGGAGTGGGCTTGCACATCGCCCCAGTCTTCTGATTAAGATCCCCTTATAATCCCCGCTGCACAGGCAGCCGCTTCAGAGCCGAGGCTGGTTTCTGCATGAAGTCGTAATGCAATTATGAAGGAGAATTAGATTCTGTCACGGTGCTCTCCTGTGGGGAGCGCAAAGTCACTTCTAAAGAATTGTTTTTTTAATTCTTTATTTGAAATAGCCTCTGTTCAGGTAGCATACCAGATGCTCTCAGAGAAATGGGACCAGCGGCTCCGGCACACGCCCTCAGGCATGTGCACTCTGTAGCCACAGCCTCATTTCTGCTGCATCTCCTGCTGCACAGCCGATCATGGTTCCACCATTACCAGCTGCAGAAACGCTGCTGTTCCACTGGAATGCTTGAGAAGTGATTTTCCTTCTCACCCTCCCTTTCTCCTGCCCTTTGGGGTACCATTGATGGGTTTCCCGTCCCCAGCATGGGGAAGCAAGCTGCACTGTGAACCTGCCTTCATTTACGTTCTCGTACCCACCTGGAAGCTGACGGCCAGCTCCACTTAGTCCGACTTCATCGTAAGCTGGCATGAAGTTGTGATGTAGGGAGACAGTAAGTTTAAATTGGGAGTCACTGGTTAACGCTAAGCTATTCTTTGTGAGGACTCCACCCTCTTGCTTTCATTCTCTACTACTGATTTACTTGGTGAAGATAAAGCGTATTAGAGACGCTGCTACAAATTAACGAGCCAAGTGTCCGTTGCCTTTTGTAAATGCTGAGCGGAGCAGTGCCTAGCTACACGATGTGTGAACATGCGAATAAGTGTTTCAGTACAAAGTGCATTGGATTTTGCCTTTGAACTTGGAAGTACCTCAAACTAACATTTGACTTGGATATTTCAAGTAAAGACATGTGTGGACTGTCACAAGAATCTGGTGTAGAGGTTTCAACTGTGCAATTTGGGGTGTTTTTACTGCTATTTTATTCATACAGACTCGACTTGTAAGTATCGTGTTCTTATGTGGTGAATTTTATGCTTTTCTCTCCTTCTTCTGTTCTTCAAAAACCCAGTTAAAAGTGAGATTATGCTACAGTAGCCGCTCAGACTTGTGGTTAATTCTCGCTCCTGGAAGGGCTGAGCTTTGACGGAGTGGGATCCTAAGGAAACTATGCCAACTGCAGGGAACACCAGTGCGGTCACATGTCATACTTACAAATGGGAAGCACCAGGCTCATTTGACCCAAAAAAAAAAAAAAGTGATGTTAGCGTTCCAGTGCATTTAAACATTGCCTGTGTTGAGTCCGAAATAGTCTTTTGAAATCTCCAAAACCCGTGAAAATAGTGACCAGCTGAAGAGCTGCATTATAGAATGGACAGGTCACTGCTGCAGTGGTACCCAGAGCCGCACCTCTGTGCGAGGGGGACGTGGAAGGAGACGCTTGCGAGGCGGAGAACGGAAACTACAGCCTGGCCGGGCGGGTTGACATCGGTGTGGTGCTGGCGAGAAGAGTGGTGTTAAGTGGCTGGGAAAAGAATGTCACTGTGCATTTTCTAGACGTGTGTGCCGCCTCCCCTGTAGCGAGCATAAAGAGCATGTTTACGGCGCGCCTTGAGTTTGCCGGGAGGAGGAGCCTGGAAGGCGGGCGGAAGAAGGAGACACGCACCCGCAGCGGGGCTAGAAGGAAGACGGAGCACATTTCCTTCCGCAGCAAGTGCATTTGGCAGTGACAAGACCACGCGCAGTCTCCCGAGGCAGCCACGCAGGCAGGGCTCCGGCGGCTCGCAGCAGCATGTGCTTCTGAGTTGTGAGCCGAGGGTTGGCTGGAGACTTTTAATTTTTGGAGTGTCACGGGATTAGAAGTGGCATCTGGCAAGTTAACATGGGTGTTTCCATGACAGACTCCTGTTCTTCAAATGTGCCATAGTAAGGTCTGCGAATGAGGAGTGGCTTAGTGGTGCGTGTGTGTGCACGAGTGCGTGTGTGTGTGCGTGTGTGTGCGTGTGTGCGTGTGTGTGTGTGTGTGTGTGTGTGTGTGTAGAAACGAATCTGAAAACCTTGACCATGTTCCTTGCCAGGGCCTCCCGATTACCAGAACTGCCCAGCTAAGTTCTGCCGAAACGACACTGGGTGAAAAACTGGGACCCATATATTCATCTACGGGCACCTGAGCACAAACCATAGATGATCCAAAAGTGCAGCTGATTCAGGGGGGCCTGACGGGCAGTGCTGACCCCAGTGCCGGCGGGTGGGGTTCGAACAAAGGCAATGTTTGAATGTATGAATGCATTGTTTAGCCAGCTTCCGACAGCTTTTGTGTCCAGTCCTGAGCCTGATGCGTTAGGAGCCGTCCGCCAGTCCCTGGGCTTGCACTGGTGTTTCTTGTCACGTTGCATGTTCCCTGACTACGCCAGCAAGTAGGTGTGCCCTGGCAGGACCCCAGAACCAAAGGGCTTACTGTCCTCCCACTGGCTCGCAGCTTTGAGCTGAAGGCATGTCTTAAAACAGTGCAACTCACTTCAAATGCTTTTTGCTTTTCATTTATTATTGCTTGTCACGCGATGTTCTTTGAAAGCTTGCTCATATATTATCTGTTCCATTTTTTTCCATTTTCCCTTTTTTTGCATGCCGTTCCTCCTGTTTCTTCCCTTCCTCCAATCCTCTGTTCCTGTCTGTAGACACAACGGCGACGACAGAGCCAGCAGTTCACGGTTGGTATCACATTACTGTTTTTCTACTTGCTCAGCACTGCTGAGAGGCAAGGCAAGCCTGGGAAAAGAGCAATGCAGTCTTCAAGGGCAATCGTGTTCCAAGTAGACTCATCCCATGAACATGCCGCGATTCTTAACGGCTTGAAAGATGGCGAGTCTTGTCATTTCTGTTGTGAGCCCAGTGGCCAGAGTGGCCATCTGAGGGCAGCCTCCTCACTGGCTAGATGGCAGGAGCCTCAGTTTGCACCTCTTCCTTAGTCATATAACCCGCCCGACACTAAAGCACCGGGGCTCTAAAACACTGACACTGGCCTACAAATTGTAGCACCCACATTCCAGGCCCAGGCCAGAGTCCCAGCTGCCTGAGGAAGGGGCATGAGCAGTTGAGCCTGGAGGTCGGGGTGAAGCGTCCTGCCCGTCTCGGGGCTGAGGAGGGCCGTGCTCTTCGGTTCACTGTGCCCCCGATTGTGTTTACCTCCACGGCCCATCCTGGTTCACCCTTCACCTCTGTGCATAAAGGTTTATGCTAACATTTGCCAGGAAACATCTCCAGACCAAGAATGACACATTTGTATATTGTAACAGCATAAACTGGAAATTTTTAAAAAATCATTTGTGTGTAGGTATCGTGTAGGAAAAATATTAAAAAGTTAGTTAAGATTTTAACCAAACGGTGATAAAAGCAGAGTAAAGCTCAGGATGGGCAGAGGGACATCCTCTCCCCAATTCCACCACTGACAAGCTGGAATAAGTCTATTAACTTTTGATGTCGCTCCAATCAGAAAATCACAATCATGTTTCATCTGTAGATTATTCATCACTTAGCGCAGATCTCACCGTGCTGATACTGTGCTAGGAGGCAGATATGTCAGTTTAAAACGGGCTGAATTTTAATAATTGGATCCAAGGGGATTACTCGGTAAAGGGCCTACTTAACTCACTGTGCATGTTGTGCAGGGTTGGAATCTATCACTTAAATGGCAGGAGGGGACCAGCCAACCCTGTGCTGTTCATTCAACCTTTAGAGAAATAGCTCTTCCTCGCGCAGCCTGGCTCCTTAACTTGACCCACATTGGAGGACTCGCCCGCTGGAAACCTCTGAGCAGAGCCTGTCCTCTAAGCCGGCCTTGAGGGGCAGGTTTGGTGCTTGGATGTGTTGGTAGGGAATTCTGAGAAAGTAAAACACACTTAGGGGTGCAGCCATATAGCCCTCCCCACCCCGCCCCAGCTCACCCTGCTCTTCCCTGCCATTTGCACAAAGGGAAAGTTCATAAAAGTAAGTTAAAGGGCCAAATACACCGACAATCATGAGAAATCAATTAGGTATAAACTTCACTTTCTAAGGTTAATGCCCCATAGTGCTTGTTACATCTCCAGGATTGCACTCCATTAAGCTCAGTTATTTGTAGGTTTCATCATTAATTGAGCACTTCCTGACTTTTATCGATTATTCTCAGAGCTTTAAGGCTATTTTAATGTAGTTCGAGAGATTTTGCTCTATTCTTTTTAAGATGCTTTGAGTTCTGAGCTTCCTATAATTAACTCCAGGGTCAGATGTAACCATAAGATTCCTGAATTTGTGAGATCTTCGAAGACATATTGATCATGTATTTCCTAAGACTCCAAAGTTCTGTTTTCTAGGTCCCTTCACTAAAGTCTATGTTCTTATGTGCCTCTAAGGGGAGTAGCTGGAATTGTGTGGGGCATTCACAGTAGGAAACATGCCCCTGACCTGGAAAATGAGAAGTTTGCTCAAGGGCCAGTCCGGAGTGTAGGACACCATTCTGATAAGGGCTTCCTCTCTGGGGAGAGGAGTGAGGTGGCCTCCTGGTGTGGTGCAGTGAAGGCACACTGGGCGGCAAGAATAACTATATATATATATATATATATATATATATATATATATATATATATATATACACACACACACACACCACACGTATATATTCCGAAAACAGTGTATGCACACTTCAACAGCAGATCGCTCAATTTGAAAAAGAAATGTATTTTAATAAACACTGCCTTTATAATTATTCAAAATATCTGTACATTTTTGGGACACACTATATGTGTGTATATACGATATTTTTATCATATATATGATTCCTAACATCAGGAGAGAAGTGAAAACCCAGGCTGATCCCTATATGCTACATTTATGAATACATTCTCCAACTCACCTAAAATCCTCATAGCATCCTCCCCAAAGGGTCCAACCACTATTTTGAACAGCATATTCTCCAGCAAAGAGCTTTAATGAAAACCAAACTATTGTTTAGAATTTTACTGGCCAAGGGGAAAAGTCCCCAGGTCAGCTGTCAGGAGTGAAATGGTAATCGGAATGTGGTGGAAACTACAAAGTAGGGGCCAGGTTTCCAAGGAAATGAAGCTAGAAAATGGGTTTTATTTGAGCGAATTATGGCTAAAACCCCACGTCAGTGCAGTTACCGTCTGACTTAGAGTCACCTGCGAACAGCCTAGCTGTGTGCAGTCTGGAGTCCTGGGCCTGGGAAACGCGCAACTTAAATGACAAGACACATCAGGTCAGCCAGCGACCGCTTTACTGGTCGTAGGAGTTTTTATATTGGATTTCCTTCCATATTTCTCTTTTGTTAAAAGAAAAAACTACTTTTACAAAAAGCTTTCCCTTTGAAGACTCATTAAAACACTTTATTCAAGCTTGTGTTGCTGAAGTATGTATGAAGTAAACTGGTTGTTTATGTATGTTGACCATTTGTTCTTACCAATACCTGATTGGAACAATAAGCATGTTTTGTAAGGTTAGAAGTGCATGGGCATGATTCAAAATCAAATGGATTTTCTCCAAAAAGAAACTAAACAGCAATCAGCCACTCTGTGTTGTTAAGGATCTAATTGGTAGGGAAGATAGACAGGCATGTAAGAATGGAATTTTTAGACGAAGGTAGCCGAAGGGGTTTTCTCTGAAGAAGGATCCTGCGCATTTGTGTTTTTGGAGCTCATCCTTAAGGCCTGGCCAGGAAGGCTCCTGTGCTATGTGTGCATGTCAAGCAATGCTGAGCACAGCCTGCCACGCCCTGGCCCCACCTGCTCTGAACCTGACAGCAGAAGTGCATGAGTGACTTCCAGCACGGATGGTGTACCTGTCATGATGGCTATTGATGTGTGGGTGCGTGCGACGGTCTTTACTTGTCTGTTCAAATGTGGGTGCTTCTCTGTCTGTGTCTTGTGCCTTGTTCTTCTTCTGCCCTATGTGTCCCCTCCTCCCCACCCCCTCCCCGTGTGAGGGTTTGGGTGACAGCATGCCTTTGGTCTGGAATAGTGCTTGTGCTTTTGCTGCACTGCTGTCAGCTGGCCTCTCCCCATTCCAGGTGTCCCTCCCTCCCTCTCTCCCTCTCTTCCCTTCTTCCCCCTCTCCCTCCCTCCCCCTGTCCCTCTCTCCATCCCTCCCTCTCCCCCTCCTATTTTATTATTATCAAATCTAACTGTTCTTTTGCTTTCCACCTCTTGACACATTAGATGCTGACGATCTCATGAATTTTGATCTCCCAAATGAGTTTTTAAATATTTTGATTCAGTATGTAATTGTGGTAAGACTCAAACTTGGAACCCCTCTGAAATAATTTTTCACTTTCCTTTTAGTTTCTAAATGTTTATACCTTAGTCCACTGCCCTTAGGTACCTGCCCCACGAATCTCCCTTTCCTTGACTGATTTTATAAGCAGTGTAAGCCATGATAACATTCCAAAAGCACATGAAATTCTTATCTTTCTATTCTAATTGTGGGGAAATTCGGAAGCCCATTTTAAAGGAAAGCGGCCAGCAGTGCGCATTATGACAACCTCTATGTCCGCCACCTGTGTGTCCCCCTCTGCACAGTCCGTCTGCGCGCGCAGTGGCATCCGAGGCTGGCGTTCAGCCGGGCTCTGCAGACTTGCGGGCCACCCTCGTCAGGCCAGGCGCGGGGCAGGCCTGCGGACGCCTCGGCCCGGCGCGCAGCTTGGGAACAGTGTGCTGCTGTCCACCGTGAACCAAATTTCTGCTCCTGGGAAGAAGGGAGGACTCTCTGCAAAGCTGACCAAGCAGGAAGAGCAGGAGGCCTGAGCTTTTAGGTTAAAACCGGGGGCACCTGCAATCTCTCGTGGCTGGTGATGGAAGTAAGTTTCCATAGTGTGCCAGGGAGCGGGCGCGGGCTGTAGGTAAGAGAGAGGCGTCTGCTGCTTCTCACAGTGGGCGTGCTTCCCGGGCCCGGGGGCTCAGGTTTTGTTTCCTAGAGGTTTCATTGGATCATTCTCTTTTGAAATTTTCTTTTTTAAAAGATAAAGGAAACTCTAATGAACTGAACCCACAAACATTCATATTTTACTTGACCTTGAATGTATTTAACTATCTAGGATTTCTTGCTGTTACTAAGTTTTGAAATTTTCCTTAACCCAGTTTAAAATCATAGCACTTTTAGAAGCCAGCGGTGTCCATGGCAGAGGAGGAATAAGCACGCAGAAGCTCTGTCTGAAGAGGCTGACTGTGTGCAGTGCCTTGCAGCACAGCAAGAAGCGCAATCCATGTCTCCTCAGAAGAGACCGTTGTAGTGCAGATAGTAAATTATCATGTTTGCCCCTTAGGACTTTATTAATTGCTCAAAAAGATCCCATGGAACAAAAGTAAACTTGCACTTGTTTAACAACATTTCAAGAGACTGTTAAATAGATTTTAATGAGAAGTGATGAAAGGGCTTTAACGGTTGATACGAAAGTTTAAAGAGAAAATTCAAGAATGTGCTTTCCTCCTTATTGTTAAGTTGTGAAGATCCCTTCTGAAGACTGTTCTCTGCCTTATAAAACACATCTCCGTCTTCTTTGATAAAATGAGAGGTCTATAATTTTTAGTGTGGAAGAAAACTACCTAAGTCACAGCAATTTGGGGAGGTAAATTCTGCATCTCCTCACCAGCACATGCAGTGCTTCAGTAAACTCTCCCTGATTATATTTATTCAGAAATGATCCGACTATGGCAGAGCATATAGATTCATAAAGTACAGTCGTGGTGCAAAAACAAATTTAATGCCACTGACGTAAATGACTGCCTACTTTCAGATGTAATCTGAGCAGTAGATTCCAGATGACTTGGTATATTTTAAAGTTTATGCCATTAAAAATGACAGTTTTGTCTTTAATGAGGTGTATATCAACTGTCGCTTTTTAATGGGAAACTGCATATCAATGATATTTCATAAACACATTTGTCTTTATTTTTTAAAATTAGCTTTCTACTGCTCTCTCCAAAGAAACACGCTTCAGCGGTAGCGCTACCTACTTGACACATCCTTGTTTAAGGCGGTTCAGTGGGCGCCAGGCATGTATGTAGACGCTTTGATATTCATTGGCCACACAGAAGTGAGGGATTAGCCTTCTGAGAAGTGCAGACTCATAATTAACTACAGAGAAGTACTTTATGTTGCCCATTTATAACAATCATTCAAATAATTGTATTCATCAGTCTTTATACAATGGATCAAGCCAATTAGAAACAGGAACACTTTCAACCAATCAGATTTCAGAACAAATGGATAGATTGCATCTTTACTCAGTTACCTCTATAATTTGTTGCATTACTCACCGCTTTCCCTTTAGTTGCCTACATCCCTAGTGGGGAGCACTCATGGATTCAAAACCTTCCTGGTGTTAATTGGCACCTGCCCTTGAATATTGGCATCAAGGCCGATGATGCGGCCACGTCTTCTGATAGCACCAGCCTAGCTGTGATAGTCATTTGGCTTGTGTAGAAAACAACTTACAAAACCCAAACTTTTATGACCATTTTTACATGAGTGTTTCCGTTACTTTGGGTTTTCTGAAAATAGTGCCATCAGTTTGCATTGCTTGTTTCCCGAGCATTTGTTTTGGCTGCTTTTGTGCTCTGGTTGGTAGTTCACTGAGTGTTACTCCCAAATCCTTAACTCAGCAAACACTGGACATGTACTTTGTGCTTGACTACAAAAGAAGGGAAAGATGAAAAATAAACAAGATGTCCCCTCTCTTAAAGACCTTGCTATGTAATAGGCCCACGAATATCTTCAAAAGTGACAAGTCCCATTAGAGAAACATGAGCGACCTGTGTGAATTAGAGCCGTTGGGCAGACAGGACTTTAAGCAGAGCATTGAAGAGCAAGGGAAGGCCTCCAGGATTGCCCAGCATGTTGGGGTGTTTAGAAAACATAAAGCACAAGGATGGGAAGCCATCTCCTGGCTGAGCCCCAGCCATTCTCTCTCTGCTTTGCTCTTTTAACTCAAATCAGAGCCCAGAGGAGAGCCATCACAGCTGGCCGACACTGGTGGTGAGGGGGGCACGGGCATGTCAAACCCCCACTGGAGTATCTCCTGACCTAACTGCTTTTTCAGCTTTGAGAGTTTTATTTTTCAAGAATACCTCTGATTTTTGAAATTTTCTTTTTTAAAACAACCATTTTGCAAATCGGATTTTCTGATGAAGGCATAGCCTGCAATCTGCAGTGAGCAGATGCTATACCATTTAAAACAAGTGCTACAACAGCATCATAAATTGATCATAAACTGCATTTGTCAGTACTGGCAAAGGATTTCAATTTACAGTAAAATGTGAAATGAAACTCACATCAGTATGTAACATGTAAATATATTTGTATTTAAAAGCTATATCGGCATCGACAGATACAATCGGGCTTTATTTATTTTTCTTTTTTGCATGCTATTATGAATGAGTGATTTTAGACATTCACCTTCATATTTCATGTGCTTTGAAAGTGGAGACTGAGGAATCCTTCTGCCTTGATTGTGTATCAATAACAAAATCAAATGATTGGAGAAATGTACTTACCTACGAATACATTCAAGCTATCCAAAAAGAAAGAGATAGCAAGAGATTTGGCTCATGTTTTTGAGACATTCATCCTCAGTTCTTAAGTGTTTTGTTTATGTCCCTTGAGGAATGAAAAGAAAAACGATTTGTTTTTACTTGTAAGGCCTTACTCAGTTGCCCAATTCCGCAGAAGAACTGGACAGTGAGGACCTCGCAGGTAAGGGCTAGTCATTGGGTAAGGCACTGCAGTGTCCGACCTGTGGGTGCTCTGTCCACGTCTACAAAATGCCCATTTGGTTTGTTGCACAATCAATCGATGAGCAATTGTGGATTTTGAGACTAAAGAAAAATCACTGTTATTAACACTGTTTTCCTCCCTCCCACCTCTCTTCCCTGTGGCAGCGGCTTGCGTATTCCAAGCGGGGGCTGATGCTGTGAATGCCGTGAGGTCAAGTCATGGTTGGGACTGTGCGCAGCCACTCCGTGCAGTAGCTTTAACCGAGGCTTACGTCCTCGGCGTATGACGGTTCAGGAGGACGTTTGTTGCATTATAAAGCACTTTAAGGGTGTTGGATTATGAGGCAAGATCTTTATTTGTAAAAACTCCTATGGACCTTTTACTGCCGTGGAGTCGGCTAGAAAAGCCTTGTCATCGTATTCTTGGACGTGGGGGTGGGGAGGGGCAGGACGGAAGGGGGCAACGGTGTGCACACACCGTGAGGCGAACTGATGATCCGCCGCAGACCTTTCCCCGCACACTGAGCTCTTGCAAAAGGAGGTTTCATGCTTGATTCCAGGATTTAGGTGTTACTAATCCAGAATAAGAAGCATATCCTAAAGGGGGGGCATTTAAAATGGTCAGAGCTAAGCCATTTCATGAGCTCCCGTCCCTGCCAACCAGCTGCGGCTTCGTGCCCGTTTTGCTCAGTCACTTCTTGGTGAATCAGTGAGGAGCCCCTCTCATCACTGGGAGGAACCAAGACCTGGCGTTGTAGGTGCCCCACAGCCTGCTGGGAAGAAGGCTCCGGGCTGCCCTTCAGTGCAGCTCCCTTGAAGAGCTGGTTGTTGAGGTAAAGCATTAAATGCAGGCCCCACCCAGGGAGAGGAAGCCAGCACCCACCACCAGTCCTCCAGAGGCCGTGTAAGTATTGCCTCCTCTGCTTCTGCCAGCCCCCAGGAGGCCTCCAGTTTCCTGTTAGGGGGCGCATCTCAGTCGGAGCTTAGCTGTCGGATGTGTCCTGGAGTGGGAGCTCCAGAACATGCCGGCCTCACTCCCTGCTGTGTGCCTGCCCCATAGTATGCCCACAGTGGGATAAGACACGTGGATGGGTTAGTGAGTTCCAAACCCCAGTGAATTTACAGAGATAAGTAAACAGAAGATTGAGAAGACAACCAGCCCATCAAGGAAGGGCTTCCTTTTTGCCTCTCAGCTGTGGTCTCTTTGGAAAAGTTGCAAACACCTTAACGTGAGTTTCTGTTAAAATGAGAGGAGACAAGTCCTCTCTGCATAGAAGGCAATGCAGCCATGAGGGATCGCTGCCTCGGTCTGTGCCACTCCACCTGAGAACACCCACACGGTGGCCGTGGCGTTTGGACCTTCTCAGGGTCCTAAGAAAGGCCGCGTTCTCTGTCCCTGACCCTCTTGGATATTAGCCACATGAGCATCCTTGCAGAAGTCGTGTTTCTCCTCTAGGAGAATGGGACGAGGCAGCCACCTCCCCTTCCCCACCACATCCTCAATGAAGGACTGTTCTGGGTCTCAGCTCCCCACCGAGTCAGACGCTGCCCTGCTGCTGTTCTCTCAATCACCCCAAGTCAGGAGCAATAAACCAACAACTGTTTGTGTTCATCATAACGCGGTTACATTAATCCTGGCACTGCTCCCTCCCCGCCTCCAGGAGCGCTGCCACCCTGCCTGCTGAACACCGCCGTCCATCAGGCGCCAGGCTGCCTTTGCATCTGGCTTGATGAACTAATCAAAAACTGATTAGCACCTTTGTTCAAAGGGGATGCTGATTAATCAATTACTATTGATTGTGAGCTTGACTTCGCTCAGTAGCAAAGAGACATCTGAAGAGGCAAAAAACAACCAATAAAAATTGAGCAGCTGTCATACTGTTTAAATTTATTAAAACAAAATACATTATTTTCTATGAAGCTGTCTTGAAATGGGTCAGTGAAGGGGAGCATATTGATTGAGAAAGGATGAACTTCTCAAATTTCTGTAGCCTAGAGACTGAATTCAATTATAATACAAGACAAACAGGTTAACACCTGCCTTAAACAGTCCATCAATAAATTAGAGTAGGTGTTGCCCGCTTAATGCTAAACTGTGGTAATGAATCATATTTCCATTCATTCCCGCTCTATCTCGGTGGAAATTTCATTCTTAATATGGATAAATGTTATATTCTGCATTTTCTTCAAAATGATAGTCTGTCTCCACTCTCCCCCTCCCCCCTTCCGCCCCCCCCCCCCCCCCCCCCACTGAGCACCACCTCCTCAGCTCAGGGCCGTTTCCTAAGCAACATGTGGCTCCTCCTCACCAGTGAGCCCATGACCCGTCTGGTGCCTCTGCATTAAGCATTGTGCTTGTGTAGCTCCGCGAGTGTTGACGCAGACCTGGGAGCTTCCACAGGTTGGCTTTGAGCCCTTCTGCTTGCTTTGTGGGTGTTAACTTGACAAGAGTTTTTAATTGTTTTATCAGTTACATCTGGTGACAGCTGGTGGTTATTGCCCCCCACATGGAGTAGAATAGCTTTAAGCCTCTTTTCCTTCCGTTTTATTCTAAAACTTTAAAAAAATGTCTCCAACTGCCGCAGCAATGGCCGGGCCTGGGGGTCTGTGGAGTGGAGTGCGGCGGCCAGCGCTCCGCGTGCCGAGAGCAGCCCATCAGCCTTCTGCTTTGCAGCAAAGGCGTGGCTGGGAAGTTCCAGAGCTGCATGCTTCCCCCAAACGCTTCCTCAGCTCCCGCCCTACACACGAGAGCGTGATCTGGAAAAGTCCTACAGCGTCTCCCTCGCACTCCATAGCAGCGTGTGGGTAGAGGCATGTTCTAAACGGCTTCGATAATCCAGCCAGGTGTTTAGATAATGGAAGCATTTAAAGGTCTTTGGATCCAGGTGATGTTCTGAGCTGGGATACATGACCGTCTGGTTAGTGTGACGGTGTTGTGAGGGACTCTTAACTAGCCCCCACCCAACGTGTGGCTCAGATTGGGCAAATAGGCAATTCCTTTTCACTGGTGGACTTGCAATGTTAGTGATAAAACAGCCAGAGCCAGCTGGGCTGGGCTGTGTAGACGCAGGCAGGGTCTGCCCCATAAACGTAAAATGTGTCATTGTTTACTCATATGTATACAGTATTTACAGCTTAGAAAGCTCTCACATATATTGATGATCTCATTTGTTCTTCATTCACTCAACACAACTGTTTGAGCTCCTGGCACGTGCCAGCTCTGAGCTGGGCTCCAGGGACGCAGCCGTGAGCGAGCCCAGCAGAAGCTGGAGCTGCCGCAGACCCCACGCGCAGTCAGGGTTGGTGGGAGACAGGCTCAGAGCACAGGAAACCCGTGGCCAACACTGTGAAGGAGACAGAGCCACAGCGGGACAGGAGAGTGAGTGTGGGCTGGGGAGGGAGGCCAGCCACACAGCTCACCCATGGAGGGGAGGCCCTTGGAACAGAAAGAGCGGGCCAGGACAGGCCAGACGTGGGAAGGTTTTCGGGGAAAGCCTGAAGGTTGTTCATCTCAGTGCACAGACGAGGAGCCGGGCTCCAGAGGTTACATGACTCACTCCGAGACCGTGAGGATTTGAACGCCTGGCTCCTCCTGCCTCTCTAGGAGATGGGGCTGGTTTGGAGCGGGTTCCCTCCCTGGGAATTCCATTCTCCCTCTGCTCTGGGGCCTTGGGAATCCTTTTCCTCTTGGGCCCTTTTCAATCCAGTCTGTGCATCCAGGACATGAGGAGGGAAAGTCGGGCCCTCCAGACCCATCAGCTGGAGAGTCACGTGCTGACTTCCCTGGGTGGTCTCTCCCAGCATTAAATCCAGCTTTTCCCTTCAAAGCCCTGACTCTCCTAAACCATGGGATTCGTTTCCCACTGAGATGGTGCTAAATGCCATGGGATAGTGCTTGATTGCAGGGGTTAAACCTGTAGATTCCCTTACTTTAAAATTCCATTTAGTACAAGGCATAGCTGATCAATCATGGCCCGCCCACACCAGCTTGCCCATGGTGCCCTCACAGTGTGACTTGGAACCTCATCTTATTGCTGATCTTCCCATGATCCAACATGCTGCTGTTTCCCCCGCTGGGAGGAAGGAGAGCATCAAATAGGAACTTCTCCAAATTAAAAAGCTGGTGGACTACAAGGCAGACTGCGAAGTCCAGCTCTGCAGGTTGGACACTGCATTTGGGTGACTTCGCCATATTCATTAATCCATCCTCACCCCCCAATGTCCGAGGTCCACGGAAGCATCTTTCTCCAGAGAGAGATTCTAGCGGGAAACGTGCCCTTGAAAATACTCCACAGTCCTGTCCTCTTGAGTAGATGTGTCCTCCTTCAAGGAGAACTCTGGTCCCACCCTCAGCGCCCTCCTGGTGCTTAAAATGGAAAAGGCGTTGCCCTCGAAGCCCTGTTCCTGAGACCGCAGAGCGGGCTCCGGGCGCCTCTCTGTCTCTGGGTGCGCTGGCGCTTGGGGGGACTCCTATTGCACAAGGTCATCCCCCGCCGCTTAGATTACATCAGTTCACTTGAGGAGGGAGAGAAGCGGATATGAAGAACCCACTTGTTCCTGTGTGTAGCTGACAACTAGTACTTGATACCTAGCACTCGGGTGGTTCACCTGAATCATGACTAGGTGACCTTCCGCCGCCAGGCTGCAGCCTTGGCCACGGCAGGAGAGCTGACCACAGTCCCATGTGCTGTTCTGCGTAGGAAAGGGCTTGGTGACTTCAGCTGGGCAGGGGTTGGGGCATCTCACCATCAGAAAACAGTGCCGAGTGTGCGGTACCACCCTTACCCCAAAGAGCGGATAGACGTTTGCCTTGAATCAGTGGTTAAGAACTGAATGGAGCCTCCGGCTTTAAGAAGGCGGGCTTAAACGTGGCAGACACTCCGAGTGCCTCTGCCGGACCAGCCCTGGCTGGGAGGCCGGCACCTCAGCAGCACGCAGACTCCCCAACAACCCTGGGAAATGTGTGGTGTGCTCAGGGCTCAGAGTAGCCGACAGACCACCTATGTCACAGAACAGTGACGAAGCCCAGCTTCCCCCTGATGGCAGTGTGCTTTCCTGGGGCCCCACAGGAGGTGGGGCCGTGTGTCTCCCCGGATCGGCCACGCAGGCCAGTTTCTGGAGGCCGGCGTAGGCCGGAAAAGCTACGCGCCCGATCCTGCTCGCTGGGTGCGGTGTTCTCACCCAGATGAGCGCGCACTGAGCCCTGGGCTCACCACGCGGGGCGGCTGCACACAGTTCCTCTGAAATGTTAGTGTAGCCGCAGTGACACCGCACGAATGAGGTGCAGCTGAAGGGATGTGAGGCGATGCGATGCCCGGGACACTGTGGACGAGGCTTCCTATTTCCCTGCCCTACACAACTCCTCCCGTTCACTCTGAGGAGAGGAAGGTTACTGCACGGCGGCCAGTGTGCCCAGTGAGTATGCACATCTTAATGGGCGAGCTGTGCACGTGTTGGATGCATTTACTGCTCTCTGACAAGAGGGAATTAAATGTCAGGAGGATTTGTAGCCTCTGTAATTGAATTGGTGCTGAGAAAAGCAGATCTTGAAGAAGAATAACATATTAGGATTAGCAAATAAGGTGGCATTTTGTCAGTGGCGCCATTCAGTGTGTTGCCCTTCGGTAATAAAGTTGTGCTTTTTAAATGCACACTTGTTTTTGTTGTCGTGGCGGGAGCTGCGATAGGTGACGGATAGGTGACGAGAATGAGCAGCTCCGTGATTCAGATGGTGCCTGGCTTTTTGGGTTGTTTTGTTTTGTCTTTGAGGCTAGATTTTGTTTTTGCGAGAGATTAGGGAAATCCACTGCCAGGCTTTCTCTTTTTTCCAACAAGAAGTCGCAAGTGCCACCCTGATCGTTAAGCTGCTTCTGAGAGAGACTCATCCCCCTCCAGCCCTCGGGAGCAGAGACAGCCTTTCCCTCCCAAACTCCGCATCTCAGAGTTTTCCATTAAAGTGACCCATCCAGCAAGTCTCCGTGCGGGGAGGCGGGACTAAGCCAGGGACAGAACTGTTGCAGAAAGCCGGCGGTTCGGACTCTCCTGCAGCCCCCGCAAGTGAGGAGGCCTGGAGGTGGAGCAGCTGACCTGTTCAGTAAATTCAAGTAGGAGGCCTGATATCTTCAGAAGCTGCTAAGGTCGGTGTGACCGCGGAGAGAACAGATGGCGCGTTTAAGGAGAGTGTCTGCTCCCCGAGTTTTCAATGGCCTCAGGCTGCAGCCTGGCTGCAAGGTGCCAGGGTGCCAGGTCCCCGTGTGCCAGGAGCTAGTCTGGGGTGTCCTGGCCCTTCCCTGGCTCCCTGTGGCTCTCACAGACCATGGTTGTGGCAAATTATGTTCCACAGCCCCGACCAGGCCCCAAAGTAGCCACAGACGCCGGGGCCTGGGGCAGCGCGGCTCTAACACAGGCAGCGGCTCTGGCCGCGAGGAGCGGTGAAAGGCAGCTGGGAGAGGGGAACCCTGGGAGGGGGACACTGCCCCCCACCAGCGCCACTTTTCTTGTCAGGCCTGGGAGCCAGGGCCTTCATGCCTCCTGCACAGTGCCCCGAGGAATGGGTGGCCGGTCACCTGGCCTGAGGGAAGGTCTGAGCAGCCTGGCCGGCCCTCCTGGGAGTTCCTGTGAAACGGGTTGTCCTTTCCATCTCTGAGGCCAGTGCGAGGCCCATGGTGGGAGCTGTGGCCTCACCGGGGGAGCCCGCAGAGCTTCTGTCAGCAGCTTATGGACGCTCCCCAGGACCTCGGTGGTCAGCTCTTTCCCAAAAGGAAAGCTAACTGGGCATGCTCATCCGTCCATGGGGTCCACCCCAAGAGACCGGGTGACACCAAGCCGCAGACAGGACTGCAGGCCGGACAGAGCCACACCGCGTGGGCACGCATGCCAGGCAGACACCAGGCTCGGTGACAGCCTGTCACCTGCGGTCCTGATGGGATTCTCACTCGGCGACCACCCTCGTGCTCGCTCTGCGGGGCTGGAGCCCCTGTGCACCCTCTGCACACGCACCACTGCACAGCGGCTGCAGTCCCGAGTGCAGCGCCAGCCCCTGCTCCTGGGAGGGAAGCACATCGTCCGCTAGACGACAAGAGAGGGCTGTTGGCCGAGGAGCAGGTTTTATAAACGTTAGCTTTCCCGCGTAGGAGCCGGGCAGCGGGAGAGACCACCTCTTTGGCTCTCTGTTCTGCCTCATTGAGCAAAGGAGCCAGACCTGGGAGCACATCCCCAGGAAAGCAAGCGGCTCTGGCCTGAGTGGAAGTGACCCCAAGAGGAGCAGGATCTGTGGGTGACAGTGGGAGGCACAGACATGCCCGAGTTCTCACTGAGAAGTGGCTTCTGGGGCCCCGCCAGACCCTTTCGGGGTCGGGATCTCCTTCAGCTCCAGGTTTCATCTGACTCATCAGCCCAGCACCTCTGAGTGACGGCTTGAGCGAGGCACCAGCCCCGGGTGCCCGGCCACAGTGCCCCGGCCGCGGGCGCAGGCACTCCTCCCACCTGGTGATAGGTGACCAGCGCTCACCTGCTGCTCGGCCACCGTGGGCACGTCCATGGCACCGAGAACTCTCCTCCCGGGTCCACTCATGGAAACAAAGGAAAGCGTGAGATGAGGCTGGGACAGCCCCGCTCTTCTTAGGGGCGCCCAGCACGCCGCCACCTGCCGATGGGCAGGAAGCCGGGTGGGTGGGGTTGGGGGAGGCACGAGGAGCTCCCAGCCTGCAGTGTCTCCTGGGAATGAAACATCACCACCTTCTGTGTCCGTCGGCAGTGACGGGAGGCGGTGGTGAGCCTTCCGATCTGAGTATCAGAAGCGAGCAGGAGCCTTCGCCCTCATAGGCAAGTGTCTGCCATGTGCATGGCCTGGAGGGCGGGAGGAGAGGTGGCACCAGGTGTGGATGTGGGCAGCAATGGAGCAGCCCGAGCTCCGGCGGCTCCAGCGTCACAGGGAGCAAAGACCAAATGACTCGTGTGGGCTGAAGAAATGAAGGCCACGGACGCTGCCCAGGAGGGTCTCGTTTTCCTTTATCAAGAGCTCTCTCTCGTGTGCGGGCTCGCTCTCTTTTCCTGGCTTCTAGAACGTTCCTGTGCCTCGGCATGGAGAGGCAGTCTTCTCCACGCGGGCCAGGTCTGCACTGGGTCAGCCATCGACGCTGCTCTCTGCTGTGCCCGTGCGGGCCCTGCCTTCCCCTCTTGCCTCGGTGCCTGGCACCCTCTCCTCATGGCCAGAACCGCCTCACTTCCCTCGCCAGAGCTAAGACCCGGAGGTAGCTGAGAGGCCCTCATGTGGCATTCGCCCTCAAGCTCCTGGCAGTTGGAGATGAGTTCATTCTCGTTCCCACAGACCCCTGGCATCAACAGCTCCCCGAGGAAGTCACAGTTTGCTGGCTTTCCTGTCGCTTTTGTCTCCCTGTGAGCAGTTTGAATCGGTGCCGTTGGGGCGAGAGACTCCGGTGTGTAAACATAGCCCCCCCAGCAGGTGCCAGCACCAAGGGGCACCCCAAGGGCAGTGCTCCCCTTCAGCCAGCTCTGGTGTCCCCTGGACGTTTCCGTGGCCGAGTTCTGCCTGGTTGAAGTGACTTCCAAGGCTCCGAGGCCTGGCGTCTGCACTAGGCAGCACTTTGGCCGGGAGGGGTTCCTCTCCCCCGATTTCGGGCCCAGCTCGTTAGACACGGTGCCGGAGGGGCTGGCACGTGGCAGGCGGGCTCACCAGCTGCTGCACCTGCACCGTCTCTGCTCCACGTCAGCACATCCCCTGTGGTCCTGGGCGGCCGCCGTGGCTCTCGTTCGGCGTTTCTGTTTGGGGTTGGGTTTGGGGTTTTGTCGTCCTTTTGGAGGTAACTTAATGAAACACTTGAAATACTTCATTTTAAAATTTAAGCTCTTTTAATTAAAGCCCTTTCCATAGACCCCCTCGGTCAGGAGTTATTTCCCCACGCCCTTCAGTACTTAATCTCAGAGCAGAATTGGAAATATCGATGGAAAGTGTAAATCATGCCTCCTGCTGAAAGCGTGGTATCAGGTTTCGGCTCAAAAGAGCACCATTACCTTTAGCTGTCACGGATCTGTACACTTGATCGATAAACTTCAAATATTATTAGAGGTGGAGGCTTCAGAGATTTGCTCTGTTCTTTGCCGAGAGTCCGAGATAAATCTTTCTTAAAAATGGACTTGGATCTGTGCTCTCGGTCTCCATTCCTCAGGCGTCCAGCAGCTGCAGGGACAGATTTATAGGCCATGTGCTGCTTGTACTGAAAGATTTAAATGGTAAATCCTTCACATATGACTTCACAAATCATGTAAAGTTAAAAGATTTTTACCGTTTCTGTTGCTGCTGTGCTTAAATTGTAAGGTACAGCTAGTAAATCATTTTAATGGAGGTGTCGTACTTGACTCAATAAAAAAAGAAAGACAATGGTTTAGCTTCCACTCCAAAATGTTAATGTATTAATCAACGGGAGAATAATTGTTTTTTACTACATTATAAATCCTGGGTGCCATTAGGATTTCAGCAAGGGGTGATGCAGCCAGTCCTAAATTAAAATTGTTTACCTTGCCATCCATCCATCCTGCACGGCCATCGCTCACTCGGGTCCCTTCCACGCTGTTCCCCAGCCAAGCGCGTCACTCCTCCGTCGGAAGAAGACATCCGAGGGAGTGATGTTATGAAGGAGAATTAATTGTGTTGTGGAGTGCTAAATTAATAAAATAGGAGCCGTCTGTGGCGACGGACCATCATTCCTTGCTGTCTTTCTGAAATAGGTCTTTAGGTTTTAGATTGAGGCTTCCTCCCTCACACATGCTACAGGGAGCAAGCGCACCACTTGTCTTTAGTCTCATAATCCTATTTATCTCTAGGCAGCTGTGGCTTGGAGCGCCTCACTTTGCCTGTGCCTGTGCCCAGCAGAGATTAAGACACTGGGCGGCCCGCCTCCCTCCACAGCTCCCGTTACTGCCGGAAGGTGCCATCCGCTCCGAGCGAGCGCCCTTGGCCAGGGCGGCCGCCCTGGTAGAGCGGCACCTGGGCAGATAGTGTGAACGCTCAGAGCAGCCAGGGCGATGGGCCCTTCCTTCCCCCGCTCCCTGCCTGAGCTGGTCCAGGCTCATTAGCGCCCTGAGAGGCTCTAGGGAAATGGCCTGTGGGCCGAGGGGCCAGGGCAGCACTGGCCAGCCCAGTCCGTCCCGCCTGTCACTCCTCCCACCTCCCGGTTGCTCTCGCTGACTCCTGCGGCCCTGCAGGCCGTGTCCCTGGGGCTTCTGGTGTCTGTGATGGGCTCTACATCCCTCTTCCTCTTCTGATCCCACAGACTCCCGAGCAGGTGAAGAAGGCTCCATCCGGGCGGTGGACCACGCCGTGATTG
Organism: Myotis myotis; assembly: GCF_014108235.1. Classification (NCBI taxonomy): domain Eukaryota; kingdom Metazoa; phylum Chordata; class Mammalia; order Chiroptera; family Vespertilionidae; genus Myotis; species Myotis myotis. The sequence goes on from NW_023416314.1 coordinate 4,172,157, forward strand.
GCGGCGTCGTGGCCGTGGTGGTGTTCGCCATGCTCTGCTTGCTCATCATTCTGGGGCGCTACTTTGCCAGACACAAAGGTAAGCAGGTGCCTGGCCAGGCGGGGCCTCGTGCCCCACCGCCCACATCCGGGGACTTGGCAAGGTTGTCCTGGATAGGCAGTTAGGGTGATGTGGCCGCATGGCCTCTTTGATTCCTGAAATGGAGAGGGAAAGAAAGAAAATTTAGCAGCTGCTGATTAGGACTCTGAGAGTTGATGAGTAGCAAGCACTCCTTGATTTGGGTTTTCTCTAAATATAAAGCTTTATAGGTTGTTACTCTACAATCCATAATTGGGGACAGAGGGAAAACCACAGTCGGGGCTGGTGTGTGAGGTGGGGGTGAACCACACCGACATGGAGAGAGAACGCCCGTGACCTACAGCTTCCGGGGGCGGGTGTACTGGCTCCGCACCTGCCCCAGGCTCAGGTAGCCTGCCCACAGTGGCCAGAACACCTCCTTGGTTTGGTGTGCCTGGAAAGCCACATCAATATGTATTTTTTAGATTATCAGTGCAATTGATGCAAATTGCCATGAATCGCACACTTACCGGCTGTGCAGCCTGGATGGGCCTCCCCTTTTCCAGCGCTTTCCTCCTGCCCCGCTGCTCTGATCCCCCTCTCCCTGGGTAATTTATTCTTCCTCCTCTTTGTCCACCCTTGTCTCTCAGCTGTTTTTCTTGGTGCTGTGCAATGAGCTTGTGGGGCTTCCGATAGATGGACTCTAAGCGCTTGCATACCGCTCGCTTGTAGAACTTGCGTTTGGAGAGTTTCCCTTAAGCTCAGCAGTGGAAGTCCAAGGTCCTTGACAACCGCCTTCAGGATCCAAAGTGCCCGTCTCAGGCGTGAAACTGCTTGGGGTCTCGGGGCTATGCTCACACCCAGGAGCAGACTGGCCGAGAACCCGCCGCCTCTCGAGGCTGAGCCAGGAAGTCAGGCCAGAGAGCAGGGCAGAGGTCTGCTCGGCTGGGGAGAGCGAGGGGAGAAGCAGAGGAAAGAGGGCCCCAGGGGGACACTGGCTGCCTGCCTTCTCAGACTTGTCACTCGGGAAACCTGAAAGCAATGGATTTTGTTGTGTTTTTTTTTACCTAAGAGTTTCTATGAAGACAGTGTATAGTGGGAGCAGGGCTATTTGATTATGACATAGGCAGTGTAGGCCTATGTCATAACATACTTTCTCCATGTAAACTCCTGGGACTTGGTGATAAGAGTGTCACCAACTTTGTACCGTCCTGTCTGTTGTCACTATGAAGTGGCCGTGCCAGTTAGCAAATCCATGAATCTGGGTCCGGTTAGGGTTGCTGTGAGAGAGACTCGCCCGCAGCTTAAGGCAGACCCAGCCTTGACGAACGTCAAGCTAGTTCTGCACCTGCGACCCACCCGCAGCAGAAGCAGGAGCCAGTCAGACACCCTGGCGCGTGCGAGCGCATTCTCGCTCCCAGAGGCACCAGAGACTATAGAGACAGGAGGCAAGGTTCGCTGGACGACTCGAGGTGGCAGTGACGTCATCAGGGCCCTAATTCATCTATTGGCTAATTGCTCTTTCTTGCTTTGGTCCTTAATCATGTCTGTGCATATATCTGGTCATTGGTCCGGGCGTTGCTGTGTATGTGTTAGCCAGCAGCTCTCCAGCTTCTGCATTTTTAGCTCCCACTCACGTCTTCCTCTGCCGCATCCCCTGGTCATCATCACTGCTCTAATGTCTCATTTGCCGAGTTATATCGCAGCGGTTCAGTCGGCGTGGTGCCTGTGGAGCCCCGGATCCCCATTGTCTCGCCCACCCCCTCTCTCCTCCCATCGTTTTCTCCCCTCTGCTGCCTGCACTCACTGCGCTGATGATGGCCGCAGAGCCAGTTGCCATCTCTGTGCCACTGGACACAGAGGCCATCAGACAGTCACGGTGCTTTACCCCTTCATCTTGCAGGTACATACTTCACTCATGAAGCCAAAGGAGCCGATGACGCAGCAGACGCAGACACAGCCATAATCAATGCAGAAGGAGGACAGAACAACTCCGAAGAAAAGAAAGAGTACTTCATCTAGAGCAGCCTTTCCTTCCCATGAGGTGTCCCGCTGGCCCTATTTAGATGATAAAGAGACAGTGATGTTGGAACTTGAGAGACATTCGTGTGATTTTTTATGAATGGGTGGAAAGGCGCGAGACCTGGAAGGCTTGGGATTTGCTGTATAAAAAAAAAATGTTCTTTGAAAAGTACACTCTGCTGATTGACACCTCTTTTTTTGTGTTTTTTTTTTTTTTAATTTTTATTTCCTCCTACCAAGTCAAACTTGGATGCTTGGGTTTAGTTTGGGTAGATTGCAGAAAATTCTGTGCCTTGTTTTTTGTTTGTTGCGTTCCTTCTTATTCCTCTTTGTGCGCATTTATTTTTCAAAAGATGTTTTGATTTTTTTTTTTAAATCTCCCATTTTGGAATTTGCCTGCTGGGATTCCTTAGAATCTTCCCCCCCTTCCCCTTATTTTGCTATTGTTTTTACTTTTTTTGTTTATTGCTGAAGTAACTGCTTTGTGTTCAAAATTCAGTTTCATAAAAGGAGAACCAGCACAGCTTAGATTTCATAGTTCAGAACTTAGTGTATCCATATGCATTCTTCTCTGTTGTTGTAAAGATTTGGGTGAACAAACAATGAGAACTCTTTGCTGCTGCCCATGTTTCCAATACGTAGAGCAGTGAAGACTAGAAACGTAGACTGTGATTCAGAAACTGTTCTGTTTGCTGTGGAACTACATTACTGTACAGGGTTATCTGCCAGTGAGGTGTGTCGCAACGAGGTGGAATCTGTTTTTCTTCTGTGTCTGTAGAGGGCTCCGTGTAGCTACCCCACACTGTCCAGAGGGTTGGGCTGGAAAGAGCTCCTTTTTTCATGCCCTCGCAGACCTGACAGGGAGGGCTGTTCCTTTTGTGTAAGCGGACAAATGTGAGTTGCCACAGGAGGGGACACAGGGCGGGGGAGCGATAGTTCTGCTCCGGTTGTTTCTGTTCCAAATGATTCCATCCACCTTTCCCAGTCGGCCTTACTTCTCACTAATTTGTAGGCAAGAGCAAGTCGGTGCGATGGGAGCATGACTGAATGGGACAGGTCTTCCCTTTGTGCTCAGCCCGGAAGGGGGTGGATGTGGCCTGCATGTACTGTATATTACAGATATTTGTCATGCTGGGATGTCCAACTCAAACCCGTGTGAAACTTTCCTTCCTTCAGATCAGGCTCGACAAAGGCAGGAGGTCCAGAAGGAGGCCAGTTCTCACGCTGGTCTGCGTGGACCTCCGTTCCCAAAAGGTCAGAGCAGAGGTGGGGAGCCGCATGCAGGGCTTTTCAGTTACTTAATCAAAACTCAAATGTGAGTGTTTTTATCTTTTTACCTTTCATACACTAGCCTTGGCCTCTTTCCTCAGCCTTAAGAACCATCTGCCAAAAAATTACCAATCCTCGCATGACAGCAGCCATAGTGCATAGCTACTAAAGAAGCCACCGGAGGGCGTCGTGGGCGGAGCCTGGGGGAAGGGGAGGAGTCAGTTCTCTACATTTTCTAAAGGCAGGTACGTCTAGGAACCTAGAAGTAGTCCTGAAGGATAGAGACAAAACTCTTACCAGGCGTCTTGGTAAGGCCCCAGACTCCAGAACGCAGTCCCTATAGAAAGATGGCATCAAAAAAGATAGATCTATATATATATAAATATATATTATATAACATTTTCAGTGAGTAACTTTGGATTTTGCAAGGTGCATTTTTACTATTGTTACATTATGTGGAAAACTTACGCTGATTTATTTAAGGGGGAAAAGTGTCAACTCTTTGTTATTTGAAAGCGTGTTTATTTTTCTTGTCTTTACTTTAACCTTTGATAGAACCATTTGCAATACGGGGCCTTTTGGGAGCGGACTGGCTCGAAAGAGGAGATCCACCGAGCAGCTCCGTCTCCCTCTCCCGTCCCGAGGCACTAACCCAGACAAAGGCCACAACCAACGTCCCTTTTTCACGGAATTTTATAACGTGCAGCTCTCTCCCGAGCCCCTAGCTCCCATCCTGACCTAGCGTGACCAGATCAAAGGGTGAGAATCATTGGCATGTTGTCGACAGGGTTTTTTCAGTCATTCTTTTGAGGAAAACAAAAAAATGAAACGTAGCATCGCTCACAGAATTGGCATCTCCGTTTTGGGACCGCCCATCTTTCTGTTTTGAGACGTGTACAGTAGTGCAGTGTTCCCGATGTAACTTTATGGCTTACAATGTTGACATGTCTCAGGTCCATGTGTTTTGATTGGTGTTTTCCGTCTCAGGTAGATCGCTAAGTGTAGGCCCCACACATTGGAAAAAAAATAAAATAAAACCAAGCAAAAACAGGAAATTCTGGGCTTTAGTTGTATATTGGTTCATGTATTTTTCTTCAGTATACAGTGCGCTGTTTGAAATGTATTGTTGAGTATTACTTTGTACAGGTCGGTCACTTTTTTTAGAGTGAAGAAAGAACAAACTTGTTTTTTGTGTTTTTTAAAGGAATATAAAATAATGAAGGATGTATAATTGATGCCAAATAAGCTTGTTCTTTAGTCACACCGACGTCCTATCTCCCTCTAGGCCAGTTCTGTTGCTAAGGTGTCCATGGACGGTGTTACGGTGTAAGAAACTCCATATCCATATGTTCCCATTCGCATTTTGTATTGGTTCATGTATACCATTTTTACAAAAGAAAAAAAAAAGAAAAAAAGAAGTACTATAAAATATCTGTCTTCTTAATAAAAAAATTAATGTTACAAAGTGATCCTTTAATCTCATTATGAACTTTTTAATGGACGTTTCGCGGGCCCTGGTCCGGCTTTCTCCTCAGGACCTTGCGGACCGGAGCAGCCACAGGCGCTGGGAAATCTGCCGGCCGGTTGCTCTGATCCGATTCCTCCCGCTTCCTCTGCTCATCCTTCCTGTCCTTGTTCTCTCCTCCCCTCAGTGGCCAGGTGGGCCAGGTGCCTGGCAGTGCGGATCAGCGGTTTGTGCAGGTGCGGGATGCAGAGGCGGGCCAGCTGGGACAGGCCCGCCCTCCGTGGACCCGCTCCCCCACCCCCACCCCCACCCCCACCCCCAGTTTCCCTGTGTTGGCTGCTCCACCTGTCTCTTCTTTGGGATTCTGTGTCTTAATAATTCATTCTGCCTTCTTCATTTCAAGTTCTCTCCTTTAACGGAAAGACTCGCTGCGGAGGACTGGCTGCCGCCCACGGAAGATCACTCTCACTTGCTGTCTAGGCTGCGGGGACTCCGGCCGGTGCACTGCGCGCTCCAGTCTGTCCTTGCCTTGCAGGCCACTGGAGTGAGCCATGGCTGGGCTCCCGGGGCTGAGCGCTGATATGTCTGAGCGGCCCCTCCCACTCCCCCGGGGTTTGCTCTCCCTTCTCTGGGCCCGGCCTGGGGAAAGGCCACGGGAGACAAGGTGAGCTCTAGGAAAGCCAAAGGCTCGGTATCTCATTTCAGCCTCCTCCCTCCTGGCCCGCCTCTTGCCCGCCTGTAAAAACCAGTCGCCCAGATGTGCAGCGTCAGTCCCACCCCTGGCAGCAGGAGGTGACCCTCAGCCTGGGCCCGGCCAGCATGTCAGGGAGCCCGGCTGAGCTGGGCTTGGAGAAGGGAAGTCAGTGAAGGCGGCTCTCTGGAGGAGCCGGGGCCCCAGCTGGACCTCCGAGGGGTCTAGAGGACAGGAATGAGCCGCAGGGGCCCAGGGCAGTGAGCCCGCGGCCTCTGGCTTGCATGGGAAATAAAGGGAAATGGGATGAGGTGTGGAAGGTGGGGCAGTCTCATGGCTCGAGGAGTGGAGATGCCAGGGCCTCTGCCAGCCCCTGCTGCGGGCAGGGAGCCGCAGGCAGCACTGTCCATCCAGCTGTGTGGACCGTCTGCTGGAGGGGATGCTGAGGAGAGATGGAGACTGTGTACTCAGAGGGGCCTGGCCTGCTCCACCCTGTTAGCTGAGACCTCAGGTCTGTGGGCAGGTCATGTGCCCCTGAACCTGCCTTAGACCAGCGGTTCTCAACCTGGGGGTCGAACGACCCTTTCACAGGGGTCACCTAAGACCATCGGAAAACACATATATAATTACATATTGTTTTTGTGATTAATCACTATGCTTTAATTATGTTCAATTTGTAACAATGAAATTGGGGGTCACCACAACGTGAGGAACTGTATTAAAGGGTCGCGGCTTTAGGGAGGTTGAGAACCACTGCCTTAGACCCTTTCTCTTCACCATTCATCAGTGTTGTTATTCCAGACCCCGTGTAGTCACACAGTATGTTTAGTGTCGCCCCTCCCCTCACCCCCACCCCCCGTCTGTAACATGAGGTGGGAGTTTCAGCTGAAACCTGGCAGAGACCCAGGAAGTCCCTGCCCTGAGGCACAGGGCGGGTGAGACATTTCCCTTTGAGTCCCATGGGGTATGCGAAGGAGAAGGCGCCAGAAGAGTCCCGGCGGGATGCATTCCTGGACCTTCCTTTGGTCTGGGAGGGAAATGGCCCTGTTTCCTCCGGGAGTGTTCCAGTGTTCGGGCTGCTTGCCTTCCCCACACATGCCAGCTGGGACCGGGGTGAAGTGCGGGTGCGCATTGGCGTCTCGCCGTCCGTCCTCGTGCGGCGGAACTCTCATCCTGCCGGGCCCGACTGCGGAGGGGTGCTCCTTTGATTCTGTCGTCCAGACCCTCAGAGCAGCCGTGGGTCCCCACGCTACAGACTGCTATGGGAGGGCTCTCTTTTAGTATAAGCTCCTGCCCAAGGCAGGTACGCACCCCTTCTTGCCAAGACTCAAGGGTCCAGCCCTTAGGCACGAATAGCTGGCAGCCGAATTCCTTCCGAGTGAAATGTGTATCCACAGCCACACGGGAATAGTTTGGAAATATTTCCGAAGGAAGCCCTTGGCTGTCCTGGCCCTGCCCAGGAGAAGGCAGAGGGGATGGTGGCCACCATCCAGTGACCTTGGGGGCCATGTGTGAAGTCGGCGGTGGGCACATAACAGGCATGAGCGAGCAGCATTGATTACGGGGAGGCGAGGCAGCACCGGGTTGCGCGAGTCTCCCTTGTCCTTAGTCACCAAGTCTGTATCGCAGACGTGACATCTGTGAGTCCCTCCTCAGCACGAGCAGCTTTCAGGTTGGCCTTGAAGAAATCAGCCTCCCGCCCGAGTTCCGTGCGGTGGGTCCCGTCATCCTCCGCGGCCTCATTGCGGCACGTGTGAGGGACCTTCCGAAGGCGGCGTGGCATGCGAGAGGAAACCGTATTTCTTGCCTTACCCGTGTTTATCTCAAAACTGTGGCATATACCTCTGACAGGAGCCATGGGATCTAATGCACCCACAGCACACCCCCCCACCCACATTCGCATGTGCTCAAATAGGGATATTAGCACGAGGATAATGTGAGCACCCCAAAACCAAGGCTTGAAAGCAGAAATCCAATCCTCCACCTCCAGGTTCTTTTTGTACACAGGAAATTATATTTGTTCTGATTTTTATATTTTTTATGTTTCATTCCAAAGTGAACATAAAATTGTCTACTGCCCCTAGTGGTCAGTTCTGGGAAATACAACTCCAGCCTCACATTTAAATTTGGAAATCATTCCTACAAGGAAAACCAGACTTCAAGTCGCCAGCTCTGTGGGTCTCCACATGCACAACCACCCTCAACTACCATTTAACTCCATCCGAGTCCTTCAGGGTGTTGAGCTGTGGGGCGGTGATGCTGGGGAAAGGACTTCTCCAGGTGCCCACCAGACCCACCAGGCTCACCGCCACATTTCAGCCTTAAATCATCTTCCTTAAGTGCCGTCTGCCTCAGGTTAATTAACCACCAGGCGTAAACTTGCTGTCACCAGCAGGAAGTGCATCCTGAAGTCAGCAATGTTACGATTGCAGCTTCTAATACTGTTTATCCTGCATTAGTGTTTATTTAGGGGGGGAAATTGATCCAAAATAGATATTTTAGTCTCCCAGAGCTGGTGTTGGAAGAGCCTAATGCAAGCCTTTAATAGCAAGCAAATATTTAAATCCCTTAATGGCTGCTGAATGTGGAAATGTGCGACTTTATCACTGCTTTTGGTTTGTTTTCTCTGTAGTTGAGTATTTCATCGTTAGACTTGCACGGGATGCTGGCAGGCTCAAGTTCAGCTAATCCACGAAAGCTGTTTGCCCAGACACCGCAGACCCGGTTAAAAAGTGTTGCTATGGAAGGAAGTCTTCACACTAATCAGCCTTTGTTAGCTAGTGACCAAATTACTATCCATCTCTCTCTCTTTCTCTCCCTCTCTCTAGGCCTGTTCTCTCTAACCTCCTCTCCCAGAATAAAGTGATGGGGCAGCCATAGTGTTGCAATTAGGAGCATGAATCTTTTATCGTTTGGACAAGGAAGGGAACATGCCATCCCTGTCAACTGAAATGTCCTACTTGGGTTTTTGCTCCTGCTCCCCTGCCAAAGCTCATTGCTGCTGCTGAAAGCGTAAACCGTTCACAGCTGCTCTTGGTGGCTTGATTCCTAACACAGCCAGAAATGTAGCCCGGGAGATGCTTAAGACAGTTTATGGAAAATAATCGATTTCCTTGCAGAGACACCCATGCACCGAGAAGGCGTTGAGTCCTGTGAGACCCAGCCAAGATCACCAGTTTCCTCCCTTTCTGCCTTTAGTTACAAAGGCGATTGCTTAGAGAACGCAGGGCCCCTTCACTCCTCTGTGTTCTCCCGGTTGGTTTCTCTCCGCACCCACACGCCTCTGGCTGTGACCGCCATTGTCTCACCACTCACCGCCGGCAGCCGGGAGACTGAAAGAAGCAGTGCCTGCCGGAATAGAGCGAAAAGGAAGCCGCAGAGCGCGCGGAGAAGAACCCGGAGAGCCCGCCGCTGAGACCCGAGCCTAGGCCCACCAGCCCAGGGGCTCCGGAGACAGGTGGCCACGCCCGTCCAGCACCAGGATGGGTCCTTCCCTATGTGGCACCCCCGTGTGGCCATCGGGAAGGCCAAGAAGTGGTGTCATTAGTTCAGCTGGCCTCAGCGATGCAGCCCCATCGCCGCTCTGCCTCTCGGCACAGCCTTAGTTAGCAACCTCTGAGAACGAAGCTGCCTTTGGCCGGCCAAGAGGGAGTGGCCACTCAGTCACAAATGTTTGGGAGGAGGCGAGGATGAAAGAGAAAACAGTGCATCACAAGGTTGCAGCCGTTTCTGCAAGTGTATGTCCAAAGCCATGCGTTTCTTCACCCCGAGTGCCTCCCCAGCCATGCCAGGAGGGGAAGTAGAGGCAGGCCCCGGCCACACCTCTCGCCCTCCCACTCCAGTTGCAGCCCAGTGGCCGCATCTCCCCCACTGTTTTCGTTCTCAGCTTCTCCTAAATGGAAACCATTAATCATACTAAATTGTGCAGTGATTCTGTGATAGGGAGAATGCTGATGGCAAAAATCATTCTCCTTTGTTGTGCCAGGCAGGCAAAAGGCAGAAGTATTAGCGCATTGCCCTGCCTGGCTCCTTGCAAATGCTGACCATGTGTTTGCCCACGCAGCTGCCTCTCTGCACACGGTTTATTTTAGCCCTGGGCTGAGGCACTCCCACTGTGGGCAGAAAAGGAGGCGACCAGACACCTCTTCCTGGCTTTAAGGACTGCCCGTGAGACTTGTAACTGGCCACTCCCTGAAGTCCCTCCGAGGCCCCAGGTCAGGGCAGGGAGGGGGCTCATGGGTGAGCTGGTGGGGGCGCGGTGCCCCCCACACGCCTCTGCCAGCTGAATTTCAGAAGCAGCCAGGTGTGGGTACCAAGGAGGCGTTTTGCCTTTCAAAACGTGATGTCTGCTTCGCTTTCCACAAGCCTCTTTGTAAGCCACCCTTCTGAATTAGAATCATTTTCCAAAAGCTCTTAAGCTCTGATTAATGCCGGGCTGTTTTTAACAATCATCCTGCCAGTCTTGAGCGGCAGCCGCTGTGGATGATTGGGAGTGTTCAAAGGCCAGCCAGGAGTTTGTTGACAACAAAACCCGTAAGAGCCCAGCCAGGCAGCCACAAAAGGTGGAAAGCAAAGGCACCGTTTGGGCTTAGCTGGCTCTCTGCTCCCAGCGTTTCCCACTGGAAGTTTGATTGAACGCACACAATGCACTAGGACCCGGCTGTGAGCATGCCTAGGTGAGCGGCTGCCCGCCTGGCCTTTGTGTGAACCAGTGAGCAACATGTTTGGAGGCCCTGGTTTATTTATGGACGCGCGTGGCTCATTCCTGCCGTCCCCAACATGGCCAACATCAAAGACCGGGAAGGAAGCACGGTCGCTTTGCTCCGGGCTGTTTACTCCCGTGAATGCTGAGCAGGGCCAGGCCTGGACACGGGGCTCCAGCTCCACGGAGAGTGTGGCCCTTCCCCAGCATGTGCGTTAGACCAGTGTTTTCTCTTGATCTTGGCGACGTCATGCTAGAGTCTCCATCTGCTTGACGGCTCCGTCTGAAGCTCTGGTTTGAAATGTCCATGATTACGGATTTACTTAGGCTCGGCTTCAGGTGGCCCTTATTTCTAGCTCATTACTTCCACCGGTAGGAAGGGGTCAGCTCCAGGTGACCAGTGAATTTGTGAATTTGGTGTGATGGACAGATTTGTGTCTCAGTCCAGCCCCACCACTGCACTAGCTGTTCCATTACATCACTGCCCAGGGAGAGCAGGCTTCTGGGGGTAGCTTGGAGCTCTCATTAGCTAACGTCCAATAAACTCCCGTCAACCGGAGTAGACAGGAGCCCCACCCTGTGTTCAGCGTGGCCTTAGGGGTGCCGGTCATGTTCCCTCATGGTCCCTGTGGACTTCAAGGCCCTCCCTTCTGAGGCTGAATGAGTAGATTCCTGGTGTTGGTCTCCGGGTCCTGTTTCTGCCTTGGCGAGAAGTGCCCAAAAGGAATCTACCAGGTACTCTCCGCATCCCCACGCTACTCACTAAGATTCTGCCGGCTGTTCAAGGGCCTCAGTGGGACAACATCCCCTCCAGCACAGCGCCTGCCTTAAGACCACGAGGCTTTGAGGAAATGAAGTTTCTTCAAACCTGCTCCAACCCAGTTCTCCATGAACAGCACCATTAGTCACTCAACCTAGAAACTGGGAGTCATTCTAGATCCTTCCCTCTTCCCCAGCTCCCCTTGGCCTGGCTCCCAGTTCCTGCCCACAGCCCTCCCCACACCCCTGCTTCTCCAACTCCACCCAGCCTAGCCACCCCCATGGCCCTTGCCTGCCCTGGCCCCGCCTCCAGCCACAGGAATGTAACAGCCCCAACTTCCAGCTTACACTGGGTTAAACAGGGTCCCTCCACTGATGGGAAAGGACTCCTGGTGACCTCTGAGGGCAGAATGAACCCAAATCCTCACAGTCTGCTCTCAGTTCAGTCTCACCAGGTGACCCCCACCACTCAGACCCCTACCCGGGCCCTTTTCACTTCCATTCGCACCTGTGTGCCTTTGAAGATTCCAGAAGAGTCCTCCCTGGGCGGCTTCTCTGAGCTTTCCCAACCTGAGCGTCATGCTTTCCTGAATTTGTGTCCTTATCACTTACCTGAACTGCGTGCTTGCCTTTCTGTCTCCCTCAATAAAACCGTAAGTTTCTTGAAAGGAGAGACTGTCTGATCCCACTGAGTCCCCAAAGCCATGCCGGGATCTGAGCCTGTGCCCAGTAAATTATCAGAGAGGGTTTTGTTTCATCCGTGGTTGGCTGGGCCTCTCAGCTGCCCGTCCCTTCCTGGAAACATCGCGGTAAGCTGCTTGCTTTCTTCTTTCTAACCAGCGACTCTAGTTTCCAGAACTCCCTCTGTCTGCTTGGTTCCATTTGATGGGTTTGGTTTTGACTCTGTTTCTTGCTGTCCTCGTCAGCATCGTGTTCCCAGTCTCTCCTTTCTTCTCTCTCTCTCTGGGTTGTTTTGTCCATTAGGGTCAATATGGACAGAGAAGAGTTGTAAACATTTCAAGGGCTCCAACATACAGAGAAGAAAACTATAAAACAAAAGGATTAAATGTTTAATTAAATATCTACAAACCTCTCATGTTTGCAACCAGCAAACTGCAACCAACCTAAGCTGGTAACGACGTGTAAATTGTATTCAACGTGGGTTGTAATGTATTTTATGTGATTCGGAACAGAGCCTCTGTCAAAAGAGGTCCTGGAGCCTGCGGAGGTTTTGAAACAGCCCCACCCGCTCTCTTTTCTTCTGCTCTTTCACCCTCTTGCCCTCTCCACTCTCCTCCTCTGGGTTTTGCACTCCAACCCTGGGCAGACAGACCAGGTCCAGAAGGGGGCTGGGGCAGCTGCCGGCTCTGTGCTTGTGTTTGGTGCGTGGGAGGGGTAGGCGGGTGGCCGTGAGCTCTGACTCCAGGAGCCAGCACTGAGAGTACTGCTTCCAGCTGGGCCTGGATCCGTCCCACGACCTTGGGCAAATGGCTTCCTCCCAGGCCGGCTCTTCATCTATTAAGAGCCTCCATCCCAAATTGTTTAGAGTTATTTGTTTGTGAAGTATGCTGACATCTCAGATCAAGGCATGGTAACAAGCAAAAATACTGCTGTTGTTATAGTGCATTTAAGACCCCAAATAAAACGTGTTGCCAGCTCTTGAGCTGAAAATGTAAAGCTGTAATAATTGCCGCCTGATTCCACTGTTGCTTTACGGTATCCTTGCCTTGCTGAGATCATCCCATTTTTGCCCTTTTTCTTAAAAAAAAAAAAAAAGAATAAAGGTTCCTTTGTGAAGAATGGATTTCATTTAGTAAATAATTTTGACTTGTGTGATTACTTCTGTGACTTCTCCCTAACAACTGGGCTTCGCCGAGAAAGCCTCCCCACCCCGTCCCCCATCCGGCTGCCCCCCGAGGTAATTGTGCGATTAGGAAGAAGTGGCTGGGCGCCTCGCTCCTCTGTATTTTACGCTGGGCGTCTGACTTGGACTCCCCGCTTGCTGGAGTGGGCGAGCCAGCCTGTTATTAAAAAAACAATTATGCTGTTAAAAACTCCGGAGCTCCACAAGTGCGGAGCATCGATTGGGAGCGCCGGTCAGTTATCACCAGAAGGTCCTGACAACACACTAATAGGTTTTTCTGAAGATCCAATCACATTTTCTAGGCAGAGGCTTGAGGTGTTCCACATGGGATAATGCTTGTCCTGGCTGGTATTGATTTCAGCAGCTCGCTCCTCTCCCCTCACTGCCTCACACCCTTCCGCTGCTGCCACTTTATTTTTCTTTTTCTTTTTGCAATAAAGACTTGAGCTTTGTATCCCACGTTCGCGGTGTGATGAAGGAGGGGAGCCTCCAGAGCCCGCTGCCCATGCCAGGGCACTATCTCTTTCCTTGCTCTCGCCTTCCAGTCAGACACAGCATCGCTGCTTCCTGTTCTGCTCCCTCTGACCTTGTGGGTTTTATTCTCATAGCTGCTTCCAGCCCAGCCAGCAGCCCCTCTTAGAAGAGATTTAGTTAGAAACCCTGCTGGCAAGGATAGGAAGGAGCCATGAAGCAGCTGGAAGTCACAAGGTTCCCCATTGCCCAGGGAAGTGGGCTTCCTGGCAGGGGAGGGTGTTGGTCTGCAGGTGAGTGAGTGAGTGAATGAGTGTGTGTGTGGCGGGTGGGGGTGGGGGGTGGAGGGAGGTGTGCAGAGAGGCAAGGCTACCAGACACAGTTGTACAGATGGTTCACTTGACCAGAGTGTCAGATCTAGGGGGTGCACAGGAACCAGCAGCCTGCTTAGCCTCTGCTAGCCAAGCCCGGTGCCCTGGTGCCCAGCGGCATCTTGGAGGAAGGCATAGCATCTTTAATTCACACAAAGATGCATTATGGCCCACGCTGGCCTGGAGACAGGTGGCAGAGGTCCAACACCTCTGGGGTCCCGGTAGCTCTGCTCTTGCACACTCTCTGTCTGGGCCCCGGCCACTCCCCACGAACAACCCTTGACAGCCACGCTAGCAATTTCACACGTTTCACCTCCGGCCCCATCCTTAGGAAGGACTGCAGTTGTGCCGGCGTCAGCAGGCTCCCGGGCCTAAGGAGCAGGTATGCATCCCCGCGGCCGCTCTGCCCGTTCATCTTGCCAGAACCCTCCAGGGGCCGGGCAGGGCCACTTGGCTGCCTTTGCCTGTGCCCTCTCTCTTGCTCCCCCCAACGCCTGGAAGAACACAGGCTTTGTTACCAGCGGACGTGGGTTCATCCCAACATCCCCACTTAATAAAGTCGACATTGGGCACGTCTCTGAGTGTGTTTTCATCCTTAAATACCCACCTCACAGCAGGTGTGCGGACACGTAGGTGAAAATGCCGTGCAATTACCAGACTGCAGGCTCCCAGAATCCTGCTCCCGGCTCCCGCCCCGCCTGAGCCCCTGAACAGGCTCGCAGCAGTCAGCACTCGGGTCTAGCCCGCCGCGTGCCTCTCCCTCTCAGGTATGTGCTCCGCTCTGCTGCCTGCGCCTCTCGCAGGGTCAGGGTCGCTGCTTTCACGTGTCCGCAGTCCCCAGAGCCTGAGGAGCTGAGCTCAGTGGCCACTCCACAATCCCTGACCTCCTGTTAGTGATTGCTGGACAGTTGTCTGTCCCCCGCACTTCCCAGCTAGGGAGAGACTTACATGGAGTCACAGAACACAGGCCTGCAGCACCTCAGAACTTGTCTGGTACACCCCCCTTCACACCCTTCCCAGCAGCAGCACCCCGAGAAGGAACAAACACCAGCCCCAGGTGAGGTGTTACCAACCCCCCTTCCCAGATGTTAGTGACTGACCCCCCTTCCCAGGTGTCAGTGACTGAGCCCCCTTCCCAGGTGTCAGTGACTGAGCCCCCTTCCCAGGTGTTACTGACTGACCCCCATTCCCAGGTGTCAGTGACTGAGCCCCCTTCCCAGGTGTCAGTGACTGAGCCCCCTTCCCAGGTGTCAGTGACTGAGCCCCCTTCCCAGGTGTCAGTGACTGAGCCCCCTTCCCAGGTGTCAGTGACTGAACCCCCCTTCCCAGGTGTCAGTGACTGAGCCCCTTTCCAAGGTGTCAGTACTGACCCCCCTTCCCAGGTGTTACTGACTGACCCCCATTCCCAGGTGTCAGTGACTGACCCCCATTCCCAGGTGTCAGTGACTGACCCCCCTTCCCAGGTGATAGTGACTGACTCCCTTCCCAGGTGATAGTGACTGACTCCCTTCCCAGGTGATAGTGACTGACTCCCTTCCCAGGTGTTAGTACTCACCCCCCTTCCCAGGTGTCGGTGACTGACCCCCCTTCCCACAAAAAACCCCTCAGCCAGGTAGAAGAGGGACACGCTCCTCACCTTCCCTCATCAGCTACACACAGCAGGCCAGTGGCCCTCCGTGCTGAAGGCACCTGGAGCTCATTAAAAATCTGGATTTCAGGCCCTGCCCATATTAGGGATTCTAACCTCTGGGGGCGGGGCCTAGCAGGGGCCGCAGGTGTCCTCCAGGTGACCCCACTCAGGGCTCCAGTGGGAGAGCTGCTGGCTGCTCTGCAGGAAGGCGCTGGCAGGAAGCCAGGGCACCTCCACTGGAACCAGGCACTACCACTGAGGAAACTGCCCGCCTGGCCTGGCTTCTGCACACACAGCGAGCTGGCACTCCTGGCACACAGTGGGCGCTCGGAAGTGTTGAACTGCCACTGGTCTCCACTGAGCGACTGGCTGGCTGCAAGGCTGATGGGAGGACATGCACCCTCCATCACTTTCACCAGGAAAAACAAAGGATCAAGGGCCTGAAGGATGAGCTGCTCTGCCCACACTGAGGAGCCTCTGAAACCGAGAGGTGCACGGTGGAGCGAAGGGTGAAGGCTTTGGGATGGGTGTGGTCAGAAGCCAGCCACACCGCCCTGTGCTCACTGGCGATGGTGACCCACTGGCACGGACCCCCTCATTCACTCCACAGACATCTGGGGCTCCTGCTACCTGCCAGGCCAGGTGCTGGGCAAGGAGAACACTCAAGGGAGCAAGTTGGAGAGGCCCCTGTCCCAGAGCAGATGTCCCACCTGCTCCCTGCACGCCCTGCCCCAGCTGTGGGCAGAGAATGTGGACTGAGCAGCAGGGCTGTGCTCACACGTCGGCCTCCATCCCCGCCCTCCCTGGCCGAGGCCCCAGGAAGCTGAGTTGCGGACCCTGTGGCCCCAGAGGCGGGAGCTCCCCCGTCCCGGCTCCTGCGTGACCAATGAAGCGGGGGCTTTGCTGACCCCAGGGAGCTGCAGCTCAGGGTGGATGTGGGATTTGCTTCCCTGCAGAGCCCAGCCTTTCCTGACTGGCATGGGCCCTGCCCCCAGGCTGCACTCAGGCAGGCAAGCGCTACCCCCCCCCCCCCCCCCCCCCAGCCAACACACAGCTGAGTATTCAGTTACTGTTACAAGACGTGCCATGAGGAGACTTAGGGGGTGCTGTCGAAGCATACACTAGTGGGGCCTTCGCAAGTCGGGGGGATCCCGAGAGGGCTACCCTGGAGAAGTGCAAATCAAGGCCTAAGCCAGGGGTGGGCACACTTTTTGACTCAAGGGCCACAATGGGTTCTTAAACTGGACCGGAGGGCCGGAACAAAAGCATGGATGGAGTGTTTGTGTGAACTAATATAAATTCAAAGTAAACATCATTACATAAAAGGGTACGGTCTTTTTTTTTTTAGTTTTATTCATTTCAAACGGGCCGGATCCGGCCCGCTGGCCGTAGTTTGCCCACGGCTGGCCTAAGCAGGGAAGAGGAATGGTGTGGGCTAAAAGGGAGGGAAGGTCACACCCAGGCAGGAGAATCAGCATGTGAGAGACCCTGAACTGGGAGGGTGCGTGGTGTGGGCGCAGAACAGGGCCAGGAGGTAGGAGAGCCAAGAGTGAAGGCGGGAGGGACACGGTGGCCTAGAACCAGGTTACAGAGGATTTTTATAGGCCTCATCCAGGATTGGGGCTTTTATCCTAAAGCTGTGGTTGGCAAACTGCGGCTCGAGAGCCACATGCGGCTCTTTGGCCCCTTCATTGTGGCTCTTCCTAAGCCTTAGGAGTACCCTAATTAAGTTAATAACAATGTACCTACCTATATAGTTTAAGTTTAAAAAATTTGCTCTCAAAAGAAATTTCAATCGTTGTACTGTTGATATTTGGCTCTGTTGACTAATGAGTTTGCCGATCACTGTCCTAAAGCAAATGACAAACTAAACGTTTTAGAACAGGTAGCAACAGGGGATCTGCTTCCTAACATGGTTTGAGCCTTGCCTTCCTCATCTGCACAATGGGCACAATAGCACATAGGCGTCAGGACCTGTGAATCGGAATGGAATGAGCCCGTGAAGCATGGTGCCAGGCACACTGTTCACACGGAAGGCTCCAGCCCCGTCTCTGTCGGCTCACTCTGCTTAGTGTGCACATCCGGCACGCGCGCGCCAGCGTGTTCCTTCAGGTGGCTGCTGAGGCCGGGGGAAGAGACCCCAATTGCCCTGCAATGAAAGAATAGCTCACAGTAGCGAGAAGGCGCGGCCGGCCAGGCCCTGTTCTAAGTGTTACCCCCCTCCACCCCCCAATGGGGTGCACACTATCTCCCCGATGGGAAGACCTGGACACGGAGCGGTTAGCCTGCTGGCTCAGGTCACACAACTGGTCAGCACCGCAGTGAGGCAGGGCTCAGCCCAGACACTGCGACTCTAGGTCAGTGATGGCGAACCTATGACACGCGTGTCAGAGGTGACACGTGAACTCATTTTTTTGGTTGATTTTTCTTTGTTAAATGGCATTTAAATATATAAAATATATATCAAAAATATAAGTCTTTGTTTGACTATGGTTGCAAATATCAAAAAATTTCTCTATGTGACACGGCACCAGCGTTAAGTTAGGGTTTTCCAAAATGCTGACACGCCAAGCTCAAAAGGTTCGCCATCACTGCTCTAGGTTCTCACTCTTAACCACTACCCCTCTCTGCCTCTTTGAAAAAAAGTGGGATTTTTAGGGGACAAAGTGATCAGAGACTTAAAAGGGTCTTAAATGGAATAGAGGGGCCCAGGCTCTGACGCTGAGCAGACTGGCCGTGGGAACCACCGTTGTGCCATCCCATGTTACAGCCATCTGTCCCACCAGGCCGAGGCCAACCCTCACAGCTGACCCAGGCGGCGCCAGGACCCCCAGCAGCCTGGGCCAGGGAGTGTTCTGTCACCTCCCCCAGCATCTGCACGCCCCTTCTAGACATGGCCCGGCCGGAGCTGCCCCACAGCACCCAGGTCCCGGCTCAGGGAGGCCCTCGGAGCCACACTGAGGCATGTCCCCTGCCGCGAGGGCCCCATGGGCCTGGTGGGTCCGCGGGAGCGGGCCGGAGACAAACGGCATCGCTGTCCTCACCGGGCTTCGCGGCAGGCAGGATGGCTGCCCTGCCTGCCCCTCTGCAGTCAGCCAGAGAGTCAGGAGCTGTGCCCGACCACCAGGAAGCAGATGGCGGAGGACGCCTGTGTCTACAATATTTATGAAACGTGAGCCGAGGGGCGCTGCGGCAGAGGCTCCTGTCCCAGGCAGAGAAATGCAGGCCTGTGTGGTGAGCAAGACTGTAATTGGGGTAGCTCCAATTTACTAACCGTTTGCAAAAGATTACATACCTCTCACGTATCATCCTCTCCTCATCTCACTTTAATGAGCACTACTCTCTCTGTATGTATAATTTCAGGGCCGGGGAAGCGGGGGGGGGGGGGGGGGGGGGGACAATTTCTAGTCTGGGAGGCAAAGCTGCAGCTAATACATTAACATCCAAATTACGGAGAGGGGTGTAATTGTGAGGTCCACAGCTCGTCATTAGAAGCCTCCCTCCCTTCCACACGTTAAAGGCCCATGTGCAGGGAGGCAGCTCCTGTGACAACCAACCAGTCGGATGTGAGGGCAGACGACGTTCCCTCCAAGATGGCAGCCTCACCTGGAGCCCGGAACAACATCACCTGAAGAGAGGACCCCTAAGGATGTGTCCCTCCGCCCATCTTCCCTGCTGGCTGTTCTTGTGTGAGGAGGGAAGTAAGTCAGACCAGTAGAAGAACTTCCAGGAGTCAGGGTTGCTGGTAAGCAGGCCTTCCCTAAAAGTCTAACGCTAGGAGGGATGCTTAGGAGTGAGTTAATGCGCCTATCTCTACCTCAGTGTCATCACCTGGTAGGGGCAGGTGGGATAATAATGCTGCCTAAATCTTTTTTTTTTTTTAATTGAGACCTACTATGTGCCTGGCACTCTTCTAGGTACTGGGGAGACAGAAGTTGTAAAAAATGGATGTTTCCTGTTCTAGTGAAGCTGACACTGACCTGGGGAAAGAAAAACAAATCAATACTTGGTAGGTTAGATCAGTGGTCGGCAAACCGCGGCTCGCGAGCCACATGCGGCTCTTTGGCCCCTTGAGTGTGGCTCTTCCACAAAACACCACGTGCAGACGCGCACGCACAGTGAGATTGAAACTTCGTGGCCCATGCGCAGAAGTCGGTTTTCGGAAAGGAGATAGATGAAACAAGTATACAAGACGAGTGTGGATGGGAGAGCTGGAAGGGGTCGACCTCAGCGAACGTACCTCCATCAGATTGAGGATGTTTTTAGCAAAGGCCAGCTTAGTGGTACCCTAATTAAGTTAATAACAGTGTACCTACCTATATAGTTTAAGTTTAAAACATTTGGCTCTCAAAAGAAATTTCAATCGTTGTACTGTTGATATTTGGCTCTGTTGACTAATGAGTTTGCTGACCACTGGGTTAGGTTATCGGACAAGGTCAGCTCCCTGCCTCTGCTGGACGCGGGGCGAGCATGCTCTCCAGGGCGACAGGCCTCACTGCCAGCCTCTGGGCCTTGCGGGGCTGTCCTGCCTGGGGGGGTGGCTGTCCTGCCTGGGGGGGTGGCTGTCCTGCCTGGGGGGGGGGCTGTCCTGCCTGGGGGGGTGGCTGTCTTGCCTGGGGGGGGGGCTGTCCTGCCTGGGGGGGGGCTGTCCTGCCTGGGGGGGTGGCCCCGCACCAAGGCCGCCTCACTCTTCCACGGGTTCCCTTCAGGAGGCATGGTTTGCATGTGAAGTTTGAGTGACATCACAGACTTATGAGGAGGCAGCAGCTGCCAGCCCCACTGGAGAACGAGGGTTGCTGAGAGCAGACACCAGTGCTCTCTCCGGCCAGCCGAGCTCTGTCCCTGGCTGATGGACAGAAGCCCCTGGGCTGTCCGCCCATTCACCAGGGCAGCTCAGGGACCCACGGAGGAAGTCAGAGAACACAGCCAGTGGGAGACCACATTTCCAAACCTGGCCATGTCCCTCAGGAATGCCTTCCCCGCTTCCCACCTGCAATGCACTGCAGGACCAGGGGCGGGCGGGGGGGGGGGGGGGGGGAGGCGGGGGAGGGGCGCAGATAGAGACACTCAACTGTGCTCGTCCTTTGTCTTTTGACACATCAAGTCCCCACGAGGGTGGGTGAGGCTGAGGAGTGGGGCATGAAGCACAGACAAGGCCTGGCCATCGGAGTCAGAACCTCTGTTGTACACCTACTGTGCCCTGGGCGGAGATATTCCACCACAGCTTTGCTGGCTACAGCTCTGCATCCTCGGCCAGAAGTGTCCTGGCACAGAGTTTAATCCCTAAGCCCTGGAATGGCAGGGAAGGGTGATAGGACCCATCTGTTTGGTGCCTTTTCCTGCTCCCTGCCCTCCCTCTCCTGTTCTCCCTTCCACTCTCACCTAATTGCCTCTCTGAACTGTTTGAGAGCTCTGCTCACAGATCTTGTCAATCACACCTGTCAGCTTGCACACACACACACACACACACACACACACACACACCTGCCTGCTCTTTCCTGCACTCCAACCCTTGGCATGCTCTCCAGTCTCCCCCTTCTCTCTCTTAAATGAGCACACAGACACCTGGACAGCAGGCAGCGGGCCCGCAGGCCAGGAAAGGCTCTGTGAAGTTAGCAGGTATTGAAACCCATGCTGGGAGGAAGGGGTGTGGGCTGGAGGCGAGCGCTAGCTCCTCTCCACCTCCACCTTCTGGGCCACCTCAGGGAGCTGAGGGCTTCCAGCACCTTCAGGGCCACCCAGAAGGAGTGTGGACTGGATGAGAAATGCTGCCTCCCTTCTCCCCAGTAGGAACCTTTTGTATTGATCAGCAAATTTGAGGCGCCCCTTCCACACCCCAGGCCCCGTGATTTGACAGGTTCCTCCCCATAATAGCTGGCTCTGGTTTCTGCTTTTTCGTGTGTGTGTGTGTGTGTGTGTACACACACGCGTGTGCGCACCCCTTCATTCCCCCCCATCCGCCTCTGCATTGCGGGTGTGTGAGTGCGTGCAAAAGTCCGCCAAGTAAGCATATCAAGTGGGAAAGGAGAGGAGAATATGGGCTAAAAATATAAAGTAAGAGAAGGAAGAAAGAGAGGAAGGAAGGAGATTAGGGAGGGGGGGAGAGAGGAAGTAAGAAAGGAAGAGAGGGAGGGAGTAAGAAAGGAAGGGAGGGAGGGAGGGAGGGAGGGAGGAAGGGAGGGGAAAAGGAGAGAAGGGGAAAAGGAGGGAAGAAGGAGACAGGGATGGAGGGAGGGTGCTCAGCTCCTGGTGCCACGTACACCAAGCATATCAAACTCAACAGCTGGCGGGCAAGGCATGCGGCCCGCTGGCCATGAGTTTGACATGCTTGACGTACACTAACCACCTGCATAGGTGATGGGCTGTGTGCCCCACCCTGTCTTCTCAGAGTTGCCTGTCCATGCAGAATGACCTACCACCCCAATTTGCCTGGAAATAAGGAGGCTCCTCAGACGTTTTAGGCCCAAACCTGGACCACTTGGTGGCGTTGGTCCACCCAGTTCTGCCTCCCTGCACACCGTGCTTTAGAGCAAGGCCTCGCCTAGGCAAGGCTGGTTCTGGAGGCCCAGATGGAGCTGGTTCTTGGGCGGTGGGAAGGAATCACGTTACAAACAAAACAAAGACCTCTTCTTTGTTTCTCCTGCCCTGCATTCGCACCTCTCCCTCTGCTGTCTCTCAGAGCAGTAGTTCTTGAAGCAGCTGCATGGGGTGGCGTGCTAACAGCAATCACAGTTACCACCTACATAGGGCTGAGCCTGCGGCAGGTGCAGCTCCCGGCGCCTGAGGGGGACTAACCCTTTCACCGTCCTAACTAGCCTTGCACGGACCTGCTACTGCTATGGCCAGTTATGGCTGAGAAGACTGAGGATGAAAGAAGTCACGTGCCCAAGACACAGAGCCAGCGCACGGTGGGGGTTTGCCCCTGCCATTCTGTCTCTAGTTGCCCTGCCCCCTTGCTCATCTGTAGCCAGGCCTCCCTCTGAGCCCTTGGCCCCGGGGGCCCCATTCAGCACCCAGAAGCATTTCCATCATGTGTTCTCATGGGAACCAGTGGGTTGAAGGAAGCAAGGGCAGTGGCTTTGCTCTCTGGCCGTCACGTGATCTAGGCGTGTTTCTCTTGGTCAGAGGGCCGGGGCGAGGGCTTGGGTCCTTGTAGCCACTGAGGCACTGAAAGCCCCCAGGACATTAGTGGGCTGCCCAGGCACCCAGCACAACTCCAGGTCCTTCCTTGCTCCCAGGGCCTAAGGGCTGGCTCCTCCCCGCTGTCGCATCCCAGGGCCTTGCGGCAGCAATTCTCCAAGCCCCAAGGAGGAGTAAAAGGAATATTTGATCACAGGTGGCTGCTGGCAGCCTGCAGCCTCTGAAGTCCTGGGCCAGGTGCTTCCTGCGCTGGGAACACTGAGCCCGCCTCCGTGTCCACAGCCCCCGCACAGGCTCTGCAGCCGCCCTCCTTGCCATGAATGCAGTCCCTCCAGTAGAGCGGTGAGCAGCTGGCTCCCACAGGCTGCCTGGAAATGCCCAGAGCCCTCCCCACCCACCTGCCGGCTCCTTTCTGTGAGAGAGGCAGCGTGCCTCCGGAGGGGCGTGACTTCTGAAACCAGCCAGACGCGGGTTCAGATTCACCTCCCACGTGCAGCTCGCGGTGACTTTGGCAAAGCTGGACGCTTCTGTGTGCTTGTCTTAGGGATGAACACCCGCCTGCCGGGTCTGAACCCAGGGTTAGATGAAGCCGTGTGTCTGAGCGCCTGGGGGTGTGCCCAGCGGCAGGAGGAGCCTGACAATGAGGCGGGTCAGGAAGCTCAGGGTGGGGTCCATCCGCCCCCTCCGAGGAGGCACACACAGTCTATCCCAGACTCACGCACTGATGTGGTTCTTCCCAGTGCTAGACAAAAGGAAGTTTCAGAACTCCCTGCTGTATCCAGTTTCATGCTTCACCAACTCTCCTTTGTGGTCATTCTTCTTCCGGTCTCACCCGAGTCCCTCAAGCTGCAACTCAAGTTGGTTTTCTTCTGCCTCCTTTTCAGAAGAGACTGCGAGGTGCCCAGTCTCTCTTCCTTGGGAGCACAGCCTGCCCCTCCGGCAGAAGCCCCTCCCAACGGCAGTGCTCCCTGGGCTACCCCTGCCGAGGTGCAGCAGTGGGCCTCAGAGCTGCTGCCTCACCCAGGCCTGCACAGGGAAGCCTGTGACAGGTGTGGGGGCCGGGACCAGCGCCTCCCATTCCCTCAATCTGACTCCCATAATCGCACCTGCTTGCCTTCTCTAAATTCTCTGCATTCTAGAACTTCCTTGGATTAAAAGAAGAGTGTGGATGAAATACAGGGGGGAAAGGACTTAACAAGTTCCCATGCAGGAAAGAGACATGGGACTCCAGCTGCACTTCCAGCGGGTTTGAGGGGGGCACCGGAGGCTGGGGCCAGCGAGGGTGCCGAGGGACAGAGGAGTTCTTCGAGCATTCCCGTGCGTGGGGGATGCGTGCCCATCTCCGGCTCATCTATAGGTGCTGGTGGCACTTGGCAACCGCTTGCCACCCCATAATCCGCACCATTATCTCTGCATAATTTTCCCTTCTCTCTGCAACGAGGCCTGTGAAAGGAGCCTGAGGAAGGACCTGCGTTTCTGGGACTGGGAGGAGGGGCGACGTGGCCTTGGTTGCAAATGAAGAATTAAGCCCACACGTCTCGCCTTCTTGCTGGCCTGATTCCATGAAGGCCCTGCACGTCCCTGCCCACCCAGCCGCCTGAAGGGTAGCCATGATCTGTCTCCCTCTTCTTTGGCTCACCTGGCGTTTAGCAAATCTATAATGCATTTGATCTCTGAAAGCCACTGTCCTTGGCTTTGAATGCCTAACTTGCTGTCCTGAGCTCCTGCTATTCTCTCTGCTGTCCTTTAACTCCAGGCTTTTGTTTGTTCAATCAGCTGGGCTCCGCTGGGGAGGAGCACACAGAAGTGTGCCTTTGATCCCAACCTGGAGGGGCAAGAGAAAACAATCCGGAAGGGACCCAGAGGTCGGCTGTTCTCACCTGCTCGCCAGCCCCGCCCCCGCTGCAAGAGGTGGTCAGTGCGCCTCATAGTGACTGGTCCAGCAGTTGTCCTGGTCGTTCTGCTGTTAGGGTCAATTTGCATATTGCCTTTTTATTATATAGGATAGAGGCCTGGCGCACGGGTGGGGGCCGGCTGGCCTGTCCTGAAGTGGGCCCTGGATTGGGGTGGGGGGTCCCTGCTGGGGGGCAGGCTAGCCGGGTGAGGGGCTGTGGGTGGTTTGCAGGCTGGCCACACCCCCGTCTTTGTCAGAAAGGATGTCTGGAATGACGTCCGGAAACGTCCGGTCTATCTGGTCTAATTAGCATATTACCCTTTTATTAGTATAGATGGACTTTCGGCTTTAATGGCTGAATTAGTCCATTACATGGAGGTTTTACCATATTGCACCCATTTGCTCGGCTGCCATACAGTGTCACAGACGGGGAGGGAGGCTTAAGCAAGAGCAGTGTATTTTCCCACAGGGCTGGAGGCTGGAGGTCCAAGATCAAGGTGTGTGCAGAGTTGCTTTCTTTGAAACCTCTCTCCTGTTTCGTAGAGGCTGCCTTCACCCCGCATCTTCACCTGGTCTTCCCTCTGTGTGTCTGTCCCAATCCTTTCTTTCCTGAGGACATCGGTCATGGTGGACTAGGCTCAGATGACCTCATTTTACTGTAATAACCAGTTTAAAGGGCCGTCTCCAAATGCAGTCACATTATGAGGCACTAGGGGTTAAGGTTCAATATATGAATGGGGGGCACAGTATATGAATGGGTGGCACAATATATGAATGGGGGAACAGTTAAGCCATAACATATGATTGACACTTACATTTGCATGTATGTAAATTCACCTTCCAGCAGTGCTCCCAGGCCTGGCCTTCGGAGCAGTGGCTTGGGCACTGGCCTCCCGGAAGCCGTGGCCGGTCTCCGCCTCTGCAGGCGAGAAGGGCTGTCACACACCTTTTAGACTCTTCAGCCTGGTTGTCCCAGTGGCCCCAG
Source organism: Myotis myotis (assembly GCF_014108235.1). Classification (NCBI taxonomy): domain Eukaryota; kingdom Metazoa; phylum Chordata; class Mammalia; order Chiroptera; family Vespertilionidae; genus Myotis; species Myotis myotis. The sequence continues at coordinate 4,197,477 of NW_023416314.1, forward strand.
ATGGGGTTGCTACTGCCAGGGAAAGCACAGGCACCCCTCGGTTCAGAGGAGCAGGGATCCCCGGAAATGCCAGCCCTGTGGTCTTCCCTAGAATGGAAGTCTCACTGGAAGTGGCTCACCTGCCATGAGGAGGGGCTGAAGCCAGGTAATCGGGTTTCTTGATCCCTTTCATTCTGCTTTCTCTTTTCTTTCTTTTTTTAAAAAATATATTTTTATTGATTTCAGAGAGGAAGGGAGAGAGAGAGAGAGAGAACCACCAATCAGCTGCCCCCTCCCCCCGCATGCCCCCCACCAGGGATGGAGCCTAACTGCTTTCTCTTAGAGCCGCTACGACTCCTATGGATGCCGGGGCAGACCACAGGCTCAAATATTCTTAAAATCAAGAGAGGATGTTACCGGCCTGCGTAACTGAAATCCCAGCGGGTAGATGGAGGTTTCCAGGAGCGGCTGGATTCGGCGGTGAGGGCCACTTCCACTCACCCGCCTTGCTCTCAGGCAGGACTGAGGCCGTGGCGAGATGACCAGCCTGAGCTCTGAGCCACAGCCTGCCAGGGCCACGTCCGATGTCACAGAGAGAAAAGAGTCTCAACAGGCTCATGAAAAGGTTTTTTAATGCCTTCTGCCTCACTGGGTCTGTCTAGGTCACAGGGACAGCTCAGAAACCCTCACTGCAGCCAGGGAAGTGATGTTCCTTCCAGGGTCACATGACCCCGCCCACTCCACACAGCCAGCTGCATCCAAAGCAGAGGTAGAAGTGAGTCCCCAGAGCGAAACTGGGGTTCTTCCCCCGAAACAGGCGGAATGGCTGCTGGTTAGTCAAAGCAAAAGGCGCCACCATAGGCTCTGGGAGAAGAGGCTGTGAACAGAAGACCCGCAAGGTATCGTGTCGGCCTGTGCATTTCAACAAGACGCCTGGCTGACCGGCAGCATGGATTTAATTAAGCTCTAAGTTCCCGGCCTCTTACCTAACTAACTTCATTTCTGTGAAGTGGACTATTGTTTCTAAGAGAAAGAAATACTTTTCCTAAGTAGTTTTTAAAAAGTATAGTGTGGTGGTGAAGTAAGACCGAGAGCTCTGGCATCCCCCCTCTACCACTTGACAGCCATTCGCTGTAGACATGCTACTGGGCCTCTCTGAGCTTTCTGTGTGCTGACTAGGGTTAGCAAAGGTCTCCTCTCACTATGAGCATTACATGAGATGGCGCGCACAAAGCACTTAGTATGTAGAGCTGGCTCAGTAAATAGTAGCTGTTATTATTATGTTTTAAATCCTCACCTCAGAACATGCCGAGAGAGAGAGAGAGAGAGAGAGAGAGAGAGAGAGAGAGACAGAGAGAGAGAGGGAGAGAGAGAGAGAGAGAGAACTTCCATTGGTTGCCTTCTGTACACAACCCAACTGGGGATCAAACCCTCAGCCCAGGTGTGTGCCCTGACCAGGTATCAAACAGGCAACATTTCAATGCACCGGATGACGCTCAACCGACGGGGCCGCTCTGGCTGGGAGTAGCTGTTATTCTTAAGTGAGAGGCTATAAAGTAGTTAGACTCACTGCATTGGACCTGAAAGAACATTTCGCAAAACCACAACATTTTTCAGTTGAGAAAGCTGAAGCAGAAGGAGGTCAAGCACCCACGGCAAGGCCACGCAGCTGACGAGGCATGGAGGCGGTTTCAGTCCAGGGCCCGTAACCCCCGTCGAGCCTGCTGATGTCTACATTAGCCAACCTCCCACCCCAGTCCCGGGCAGGACCTCTCTCCTAGGACATGGAGTTCGGCAGCCTGGAGTCTTCATGCCTCTGCTTGGGAGGGGAGCTGAGCCTTTGTCTTTGCAGAGATTCTCGTACGGTGAGGGGAGAGCCTTCGTAGCCCAGATCCAGAAGCCTGGCTTCTGTGTGCGTGCGTGCAGGCGTGTGCGTGCCTGTGTACGTGTGCCTGTGCTGAGCATGTGTGTGCTCTGCCCCATCTCTGGGCCCTAGCTCCCCAAGGAAGCAGCCATGATCAGAAGCGGGGCAGCTGCTGGCCTCACCCTGAGCCGCTCTCCCCTCACTGCCCAAGAGGACGCAGGACCTTACTCTGGTCACTTAGGAGTGAACGCCAACCCCTGACGCTGGGAGACCAGGCCTCCCAGCCTGCCGAGTGCTTCGCCCCAGCCCTGCTCTCCGAACCTGCGCCATCCGTGGAGAAAACACAGCCTTTAGGGCCAGGCCCCCTCCTGCCTCACCCTTCCTGTCATGTGTCCTGGACAAGTCACTTGCCTCTCCGAACATGTGTCCTCACCTGTGAAGCGGATGCAGGCTTCCCGACAGATGCTGTCTTAGTCCCCTCGGGCTCCGATAACAAACCCCAGAGGCCGGCGGCTCCCAACCACATGGATGCCTCCCGGCTCTGGAGTCTGGAAGTGCATCAAGGAGCTGGCGACCGGTGTGGCCAGGGCTTGCTCTCTGGTTGATAGATGAGTCTTGCGGCTGTGTCCTCGCATAGCGGAAGGGGTGTGGGGGCTTTGGGGGCCTCTTTCCTAAGGCACTGATCCCATTCATGAGCGCTCCACCCTCGAGAACTAAGCACCTCCCGACGTACCTGCCTCCTGATACCATCACATTGGGCTAGGATCTCAAAGTAGGAATGGTGGCGGGGGCGGGGGTGCGGTAAACTTCAGTCTGTAGCAGATGCCATGAAGATGAAATAAAATGATGCATGTGAAAGCTCTTTTGTAAACCATGATGCTGTGCCTAAGATTCGATATTAAAGGTTGATACCAGGGCGAGGACCAGGCCAGCTGTGGAGGGAGACTGCCACGAACAGGTGACGAAGCTGGGCCAACAAAGTGACGGTGAAGCAGGCCAGGGAGGCCAGGTGCCGCAGAGGGAGGGGCACGTGCCAGTGTCCTGCTGCGCCCCTTGTGGTCATCGCCTCCCCCTACACACACACACACACACACACACACACACACACACACACACCCTCCCCCAGCAACACCAGCCTCGGCCAGGTGCCATGGTGAACAGGATCTAGAAGGCCATCGAGATGTCTCGGAAACTCCACGTTAACCAAGCGTCACCCAGAGAAGGAGGCACTAAGGCAACAGGGCAGTGACGGGAAGCTCCCAGGAGAGCAGGCCTGCCAGGGGCCGCTGATTCCCAAACCTCCCTGCACATCACAACCACTTGGGGGGTTTTGAACAAAAGAGCACACGGCTGCAGGGGTCCTCCCCTGGCTCCTCCAAATCCAGGTGCCTGGAGGTGGGCCCAGCAAGCCAGGCTTCCACACTGCGCCCCGAGGATCCTGATGCCCAGCCAGCGGGGCCCCTAAAGGAGCCACTGCTACCTTGGGACCCGGGCCTCTCGAGCAGCCCCCCTTTCTCCCAAGTGTCCCAGCCCCTAGTTGCAAACCACCTCTCCCAGACCCCTGTGCCAACTGCTTCTGAAAACAGTGACCAGCCTTCTTCAGAGGTCTATGTGGCTCCTGGCAGACGGGCTGCCAAGTCCCGGGAAAGCCCGGTGCGGGTGGCGGACGGCTGGCGTAGGCCCCTGGGGCTGGGCTCCAGTCTGCAGATGCCCGTGTCTACCCCTGTGGGCTGGAGGCGCCTGGATGCTAAGCCTGGCTCTCAGGAATCTGGACAGCTGGCCCTGGACAAGCACCAAGGCTCTGCCTTCCAGATGGGGATGGGGTGGCAGCAGCACGGGGCTACAGGTAAGGACCTCGGTCCCCCTGGTGTTGTCTGCCCAACTGGCATCTGTCACCTTCCATCACTGTCAGCTCCCATTTGGGTCTCTGCCTTTGTGTTTCTTTAATACAAAAGACAGATCGGGAAGCAATCTGTGGCAAGGCTCCAGGCTTCCCTTAATTGCAAATTCCCTTAAGTACCACTTCCCTGGAGCTGCTGGCCGGTCTGCTAGTCAGAACTGCTTCAGCCTGGCTGGTTTTAATAGGCTGCGGTCCTCCCAGCCTCCTGGAACTCTCCCTTCTGCTCATCCGCAAATCCTGGCATGTCCTCACCCCGTTCGAGGGATCTCAAATTATAGGAAAGAACACATCGTGTTTTTTCATCTTTATGTTAAAAGGAAAGAGAGAGGCATAGGAAAAGGGGAGAGAATGAGAGAGAAGAGGAGGGAGGGAGGGGAGAGTGTGAGTGCAATTGCTGCTGGAGGAGGAGCACCCTCAGGCCGGGCTGATACTGCAGCCACTGGCCTGTAAGTTGGTCCAGTATCAAAATCTCTATGGACTTGCTGCCCCAGCTCCCAGAGGAGCCCACTTCCCTTGCCTGGCCCCTCCCCTGAGGCCCAGACCTCCCTGTGAACAGAACACACTAACTGGTTTAACCTGGCCTCATGGGGGAGCCTTCAGGGCCACATTGGGCCCCAAAGCATTTGCTCTGCTTTGTTGGAGAAGAATGGGGTGTCTTGCTTTTTCTCTTGGGAGAAAAGGAGAGAAGAGTGGAAAAACCCTGAGCCTGGAAATCAGTGGGCAGCATCCCGGAGTCAGGCCGTGTTTGTGCAACAGCTTCGCCTTGTGCAAGGGCCTCCTCAGGCCTGCCCCAGGATGCTTGCAAGCGATGCAAGTGCATTATCAATGGCCCCAGTCGCCCCCGCCCCCAGAGCCATGAGGCTGCTCCCCAAGAGTCAGGCATAGGGTGGGCCAGTCTCCCCGCTGAGCAGAGCTGGCTTCAGCTGTCACCTGCCACCGCCTCCTGCAGCCAGGAGAGGTGGTGTCAGAGGAGAGGAAGCCCCGAGAAAGCCCAGGTAGAGTTCGTGTCAGAAATTGCTGGACTGATGCAAACACACCTGCTCAATTGCCCCGGAGCTCAAGGACACAGCTGCATAGTAGTATGGAGGGAGGGGGCCGGGAGATGGGATTGTTCTGGACAATTCATTCTTCCCGCCTCAATGGGCCTCTCTGCTGTAACTGCCAGGTCAGTGACTTGGCCTGTAGGAGCCCTCCAGGGTCGCCAGCGACCAAGAGCAGCTCGTGGCTCTCCGTGGAGTCACCAGGCAGCCAGCAGGCTGAGGGAGAGGCATGGCCCGCCCCCATGGCTGTGTCAGAGCTGCCCGGGCTGCTGGATAGCTCTGGGCAGGTCCTACAACCACATTAGGCTCTGGATTTTTTAAAAAAATATGTTTTTATTGATTTCAGAGAGGAAGGGAGAGGGAGAGAGAGATAGAAATATCAGTGATGAAAGAGAATCATTGACTGGCTGCCTCCTATATGCCCCCCACTGGGGGTCGAGCCCACAACCCAGGCATGTGACCTTGACTGGAATTGAACCCAGGACCTTTCAGTCCACAGGCCAGCACTCTATCCATTGAGCCACACCAGCCAGGGCGGCTTTGGATTTCTTTATCCAGAATGGGAATAACAACACCTACTCTTTGTGGGAAGGAAATGCAAAATGGATGGGGGAGTGCTTTGAGGGAGGGAAATTGATTTGCAGAGACGATGAGGGTCTCTTCATCGCAAACCACGCTGCCCATGTGCGTCTCCCCCACTAGACTGCGAGTGGCTTCCCGAGACCAAGGACTGCCCTGTTCCTCTTGGAGTGCTCAGCGCAGAAGGTGGCACCGAGCAGATGCTCCATCAGTATTTGTTGATGTGGACGAAATTGTGTATTGGGACGCAGGTGATTATGACTGCCCTAAGGCCTGCTCCCTGCCTGCCCACCGTAGGCTCACTTGGAATCCCAAAGGTCGAAATGCTCTTCGAGTTACCCTCTTTGCCCTTGTACTGGGCACCCTTTTCCCTTATACTACCTACAGGGACGGAACAGCACCCTTGAGGAAGATGGGGCTGGGGGTTGGGCTGTGTCTGGGCAGCCCTGGTGTCATTGCAGATTGTGTTCTATGTGAATAGCGCCCCCTGGAGTTGTGCAAGCAGGATGCCCTGCCCCTAGCTTCTGGTGGAGGAGAGGAGGCATACCAACTGTGGTGAGAGGCTCTCCCACCAAAAACATTGCCGCCTGTTGACCACAGAGACCAGCGTTTGGGCCCTGGAGGCTGGCTGGGCGGTGGCCATGGCTTGAAGAAGAGGGTGGAGAGAGCTGATCCGCCCTCTTGCCCCACATACAAACTCATTTAAAGCTCAGTTCTAAGGCTCAAACCAAGTTGGAAGCTCCACCTAAAACTCAGTGACACTGAACCTGTCTCCCACCCGAGAAGGCTGTCTGCGAGTCATCCCGCGAGGAGAGAATGCAGCTGGGAGCCAGACATAATTGGGGCCACAGCTTTGAAACTGCATACGCCCGCCTCCCTGAGTCCCAGCTGCCTAATCTGTAAAAATGGGGTCACTAGTCCCCACAGCCGGGTTTTGAGGAATCAATGAACTAGATAAAGAATCCACACAGTGCCCAGGCCGGAGGGAGAGCCCAGCCGCGCACTCCCCCTCTCCTCTCTGTACCAAACCTCGAGCTCATTAGCTCCTGCGCCAGCCACCTTTCTGTGAAGCATGGACAGCAATGCCCAGCTCAGGGGACATCAGGAGGGGCGGGCACGAGGCAGATAGATGTTCCCTCCCCCCTCGTTTCCATCTCCCACTGTCCCCTGCCAGTTCGAGCGCCCCCTCTGAGTCTAGAGAGGACATTCCGGTTATGTGGGTTTCTGGATGTGCATGCCACCTGCCCAAGTTCCTGAAACAACTCTCTGTCCCCGGCTCAGGAGCACTGGCTCCATCTGCCGACTTGGGCGCCTCTCTTGGCCCCTGGTCTGTGGCGGCAGTGCCCGACCTTGCTCTTCCCCCGTGTCTCTCTCCTTCGGGGCCTTGCAGCCCCGTTCCCACCTGTAATCCTGGCTCCTGGCTGCCCCGCGCCGAAGGCAGATGGTGTTGAGTAATGGGGCTTCTCCCTCAGTTGGATGGGCCGAGTCAGCAGAGCTGACTTCAGCATTACACTGGCAGGCAGCGCCGGGAGCGTAGCGCTTCCTTCTCTTTGCTGTCGGTGGGGCGGGAGGAGGGCAGGGCTGGCTGTCTTGGAATGTTTCCTGAAGCTGGGGTGTTGGTGGGCAGATTGCATTCGGAGCCTCCGACTACCTTGCCATTGAACTTCTCCAAAGACATCTCTCTTTGTTTGCCTGGATTTCACTCTGACGGTGCCTGAACGGCTTCTTCCATTTGCTTTTATATATTCATTTGAAATGACTCCTCCAATATTTAATCTTTATCAGAACCTGGAAGCCTGGTATTTATTTTGCAGGTCAGCTGCTCATCCATTTTCCCTGAGGCCTCTGGCAGGAGGCTGGAGAGCCCGCGGCCCCCGGGGTGCTGCCATCAGCATTCGTCCTGGTGACAGGAGGACAAATCAAAGCGCTGCAGGCTACGGGCGAGAAGATAAATCCGGCAAAAGGCTAATGAGTAAACTGTGGCTGTAGCAGAGGGCCTTCGAGAGCCTCCAGGCCTTCTGGTGTGGGGAGCAGCTCGCTTCTGGGCTGGAGTGAGGGGGCACAGGGTGGGTGTGAGCTGGGTTTTTCCAGAACGAGGCGCTGGGCACCCGAACTCCACCTTCCGGGCAGCGGCAAAGGGCAGTGAGGAAGGAGAGCACCACTGTTCAGAGCACGTGGCTTTCCTCTCTCACAGGAAATTATGGCCCAGCTTTCCCCGTTAGGTCAGGGACTTCGTAGGGTGCACACGCGTATGTGTAGGGGAGTGGCCACCTATTCATCTCCAAATACACAATGAACACCTATTCTATATGGGACACCAAGCCAGCTTCTTAGAATATAAAGGCGGTGTCTGACTGCAAGTGACTTACCAGGGTTACCAGAGAGTCAGGTCGCAAATAGTGTCTATTTCTATTGATTGGAAGTGGCTGCTTGGAGGCTCGTATCAAGAAGAATTGGAAAGCTTCGTCTAGGTTTAGGGGAAAAGAATGTAGAAATCATTTAGTGATGTCTGAACTAGTGCATCGGCCGCTGCTCAACCTGCCAAGGAAAGGGAGCATTTTTTCAGCAAAGGTTTTTGCAACAGCTGCCATGTGCCCAGTCCTGGGCTCCGAGCTGGGCGGGGCTGAGTATATGCCTTGAAGCAGAATTCAATCCAGTTGGGGAATACAGGAAGCGGTGGGAACCCTGCATCCCTTGTCTACAATCCTCGGGGGGCTGCCTTCCTGGAAGGAGAGGGTGTGCAGGAGTTCTCGGGGGAGCGCTTTGGAGCTGCACGGGAGAAAGGAGCCAGCCCAGGCCCGGCGACGTCTGCTGGGACATCCAAAGCGGGTCTGCAAGAGCCGGTGAGAAAGGAGGGACCAAGTGAGCTAGTTTGTTCTGTTTTCCTTTTAACCTTCTCTGCCCCTTCTCTAAGCAGCCTCCCCTGCAGGGGGCACCCCTCCGCGGTGAGGGCCCCAGCCTGCCTGGGCTGGTGCATTTGGAAGAGCTGCTGGGCTGAGAAGCTCTTCCTGGGAGGCGGAGCGGACCCCGCTCCGGCAGGCCTGTGATGAATATTGCAGAGCCCAGATGGAATCCTGTCCACAATTTTCTCTCCTTCTCTTTGCCGGCGCCCCTCTCCTCACAGCCCTCCACCTCTACCCGACCCCAGTCCCCAACCTTTCCTTCCCAAGTCAGGAAAATCAGTCAAAACATTTATCAGGAATCGGTAGGAACCAGCCAAGCGCTGTGAAGAGCTAATCTGTGCAGAGCTAATAAGAATGAACAAAGTCACCACAGACTTCGCCATGGGCATCGCTGATAAGGATTTGTCAGAAGAATTACAGGTACAATCTGAACAGCCCTGGGAAGTGGAATGCAAATGCCTCGCCTCCCATCCCTCTGCTGGTGGCCCGGGAGCAGACCGCAGCCCTCAGGACCCTCAAGAACTCACCCGGACAGACGGACGGCCAGGCCAACGAGACAGCTGGGACAGGGGGTGGTGCAGAACCATGGGACAAGCCCAGCTGAGCCGGGGTGGCCGTGGGCACAGACCGCGCTGTGGGTGCAGAGTAGAGGCCAGAAGGAGGAGGAGGGGGCTGGGAAGAGTTTCCTTTCCATTCCCGGGCAGAGTGGACGTGGTATGGAGTTCAATGATGCTAAATTAGACATAGAAAATAAGTTGCCAAACACCTGGAAGCTGCTGGAATTGGGACGCGGGTTTCAGAACGGCCGGCCTGGAGGCCGGTGCGGTAGAGAGCTTGGGGGGCTGTGGAGGCAGACATGGTTGCGAATCCCAGTTCCAACGGTCTCTAGCTGTTGGGCCCTTGAGCATGTTGCCTAACTCCCCTGAGCCTCGGTTCCCTGCTTCATAGGGACCACTGTGCCTGGCACAGAGGAAGGCCCAAAATGTTACCATTATTTTGTTGTTAGTTGTATGGGTAGTTTTGCCTAAAGGCAACCTATGTCAGTGATGGCGAACCTTTTGAGCTCGGTGTGTCAGCATTTTGAAAAACCCTAACTTAACTCTGGTGCCATGTCACATAGAGAAATTTTTTGATATTTGCAACCATAGTAAAACAAAGACTTATATTTTTGACATTTATTTTATATATTTAAATGCCATTTAACAAAGAAAAATCAACCAAAAAAATGAGTTCGCGTGTCACCTCTGACACGCGTGTCATAGGTTCGCCATCACTGACCTATAACCTCATGGTGTATTTCAGATGTCAGAAAACTCTTGTAAAAGACAAGTAAGTATTTGAGATGGTCAGACCATGTGGTCTCAGTCCCAACTAGCGACCTCCCCTACTTTAGCATCAAAGCAGCCACAGATGGAACGAGCTTGGCCGTGGTCCAATAAAGCTTTATTTATAAGAACAAAAAGCAGCTGAATTTGGTCTGTGGGCTGGACTTTTCCAGCCCTGTGTAATGGGGTCCTGGAATTGTTTCAGCCGCATATCTTTTTTTTTTTCTCTCCTCATTAAACTTTGGTATTTTAATGGGTCTCAAAATTCTGTGACAGATTTCTGGTCATGTTGTTTCCATGAAAAAGTATGGATTTTAAAAACTAATAACTTAAAAACTGCCACACACAAAAGAACCAAATGGTCCACAAAACATCTTATAGGGACTTGGAAGGGAGGCCACCGGTAGGGCCGCCTTGGAGCCCCCAGGCTTCCTGCAGAGGCTGGAGCTGGGGGAGGGGGGCAGCTCCCCCAGTCTCGAGGCCATGCTGTAGGCCGTGGGCGCAGTCTCTCCAGCCCTCTGAGAGCATTTCCCTATAAATGAGATATGGCTGCCCTGGCTGCGCCTCCCAGTTCCTCTCCATGCATCTTCACTACAAAGTTTATTGTGGGGCTGATGCATTTTTACTGCATCTCCTAAAAGTAGACACATTTTCATCTTTTTCTTGAAATACATATCGTTAAATCTCTCTACCAATTCCTTCGGGCTTATTGGACTTGGAAGCAAGCTGTGAAGAATGATTTGTTTTCAGGCCGCAAAGCCACCCCAAGACAGGCCTCTGTCACACCCCTGTAGCCACAGGGGATGGAGGCGGGAGGGGCCGGCTGCGGGCGGGTGTGAATGAGGTTTTTGAATAACATTGGTTTTCTGTTCCCTCACAGGTTTTGAAGTCTGATGTTTTCTCCAGGGCTGAGCCGGCCACTCTCCCAGGGCAGGCAGATCGTCTTGCATTTGTGTGGGGCTTTGCAGCTTGGAAAATGCTTTCAGTGTGTATATTAGCTCTCAGTCCTCACCACCGCTAGGCGAGGAAGTTGGCAGAAGCAGGAAAGTCACTCCGGACCACGGAAGTGGGCCCGGAGGCCCGGAGAGCTGCTCCAGGACACTGGACAGGAGCTCACGATCAGAAGCCAGAAGCGGCAGTGAGGAATGGAGCAGGAAGCGAAGAGGGCCCCCAGGGTATCAAATACCTACCCTCGAAGCCTGTGAATGTTTCCTTGTTTGGAAAAGGGGTTTTTGCAAACATGATTAAGTTAAGGATTCTGAGATAGGGAGATTGTCCTGAATTTTCCCAAGTGGGCCTAAATGCAATCATAATGTTGTCAGAGAAAAGCATGGATGGTCTTTTTCCCGTTGCTAGTGAGAGTGCAGTAAGCATCTCTGGTGGCCCCCACGGGAGGATGAGGTGTGGGAGAAAGCTTTATTTTCGTGAAATTACATCCTGGGTTTTCAAAGTCCCGATTCGCTTAATCCAGTCCTGGAGGACGTGCCCCTGGGGATTCAGGGGAGCTACAGGCAGAGCCGGAGTCCAGGCTCCCTGTCCATGGCGGAGCTGGGTCCGCACAGCGCCAGGCTGCTGCAGTCCATCAGGCCATTGTGGCGTGCACACGGCGTGAGCCATGCCATGAATGCAGGGGAACCATGAGAAGGCACCCCCCCCCCCCCCCCCCCCCCCCCCCGCTCCCTGCCCCCTTGCCACAAGAGTCCCAAGAATCCTGAAAACGCTAGAGCGAATTCCTTTGTTTAGGAGATTCCCCGAGCTTTCAGTGGCCACGCTTACTCTGGTCAATAACCTGCTTCCAGATGTGACTGACAAGCAAGTACCTTCCCTATTTCACAGGCCGCCCCCCCCCCCCACACACACACACACTCCTGTCCAGTCCCTTCCCCCAGCGATCTGCAGGGAACAGGGCAGTGGCCCCCCCGGGGAGTGTTAGAATGCAACTTCCTGGCAAAGCTGCACAAATGGCAAGTCCCTAATATTTGGCCTTTCCCTTGCTCCATTCCCATCGCCAATAACCAAGTTAATTACAACGGTTTCAATAAGAGTCCTTGTCAGAGAGAGTCCGAGGGAGAGTTTGCACACACACACACACACACACACACACACACACACACACACGAGAGGTAATGTGAAGACAGAGCAGAGAGAGACCTGAAGATTTGACCTTGAACTAGACGCAGCGGTTCTCAACCTGTGGATCTCGACCCCTTTGGCGGTCGAACGACCCTTTCACAGGGGTCGCCTAAGACCATCCTGCATATCAGATATTTACATTATGATTCATAACAGCAGCAACATTACAGTTATGAAGTAGCAACGAAAATAATTTTATGGTTGGGTCACAACATGAGGAACTGTTTTAAAAGGCCAGAAGGTTGAGAACCACTGAACTAGAGTGATGTGGCCACAAGCCAAGGAGTCCCAGCAGCAACCAGGGCTAGAAGGGATGAGGCACAGATTCTCCCCTGACCATCTGGAGGGAGTGCAGCCCTGCTAACACCTTGATTTCACCTGATGATACTGACTTTAGCCTCAGGACTGCAGCACAGTGAGAGAGTGCATTTCTGTTGCTTTAAGCCACCCGGTAGACAGTACTTTGCTACGGGAACAGCAGCCACAGGAAACTAACGCAGGCGGTAAAGCCGGGACTGAGGAGCCAGCACTGTCTGTCCCTGGGGAGTCGGGCTCAGGTGTCCCCTGTCCAGCACAGTCATGCCTTCTGTCACCCTGGGAAGAGCCTCTGACTCAGAATAAGGGTCCGGTTGGTGGAGTTGATGCTGGGCTCGGCCAACCAGTGGATATTAAACCTCATGAGATGCTTGGAACTGCTGGCTTAGGGGGGCGTGAGGAACTCTGGTCCCCACCCTCCCGCTGCTCACAGGCTGGCTAGGGAAGCAGTGCGCACAGCCTGGGGCAATTGGCAAATGCAACAGAACAGGCTGGATGAAGCGCCTGCCTGTGGGTACGCACCTTGATTCCTGTTTGCGGAGCTTCCGGCACAGGCTGGAAAGGCCGGGAAAGTCTCCGCAGATGGTCCAGCAGGAGGACCTAACTCCTCGCACCGAACGCGTGCTCCCCAAGGCAAGCATGTGCTCCCCAAGCGCTCGGAGGCCCTTGGCTCTATGCAAACTATTGGTGTGAAAGCACTTCATCCTGCAGGCACGTCCCTCCCGCGGTTGTGCGAATGAAAGCGGCCATGTTCAGACAGGACAGTGACTGGTCGTCGGAAGTCCAGGATCCCAGGCCCGGCTCCTCCCAAAGGGGGGGTGGGAGAGGACAGTAGATGTTATCTTGAGAAAGAGGTGGGGGAAATGAAGAGAAGAGTGAAAATAAATGCAAATAGAATTTATTTCTTGTGTCTAACAGAGATTTCCTTCTTCTGTCTTTTTTTCCTTTGGAAACAGCGTTTGGCATATGTAATAAGACTGTCTGATGCTACTTGGAGGATTGGAACCTAGCTGAAGAATGGGGGTGGAGCCTGCAGCCTTTGGGGGTGGGGAGATGGACTCCGTCTCACCCAGCCGAGGGCCGCCCTCCTGTCCTTCCCGGTGACAGAGCCCAGTCCTCTGACCCACAGCCCCACAGCCCAGAGAGTGGGGTACATTTAGGTTGGCTCTAAAATGCAAATATCCTAATTGGTGCCTTATTAGCACAGGCAGAAAAGCCCACTGTTATGAAGAGAAACCTCCTGGTCCCCCACCAATTAATCTTAGGCTACCGGGCTCAGCTCACCCTACCGATGGGGCCGGCTCTGGAGTGGGCTGGAGAAGAGACTGCGCTGCGACAAGTGTGCTGCAGATTCTCTGAGCTGGAGGACCCTGTCCTCAGGGCTGTGCTCTGGGCACCCTCCGGAGGTGTCCCCATGGAGGGTGAGGGGAGCAAGCTCAGGGAGGGGAGAGGGTGGGCCTGTGGCCCGCCGGGTGCTGCATGGAGGGAGGCTGCCCCGGAGGAGAGGACGCCGTGGAGGACGCTGCAGGGAACATTTATTGTTTTTCTTTCCCTGCAGGGGGGGAGGGGGGGTTTCTACAGCATCTGAGCTGCCTTGCTGGCGATTCTTGGTGGGAAGCAGAGCATGCTTTTCCTCCTGCTTTCGAAGCAGAATGGGCACAAGCCCCAGGCTGGGCCTACCTGGCCCTCCTACTCTCTGCTGACCCCTCAGGAGGCAGGACTATAGAGACTTGCTGGGGCAGCGAGCCCAGCATTGGATGCCGGTGGAGCTGGCAGGAGTGCACTCGGGTTCCAGTTCTGTGATCTGATATTACTGGTGCTCTTGACGGCAACGTCTCTTCCCTTCATCCATTTATTCTGATGACCTTCCTGATAACTGCGAACTACAGGACATCTTTTAAATACATTATTTTCTGCTTAAGTCTGCTAGAGTCCGCTCCATTGCTCGGAACTAATGCACCTGACTATAACAATACATTTCACCGGACAGAACAGAAGGCAAGGAGGGAAATTCAGATTTCGGGAGAGCCTGGCTTGGGCTAGGTTCCGGAATTGTCCCATTTGATTTTCACAAAATCCTGTGAAATGCCTAGTGAGTTACTTCCTCCACCTTACAGTTGAGGAGGCTGTGGGCTCAGAGAGTTGGCTCATCGGTCGGAGGCAGAGCTGGGGTGGAAGCCAGGCTGCTGTGCCTCACGTCGGCTAAGCAGAGTGAGTTTCACCCCTTGGAGCTCCTCCTTCTCTGGAGGAGCCCTGCTCATCTTGCAAGGCCAGACACTCACCTTTCTTGGGAAGTTCTTGTAGATGCCACACCCAGGCCAGGGCTCTGCCCCTCCTCTCTGCTCCCCGTGTGCTGCATGCAAGTCTCTGACCAGCAATGGCCCTGCACTTCCCTAATTCTGGGTGCTCGTCTTCTTCTCTGGAGACTCTAAGCGGCCGAGGGTGAGGCCTTTGTCTCCCTGTGCCTTATAACTGTAGTATCTAACACAATGCCTCCTACTTATTTTGCTGCTCAATGCATGCTGATCAAATTAAATAAACACTGATCCAGGTCTGGGCAGTATAGCTAAAAGGGAATATCTAAGTTTTCTACTTCAAAAGGTACCATCTGATCCGATAGTGGGAATCCCTTTTGTGTTTAAATGTTAGAAACCAGAGGCAGAAGCTGTCAGGCTCTGTACAGACCTTCGTCTTAATTAGGCTAAAAAGGCTCAAAGGTGAATCCAAGGCCGGGGTCTTATATAGTCTCCTTAGCCTCAGGGCTGGTCATCAGCAAAGACCTGTTGAAGGGCTGGTCAGTTCCGATGCTCTGCTCTACGTGATGGTCAGTGACTGCAGAGCACGCCACACGTCCAGCTTCCCACTTCGAATGTACCTTTTCAGAATTGCCCAGATCTGTGAACTTTTCTGAAATATTGGTTTTAAGAAAAAATATTAGGGAAAAGATAAACAGCCTGAGGGATGGCAAAGGGTGTTGGGGTGCTTGCAACTCTCTCAGCCTGGCTCCCTCCCACATGGTAACAAAATACCAACTGCAAGAGAAATCTTGCCTGTAGGTGGTGCTGCCCCAGCCGCTTGCCTCCTGGAGGCCATGTTTGTACTCAGAACAACTTTGATTGGATGAGCATTCCATAAACACCACCCCAAAGACCATCCTGGGCCACCTGTTCCGCATCAAGAGGTGGCCTTGAGAGGCAGCTCTTGTCTGAGAGAACTTCCCTCCATCTACACTAATAAAAGAAACGTGCAAATTGATGTCACTCTGCTATGCTCACCAGCCAATCAGAGTGACTCTGCAAATTAACCCAACAAAGATGGTGGTTAATTTGCATACACAGGAGCAGAGTGAATACTGAAGACTGAAGACTGAAGACTGAAGACTGCAGACTGAAGACTGAAGAGGCTTGGCTTCTCCACTGCTGCAGGACCAAAGGCCTTGGTCCTGGGTGCCAGAGGAAAACTGGTGCTGGCAGCCAGGGGAAGGAAGGCCTATTTCGCGAATCTTTGTGCAATGGGCTTTTAGTATCATTATAAAACTCTACTTCCTGTGGCCCAAGGTCCCCCTGCCTGAAGCTCAGCTGACTGAGGCGGGAGAAGACTGTCCTTGGACTGTTCTCATCACTAAATAATTTCTAGCCAGCTACAAGGGAGCCTCTGAGCCAGGTAAAGTGTTGTCTGGAGAAATCTTGCCCAGATATAACATTGAGACAACATTTAAAACCTCATTTAAGTGAACACAAAGAGAGGGCTCCTGGGTAAAGGAGACTTAATTAATCTCGTTTCTATGTAGATACTTTTAATTAAATGCATCTCCAAGTAGATTGGAAGGGCCAGGCAGTCTTGCTACTTGGTGGAGCTGACTTGAGGGGGCCTGCAGGTGGACTCAGGCAACCAGAGGCACCAGGAGGCGCACTGCCAGTTCAGGGCTAGAAACTGGGATGTGGCCCTGCCTCCTCCCTCTCTCCATCTCCAAGGCCAGATGTGCCTCTAACATAGGTCCGCCTTCCCAATCATGTGTTGGATGCCTTCTTCTCTCTTGACCCCACAACCTCAGCTCTGGTTCAGGCCCTTGACATCCTTCTCCTAGATTATGACAACAGCTTTCTAATTGTTCTCCCTTGTCGCTGTCTCAATCCCTTTCAGTAGGTTCTAATGCATTCAGATTTAGACTCTTCTTAAAACCCTATTTTCAATATAATGTTACTTCCTGGTCCGTTTTTCTGATTAAATGAAAGGCCTTTCTTCCTCTTGAATTGGGCAGAGTATGGTGGTATCTCAGAAGACTGGTCAAGCCTAGGAATGGGTGTGGTGTCTGGAGAAGGAAATGAAATGGGGTGGCTCCAAGAAGAAGCCTTCTGGGAGAAACTAACCAGAGTCTGCAGGCAAAGAGGGGAAATTTGGATCTGAGGCAATGGACACTGAGGAGACTAGAAAAGAGGTGGAGTACTAATCACAGAAGAAACCTAGAGAAATTCCATGAGCCCACAAGAGCTCAGCCACAGGAAACTTCCATAGGGTAGTCTGCAGAGGAGGGACCAATTTGGTATTGACCATAGGTAGAATTACACTGCAACTGTGGCAAAGATTGGTTGCTCACCAATACTAATGTTTTTCTTCTCATCCTGGCACACAGCTAAACTACATTATCAACCCTCCCTTACCCTTTTACAGATAAATGGGGCCATTTAACTGAGTTTTGCCCAGTGAAATGTGGGTGGAAAAGATGCATGCCATTTTCAGACTCAGCCCCTAAAATCTCCTAAGAGGTCCTTCACACTACTATATCTCTTTTGATGGATCCTGAGTCTATGAATGACTGTGGAGAGCAGAGTCTCACTTCCAACTCTACTGATTGTGACGTGATTAAGAAATAAATGTACTTGACATTTACTAGTATGGAACATTTCACCCCAAAGCTGCAGAATATACATTCTTCTCAAGTGTGCATGGGTCATTTTCAAAGAGAGACCACATGTTAGGACACAAAACAAGTCTCTACATGTTTAAGAAGATTGAAATCCTATTAAGCATTTTCTCAGAACACAATGGAATGAAATTAGAAATCAGTAAAAATAGTCAAAAACATTCAAACACATGGAGGTTAAATAGCATGTTATTATACAACTAGAGGCCTGGTACATGAATTCATGCATGGGTGGGTCCCTCAGCCTGGCCAGCAATCAGGGCCAATTGGGGCCTTCTTGCCCAGTCCTCATTGGCGCCGATCGGGGCTGATCGGGGTCGGCTGGCTGCTGGGAGGTACTGTGGAAGGTTGGCCAGCCATGGGAGGTTGGCTGTGGGAGGTTGGCTGGCCAGAGGAGGTTAGCTGTTGGGAGCGCACTGACCACCAGCGTGCTCCCAACAGCTAACCTCCTGCATTGAGCCTCTGCCCCCTGGTGGTCAGTGCACGTCATAGCTACCAGGCAGTCATCCAGTCTTAACGGTTGCTTAGACTTTTATATATATAGATGAATGGGTTACCAATGAGATCAAGAAAGAAATAAAAAAAACTTGCTAGAAACAAATGAAAATAAACACACAACAACCCAAAATCCATGGGACATAGCAAAAGCAGTCTGAGAAGGAAGTTCATAGCACTACAGGCCTACCTCAAAAAACAAGAAAAATAAATAATAAACTATTTAACCCTACAATTTAAAGAATTAGAAAGAGAACAACAAGAAAAAGTCCAGAATAAGTAGAACAAAGGAAAATAATAAAGATTAGAGCAGAAATAAATGACACCAAGGCTAAAAAAAATACAAAAAAATCAATGAAACCAAGAGCTTGTCCTTTGAAAAAAATAAACAAGATTGATGAACTATTACCCAGACTCATCAAGAAACAAAGAGAGAGGACCCAAATAAACAATATCAGAAATGAAAGCAGTGAAGTAACAACTGACACCACAGAAATACCAAAGCATTATAAAAAAAATAATAATATGAACAACTACATGCCAACAAGCTGGATAATGTGGATGAAATGGAGAAATTCCTAAAAAAATACAACCTACCAAAACTGAGTCAGGAAGAATCAGAAAACCGGAATAGGTCAATAACAACTGGTGAAATAGCAACAGTAATAAAAAAAGTTTCCAATATCTTAATACTATCAACAGTAAAAAAATGTTTTAAAAAGCTCCAAGCAAACAAAAGCTCTGGTCCAGAGGGCTTTATCCAACCTTCAAAGAAGGACTAAAACTTATCCTCCTCAAACTATTCCAAAAAATCCAAGAGAAAGGAACACTTCCAAGTTCTTTTTATGAGGCCAGCATTATCCTAATTCCAAAACTAGATAGAGACGCTACAAAGAAAGAGAACTGCAGGCCAACATCCCTGATGAACACATAGATGCTAAAATCCTCAAGAAAATATTAGCAAATCAAATCCAGCAATATATTTAAAAGATCATACACCATGACCAAGTGGGATGTATTTCAGGGATGCAAGGCTGGTACAATATTCAAAAATCAATAAATGAATTGAAATACAAAAATCACATGATCATATCAATAGATGCAGACAAAGCATTCAACAAAATAAAATAACCATTTTTGATAAAAAATTCTTAGCAAAGTGGGACTAGAGGGATCATATTTCAACATAATAAATACCATATATGACAAGCCTACAGTCAACATCATACTCAATGGGCAAAATTAAATCATTTCCCCTAAGAACAGAATCAAGAAAGGGATGTCCATTTTCACCACTCCTATTCAACATAGTACAGGAAGTGTTAGCCACAGTGATCAGACAAGAAGAAGAAATAAAAGGCATCCAAATTGGAAAAGAGGAAGTAAAACTCTCATTATTCGCAGATGACATGATATTGTACATAGAAAACCCTAAAGGCTCCACCAAAAACTACTTGATTTAATAAAGGAATATGGTGATGTAGCAGAATACAAACTTAACACCCAAAAATTGATTGCTTTTTTATACACCAACTAGAGGTCCTGTACATGAAATTCATGCAAGGGGAGGGGGTGTGTCCCTCAGCCTGGCCTGCACCCTCTCCAATCTGGGACCCCTTGGGGGATATCTGACTGCTGGTTTAGGCCCGGCAGTTGGACATCCCTCTCACAATCCGGGACCGCTGGCTTCTAACCACTCACCCACCTGCCTGCCTGATTGCCCCTAACGGCTTCTGCCTGCCAGCCTTATCACCCCCTAACTGTTCTCCTGCTGGCCCAATCGCCTCCAACTGCCCTCCCCTGCTGGCCCAATCACCTCCAACTGCCCTCCCCTGCTGGCCCGATCGCTTCCAACTGCCCTCCCCTGCTGGTCTGATCACCCACAACTGCCGTCCCCTACCGGCCACCTTGTGGCAGCCATCTTGTGATAACATGAGGGCGGCCATCTTGTGGTGACATCGCATGAGGGCATGACACCACCTAGGCTTTTATTATATAGGATAATGAATTATCAGAAAGAGAAACTAAACAACAACAAAAAAAATCCCATTTACCATTGCAACGACAAAAAAAATTAAGATACTAAGAACAAACTTAACCAGGGAGGTAAGAGAGTTGTACTCAGAAAACTACAGTTGAAAAAAGAGATAAAGGAAGATATAAAGAAGTGGAAGAATATACCATGTTCATGGATGGGTAGAATTAACATCATTAAAATGTCCATACTACCCAAAGTAATCTATAGATTCAATGCAATCCCTATTAAAATACCAACAGCATATTTCACATATCTAGAACAAGTACTCTAAAAATTTATATGGAACTAAGAAAGACCCTGAATACCTGCAGCAATCTTGAGAAAGAAGAACAAAGTAGGAGGAATCATAATACCAGATATCAAGTTATACTACAGAGTTGCTGTAATCAAAACCGCCTGGTACTGGCACAAGAACAGGCATATAGATCAATGGGACAAAACAGAGACCCCAGAAATCCAATCAAGGTATTATGCTCAATTAATATTTGACAAATAAGGCAAGAACATACAATGCAGTCAAGACACTCTCTTCAGTAAATGGTGTTGGGAAAATTGGACAAGTACATGCAAAAAAAAATTGAAACTAGATCACCAACTTACACCATACACAAGAATAAACTAACTTACACCGTACACAAGAATAAAATCAAAATGGATAAAAGACTTAAATGTAAGTTGTGAAACCATAAAAATCTTAGAAGAAACCATAGGGAGCAAAATCTCAGACACCTCTCGTAGCAATATATTATAGATACATCCCCCAGAGCAAAGGAAACCAAAGAGAAAATAAGCAAATGGGACCACATCAAAATCAAAAGCTTCTGTATAGCAAAAGACACCATCAACAAAACAAAAAGGGAGCCCACTGCAGGGGAGAACATACTTGGCAATGATACATCTGATAAAGGGTTAATATCCAAAATATATAAGGAACTCATACAACTTAACAGAAGGAAGGCAAATGATCCAAATAAATGGACAGGTCTCCAAAGTGAACATACAGATGGCCAAGAGACATATGAAAAAATGCTCAAAGTCACTGATCATCAGAGAGATGCAAATTAAAACAATGTGGTATCGCCAAAACCGGTTTGGCTCAGTGGATAGAGCGTCGGCCTGCTGACTGAAAGGTCCCAGGTTCGATTCCGGTCAAGGGCATGTACCTGGGTTGCGGGCACATCCCCAGTGGGGGATGTGCAGGAGGCAGCTGATCGATGTTTCTCTCTCATCGATGTTTCTAACTCTCTATCTCTCTCCCTTCCTCTCTGTAAAAAATCAATAAAATATATTTAAAAAAAAAAAAAAAACAACAATGTGGTATCACCTCACACCTGTCAGAATGGCTACCATCAACAAATGACAAGGCTGGCAAGGATGTGGAGAAAAGGGAACCCTAGAACACTGCTGGTGGGAATGCAGACTGGTGCAGCCATTATGGAAAACAGTATGGAGTTTCCTCAAGAAATTAAATATGGATCTGCCATTTGACCCAGTGTTCCCATTTCTAGGAATATATCCCAAGAAACCCAAAACACAAATCAGAAAGAATGTATGTACCCATGTGTTCACAGCTGTACAATTTACAATAGCTAAGATCTGGAAACATCCCCAAGTGCCCATGAGTAGATGAGTGGGTAAAAAAGCCATGGTAGATTTACACCATGGAATACTATGCAGCTGTAAAAAAGGAGTATCTCTTACCCTCTGAGGCAGCCTGGAGGAACCTGGAGAGCATTATGCTAAGTAAAATAAGCCAGTCAGAGAAAGACAAGTGTCACATAATCTCATTCATTTGTGGAATGTAATGAACAAAACAAACTGATGAACAAAATAGATTCAGAAACAAAGAAGCATGGAACAGACTGGAATCTCAGAAGGAAGGCAGAGGTGGGTGGGTGGGTGGGTGGGAAGAGATCAACCAAAGACCTTGTATCCATATTTGCATAACCAATGGACACAGACAATAGAGTGGTAAAGGCCTGGGATGTGGGGTGGGGGTGGGCTAGAAGGGGTCAATGGGGGACAAAGGGGGGCACATGTAATACTTTCAAAGATAAAGATTTAATTTTAAAAAGAAAAAAAAGTACTATTCAAGCCCCAGAGATTTGGGCATTGAGATAGCAGTTACGCTCTCCTGACTAATACATTAGGTATCCTGCCGGGGGACGCCTAGAAAAAAAAGAAAGAGGTAGACCTAGACCGCATTCAGCCCCCACAGTAGGGCCTGTGAAGACTGCGCTACAAGGGGAGGGCCACCTCTCAGCTGAATCAGCATCTCTGCACCTGTCTTCCCCGTAATGCCGAGGACGTCCCCAGTGACCAGGAAGAGAAGCATGCACAGGCCCCGCCTTGTGGGGGAAGGTTGGAGTCTTGTTTTAGTCAGATTTTGGCTGTCATATCCCTGCAAAGCTACAGGTTTACAACATCAAGCAATTATATTTGTTATCACAGGTCTGTTTGTTGACAAGGGTGGCAGATACATGCTGAGGACTGTGTTCAAACCTGCTCCATGTGCCTCTAAGTCTGGGAGTGGCAGATTTCAGCCCCCAAACCAAACCAAACCAAACCAAACCAAACCAAACCAAACCAAACCAAACCAAACCACACAAGCACACTTAGGCTTCTGCTCATGGCCCATCCACTAATATTCCATTAATCAAAGCAAAGCACAACCTAGAGTCAATAGGGTGGAGATGTTTAGGCTGCAGACCATGAGCTATGCAGAGTAGGAAAGGAAGAATTGTGGGCAAATCATATCATGTTCCACAAGCACCATCCTATATAATAAAAGGGTAATATGCAAATTGGCCCTAACAGCAGAATGACCAGAATGACCTCTGGATCAGTCACTATGAGGCACACTGACCACCTTTTGGTCCCTTTTCCCGGCCAGCAGGCTCCGATCGCCTGATGGCCACCTGCAGCGGGAAGGGGCCAGCGAGCGGGAGGGAACAGCCGACCTCTCGGTCCCTTCCCCCAGCAGTCAGGCACCGATTACCCAATGGCAAATGGGGAACCAAGGGTGGGTGGCAGCAGGGGGCGGGGCCAGCTGCAGGCAGCCAGGGAAGATGGCCCTGATCGCAGGCCAGGCCTAGGGACTGTACCCGTGCACAAATTTTGTGTGCTGGGCCTCTAGTCTATAATAATAAAAGCATTTGCTAATTAGGCCGGACAGCTGAACAACCTTTTGGACGTCGTTCCTGACAAAGCCGTGGCTGCGGGGGCCGAGGATGAGGGGTTAGGGGTGATCAGGCAGGCAAGCAAGGGGTTAGGGGCAATCAGGCAGTTATGCAAGTGGTTAGGGGTGATCAAGCAGGCAGGCGAGTGGTTAGGGGCAATCAAGCAGGCAGGCAGAGGCAGTTAGGGGTGATAAGGCAGGCGGGTGAGTGGTTAGGGGCAATCAAGCAGGCAGGCAGAGGGGTTAGGGGTGATCAGGCAAGCAGGCAGGCGAGCAGTTAGGAGCCAGCAGTCCCGGACTTCAAGAGGGATGTCCAACTGCTGTTTTAGACCTGATAGTTAGACATCCTCTAAGGGGTCCCGGATTGCAAGAAGGTGCTGTCCACGCTGAGGGATTCCCCCCAACCCCCCCGAATTTTGTGCAACGGGCCTCTAGTATTAAATAATGGAGTGACTTGGCTAAATTCCATGTCCCTCGGCCTGTGGGACAGTGCTTGTTGGAGTGAGTGATGTAAGAGGCTTCAGAGAGCTGCAAGGATTGACCAGAATGTGTTGGTAATGGGAAGCGAAATTGGAGTCAAAAGCCTTAGTTTCTTGTCCTGCTGTAAGAGACCATGGACCTTTGGCAAGTCATTTCTCTCGGGCCTCAATTTCATTCTCTGGGACATGAGAGGGGTTGGCAGGGTGATTTCGCATGTCCTTTCCAGCTCATGCTTCTGAGAAACCTGCCTGTTGGACCCTGAGCCAAGGCTGTGAGATCCCATTGTCTGCAACCAGGCAAGCCGTTGGGTGTGCTCTGTCGCAGCGACAATGGGGTGAGAGTATGGTGTCCGCAGAGCCCTTCCCAGAGGGACAGTGGGAAAGAGAGGAGCTTGAGAGAAGACTCGAGTATAGTATTTCTCTGTGCTCATCTAAAAGCCCTTAGATCAGGCTGCACGGGGCTTGATAATTTTTCCATTAAGAGGAAATAATTTTCTGTGTCTGTTTTGGTTGTATTTATCTGCAATTGACAGCATCATCTGCCACAGCCGTGACATGTTGCCTGTCCCCTGCACTAGGCGTGTATTTGCAGGGAGAGGCGAGGGGAAGAGGTCTCAGCATCTTCCAGCTTGAAGGAAGGGGCCAGGCAGCTACCACATGACCTGGTATCT
Source organism: Myotis myotis (assembly GCF_014108235.1). Classification (NCBI taxonomy): domain Eukaryota; kingdom Metazoa; phylum Chordata; class Mammalia; order Chiroptera; family Vespertilionidae; genus Myotis; species Myotis myotis. The sequence goes on from NW_023416314.1 coordinate 4,221,300, forward strand.
ATCTCATCTGACCCAGTTCTGACCTCGGCCACCTCCCACTCCATTTTCTTCCCTAAAAAAGAAGTGTAAACAATAACCCAGCCAGGCAGCCCACCGGGGTGCTGTCTCCGCCCAGCCCCCACCCCCTGCCTATCGCTGCTTCTAAGCCAGCTTGACAATAACCATTCATCACGAAAAAGAAAACAAAGTACGGAGAAACAAAAACCAATCTAAGGCCGCAAATGGACGTCAAACTTTGAAAAATGGACTGTGAGATGGTTGTGCGGTGAGCCTTTTCTGCTTTCCAGAGCAGATGGGGCCGGCACCTCCTGTCACAACCCCTCATGGCCCAAGTTCAACACAGAGGTGACTACAGTCCAGAGAGCAGATCTGACATTCAGAGGTGACATTGGGATGTGGAAGGGGGAGGAGTCCTTCAGGAATCGTGGCGAAGGAGAACTGGCTCTTGTGCTGGGAACATGCCCACTCGGGGTGAGGGTGATGCTGCTCCATCCATCCTTTGGGATTCTGGGCCCTCTGAAGCGGGGGTTTGAGATCCTGGCCGATCTGGCTTCAGGAGAGATTGAAGAAGAAAGAAATCACATACTTCGATACCTTGCACTTGTTCGTATAAAGAGCTTTACCAAGTTCAAAGCATTTTCCTGGGCATGATCTCACTGCCAGCAGGCAGCTTATCCCGAGGCACAGGAGGAAAGTGAGGGGTGAAGACATGCCGGAGTCCAACCCCAGCAGGTCCAGAGGTCCCCAAAGGTGTGGATGGAGTCGGCGAAGAAGGAATGACATGGAGGCAGCGTTCAGTTGATCAGCAGCCTAGCCAGGATCTCCAGCCAGGATCTCCAGCCAAGTTCTGGTCTGGATCTCCAAAGAGGTTCTGCTTCAGATCTCCAGCCAGGTTCTGTGTCCATGTTCTCTTGCTAGGTTCTCCAGGTTCTCCAGCCAGGTTCTGTAGCCATGTTCCCTCGCTAGGTTCTCCAGCCAGGTTCTGTCCAGGTTCTCCAGCCAGGTTCAGTCACCAGGTTTTAGTCAGGTTCTCTTGCCAATTTCTGTAGTCAGGTTCAGTCCAGGATCTTTTGCCATGTTCTCTCCAGCGAAGTTCTTCTGTCTGTAGGTTCTGTGTAGGTTCTGTCTTCTTAGTTCTGTGTTCTAAGCTCTGTATTCTAAGTTCTGTGTTCTAAGTTCTGTGCCATATATGCCAGGTCCCTTGAAACAGCAAGCATGGACCGGCTCCCGGCAAGTGAGGGGTGAAGACAGCCTATGACTCACCCAGAGTCACACAACTTATAAGTGACGGGGTTGGACTTGCACCTCATCCTTCTGGCTCAGAGCTGGTAATCTTTCTCTTTGGGACACTTTGCACTGGTGGGAGTGTGAGGCATCATCGAGATCACCAAATGCCTACATTCCTCAGAAGGGGAGTCTCAAGACCAGAGAGGAGAGCTGACTTAGCCGAGGTCCCCCAGTCAGTTGACTGGGACTCAGGTCCAGGGCCAGGGGGTTCCTGATGGGATCAGGTGGAAGGGCCGCACCTGCCAAGTCCCAGTGAAGGCCAGGAACCCTACAGTGGAGACTGCAATTGGGGCCAGATGGGGCATTTGTCTCCCAGCTTTGTCAGGGGCCATGGTACCTGTCTGTCCACTAGACCAGGCCTGAGGTAGCCCTTGGGAATCTGGGAGGAATGGTGATTGGCCCCTAGCCAGTGTGTGAAGGAGGGTCCTCCTGGCTCCTCAGGAAGGCACTGCTTTCCCTGCCTTCTCCTCTCGCAATCATGTACCTATGCTCCACGCTGGTCACCCAGTGCCCTGGACCTGTCTCCAGGTGCTCTCTCAGGCCTGGAACCAGGTCTTATCTGGCCAAGGGGGACTTGATCCTGGGTGCCCCCCACCCTCTCTGCCCACCAGCGGACTTCCCACTTTCATGGCCCATGTCCTCAGGACCTGCCCTCTGTAAGGAGAACCAGATTATCTGATGGGCTCAGTGAAGGCAGACTGCAGGCGTTCAATTCCAGGTTCCACCACATGTTTGCCCTGCGTTCCTGGGCTGTTCATGAACTTCTAGCTTCAGTTTCCTTATCTGAGAAATAAGGACGATAATACTTCGTAGAGTTATTGGGAGTTTTAAGTGAATTTATGTAAAGAACTTAGCACAGCCCTAACCGGTTTGGCTCAGTGGATAGAGCATCAGACTGCGAACTGAAGGGTCCCGGGTTCGATTCTGGTCGAGGGCATGTACCTTGGTTGCAGGCACATCCCCAGTAAGGGAGTGTGCAGGAGGCGACTGATCGATGTTTCTCTCTCATCAATGTTTCTAGCTCTCTATCCCTCTCACTTCCTCTCTGTAAAAAATCAATAAAATATATTTTTTTAAAAGAATGATGTATAGATTTTTTAAAAAAAGAACTTAGCACAATGCCTGAAGCATAAAAAAACATTCAATAAATGTTCATTATTTTTAGTTTTTGATCCTATTCATGCTCCTGTCTTGATGGAGGCCAATGACTTACCACAAAGTTAAAACAGACTTGATTTTTTTTTTACAGAGATCTTATTGAGGAAAGGTTTTATCACAAGGGTATGGAAATTTCATTTCCCTGGCGGGGGGCCTTAATGGTGGGGTCTCCATCCAACCCCTCAGCACACTGCAGGCCCCAGAAGTGGGTCACGAGTTGGACCTTTGGGTCTGTCTGCCAACATGCTCGTTGGAACTGGGACTCACGCCTCAGCTGAGCACGAAGCAAGAGGTTTCAGAACCACTGCCAGGGCATGAAGGGGACTGGAGGGGGTAAAGCGGGTGGGAAGGTGGCAGGACCCATGGCTGGCACCTCAGCAGGTGGGTAGGACACATCTGGATTTTGCAAAGGACTCCCCTTGTCCTCGTCCCCCCCCCCCCCACACACACACCCATTAATGGTGTGCTCTCGGGGAAGGTATTTGATTTCTCTGAACTTCTATCTCCTCATCGGGATAAGACAACAGATAACGTAGATAAAAAGCACTTGGTGAATGATATACTAAGGTATTGTTTTGAGCTCTGCACAGCTTTCACCCAAAGTGAAGTAACTTCAGACTTGGTAAATCTAAATGCTAAGACCCATGAACTGTGGCCTTGTTCTCGCCAGAGCTGTGGATGTATGGAGCAGCGGTCCCGAGGAGGACACTGCCTGTGTGAGGGCGGGGAGAGGGTGTTGTGGGAACAGGCACCTCACAGGTGCCCGAGGCTGCGTGGAGGTGATGGGGAGTTGGTCCGGTCCGTCGTGGCCCTGGCGAACTTGTCTGTCTCCTGGGCAGCCTGGCCGGTCTCTTTCAGCATTCCAGCCTTTCTCTGCGCAGCCCCTCTGCCCTCTCTCTCTTCCGCTTACACTGCCCACTCCCCCTTTCTACTCACCTCTACTTCCAGGTGGTTTGTGCCCATGGCCTCCCTCGCCCTGGGTTTGCAGACTTTCTGCTCCACCACCCACGAGCACCAATGGCTTTCCTCTCAATGTCTTTGCTCACATCCCAGAAAGAACCCCACATTTTCACCCCTCAGACCATAGATCATTATGGATCGGTTTCCCTCAGCCCCGCGCCCAGCCCTTAGCCAGTCACCTGAGGCTGTGGGGGTGTCTGGTGGGGCCTGTTCCCTGAGAACAGGCTGTAGATCAGTGGCTCTCAACCTTCCTAATGCCGCGACCCTTTAATACAGTTCCTCATGTTGTGGTGACCTCCAACCATAAAATTATTTTTGTTGCTACTTCATAACTGTCATTTTGCTACTGTTATGAATGGTCATATAAATATCTGATATGCAGGATGTATTTTCATTGTTACAAATTGAACATAATTAAAGCATAGTGATTAATCACAAAAACAATATGTAATTATATATGTGTTTTCTGATGGTCTTAGGCGACCCCTGTGAAAGGGTCATTCGACCCCCAAAGGGGTCGCGACCCACAGGTTGAGAACCGCTGCTGTAGATGGTTAGGAAGTGATCAGCAGTCCTAGGGCCTGTAGGCAAGTCACAATGTCTCAACAGCAGACTCCAGGTTCCTCATCCGGAAAGCGGACTATTATGTGGATTAGTCAGTTGGTGAAAGTGATCTGACCCCAACAGCCACTTTCTTCATCCGGGCCTTTATCTCCTTTCCCTGGACTAACTCAGACGTCCCCAGCTGGACTCTTCACCTCCAAGTTTGCAGCTCACACCCCACATTGGGTCACATCTACTTTCCACAGCATCTCCACAGTGAGCTTTCTAAAACTTGAACTTAAAGAACTATAGGATCAAGTGTTGGTGATGACGTGATGGAACAGACATCTTACATTGTACCGATGGGACCGTAATATGTTTTCAATATATGTTTATTGATTTCAGAGAGGAAGGGAGAGGGAGAGAGAGACAGAAACATTGGTGATGAGAGAGAATCATTGATCAGCTGCCTCCTGCAAGCCCCCAGCTGGGGATCAAGCCCACACCCTGGACATGTGCCCTTGACCAGAAGTGAACGTGGGACCCTTCGGTCCACAGGTGGACGCTCTATCCACTGAGCCAAACCGACTAGGGCAATGGGACCATAATATTGCTACAGTTTTAGTGACCGGTAAGCTAGCAACGCCCACTAACATTAAAAATACTGCCCTAACTGGTTTGGCTCAGTGGATAGAGCGTTGGCTTGCAGACTCAAGGGTCCTGGGTTCAATTCCGGTCAAGGGCATGTACCTTGGTTGCAGGTACATCCCCAGTAGGGGGTGTGGGGGAGGCAGCTGATCGATGTTTCTCTCTCATCGATGATTCTGGCTCTCTATCCCTCTCCCTTTCTCTCTGTAAAAAATCAATAAAATATATATATAAAAAAACACATTAGAAATACTACAAACTTTGATTTTGCGTCCCCACTTGGGGCAATCTGTTCTCTGACAGTGAAAGCACTCAGGTGTGATGCCCCTATGGATAAGACAACTTGCTGCAGCATTATTTTAGGTGTCGACATAATTAAATAAGTACATTTACTTAGCCTCCATATCCAACAGTAAATGGTTGAATACATTTCACTACATTCATGCACTGGAAAATTATACACATTTTAAAAAATGAGTTAGTTCCACACCTATTGACGAGCAGGTATGTCACCATATGAGATAAGCAGCTAGCTTAGTAAAGGCTGTGAGGTATTTTCAAAAGGGCGATTAGTGTGAACAGGGGTCTATTTGCTCGATGAACACGGAAACGCGGGAAATTACAGGGTGCCAAGCTGTGTTTCTTAGCCTTGGTAAGACCAGAATCACCTGAAAGGCTCGTAGCAGATAGCATTTTTTCCCGAACATTTTTTTATTGAGGTACAACTGACATATACCATGTTAGTTTCAGGTGTACAATATGATTCGATATTTGTATCTATTACAAAATGATCACCGCGTAAGTCTAGGTAACCGCCATCACCATATATAGTCGCACTTCTTTTCTTCTGATGAGGACTTTTCTGCTCTAGTCTTGTAGCAACTGTCAAATACGCTGCACAGTACCATGGCCTGTGACCAGACGGCGCTCTAGCAAGTCCCGATGATGGAATGCTTCCACTTGGGAAGCACACTTAGCAGAGCGCTGGTGGAGGCGAGTCACAGAAGTGGGTGGAAAAATTATGGAAGGTTCTTTCTGTAAGTTTACACCCTCTCACCGGGTGAGGTACACTTGTGTAACTGTCATCAATTTTGAAGAGGAACGCAGTGAAAGAGAGGGAGGGGAAGGTCCTAGAAAAGAAAAGGAAACCTGGTGAGCCCACATCACTCACTCCCTTTCCCGATGTCCCGCGTGGCTCACCCTGCACAGCGGATAAAGTCCAAACTCATTGGTGCGGAGTCAAGACCTTTTGGGATTGGGCCTGCTTTTGAGCCTCATCCCCACTTTGTCCAGCAGTGCTGGGCCAGTCTGCACGGAGCTGCACGGGGCTGCTGCTCCCAATGTGCCCACTGCTTCCCACAGCCCAGCCTTGCCTATGTGCTGCCTGTGTGAGCGCCTCAAGGGCAGGTGCTGACTTTCTCATCTTTGTGTTTGTTTGTTTTTTGTTGTAGTTGTTGTTTGTTTTTCTTTTTTTAAATTCTCACCTGAGGATATTTTTCCATTGATTTTTTGAGAGAATGGAAGAGAGAGGGAAAGACAGAGAGAAATATCTATATGAGAGAGACACATCAGTTGGTTGCCTCCTGCGCGTGCCCTGACCAGAGCCCGGCTGGGGAGGAGCCTACAACCGAGGTACGTGCCCTTGACCGGAATCAAACCCAGGACCCTTTGGTCCACATGCCGACCCTCTATCCATTGAGGCAAACCGTCTAGGGCTGACTTGCTTGCCTTTGGATTCTGAGCACCAAGTACAGCTCTGTACAGATATAGTAGGTGCTCACTAAATGTTGTTGAACGGGAAGATGAATGATGAATGGTGGTACCCAAAGAGAGCTGCTAAAGTGGAACCTCGATCAGGCTTTAGCCTGTCTACCAAGCATTTTCCTGAGAGGTCGGCTGTTTCTAGTGTTCCCAGGTGCCTGTGTGGCAAGGAAACGCAAACAACTCAGACACCGGGCAGAATGGGCAGGTGGTTTGAGGAGTCTGTGCTCCAGACCCACCTGCTTCTCCTCACAGCTCTTCAGTCCTCCTCAGCCTTCCTGAACCCACTCAGTCTCAGTGGGTAATGGCACAGGGAGGATGGAGGGCACAGGGAAGTCCCAGCGTGTGATTTCTCAGGGGCTAAGTCATTATGCTAATTTCTCTTTGGAGCAAGAGAAGTTTTGTGAATGAATGGGTTCTATGGATGTGGATGTGTGGGCATGTGCATGCTCATCTATAATCAATGATAAAGCCTCGTTTGAGTGGACTTTACAGTTTATAAAGCATTTTACGTCCATTATCCCATTAAGGCCCCATGAAACCCTGTAATTTATGCAGAGTGAGTATTGTCATTTCCATTTTTCTGATGAAGAAAATAAGGCGCTGAGAGTGAAGTGACTGCTCAGGATTGCATTTGGAGGACACCCACCGAGACACAGAACAATGGCCTCATCTGGTCTGTTCCCGGTGCTGACGGACAGCAGCCTGGAGGGACCCATCCAGGGTCCTCCTTCCTGGGACCCAATCGCCCCTACTGAAGGTCGCAGGGCTCCAGCATCCTCATCAGTCAGCCGTCACTCAGCAGGCAGGTATTGGGTTCTGTGATGAGAAATATATATTTGCTCTTTGATCCTGGTTCCTGACAGAGAGCTTTTAAGTCCTTGGAATTTCCTGGGTGATAAGAGTGTATTTTTGTATGCTAATGAGATGGCTGGCAGGAAGCCCCTCAATAGCTTCAGGATGAGGACTGATCACCAGAAAGACCAAGCCGGGATTAAAGTTTGGGAGTTTCGCCACCATCACCAGCAATAATGATTCCTCCAGATGCCTCACTGTGGGGAGCGCACAGGAAAGGGGGCCTCCTTCCTGGGCCTCACTGGGCCCGGCTGAGCCACGGGGCCCCCGGAGCTCCTGCAGATGCCTGGAGATGTGCACCACGGTGAATGGGCTGACCAGTCCAGCCTATTTTCCTTGGAGGTCAGTCCCTGATGTGTGGGCCTGTCCTCCATGGGACCTTGAGCACTTGAGAACAGGAGGAGCCTCTGAGGAGAGGGCCAGCCCCTGTGGGCACTGGGTTGGCTGGTGGGGAGGAGCGCAGAGGACAGGTGAAGGTGAGAGAGTCAGGCAGGAAGTGCAGGACTCAGCCCAGCGGCGGCTGCTCAAGAAGAGGGTGCTGGCTTTCCTGGGGAGATGCAGCCCCTCCAGGCTAGAGAACAAGACCCACCAGAAAGGTACACCCTTTATCTACTCTTCAGTCTTCCATACTCAGACACCTTCTTTTTAGTATCTGGGTTAGGCTCTGCTATGGTCTGAATGTGTCCCCACAAAATTCATGCATTGAGTCCTACCCATCCCCCCACCCCACCTCCTCCACCCCCCAGGTGATGATGGTGTTAGAAGATAGAGCCCTTGGGAAGGAATCCAATCATGAGGGTAGGGCCCTCCTGAATGGAACGTGTCCCTTATGACTGGCCGGAGGAAGCTCCCTTGCCCCTTCACCCTGGGAGGGCACAACAAGGAGGTACTGCTATGAACAGGAAGAAGCCCCTCACCAGTCACCAAAGTTACTGAGGCCTTGATCTTGGACTTCCCAGCCTCCAGACTGAGAAATGCATTGCTGCTGTTTACAAGCCACCCCGTCTGTGGGATTTTGTTAGCAGCTTTGACAGACTAGACACTACTATTTCCTCTTTTGTCCCTTAACCTCTGGCTCCTTAGAAGGGCCAGGTGAGCTGGTTGGACCATGCCTTCGCTACTGAAGAGTGGTATAATCTTAGACCAGTCTCTTCGCTTCTTCGGGCCCAATTTTCCTCAGATGATGGTAATAGTACCAAACTCACAAGCTCATTGTGAGGACTCAGTGGAATAATGCCCTGAGCTTGGCACATGATGCCCTGAGCTCGGCACATGCAGGCTAGCCCCTTCCCTATTGAATGTGACTCTCCTCTCTCCCCCCTCTCGATATTAGAATGGCCGCCCACCCACGGAAGGCTCAAGGGTTGCACGTGGGTGAATATACATTTTTCTTTCCTTTTAAAAATATGTAGAGAACTAAATGTCAATAGAAGCAGCACCCTCCTCAGAGGAAGAGCCTGGTTGTGGTGGCAGCGATGAGTCCACCTTCGGGACGTGGGAGAACTGGTGGTGGAAGTCAGGGGGCAGAAGGAATAAACTTCCTAGGTAGCCGGTCTGTCCTCAATGCCCATCAAGAAATTATTCTAGAACCTTCAGAATCACCGTTGACTCTTTTTCCATCTTCTCCCTTATCCAATTTGCGGTCGCTTTACCTTCACCTCCCTGAAGAGGAAACTGAGCTAGTGCGGGACATGCCCACACTCACCAGAGAGCACGCCAGCAGTGAAGGAGGGATTCGAATGCCTCTCTGAGGAGAGGCTGGGGCAGCACACCTCTCAGTTGCCTGCGATGACCCGACTGTGGTGGTGCCACTGCCAGGACACCTGAGCCTAAACCCGTGCAGGAGGCTCCCTCAGCCTCTCCGCGCTCCCTGTGCAGTCACACTCTTCCTACACCCTTCCGACTGCCCCAAGCAAAGACATATCCCTCCCTGCTCCTCTGTGGGCGGTGCAAAGGGCTCAGGTGTCTGACCGGCGGTGTCAGACCGGATCTGGGTTCAGCAGCCTTAGTACTTGAGCTCTGGCTAAGAAAGAATTCACAGCAAGATCCAACTGTAAGAGAAAGCTTATTTAGAAAGTTGTAGAGGCAGACATGAGTCGTAGAAGAAAAGGGCTCAGGAAACAAGTTACAGAGGCAAAAGAAGGGCCCTGGAGCTTGGGGGGGGGGGGGAGAGGGAGAGAGAGAGAGAGAGAGAGAGAGAGAGAGAGAGAGAGAGAGAGAGAGAGAAGGACAGCGCCTGGGGGAGGGGTGGGAAAGGCAGGGTGCCCCATAGACAGCCACAGGGCCTCCGGTCCTGGTCTTCAGGGTATTTGTTTGGAAGGCTCAGGGCAGGGTCCCGATGGAATATTCCTTAGCTTCACAGGTGTGTCCTCCTTCACAGGTGTGTCCTCTCGGTTCAGGGACTGCACTCACTGTCAGCAGCAGGACAGGGCCTGAGGCCTAGATGTATTGGATGTGGGTCAGAGCCTCCTTGTATCGGGGCTTAATGTTGAAGGCCTGTTCTCCAGCCACCTTGTTTGTTTCCCTCTAAGGGAGTCTAACCCGCCTGACTAGCGACATGCCAGGGAAGAAAGGTCAGGGGAGCAGCCGAACCACATGACCAGTGATACGAAAGGGCAGGGAGTCTAAACCGAATGACCAGAGATACGCGAGGGGAGGGGAGGAAAGGTCACCCTGGGGGCGAGGTTTCCCCAGTTTTGCCCCTTTGCTAGGGCACCTGAGGCTTTCCACCCTGGTGACCTGTCCCTGGCGCATCGTCCTTGCCTGCTCATGCCTGTCTGCTGCCCGCCAGCCTCCCCCTCAGCCCCAGCTCCTGCCCAGGGGTGGCTGACAGACCCCCCTGACCAAACTTCTCAGGCTCCTCAGAGCCCCCTTTCTATCAGGCAGTGACCTTGGGCTACTGAGTCTGTCCTTGCAGAGTCTGATGTTAGCAAGGATCCTGCTAAGCCGGCTGAGACAGAATCCCTCCACTCTCACTCTGTGATCACTGTGCCTGCCTTCAGCCACAATCTCTCTCCCTGGGCGTCTCCCAGTGCTGATTTTCCACCCGCTGCCCCCTCTCTGCTTCTCGGTCACACACCTCCACTTGTCCCCACTTGTTTGGAGCTGAGCCCCAGTTCTCTCCCCTGTTCTAGTGCCCTGAATCCAGGCTTCCGGCCGCTTTAACAGGTGTCAGGATCAGTTCGTCTTTAACACTCACTGCTTCCAGCCCTGAGCTCGGCAGAGGCTGAGCTGAGCAAAAGCAAGTGAGTCATCTCACGCCTCACACTTCCCACTCTTGTCCTTGGTCCTGACTGGCACAGTGAGTGGGAGCTGCTGTAGGCGCGGGTGGGGCCTCAGGGCTCCAGAAGGGGGGTGGGGGGTGGGGGGAGGAATGGCCTGGGGGGTGAGGAGGGCTGGAATAAGCTGCCCCTGCTCTGCAGGGCGGGTGGCGTCTCCGTGGTAACCAGAGCTGCCAGCCTGCGCGGCCATCTGGGTTTTTACCATGGACTCTGGTGTACAGGGCATGCCTTGCTACTCTATTTACTTTTAACATTAAATGAATCTGAGGTTGGGCTCCCACCCCACCAGGTTGTGGGAGACTTGCCTACCCTCGCCCTTGAGCCAGGGTGTGCACATGCTTCCCAGGCCTACCTGACCGGGAGGGTGGCTGCTTCTGCTGCTTTCCACAGACCTGGGAATAAGAAGGGACGCTTGCTCACGGGCCCCAGACACACCCACACGACATTCCCTCCAAGCCCTCTCGGCTATGGCCTTGGAAACCCCTCTATCCCCCTGCGTGCACGTAGCACTCTCTTCCCTCCCTGGGAGGCCCCACATAATCCATCCCGGAACCCCAGGGCGGAAGCTGTCTTCCTGCAACCTCTGCTCCAGGACTTGGCTGGCTTCCTTCTTGGAGAGGGAGCGAAATGACTTTCAGAATAAAACAAATTAACATCTCAATAAATCATCCTGCCTGGCCGGCTTCACCTGCGGGAAGGGGAGGGGTGTTTATGTTGCCAGGCTGGGAGGAGGGGGAAGGGACTGGCAGGAAGCAGGCCTTGGAGTGGGCAGGAGGTTTCCTAAAAAGATGAGTTTTCGTAAAAGGAGGAGCACTGCCTGCAACCCGTCCCCTGGGGCCTGAGCCCCTTCCTGCGAAGGCTGCCAGGAAGGGGGACAGGATGCCCCCTCCTCCTCAGAGGGCTTGTCTATAGACTTTGAAAGGGTCTGGGGAAGAGTGAAAAGAACAAAACTCCGGCTGGAAAACCTCTCTGTCCCTCTGCTGGCCTTGGAATCCGGTGTTCAGGACCTGCCTGCGGGAGTGAGTCCTGCAGTGACCACGGCCATGGCCATTTCTCCGTGTGTGTGTGTGTGTGTGTGTGTGTGTGTGTGTGTGTGTGTGTATGCGCGCTCGTGCGCGAGCTCTTGGGCTGTGCTGGGTGGCAAGGGACCAGAGGTAGTGGCTGTGTGCCCACCCACCGAGGGTGCACTATGCTAATGAATGAGGCATAACAATGCCCGCCACGCCCGGGACCCCAAGCTCAGATCACATGCCCATTAATACACTCCTGGAGTGCACTGTGATTGGCATCGCTACAATAAACAGTAAATGAGTGAATAATAATTGGCCAGCTATTTGAAAGTGTTGCTGAGGTTGCCATGGCGATCACACCTTTTATTAGGCTTTATTAAGCTGCAGCTGTGGGGCGTGCGGTGGTGGGAGGCAGCCTCCCTGGGTCCCCGCAGCGGGTCTGACCTGCTCAGTGACCTTTCCCAGGGGCTGGGGGAGGGCGGGCTCTTTCCTTTTTGAACCGCTCACCTGCTGGGCACTGGGAGGAGCCCTGCACAGGCTAGGGCTAACGGGAAGAGGGCAGGGCTTCCTCCTGTCCTTGCCTTCCTCACACACAGGAGGACTGCGAATGGGGGCAATGTCGTTTGATTTCCCCCTGACCAATGGTAAACATTAAAATCGGAAAAAAAATTCTGAAAAGTAAAATTCATTTTAGGAGCAAAAATTATATTCATTTTAGTTTAGAATAATGACTAAAATCTTTCAGATAAGGTGCTATTATCCTGTCTTTATCATTCCTCTCCCTCCCCACCCTCCACCAATGAATTCTAAATCCTCTATGCAAGGAACAGATTTTAATGTGAAACTACAAGAATAACAGACCATTGTAATTCCTGTCCACCAAGAACAAGCCATGCAGTACCATTCTCTCATGTCGCAGTATACGACACACATTCTCTCTCTCTCTCTCTCTCTCTCTCTCTCTCTCTCTCTCTCTCTCTCCCCTCCCTGTTCCCCGCACACTCTCTCCTTCACACACACACACACACACACACACACACACACACACACAGTATGCAGGGACTTCTTGCTCTGTTGGGGGTCCACTCTGGCTGAATCTGGTTCCCTGACAGTGGATCCGTTCCTAGGCATGGAAGGATGGTAAGCGAAAGACCATGGGGAGAGCCAGGCGCATCCCTCATGTCTGTGGAGTTTAAAGCAAGTAGCTGCTTGTGACTACTGCTCCCACGCCTGCCTTCTGCAGCATGGAAAGAGTCAGACTTGAAGATGGTCACCATCAAATCAGGGAAACATCAGCTTGAAATATTTTTTTTTTCCTACAAAAGATTATCTTATGTAGCCTATAATTTATTTCAAAATAATTTGGTGCAGTATAGAGCAGAGTTGCCAAATTATAGCAAATTAAAATACAGAACACATTTAAGTGTGAATTTTAGATAAATACAAAATAATTTCTTAGTATGTCCCAAATATACATATTTTATCTGGCAATGCTTTTAATCCAAATTTGGGGGGCAATTGGATAATATGTGAAGACTCTTAATGGGGAATATGGTGGTGCCTCAGGATCTGCAGTGATTGGTCCCAGGACCTGTGGAAGCCTAACTCCTCGGATGCTCACGTTCCTTATATAAAATGGTGTAGCATTTGCATATAATCTACACAATCTTCCCCAATACTTCATTTATTTATTTTTAAGATTTATTTATTGTTTTTAGAGAGAGAGGAAGGGAGAGAGAAACATCAGTTTGCTCTTCCACCTACCCATGCACTCATTGGTTGATTCTTATATGGGTCCTGACTGATCAAACTCACATCCTTGGGGTGTCGGGAGGGTGCTCTAACCATCAGAACTACCTGGCCAGGGCTTCTCCCGTATACTTTATTTTCTAAAATATTTTTTTATTGATTTCAGAGAGGAAGGCAGAGGGAGAGAGAGAGAGATAGAAACATCAATGATGAGAGGGAATCATTGATCGGCTGCCTTCTGCACACCCCCTACTGGGGTTGGAGCCCACAACCCAGGCAAGTGCCCTGATCAGAAATGGAACCGTGACCTCCTGGTTTATGGGTCTATGCTCAACCACTGGGCCACACTGGCTGGGCTCCTCCCATATACTTTCAATCACTCTAGATTACTTATAAATTCTAATACAGTGTAATTGATAAATAGTTGTTATGCTGTATTGTTTTAGGGGACAATAAAGACAAGGGAAAAAAGGTTGTACATGTTCAGTCCAGACACACCCACTGTAGGCCTAACTACATACTGTGCGTCGGCAATAATGCAGCATTTTTCCCCAAATATTTTTGATTCACTGTTGGTTGAATCCATGGATGTGAAACCCACAGAGATGGAGGACCACATAATGAAAATTTGAAAGACTCCAAGCAGAAGTTACTCTCTCTGGGCAGCCACTGCGAGACTTTCAGCTATCCTTACCTCCTGTCAACACCAGAGGCTCTGCTCCTAAGCATAATGCATGTTGGAAATGGTTTTCTTTGGTGAAATAAGATCTGTACATTGGCCAGCGGTATCTTATAGGAGCCCTCCCTGCCCTGCATGGTAGGGTATGCTATTTGGGATGGAGCTGTTTAAAATCCGAAGATTTTAAATAGTTCTATTTATACCACCAATCAGAGAATTTTTAAGCCTGACTGCTAACCATCATGAGACTGTTGCCACATCTTCCTGCAATGTGCTGTCACGTGACCTCACAAGTCAGAGGCTGGGGCTTCCTTGAGTTTATTGGTTGGGCTATTTGAGTCCAGCTTGCTTATTTGTATACACGGGAACCCAGCCTGAATCTTGTTTTCTTGGCATATGCCACCTGGGGATGAGAGCATGCCCTCAGCTGCCTGCAGAAGGAACCCCTTTGGTTTAGGCTGGATTGTAGCAGAAGAGAATCGTGCAGGAACCAGGGCAAGGCTTTAGTTCTCAGGAGTATGTGCAAAGGAAAAATGGAGCATTTGGAAGAAGCAAAAAGTGCTAAAGCTGGATAAATAAAACGGATTTCTTAGGGGCAATAATTATATTCAAGAAATCTTTTCTTTTTTAAAAAATTACACTTTAGCTGTTTGTAAATGTACATCTCAGTGGCATAAAGCACAGGCACAATGTTGTGCAACCATCACCAATATCATTTTCCGGACTTTTTTGTCATCCCAGACTGAAGCCCTGTGCCCAGGAACAAAACTCGCCACGACCCCTCCCCAGCACCTGGCAACCTCAACTCTACTGTCAATCTCCACGAATTGCCTATTTGAGGTGCATCGTACGGATGGAGTCACCCAATAGTTCACCTTTCTGTCTGGCTTATTGCACTTTGCGTGTCTGCAAGTTTCATGCATGTTACAGGATGTATTAGAATTTTTTTTTAAGGCTGAGTGATAGCCCATCATAAGTACATCCACATTTTGTCAATCCCTTTATCCATTGTCGAACATTCAGTCAGGCATTTCCCGACAGTGAGTATGGGGTTGGGGTCAGAAGGCGAGCCTGAGCTCCCATTCCTGGGTGACCTTGAGCAGGTCACGCAGCTTCTCTGAGCTCCATTCTCTTTGTTTTAAATGCACAGGACTCTCTTTGTCCATTGAGAGCCTTGTTGTGAAAATCAAATACGGTACCTAGGAAAGCAGCCTCAGAAAGGGCCCTCCACCAGTCCTTTCGCTTTTGTCCTTATGGACACCAAGAAAACACCAGCCAGCAAACCTTCCCTTCCTGTCATCCTAACACTGGCGATTTCTTGTGCTTTCACGGCTTCGCCTATTTTTCAGACGCCATTGAATATAAATACCTCGGGGCTTAGTATCTTGTAGCTCAATTTATTACAAAAACTTTGAAATATTTAAAGGTAAATCCAATTAGTAAAAGTGTAATTACTGCCTGAGTAAACTATACTTTAAATTTTAATATGCCAAAGAGGATCTTTTTATGAGCAGAACAAGCTCTCTGTTATACATTTTTAATGCTCCCAAACTTACAAAGTGACATGCAATCCATAAAAGACACACAAAAATTATCACATTCGTTTTCACATTCCTCAGCCAGAGCCAGCCCATATTATTCAATGGCTTCGACGCCCCGACATTCTGCGTGTTTAATCGCTCCCATTTTTCTCTAGGGTGATGGGTCCACCGTGGCTAACTGGCAGGAAGGGGCTACAAGGGGTTAGGCCCCAGAGTTCAAAGGGGAAGGGGAGGAGAATCTGCACTTGGACACCCGGTGGCCGCCTGCGGCAGCACAGTGGGACGGGCGCTGCGTGCAGGTGGCGCCCAGCTGGCCTGGCTCAGGTCGGCCCTGGATCTGGAGTCTTGAGAGCAGTTGCCTCCATCTGGGCTCAGGTGCTCAGTTCTGTGGGATGGAGCAGGGTGGGGTGGGGGGACCGGACGAAACAGGTGGGGCAGGGCTGGGCTGGTCTTCAGCAGGCTCTGCAGCAGCCGGTTTCCCTGCCAACACCCAGCCTCGGATGCTTGCTGACAGCCTGAACCTTCGGGAGACGGAGGCAAAAGAGGGAAGGAAAGCTGAAGTGCATGTCCGGGAGCAGCGCCCCTCCTCCCCCGCCCCCATCCACGCTGGCCCCACGCTGGCTAATTGTCTGCTGGGCTTCCAGCTCCAGGAGATGGGAGGCCTGGAGTTGGCCCAGTTCCCTCACCTGCAGTTTCCCAAACACATGGAAGGCCAGTAATTACCCAGTAATTACCCCGTTTATTGCCTCATTACGGCTGACCACCTTTTGGCAGGCATTTCCTGCGAGGTTCTCTTCTCAGCACAGGTTTCTAAGCACCAGGAAGGGAGCGGCTGGCCTGCTGGGCCTGCTGCTGCTGGTGCGGCATTGGGCCCCCCTGCACCCCTCACCCCCACAGCTCCCAGCCCTGGGCCCTGCCCCCAGCCCCCAGCCCCCAGCCCCCAGCCCCCTCTTCTGCAGGCACTAATGACTGGCTGGGTTGGGGGTCACACTTGAGCTACTCCCTCCCATTTAGCATCTATCCATCCCCCGTCTCCAGCCTCTGTCACCATGGAGAAGGCCCCCCACCAGGAGACTTCTTACTACCTGGCTCTTCCCGGGGACCTTCCTGATTCCCCGTCTTGCGCGCCTTCTGTGGCTTCAGGTGTGTGGTTCAAAGGGCCCATCTGGGGTCCTTTAGATCCCAGACCCCTGGCCCCTCCTCACCTAACAGCTTCGCATCCTCACCCTGGGATCTGGTGAGCAGCACCTGTGAGCTTGCAGGGTGGGGGGTGGTGATTAGGATTGGGGAGCCAGTTTCTCCTAAGCAAGTTGCATGTAATATTGAGGGGTCAGAGGAGAAGGGAGCTGGAAAAAAGAACTTGTGCTTTACTGATTGTCTTTTCGTAACAGATGAGTGAGCTCTTGTTATGGGCTGGGGTGGGGATTGGGCAGGGAGTCATGGCCAAGAGCTCTGGAGGGACATCGGGGATCATCTGGTCTGTCCCCCTGTTTCACAAAGGAAAGACCGAGGCCCGGGGCAGAGAGGAGGCCAGGACCTGTCCCCTCCCCTTCCAGTCCAGGGCCCCTCCCCTGTGGCAGCGCCTTCTTTCACACCTTCTGGTCGCTTGTCTGTGTGCGCCCCTGCTTTCCCGCCAGTGCCAGTGGTGGCCACTGCCATTCTGAGGTCATCGGTCTGGTTAACGGTGGTGTGGGAAGGTCCCAGAGCGGCCTCAGACCACCAGCCTGGGACCCACCTACTGGCTGAAACGTGGTTTTTCTTGGATGTGTCCACGATGCCCCCTCCTTCAGCCTTTCTCTCTCGTTGAGCCTGGGGTTCCACTGCCTCCTGTTCTCTCCCAGCCCCCTGGTCGGGCTGGGCATCTCACAGTTCGTCCTGCCACCTGCCTCTCTGCGCATGTCGAGCTTTCCCGCACTTCCAGAAAGACCACTCTTACCAACGAAAGCTACTCCTTACACTCAGTGTGGCCAGGCCTGCTCCTGAAGGCAGTGTCCAAGCCCGCGGGGCCGGGCACAAAGGGGCGGGCTCCTGGGGCACATACCCGGCTCTCAGGAGCAGGGTGGGACCAGGCGCCTGATCCTGTCTGCAGCTTTGTCTCTATGGAAGCCCTTGTTGCTAAGTTACCGTAGCCTCTTGCATGCAGCCTTGTTGCTGAGGAAAGGGCGGTGCACAGATGGCATCAGACCTATGGGAGTGGGCTCAAGGCCTGAGGCCAGCAGCCTTTGTGCAGTAGGAGTGGGGCACCTTTCTCCTGCCAAGGGCCATGTGGGTATTTACAACATCATTCTCGGGCCACACAGGATTATCACTTAAAAATTAGCCTGCTCTATTTGGCCAAACATTTAATTGTCTCACCTCTAATGCCCTGGCAGGGCCAGTCCAAATGATTGCGTGGGCCTTATACGGCCCACGGACCAGACATTCCCCACCCCTGGTTTAGGGGGAGGACTTTATTCCCTCTGTCCACCCATCCAACATGTCTTTATTAAACACCTCCTATATGCCAGGCTCCATGCCAGGTGGTGAGAATACAGGAGTCAGCCCGCTGCTCCAGCCTCACCTGGCAGCCATGGCACCCTTTGTTACTGAGCTCCCGTTGTCCAGCTCCCCAAGGTGAGGACAGCATGGACACGGCATGGCGATTGCTGTAAGGCATCGCTGTGCTAGGACCTAACACTGTCTACTCACTCGATCCGCACAACTACCTCAGGACGTGGTGGTTTCACCAGCATCCTCATTTTACTGAAGAAACTGAGGCACAGAAGAGGTGCCAACAATGTACTAACCAGCAGCTAGTACACGGCCGAGCCAGGAATAAACCCAGCAGATCTGGTTCCCAAGTGTGTCCTTTTAACCTTCAGCTCTACGCTGAGGTTAGTCTCTACCCAGAGCAATAGGAATGCATGGAGGCTGCAGTCAGGAGGTTAGTGTGGTCGGAAGTTTTAAAACGTTAGACTGGCTGTAAGGGGACCGTGCGTTGGATCAGCCAGTGTGTTAATATGCTCAATCTAGGGGGGGTGAAGGTGGGCCAGGACGGAGGCTTTGGTGGGCCCAGGTGAGAGGTGAGGGAGTGAACCACAACGAGGGCGGGGGCAGAGAAGAATTGGACCAACAAGTACATGTTCATGGACTTGGTGTAAATTCTTATCTCCCAGCGTCTGCTATGCTCCCTTCTGCCCCTTGGCACCAGGGCAAAGTCTTTAATTTGATGGGCACCTTTGGTATCAGAAAAACACAGTTCAGTCAAGTTTAAAATTCAAATCCCAAATCAGATTCATACTTTATCTGATCCATTTTCCCAACCCTAACCAGTCTGTAGATTTGGAGCGGAAATGATGTATGGTCTTGTCTTTCATATTCTTCCCACTTCAGTACCGCTTCTAAAGTGGAGGTGGTGAGCTGGGGCTGGTTGGGGACATCTCCTCCTCCTCCTGTGAAGGCTGGAAGGGAGGCAGACCCTCTGTTAGATCAGAAGGTGCCTTGCTGAGAATAGTCCTTACCCATAGAAAGCACTCCCAGATATCTACAATAATAAAAGGGTAATATGCTAATTAAACCAAACATCCTTCCGGGTGTCATTCCAGACATCCTTCCGGACAAAGCTGGGCCAGAGCGAAGCCCCAGTCCTAGGTACCAGAAGAAGCCAGTGCCAGCAGCCGGGGGAAGGAAGGCCTAATCTTGCAGGAATTTTCATGCATTGGCCTCTAGTGTATAGAATAAGTGAGTGACAATGCATTTCAGATGAATGAATGAATTCGTGATCCCATACACAATGTGGTAGTGTTCGCTCTACAATAGAAGTTCACAGAGGGCAGGACCTGTGTGTGTGTTTTGTGTGTAGACAGACAGACAGGCAGGCAGACAGGCAGACAGACAGATGATGAACAGACACATGCTTTTCGTTGTGCTTTGCTCCGTCCTGTAGTGAGCACAACAGGGACTTGGCAGCGGTTTTGACAGTGATGATCCTAGTGTTCTGTGCTCTATCCTCCAACCCACCTGTCCAATTCCTAGCTCCCCTTCGCAATTTGCCAGCCTCAGTAAAACTTCTTGCTTTCTAGTGTATTTGGCATCTTTTCTGATGTTGCCGGATGTGGGGGCTGAAGGGAGGCATCTCCCAAGAATCTGTAGATAAGGGAGCTAGGATGTCTGCCGAGAATTGAGCTTTAAGATCTGTACAGAGCAGAGATATGCAAAGTCACCTTCAGGAGTCAGAATGGTTCCCTGAGCGGCAAGATTTGACAGACACCTGATGGAGCGTATTAACACACCGGCAGGAAGCCGTGTTCATCAGAGTGGCACTGCCCAGCCACGTGCATAAGAAAAGAGAGTCACCAAGGCACCCTTGCAGTATCATGGCCAGCCCTGCGCCTGCGGCAGAAGCGGGCATTGTGACCATTGCATTTCAGGGATTTTCATCGCACTGCCCCGGCCTTCCCTGGTGGGGAGATGGACACGCGATTGGTGTCAGTGTGAAGCCATTCAATGGTTTAGGTGATGCTTCACATGTGTACTGCAGAGTAAGAACTCAATGAGCACAGCCATCATTGCTATTATTGTGCTTATGAGTTGCCTTTCTGCACAAAGAGAGGATATATTAGTCAAATAAACAGAAATAATCTGCCCTGAGACTATATAGTTCTTGGTAAAAAATGAATAAAATGGCATTCGGCTCTTCCTGGGGAGCTAAGAAAACAGGGACTCCAGCCTGCAACGCTGACGGTCCCGCCTTGGGTGGGGTGAGTTCGGGAAGGGAATAGATGCCCACCCAGCAGCCCCTGGGAGCCTGCCAGCCTGGAATGAGACCAGGCTGATCCTACCCCGGCCACTGGCTTCCTTCTCCACCTAAAGCCCGCCCGCTGTAGAAGGCTCAGCTTTGCCACAAAGCAGGCGGCGTGTGCTCCCTCATTTTGGTTCTCGGCACTGGCTCTCTGCACCTTGTGGGGTGTGGCGCCGATGGGAAGAAGTAAGCCAGGGGCGTCAAACTATGGGCTTAGACGTGCTGGGCTTTGCAGTCAAACAAGCTGTGTCACTTGGGGCAAGCAGCTTATCTCTCTGTGCTGCAGTTTCCTTCTCTGTGAAGTAGCTACAGAGATGGTGTCGACTTCATAGGAGCATCGTGAAGCTACCGGAACGAATGCATGCAAAGCCCCTGGCACTGTGCCTGTTACCTAGTAAGTGCTCAATAAATGCCAGTCCTTGTGGTGAGTTGTTGCTTATCTTTCTAAGCACATGTCCTAACTCTGCAACTCACTTGCGAGTTCCTTAAGGTAGAGGCTGTGTCTATGAGCTTCCATTCTCCCTTTTATAAAATGGGAAGAATAATAGCCACTTGCCACAGGTTTATTGGGAGAATAAGTTAAATGATAAGCATGAAGGCCCTGTTGGTAAACCTACTTTTGCCCACCCTGTATATGTATTATGTGTTCAATACATTTTTTATTGTGGTTATTACTTAGGATTTTAAAAAATATATTCTACTGATTTTTTACAGAGAGGAAGGGAGAGGGATAGAGTTAGAAACATCGATGAGAGAGAAACATCGATCATCCTACTGGGGATGTGCCCGCAACCAAGGTACATGCCCTTGACCGGAATCAACCCTGGGACCATTCAGTCCGCAGGCTGACGCTCTATCCACTGAGCCAAACCGGTTAGGGCTACTTAGGATTTTGACACTCATTTACAGGCCGTCTGCTTGGCACAGGCCTTGAGCATAGTTGTCTGGATGTCGTGGGATTGGGCGGTGGTGAGAGAGGTCCTCTCACACCGCAATCGGATCCTCTCCCGGGGGGTGAGCGGGGGAGAGTGAATGCACAGCGCTCAGTACTTCATTCCCAGGGACTTCTGAAAGTGGCTACAGGGGATGTGGTACATGCTGTCCAGCTATGCGGGCCAAGTGCTGTACATCGCTGGGCCTTTGCACATGCTGCTGCTCCATCTGCAATGCCGCCCCTCACCCTCAAGCCCAAGCCAATGTTACTATCTTTGCTCTTTCTGACCCCCCCCCCCCCCATTGCACATCCCCTTACCTCTACCGGTTCCTTCTTTCTAGCTTTCCATGCATGTATCATATAGCATGAATCAGACCTTATCATTTATTCACTCATTAATTCATCTATTCATTCATACTAGTATACATACATACACATATATACATACATATACATAGACAGGGTGGGCAACAGTAGGTTGATAGTTGTTCATATGGAAAAAGACATGAAGGTTATGATTATTACAGTAGCTTTACTCACTCAGAAGAATGCCACCATGGCACAGTGCACTGTGCAGACCTACGCTGCCACGTGTATAGGACATACTTGCATCCATCCGTCTCGTGAGCAGGACTGTGCTGCAGTCATCACTGGGTCTTCAGAGGCAGCAGCTGCTGGGTGGACGCTACACGGCACTTAAGGGGCTGCCGTGCTCTTGGTGAGGGGCTCTGCGCTGCTTGTCCAGTGTCCGGGTCGGGCTTGCCCCGTCGGCCTGCACTCCTGCTCCGTGGCCCTGCTGCGGCCTGGAGATGACCTTGGAATAAGTATGTGACTTTGGAGCAAAGAAAGACCGCCATACCCCGGGCCCTCATAAAGACATGGCAGCTCTACTATTACACACATGTGCAGGGTGGCAAGGCCCCACACAGCTGGGGACGGCGGGAACAGCAGGGGTCTGGGCCCACTGGGCGAGGCAGAGTAGCTCTGGGAGGTGAGGCTCCCTGTCCTTGTTCCTGGAAACCCTGGAGAAGATGTGGAGCTGTTTCTGTTTCCCCCTTTGGTCCAGGCTGGGAGGGAGGTGGGCGTGGCCTTGATCTCTGGGACCCTGTGGATTGCAGGCACTGGGAGTGACTGGGACTAGAGGAGGTTTTAGGACTGCCTTGCCCTCCGGAGTCTTAAGGAGAGGGCCATGCTACATAAACAAAGGCGCGGTGCTAAAGTGGACTCTGCTTTTCTCTCGAGGGCCCAGGGACTCGGCAAGCAGCCCCCTGGCTCTGCGCGGCCAGGCCACCCCTCCTGACCTCAGGTTGCTGCTAATGATAAGAGCTGGAGACCAGCTTCACTCGGGTGAGGGGGGCGAGCTTGACCCTGAGGTTAGAGATGTGCTTCCTCTTTGGGGAGTTTTCAGTAGGTTTATTTTTAGCAAGAAAAGATTTAAAGTCCCAGCCGCTCATTACAGCTGTTTGCCTAAAGCAAGCTGATTCTCAGGAGAGAGTTGAGGGAGGAAGCTTGAAAACGGTCCTCTCTGGCCAGAGGAGATAATGTCGCCTTCGCAGAAGTTGCCAAGAGTCCCGATCCCAGCAGGTAAGCCTCAGAGGGCCCTCTGAGAGATGAGGAATGTGTGACCACGAGTCCCTCAAGTGCCCATGCCGCTTGCTTGAAGGAGCTGGGCTAGGCCTTGCCTCCCGCGTCCTGGGGGTCAGCAGCGGGACGTTGCGGATCTGAGAAGACAGTGCAGTCCGCTGGGGTGGGAAACACGGACGCGCTCTGCTCCGCGCGCTCCTGTCTCAGGGCCTTGCACTTGCTGTTCCTCTGGTTGGTGCCCGCCCTCCAGACACCTGCATGGCTGACTCCTTCCTCCCCCTTCGGCAATTTCCTCAGCATCACCTCTTCAGGGAGGTCTTCTCAAGACACGTCTGCATCCCCCGTCTTGGCTTTGCTTGTTGCTCAGTGCTCATGACTAACTGCCATGAACTACCTCACTCTGCTCTACCGGTGAGGCGTGCTGCGCTTTATCTGAAGGCTCACCGTGGCCGGGGAAAGGGAACCTGGCAAATTGTCTGCTGGCTCTTAACACTCGCACAGAAAGTAACTCACGTCTCCTGGGCTCCTGTTTCACTGGGCCGGCTAGCCCATGAGTCCCTCTAACTTCAGCAGGGAGGGAGCATGCAGTGCTCATGTGCCTACAGGGAGAACTGCCCTGTGTCATCGATTCTACTGACAGCCATGCCTGTGTGATAGCCTTCGGCAGCTTTCCACAGCTCCTAAGATAAGGGCCAGATTTCTTTATGGAACTTAAAGTCTCTGCGTGATCTGGCTCTGGCCTACCTCTCTGACACTTGCATCTTAGCTAGGAGGCCACGTCTTCCAGGAAGCCCTCCCTGATCACTCTGCCTAAGTTAGGGACTCTTCATTCCATGTGCTTCCATAAACCAGAACTTCTTAGCACATTACTACCTCCTTGACTGTATCTCCTACTACAAGTTCTTCTAGTGATCAATTAATTAGACTGAAAGTCAATCCAATTGCTCACGACCAGTAGTTTAAAAAGGAAATGGAACATAACAGGATACATAATAGTGTATCCTGTGTGATGAGGGTTACAAGGCTCTGTGAAACTCTTGCTTCCGTGATTATGCATGTGGATTGGTCTTATGTGTTGGGTTGACTCGTAAAAGGCATTTCTTTCTTTTTTTAATTAATAAATCTTTATTGTTCAGATTATTACAGATGTTCCTCTTTTTTTCCCCCATAGCTCCCCTCCCTCCGGTTCCAACCTCACCCCATTGCCCTTACCCCCTGCCACTGTCCTCATCCATAGGTGTAAGATTTTTGTCCAGTCTCTTCCCACACCCCCAAACCTCCTTCCCCCCAAGAATTGTCAGTCCACTCCCTTTCTATGCCCCTGCTTCTATTATATTCACCAGTTTATTCTGACTTAATTTTTAGGTTCACTTGTTGATAGATATCTATTTGTTGTCACTTTGTTGTTCATAATTTTTATCTTTACCTTTTTCTTCTTCCTCCTCTTCTTAAAGAATATCCTTCAGCATTTCGTATAATCCTGGTTTGGTGGTGATGAACTCCTTTAGCTTTTTCTTGTCTGTGAAGGTCTTTATCTGACCTTCAATTCTACACGATAGTTTTGCTGGGTAGAATAATCTTGGTTGTAGGTTCTTGCTATTCATCACTTTGAATATTTCTTGTAAAAGGCATTTCTTAATTTGGCTTGTGGTCAAAAACGTTTAAGGCCACAGCTCTATCAGGCCTGTGAATTCCATGGGGCCTGGGACCGTGCCTGTCTCATTAAACCTGAACCACCAGTGCCTACCACAGTGTCTTTCCCCAAGCAAACCTTCAAAACATTTTAGAAATGAGCTTGTGAACAAATTCTCAGTGACCTGAGCTGCCAGCTCCTTTGAGTAGAAGCTGTGTGGATGGCTTAGGCTGATTGCTGTTCCGTCTCGTTTCTGGGATGACCAGACAGCAGCTCAGCTTTCCAACACCAAGACTGCCTCCCTCCCTCTCTGCGCTGGGCCAATGGCCATGGGCAGCACTGCAGCCTCAGCAGCCTCCGGGGCCCCCTGGGGAGCCTGGAAGGACCGTTTCTGTTCCTCAAAGCCCTCGGCCTCCTGGGCCACCCTTCTGTACAGGGACAGTGGGACGCCATTCCACTCAGCAAAGTCCCTCTCCAGAGTCAGGAAGGCAGGAGTTCAACCCCATTTCACCGCCTCCTGGGTGAGCAGCTGGGTGAGGGGCCTCTCTGAGCCTGTTTCTTCTCCGTAAACAGAGGTAGTGGTACCTCCTTCCCAGAGCTGGTGTCAGGGCCAGAGAGAACGTCTAGCATCCAGGCCTAGCAACGCAGGCCTCCGAGAAGTCAGGCCTGTTTCTTATCACTAATCCCCGCAGGCTTTTTAAAGCACCTGGCACCCCATAGGAGTAACTTACTCTTTGAGTTAAGGCACTGTTTACAACAAAAATGGTCCGGGTTCCTGGGAAGGGTGGAGACCCGAAGTCGTTATGGACATCTTTCGTGTCTTTGTTATTCTGTACTGAGAGTGCAATGTCCCAGCCTTTGCGATGACCCACCTCCACTGCAAGAGGCTAGCGGGCAGGATGCTACATCCCCGAGCCGTTGACCGTGTCCGGTCCAGCAGGCTCAGGGACAGGACTCCCGGGGACGAGCGCAGAAGGAAATGTGGCCTCCTTGCTCTAAAGGGAGTAGGGAAAAGCTGCTTCTTTCTTTCTCTGGACGAGCTACCCGGTTTTTATTTGCTGTTTAGTGTGCGCTCACGTGGGCTCATGATACTTGTGGGTAGCTACACGGGCAGCGGGGGGGGGGGGCAGCCCTGTGGGGCCGCTCTCTGGACACCTGCACCCGGGGTGGGGGGCTGCTGAGGACCGTCCCGGGGCGACCGGAGGTGGGAGTCAGGGCCACCTGCAAGCTGAAGCTCCATGGTCTCATCACTTACAAATCTCAAGTTCAAAGACGAAATTACTAAGACTTTCCAGATGACAACTACAGAGCATTAAGCCAGGCACCGGGCTCCCTCCCGAGCACGGCCCGGCCTGACGGCGGCTCCACGTCAGTCCCTGAAGCCAGCCTGCTTCGAGCTCTTCTGCGTGTTGCTGCCGGGGCCCCCTGCTGCCAGGCTTTCCGTCTTCCCCTGGCCTCCTACAAACCTCCGTGTGGATCGCAGGTGCCCCGGGGCCCTGAGCAGAGCCCACAGCGGCCGGCACTGCGGCTGCCCCTGCCTCTGCCAGTGTCCGCCTCAGGGTCGCTGTGGGGGCCACCACGGCCTGTTTTTCTCTCCTCATGCAGCCTCCTCGTAGGTGCAGCCAGGAGCCAGGGCCAAAGGAGAGGAGCGTGTCCCCCTCCCCGTGCCTCCTGCTCCTGCTTCCAGCCCAGAGGCCTCCCAGAGTGAAAAACGACTATTGTGCACAGTATTGATCACCTTGCCCTTTCACAGGAAATGGCCAACCTTTCCGCCCTGGCGCCGCAGAGCCTCCCTCTGACTTGGCTGGGAGCGACCTGGAGGGTCAGACGCCAGCCAGGCCTGGGCAACCTGTGCACACGGCGGCCCTGCCCTGCTTTCCTGGCCTCTAGTCCCACCAGGAAAGGAACGCCCTTGGAGAGGACAGAGCAGGTCGATGACGAGTCAGTGCCTGGAGGCCCCCAAGGCTCGGCCACGGGTGGAAGAAACACGCGTGGAAGGCACCGCGGCCACAGGCTGGAAGCTTGGGATCTGAAATTCCCAAACCCGGGGTCAAGTCCTGGGTCATTTTCAAGCGGTGACACTGAGACTCTGCTTTCTTACCGGCAGGATGTCTATAAAAATGATTCCCGCTTCCTACCATTGATGTCAGGTGTAAATGAACAAGGAAAATGCTTCTTAAGAAGCTATGAAAATATTTGCTGCTTCGTGGGAGGCATAATTCACAATTGCAATACTGCTCTGAGTACTGGGTACTACACTGTTTTTAAGTACAAAAGTACTGGTGTTTTTCTTGGTGCAAAATACTGTTATTTTTATAATAGTAAAATAATAGGATTTAACTATTATAATTTATAGAATCCTATACTATTACATGCTAGAATAATGTTACATAACATAAATAAATTTAAAGTACATTATTATTATTTTCTAGTAAATACTAAATACTATTATTTCAAAAGTTTAAGAAATGTGAAATCTGAATCTTGTTCATCCTGAGACATCCTGGGAGAGGTTTGCTGCATTAAAATTTCTGATCAAAGAACTATTATTTGGAAAGCGTTGTGGCTCCATATTTCCTCCATGTAGAACCTTCTAAAGCATCTTCTTTCCACTTGCATTCCCATTTCCTAGTTTTCCTAGTAAAGTCGGGATAGCGGCTTATGCTGATTAATGATGCCTACGTTCTCCAGAGCCCTTTGGGTCTCACCTGCCGCCACAGGCTCCTGAAGGCATTTTCTTAGACTCAGGGGGTGACAGGAAATACTAGGAGAAGCAGGTGGAGGTGTGTAGTGTTTGGGGTGGGGTGGGGGAGAGGGTCCCCTCAGTTCTTCCCAAACCCGACCTCATCCCTGTCCTCCACACCCATTTCCTCTGCTTCCTCCCTTTAACCCACCAGAGCCAGCGGGTTCCCCGAGGGACCAGGACGAGGCCCCTCTGCCCTGGAAATGCTTTCTTCCAGTTGGAACAGCATCTGGGAATAAACTTTGGAAGAACTGCAGTTCAGTCTCTCCTTGTTATAAAAGTCCAGTATTTGATATTAGGAGAATCAAAGGTGCTAATTTACTTCGCTGTTGCCGTCACTGTGGGTAAAATATGGAAACGTGGTGTCTGACAGCTCTGCCATTTTTGTGGCTTCAGCAAACCACACCAGCTTTCTGAGCCTCCGTTTTTTTATCTTTAAAGTGGGAGTCCAGTCAAATGGACTTATTGTCAGAGTGAATGAGATCAGTCCAGACGTGTGTTTGTTTTAATTTAAAATTAATTTACTGATTTTAGAGAGGGGAGAGAGAGAGAAACATCAGTTTGTTGTTCCACTTACTTATGCACTCATTGGTCGATTCTTGTATGTGCCCTGACTGGGGATTGAACCGGCAACCTTGGCGAATCGAGACGATGTTTTAATCAACTGAGTTCCCCACCAAAGAGATCCCAGAAGTGTTTAGCAGGGCACCTGGCACGTGGTGAGAGTCAGCGAAGGCAGACTGTCCTTCTCCGATATTGTTACACTTCATGGTTCCACCTGAGCCCCGAGAATGATCTAACTAGATGGTCCCCCACTCCCCACCCGTTTCACCCCAACAACGTCTCATCGCTTGGTCTATGTCTCAGTCACACACTGTTCTGGCAATGGCTGTGGTGGTGCATGGAATCCTCTGATGACCTGTTCCTGAGAAAACTCCTCTGTCTTCACCTGCGCAGTCACACATCTCTGTACATAGAGTGTAACCTATGTTCCCGCCTGAGCAACGAGGGTTCGCAACAGAACAGGCTGTCTGTCTCCGATGACTCACGCCCCCCTCCCAGCCCTGCACGGCCGTCTAGAAAGGGCGGAGGATCCTGAGCCGGGCACCCCGAGCCTGGAGGATGGGTCCAGAGGCCCGCACCCACCTGTGAGCGTGCCTGTGAGAACGAGGGGCACCGGAGTGTGTGGGGTGCCTGGGAGGAGGGGTGTGCAAGCGGCATCCGGAGCTGATTGCGGCCTGGTGCTCGGTGGCTGGTTTGGTTAAGCGGAAGTTCCGTTAGCGCAGGAGCCTTCAGGCGTCTGCCGGTCGCCGTGGCTCCCGGCCAGGCCCGTGGGGAGCGCTGGGGCGAGGCCGCGGGAGGCTGTGGGCCTCGGGGTCCCTGTGAAGCTCAGCGTCCCTGTGAGCACACGGTCCAACCCCAGAGGCCTCTGTGTGACTGGCCGAGGGGTAGCGGTGCTGCTGTCTGTCTCACAGGCGCTAACACCCACTTCCTCTCCAGGACAGCCCATTGGGAGGTGAAGAAGGGGAGGTTCAGAGAAGTAAACCCCTGGGAAGGGGCTCAGCTGGCGCTGGGCTGGGTGAATGTCTTTTTAGGTTGCGGATATACAGGTGGGTCAAGCCGTTCGTATGGGAAATACCATAGCCCTGGCCAGTGAGCCAAGTGGTTAGAGCGTCAACCTGGGCACCGAAGGCTTTCGGGTTGGATTCCCGATCAAGGGCACGTACCTCGGTCGCAGGTTCATCCCCGGCAGTTGGGGCACATGCAGGAGGCAACCAATCGATGTGTCTCTCTGATATTGACGTTTCTCTCTCTTTTTCTCACACCCCCCCCCCCCACTTGCACTCTCTCTGAAAATTAACGGAAAAAATATCCTCAGGTGTGACAGAAGCAACAAAAACAGCAGCAGCAAAGCCTGATGGTTGCACCCCACTTCAGCTCAGCGGCAGCCCTTCCAGGGGCGCAGAGCCGCCTGCATTCTGCAGCATTTGCTGAGCCGAGCGAGGCGGGCGGGCGCTCCCAGACTGTGCTGTGGTCCGGAATGACAGGCCGGGCTGGGTCCGAATCCCTGCAGACGGCGGGCCGCTGTGGCTCTGGTTCAGGGCTGGCTCCCTCTCAGAGCCTTTCAACAGCAAACTTCGTGGGGACCCACAGCACCAGAGACTGACTCTCCCAACGTGAGTGACTTCAGTTCCACACACCTCCGGGAAGAGCCTTCAAGGTGCCGGGCTCTGTCTTGTCCCTGCGTGTTATTTCACTGTCACAGCAACCCTAGGGTCCCGAGAGGTCCATTCTATAGATGGGAACACTGAGGCTGGGGAAGATACCTTGCTGAAGAGCACATAGCTCCTGAGTGTAGGTGCAGAATTTGAACCCAGGTCTTTGCGCTTCCTCAGTCCATCCCCTTACAGAACAGCTCCTGTGGTCCACCTTCGGATTTCCACGGCAGAGCCAAGGGGTGGGCTGGTTACATCAGAATCACATGGAGCTTTAGTGTTGCTACTGTGGGGCCCACCTCGGAGCTTCTGTGTAAGTGGTTCTGGAGTGGGGCCCCTGGATCTGTGACTTTAAGAAGCTCCTTGACCTCACCCCACATGGAAGAGCAGTGCCCCATAAATGCCTGTGTCCCTTCCACTGTCTCTAGTTGCCTAGGATGCCTTCTGGCTGGTAGCCCCCCCTCCCACCCAGATCCCACCAGATCCCACCAGATCCCACCAGATCCCTGGGAAAATCCTGAAGGCAGAGGTTAATTTCTGACTTTGGCATCTGTTCCTTTCCTCTGTGCCTCACTCTGCCCGTTTCATCCCTCGGGACAGCATCTGTGATAGTCTGTGTGTCGACTTGGCTAGGCTGCAGCACCCAGTTATCGGATCAAACACTAACCCAGGTGTTGCTGTGAAGGTAATTCGTAGATGCGGTTAACATCTGCAATCAGGAGCTTTAGGTAAGAGATTGCCCTCCATAATGTGGTGGGCCTGATCAGCGGAAGGCATTAAGAGCAAAAACTGAGGTTTTCCCCGAAAAGAAGAAATTCTGCCTCAAGACTATAGCATTGCCCTAACCCAGTGGTCGGCAAACTGCGGCTCGGCAAGCCGCGGCTCGCGAGCCACATGCAGCTCTTTGGCCCCTTGAGTGTGGCTCTTCCACAAAATACCAGATCTTCCACAAAATACCGACTTCTGCGCATGGGCCACGAAATTTCAATCGCACTGTACGTGCACACCCACACGTGGTATTTTGTGGAAGAGCCACACACAAGGGGCTAAAGAGCCACATGTGGCTCGCGAGCTGCGGTTTGCCGACCACAGCCCTAGCCTGTTTGGCTCAGTGGTCAGAGTGTTGGCCCTTGGACTGAAGGGTCCTGGGTTCAATTCCAGTCAAGGCCCTGTACCTTGGTTGCAGGTTCAATCCCTGGCCCTGGTCAGGGCATGTGTAGGAGGCAACCAATTGATGTGTCTCTCTCACATTGATGTTTTTCTCTCTCTCTGCCTCCCCGCCTCCCTTCCACTCTCTCTAAAAATCAATGGAAAAATATCCTTGGTGAGAATTAACAAAAAACAAACAAATAAACGAAAGACTATGGCATGAGTTTCCAGGCTGCTGACCTGCCCCGCTGAGCAAAGATGATATGATTAATGAGTAAAATGTTTGCCCTGCCCTCAGAGAGCTCACAATCCACCAGAAATAAAATCAATAGGGGACTTATCTATAATAATAAAAGCATAATATGCTAATTAGACTAGACAGCCAAATGACCTTCCGGACATCCTTCTG
The DNA here is from genome assembly GCF_014108235.1 of Myotis myotis. Taxonomy (NCBI): domain Eukaryota; kingdom Metazoa; phylum Chordata; class Mammalia; order Chiroptera; family Vespertilionidae; genus Myotis; species Myotis myotis. The sequence goes on from NW_023416314.1 coordinate 4,252,220, forward strand.
GATGAAGCCACGGTGGCAGGGGCTGAGGCAGAGGTGGTTAGGGGTGATCAGGCAGGCAGGTGAGCAGTTTGGGGTGATGAGGCAGGCAGGCGAGTGGTTAGGGGTGATGAGGCAGGCAGGCGAGTGGTTAGGGGTGATGAGGCAGGCAGGCAGAGTGGATAGGGGCAATTAGGCAGGCAGGCAGTCAGGCGAGCAGTTAGGAGCCAGTGGTCCCGGACTGAGAGGGGGATGTCCGACTGCTGGTTTAGGCCCAATCCCGTGATCAGGCCTAAGCCGGCAGTCGGACATTTCCCAAGGGGTCTCAGATTGCAAGAGGGTGCAGGCCGACCTGAGGGACCCCGCCCCTCCACGCATGAATTTCGTGCACCAGGCCTCTAGTCTATAATAATAATAAAAGCATAGTATGCTAATTAGTCCTTCTGTCCTTCTGGACAAAGCCGGGCTTCAAGGGAAGCCTGGGTACCAAGTGCCTGCCAGCGGCCAGAGGGAAGCCTGGGTCTCAGGTGCCAGAGAGAAGCCAGTACCGGCAACTGGGGGAAGGAGGGCCTACTCTTGCACGAATTTTGTGCATCAGGCCTCTAATCATTTATAAATAACTTTCACTTATCCTCTCCTTTAAATCCTGACATAACCTTTTGAGTTTAAAAGTACCACCATTATTCTCCTGCTAGACAAGAGAAGGTGCAGGGGACCCCTTTCTCCTGCCCGACCCCTCCCCCTGGCTGTGGGCTCCCCGCCCCCAGTCTCACCGCGGCTGGCATTCACTACTTCCTCCTCTGCATTCCCGTTGGTTCTTGTTTATGTTTATTTTTGACACATTATCTCATATCTTGCATTTCAGTTATTTGTTTACATAAAGGCTTCCTCTCTGTATTGTAAGTTTCTCAGGGGCAACACAATGCTTTATTCAGCAAACATTATTCAGCACTTAGGATGATATGGGCGCCGTTTTCCTGGGTAGCGATTCAGTAGTGACTCAGAGTGCGGCTCTGCACCGAGACCGCAGGCTGAGATGGTTGCTGGATGCTGACCTTGGGCAGCCACTTAACCTTGCTGCGCCTCACCTCTGCCTCTGTGAGATGGAGAGCAGAAAGCGTCTACCCCTTAGGGTCGCTGTGACGCATAAATCGTTTCATTTACATTAAGTGTTCAGAATGGTGGCAGGCACTTAAAACTCTTCACTATTGATAATAATTATTCTTCTCAGCATCTCAGCAAAGAGTAAATATTTGCTGAGGAAATGTTTGAATGAATAAATGTAGGATTCTTATCACCTTGAAATCATCCCATGTAATATCTGCTAAAAAGCTGGGGTATTCGAGTTGGCAGTGAAGCAAAAACGCACCAGCCTGGCTGATAACTGGACACATGTGCATGGGCATGCCATGTACCCTCTAGTTTCCAGCTTGAAAAGAAAGCCGATTGCAGTAGATGGTCTGAAAACCTGACCTCCGTCCTCGCGCCTGCCTGCCTTCGGTGCCAGGAGGGCAGGAGGGCCCCTGCCTGCAGGAGTGCTCCAGAGCCTGCAGGACCAATCTGAGGGGCGCGAGGTGCTCAGAGCAGTGAGAAGCCTGGTGCCAGATTTATAAAGTCAGCATTTGCTGACTAGTCCATTGTGATGGGCTCAAAATAGCCTTCTGCCTCCGTGCAGGGTATCAGGCCTTCTCCTAATACCCAGTAACTTCGTACTCAAAACATCAGCCAGCTATTGTGTAACTCCAATGACAGCAGGTTCTTGCTACAAATCCTGAAAGCTGTCTCTTGGATACCCTTAACGTATTCATAACATTGGTATTTATGTATTTATCTCTGAAAACCACAACCTTGGAGAAAGCATTTAGGGGAAAGAAGGCTGTAGTGATTAAAGAAAGCTCTGTTCATTTGAACAGCATTAAATACAACTGGCATAATGACAACTGTGAGATCTGATAGAATATAGAGAAGGCTGCAAATAAAGGGCTTGTATTTTTCCCTGATGTAACATAATGGTCACATTTTTCTTTCACAATGGTTTTGCCGAGATAAAGAACAAATTATACTGATTTGATTGCTACTTAGAAATACTTAAAATTGAAAAAGACAGCAGGTGGGCCTGGTTAGAAAGGATGGTTATTTTAGCATAACAGATGCATGCATAAAACATCGCCCAGCCAATTTTTTAATCATAAGACCCCCCCCCCCCAAACTTTCTCTCTGCTACTTTTCCTTGGTATGTGAGCAAGTGGGAGAAATGAGGAGGGCATCTTGGGGGCACCGCTGGGTATAAAGAGCCAGCCAGCCCCACAGCAGCCTCTGAGGGAAGGGTGTCAGATGTGGAGGTACAACCGAGGCCGGGCCGATTGCAGGCGGGGAGGCAGGGCTGGACCCCCAGACAGGAGTCAGGGCCTCACACTCAGGGTTCTAAGTCACAGGAAACCACGCCGGGCCCTTTGAAAATGTGATTTTCTAGTTGCTGACAGAGGGGCGCGTTTGCCTTCTCAGCCTTTCACTCCCTAGGGCCCCCTTTTTCTTGGGTCTCTCCAGGCCTCAGAGTCACCGGGTTCCAGGATGGCAGAAGCCAGGGTTCCCCGGAACCATGCTTTTTGGCTTCCAGTTTTTCTGCTGCCAAGAAACCCGAGTTGGAGATTGTGAGACAAATAGGTGTTTGTGTGCCACCCGAATGGTGCCTCGGGGGCTGCGGCCTGGCTCCCAGCGCACCTATCCCCATCGTCTCTGTTGGCAGGCACACGAGGATGGGCTCGCTCAGCTCAGCTACTTGTTAAAAGTGAAGGGACGAGTCTCTTCCAGCCCTGGAGTAAGCCCTGGAGTTGGGGCGACAGGAAATAGCACCGGTTTCAGACAGCTGGTGTGCCGCGGTTTCCGAGCTTGGCTCGTCTTGTTAACACAAAGCCTCTGACCTCTGCTCGCTTGACTCTAACCAGGCAGACGGCCTCTCAGACGCGGAGGCGGCAGGTAGTTATTTAGAGGCCAGAGCTTCTGGGCAGGAAGCAGCATGACCGCAGGTCAGGATGGAACCAGCTTCCCTCAAGCCCCCGACTCGCCCTCCGATGGCTTTGTTCTTGGTTTCCCAGCGTCGGAGCTCCATCCAATTTGTTTCTCTCTCTGAACATTTGGCCTCAGTTACCTTCCGTAAAGTTCTCACACAAGTCAAATCCTCTCTGTTTCTTCCTTCGACTTTTTTTAAAAAGTTTTTTATTGTAGAATAGTTTCAGATGGACAGAAAAACAGGAAGAGCCCTAACCGGTTTGGCTCAGTGGATAGAGCATCGGCCTGCGGACTGAAGGGTCCCAGGTTCGATTCCGGTCAAGGGCATATACCTTGGTTGCGGGCACATCCCCAGTGGGGAGTGTGCAGGAGGCAGCTGATCAATGTTTCTCTCTCATTGATGTTTCTGACTCTCTATCCCTCTCCATTCCTCTCTGTAAAAAATCAATAAAATATATTAAAAAAAAAGAAAAACAGAAAAACAGGAAGACAGTACAAAGAGTTCCCATTTCCCCACCCAAGCCCCCTTGTTGCTAATCTTATATTAGTAGGAAACAATTTCCATAATTAACAGACCAATGTTGATTCCTTATTTTAACTAAAGTTTACATGTATTCAGGTTATTCAGGTTTCCAATTTTCTTATTTTTCACCAACTTCCAATTCCCTTATTTTCTCCCTTTTCTGCCCCAGAAGTCCATTCAGGATACCACGTGACATTTAGTCGTCATGCCTCCTTACCCTGCTCTTGGCCGTGACAGTTCGTAGACTTCCCTTATTTCTGACCTTCACAGTTCTGAGGAGTCCTGGCCAGGCGTTTTGTAGAATGTCCTCAGTTAGGATTGCCTGATGCGCTCTCGTGGCTGGACTGGAGCTGTGTGTCCTGGGAGGAAGACCACGGAGGTGGAGTGCCTTTTTCTTCACATCTGATCTGTCAGGGTGCAAGCTGTCACGTGACTTACCACTGTTGATGCTGACCTCGATCACCTGGCTGAGGTAATGTTTTCAGATTATTACTGTAAAGTTATTTTCCCCCATACTATACTCTGGAATAAAGTCACTATTTGCAACCCACACTGAAGGGGTGAGAAACTCTGCTCACCCCCTCATTGAGGGCAGAGTATCTACGTACATTATTTGGAATTTTTTACCCAGAACATTTGTCTCTCCCCCGCCCCCCATGTATTTATTCATGTAATCATTTATTTATATCAGTATGGATTCAGGGATACTTATTTTATATTTGGGTTATAAGGAATCATTGCATATGTATCCTGTTCACGTCTCCCCAGCTTTGGCCAGTGGAGCCCCTTGACCTCTGGTCCTTTGGTGTTTTGAGCACTTCCTTACTTTCTGGCACTATCAGCTTCTCTGAGCTCATCTATCCTATCTAATAAAAGAGAAACATGGTAATTAGCCGTACATCTGCTACCCTTCCCATTGGCTAATCAGGGCGATATGCAAATTAACTGCCAGCTAAGATGGTGGCCTGCAGCCAGGCAGCTTGAAGTTAACATGAGGCTTGCTTGCTTCAGTGACGGAGGACTCCAACTTTCCCTGCCTGCCTTGCCAGCCTCTGAGCTTGCAGTTTGAAACATTGTTACAAATATAGAAGCTAAACAAAACCCCAGAAACCTGCTTTCAGCCCGCCCAGGATCTCAGAGCTGGAGCCAGAGCTAAAGCTGGCCCAGAATAAAAAAGAAAAAAGAAAAAAAGGAGAGGTTGGGAGCTTCAGTCACCCGCCAGCCTGAAAACAGCCCTTAGCCCCTCACCCAGACTGGCCAGGCACCCCAGTGGAGACCCCCACACTGAAGGGTGTGTGACCAGCTACAAACAGCCATCAGCCCCTCACCCAGGCTGGCCAAGCACCCCAGTGGGGACCCCCACCCTGATCCAGGACACCCTTCAGGGCAAACCAGCCGGCCCCCACCCATGCACCAGGCCTCTATCCTATATAGTAAAAGGGTAATATGCCTCCCGGCACCGGGATCAGCGTGACAGGGGGCAGCGCCCAAACCCCCTGATCGCCCTGTGGCTCTGTGTGTGACGGGGGGGGAGGGGGGGGCACAACCTCCCCATCCACGCTGCTCTGTTCGTGACAGGGGAAGGTGCCCCAACCCCCTGATCAACCCTGCTCTGTGCTTGATAGGGGGGAGCTCCTCAACCCCCTGATCGCCTTGCAGCTCTGTGTGTGACAGGGTGCGGTGCCCCAACCCTCTCCCCCCCCCCACAGGCCCTGCTCTGTGTGTGACGGGATAGAGCCATAACCTCCCCATCGGCCCTGCCCTGAGTGTGACAGTGGCGGTGCCCCAACACCCTGATTGCCCCTGCTCTGTGGGTGATAGAGGGCAGCGCCTCAACCCCCTGATCCGCCCTGCTCTGTGCATGACAGGGTAAAGAGCCCCAACCCCCCTGATGGGCCCTGCTCTGTGCATGACAGGGGGGAGCTCCCCAACCCCCTGATCAGCCCTGCTCTGTGTATGACAGGGTACAGAGCCCCAACCCCCCTGATGAGCCATGCTCTGTGCGTGACAGGGGGGAGCTCCCTAACCCCCTGATTGGCCCTGCTCTGTGCGTGACAGGGTACGGAGCCCCAACCCCCCCTTGATGGGCCCTGCTTTGTGCGTGACAGGGGGTGGCGCCGCAACCTCCCCATCGACCCTGCCTTGAGTGTGACAGGGGGCAGTGCCCCATCCCCCCAATCGGCCCTACCCTGAGCGTGACTGAGGGTGGCATCGCAACCTCCCAATCCACCCTGCTCTGTGCATGACAGGGGGCGGCACCCCAACTCCCCAATCGGCCCTGCTCTGAGCCTGACCAGGGGCTGCACCTAGGGATTGGGCCTGCCCTCTGCCACCCAGGAGTGGGCCTAAGTCAGCACGTCGTTATCTCCCGAGGGGTCCCAGACTGCTAGAGGGCACAGGCCGGGCTGAGGGACCCCCCCTTCCCCCCGTGTGCACAAATTTTTGTGCACCAGGCCTCTAGTATATATATAAAAGCCAAGCAACCAGAATGACCGGAATGACCAGTCGCTGTGATGTGCACTGCAGCTGGCCAACCAGCCTGACCGAGGATGGGGCTGGCCAGCTAACATCCCGCTGCCCCTCCCCCCAGTTGGCCAGGCCCCATCAGTCCTGATTGGGTCAGGCTGGCTGGACTCCACCCATGCATGAATTTATGCACCTGGCCTCTAGTCTTCTATATTTCCTGATTCAGCCCTAGAATCAGCCATTTATTTAAGGAGCCATGAGTTCTTTTATGGAATAATGGTATTAAAAATCAAGATATAGGTGCTGGGTGTTTCTTAGACCATGTGAAAGCTCAACTCTTGAGGTTCCCTTTAGTCTTACACAGATCTCCTCTCTTTAGCCATTTCCAAGGTGACTTTTCTACCTTTACCTGGTGGGTCAGTTGCCTACAACCCAATATTTTCCAACATCCTGTATAAACCAAACATACATGGAATAGCGTGTCTACCGCCAGTGAGGGAGCGAGGTGTACCTGGAGCCTGGGCTGAGGAAGGGCAGTGGTGTTGAGAGCATTAGCATCACGGACCGTCCTGTCTGACCAGCGTGGTATTTAAAGTCTCCCCAATGAAGACTGGAGTTCTACATGCTATAAAGGTGACTGCAGGCTCCACATGGCCAAGGAGACATGTCTGGATGTGAGGGCTGTTCCATGCACAGGCCACTGAGGAAGGAAGGACCAAAGACTAACCCAGGAAGTCTGAGTGAGGGGCAACTCTCCTTTAGTAAAGTATGGCCCAGGCTGTCTCTAAGTGGAACCCATCAGCTGTCATTTGGGTGCCTCTGTGGCCGGTCAGACTGTCTCCTTGCCCTGGCCAGGCCTTTATCCTTCATGCCTTCTTCCTTCAGTCTTCTCCAGCACTGATCGTGCACAGAAACATGGCTGGGATGCAAAAGCTACTAGTGCAATCTGATGCTATCTGGGGTAGGAGGGTCCTTGGGGGTCATCTGAGTGGATCTCCCATGCAGTGCTGAGCCTCCTTCACAAAGTTCCCAGCTAGGGATTGCCCGGCCTCGGTGTGACTTCCTCCCGGATCAGGGAAATCCTTGCCTGCCTACCCAGGATTTCTCCTACAACTTTGAACAACCACAACCATGAGAAAAATTATAATTGCCCCCAAATATGTTCCCAGGTGTCTTTCCCCTGTTGTTGCTATGCCTACATCTCTCCGAAGAGTCACTCAGAATAAGTTAACTTTCCTACTTAGCAGCCTTCCATATATTTGAAAGTGGTTTTCTTTTTTTTTAAATCAAATTCTATAACATGAATGTTTTCTCATATCTTTAAATATTCGTTGAAAAGATGACTTTTAAGGCTTCACAATATTCCATTGTAGTTATGCACTATAATTAATTAGCCATTTTCTTATTGCTGGTATTGAGATGGTTTCCGACTTTTTGGTTATTATATGGAGCATAAGTCTTTGTATTTCAATGGTTTCCTGAGAGTAGATTATTAGAAGTAATTTACTGAGACAAAGAGTGGCTGTTAGATTATGGGTTTTTAAAAAATATATTTTATTGACTTTTTACAGAGAGGAAGGGAGAGGGATAGAGAGTTAGAAACATCGATGAGAGAGAAACATCAATCAGCTGCCTCCTGCACACCCCCCACTGGGGATGTGCATGCAACCAAGGTACATGCCCTTGACCGGAATCGAACCTGGGACCCTTCAGTCCGCAGGCCAAGGCTCTATCTACTGAGCCAAACCAGTCAGGGCTAGACTGTGGTTTTGATGGAGAGTGGAGTCTCTCTGTTACATGGAGGTTTCGGGGCTCACTGCCGTGTGGATCTGGATGCTGATGGCAGCTCTGGACAGTTTCTGGAAGATGAGGATCCTTGCGTGTAACTGACAAGCGGTCCTCAAACCAGAAATGTGTGTTGTCCTGTGTCAACGTGAAAGTGAAATGGCTGGTGTTTAGAGCAAAGATTTAAAGTCCCATTTTGGATGAGGACAAATTCGTCTGCAGGTGAGCCTGCCGTCAAGTGGAAAGTGTCAAACGCAAATGGAGCGACGCCAGAAGCCAGTCTGCGGGAAGGCGTCCGCAGTGCGAAGACCAGCTTCAAGCTGTCCACAGTGCCACCGGAGCAGCCGTCCAGCGGCCAGCGCAGACGCCGGAAAGGTCAGAGATTCACGCATTCCGACAGGAGGAGGGCGGAGAGTTAAAATTAGATAAAAGGCCAGAGCCACGCTGGAATGGAATCTGGACCGGGGCTAAGTATGTCCACAACTTTCACTGTGCGTTCTGAGTGCTGGAGAGAAGCAATGGCATGTATCTGATGGTTTTAAAAGAAGACAGATGAAACAATACATTTTGAAATCAAACGCTAACTTTGGATGTTGTGTGTGACTAAGAAGAGCATAGGCATTAGCGCCAGAGGGAGCCAGGATTAACTCCGGTCTCGCCCACGACTGGCCAGTAACCTTGCACAGTTAATTAACCTCCCGAGCCTTGGTTTCCTGTAGAAAACGGGGATTATGCTTCTCACTGCATAGGGTCACCTAAGATTAGATGCAAATAATAGCAGGGTACCTGTCCCGTAGTAGGTGCCTAGTTAATGCTCGCCGTCATTGCCATGCCTGCTGGGAGCTGGGAGCTGAGAGCCCACACCTGCCCCAAAGGATCTCAGTATGTCTGAGACCAGGGAGAGTGAGGGCCGGGACCAGAAGTAAAGACAATGGCTTCATTTTATTGACATCAATAACATTATTCACACAGAACTTATTCCACAGGCCCAGACACGCAACCAGGCCTGTGAGGTCACAGGCTGGAGCTTCCAGGGAGTGGGGACAAGTCTCTGAGGTGGAGGGTGGGGAAGAACGCATGTTTCGTCAGTGCCATCAGAATGGCTGATGGGAACCAAACCTTTGCGTCCGTCACTTTTTACGCCTTAGGAGACTGCCGTGAAATGGACATTTGTGTATGGGTTTTACAGATACAGAAAGTGACAGAACCACCACCCGAGCTCACCCTGAGCTCGCCACTCGAACACGCCAACCCTGAGAGCAGACGTGGGCGCTTCGCAGTCACTCCCTCCTTCTGGGTCTCAGGGTTACTGTTAGAAAATGACAGTCACCAAAAAAGTGGTTCCGGACCAAAATGTGAGACCACCCACCTTAGCAACCCACCCGACTCACTGTGACTGACTCCTAAAGCGTGGGACTCGCCGTCAATCGCAAACTCCTGCCTTTAGGGATGGAGAACAGATGCCACGCAGGCATATAGGCACCTGTGTCCCAGGCACATCGGGATGAAAGAGCTGATGCTTCCTCTGAGCCCTCACAGCAACTTGAGCCCTTTCCTTCGGTTCCCGCCTTTAGTGAGCCGTGGTGTTCCTTGGGGACCAGTGAAGGCCTCTTTTAAAGGTAAAGGGGACGGTCTCCCTACTCCCAGCCTCTCGGCATCTGCAGTTGCAATACCGCTGTGGCTTCCGATCAGGTGGCCCTCCACCCTCTTCTAGGGTCTGGTCCCTCTCCCCAGGAGAGTGTCATTTCTGTGGCCACAGGTCTGGTCCCTCTCCCCAGGAGAGTGTCATTTCTGTGGCCACAGGTCTGGTCCCTCTCCCCAGGAGAGTGTCATTTCTGTGTCCTCTTCGGTTCCCTGGACAGTCATCGGCTCCAACAGCGGAGTATCACCCCTCCCCACCGCTCCTCCACCGCCCCCAGGATTATTGGTTCAAGGGCAGCTCCACTACCTCTTGTTCTAAAACTTTCAGAATCTGGGCACGTATCCTTTAAGAAAGGAGCAACGGCGGCCCAAGGGGCATCCGCAGGACCCTCTCCTTCCCCGGCATTGGCATGGGTCTGAGCTCGCTCTGCCTGTGGCTTGCGTCTCCCTCTGAGGATCCTGGCCTGTTCCCTGAGTTCATCCTTGGCCTTTGCTCTGTTGACTTGTCCCTCTCTGACCCCAAACACGTGCAGGCGTCGGTCCTGGTCCACCTTTCATCCAGGCCCGATCGGGACAACTGCCACCCAGACACCCCGCCTGCCTGGGCCACTCTGTCCCTGCTCCTCTCTGAGCCAGCGCTCTCCTGTGGCTCCCTCTCTCACAGTCCATGGCCCTTCCTGACCTGGACACCAAGTCCCCGGGAGCTGTGCTGGGAGAGAATACAATGTCACTGCCCAGGGCAGCGCCCTGGTCCCTCTTCTTCAGTGACGCACCAGTGTCTGCACTGAACTTGACCTCCCCCCCTCCCCCCGCCCGGGAGCCGTCCATGGAGGTCACTGCCAAGAGCTCAGGGTTCAGGCTTTGTCTGCCTTCTGGACAGCTCGGCGTCGCTCGTTTCTGCTGAGATCCACTGAAGCCTCTGGGAAGGGCAGCCCGAGTGGTCCAAGCGGGCATGCCTGGCTCCTGAGGGCAGCGCGGAGCCCTTTCTGGGGCGTCTGTTGTTCACTAAAACGAGTTGCACCCCGTTCTAGGGAAGGTGCTTTTAAAACGCCTGGGGAGCAGCAGGAGTGAGAGCACAGAACAGAAGTTACTGACCCACCACGGGCTGGAGCCAGCTCCTCACTCTCCGACGGGCCTCGGGCAAGCCACCCGCTCCAGAGCCCGCGCCGCCTCACGTGGAAAATGAGGGTGAAAAGAAGACTTTTCTGATGGTGCTGGTTTGAAGATCAAATAAAATAATTAATATGAAAGTGCATTGTGAAGTATCAGGAGCTTTTTAATGTTGACTATTAATAGTTATGTATATTATTATTATTATTAGCCTATGATTCCACAAGCTGCTTTAGCAAAACAATACAGAAACCCTGACTCCCCCCTGGGGTAACACCAGGGAAATGTATCAGTTCCTAGAGCAGGAGATTCGAGGGTAGATCAGGCTTCAGGGCTGGCGAGCTCAGGGTGTCCGTGCTGCCTTCAGGGCCCAGGCCCCCTGTGTCTCTCTGTTCTGTCATTGGCGCCAGCTTTACCTTCGGGCTGGCTGATCCGGCCTCACCTGTGCATGCGGAGGACTCTGAGGAAGAAGAGGCCTGTCTCCCCCTGGGGCTCTCCTGGGAGAGAGAGGAAGCTCCTCCCAGACCCACCAGCAGCCTTCCCCCCACATGCTGTTTTATAGGAATCGGTCACATGCCCTTTACTAGAACAACCGAGGGCAGGGGACCCTAGAGCCACTCAGGCCCATCGATTTGCGGGAGGGAAGGTGCTGGGCCATCGGGGCTCCAGCAGGAAGGATGGGGTGATGGTGCTGAGTGGGCACAGGAGTGTGTGCCACAGACTGTGTGGCTGTCGTTATTATCGTTCGGCGGGGCTCTGATGGCAGGGACGACTTTCACCGAGCACAGTGCCCGGCACATTGCAGACGCCCCGTGAATATTTGTTAACTGAGTAAGGGGCAGGTGAGGCGAGGTTTGGTGAGGACACCACCATTGCCGCCAATGTGCCTGGCCGCGCCTCGCTCTCGCCGAGTGCCAGCACCAAATGCAAGGTCTTCCACGTGGTAAGTGCTCCATAAAAATGTGTCACGTGATGATTAGCGCACATTTTACAGAAGTTATTCTTTAATAACAGTAGCAGGTACTCACACAGTGGGGCTTCCACTCCCGGTGTTGGGATAAGTGAGCACTGTCTATGCATTAATTCCTATAATTCTCACACCAACCCTGTGAGTTAGGTACTGTCATTATCCCCATTTTACAGCTGGGAAAACAGAGGCACAGGGTCCTGAACTAACTTGCTCTGGGCTACCGAGGTGGTTAGTGAGTGGGGCCAGGGTTTTAATCAGCGTGGCTGGCTAAGAGTATGTGCTATTGACACGGTGCCCTTATTGCTCATTCTTCAGCCTTATTGCTCATTCTTCAGCCTGCCTTCCGGCTCTGTCCTGAGGAGGGGACAGCTGTCCGGTGGGAGGGCTTTGCTGCTTCTCCCTCTGCCCTGTGACTGTCCTCAGAAGACCAAGCAGACCACCCGCGAAGGGCCTCTCGTTGGGCGGAGGAGACTGACAGCTGGAGGGAGTCTAGGTCAGGGCAGCAGCCTCCCTGTAAAGTCCTTCCTCTGATCACAGAGTCAGGCAATTCCCACCCCAGGAGCCCAGACCAACCGAGTGGCGCAGTTGTTTCTGGAGAAGCTGCCATTCCTCACAGTTTATCAGGGAGCCCCCGATTCAGCCCAGCCAGCCGTCCTCCTCCTGCTGGGAAGGGGACAGTTGGTGGGGCCGAGCTCTGCACAGCAAAAAGGGAATCCGGCCGCTGCAGCCCAGGCTGGGCTCAGCGGTGGGCGCACTTGCAGGCCTGGTGTGTCTTGGCGATACGTTTCTCTCTCGGGGAGAGCCCGCCTCCTGGCAGCTCTGTTCCCCTCAGTGGTTGGGGAGCACTGGCCCTCATTAGCTCTGGTTTCACCTCCCTGACTTGGTCACAATATCAGAAAGTGTGTCAATGGAATAATATTAATAATAACGTTAACAACTATTTATGGAGCCTTTATTATGTGCCAGACACTACTCTACTGTCCTAAGCACTTTGCATCTATTGAATCATTCAAAACAAGACCCTCCTTTTGTCTCCACAGCGCAGGTGAGGAAACTGAGGCACGGAGCAGTTCAGTTCAAGCCCAGGTTCACGCAGCCACCCACAGCCATCGCTGGTGTTGCCCGAGCCTGAGCGTGGGAGCCCGTCTCAGGCCTTTCCAGGCGCTGTCTTTTCTCTCCCCCGCAGCAGCCTCTGTGACAGGAGCATTGTTATCCAAGGAAGCCAAGTCAGAGAGGTTAGGTAACTTGCCCGAGGTCACACAGCAGCAAGGCGAGCTGGCACCCAAATGCAGGCACCTTGCTCTCACATCTTATCCCTTTTGCAAGAGTACGGATGCTGGTCACAGAAGCAGCTCAAGTCGCTTGTTTCGTGCACTTGCTCCCCATACCCTCCGTGCTTTCCCCTGGGGAGCTCCTCTTCAGGTCCCACAGGAATCTCACGTGAGGAGAGTAGAAAGGTTTGCACTGCTTTCTCCGAGCCTGTTTCACACAACCAGGTCCCTGTGGCTGGAAGGGCTCCTGCGGCCGCTGATCCTTCAGCTCTGGCTCCAGGCGAGAGGGCTCCAGCCGGCCTTGCTGTCTGTAGGGCCTCTTCTTCCTGGTTGTTTCCAGGGAGAGAGGAACTACCCCCAGTGAAGACACAAAGAGCTGCCCGGACGGGAGGTCAGAGGGACCTGGCTCTGACCGCGGCCTGGGTGCCCGGGAAGCCGGGGGCCCAGGGACCCTGGCAGGGACTGTCTGGAGAGCACCAGCCCAAATGGCCCGCAGCACCCGCCTGCCCCGCCCGCACCCGTGTGGCCCAGTGCAGGGCACAGTCGGAGAACAACTTGTCTGGCTGTGAGTAATGCCTGGTAACTAAGTGCTAATTAATTTGCTATTGCATTTGAGTTAATTTATGGTGTGTTTTCTTCACCAAGTATATTTTAATTAAGCAGACTAAAACAAATGACAAAGTAATTTCCAAAAAATTAATTTTCAGTAAACACACGCTATTGTTTTTCTTTGTATCAATGATAAACTTTAGAGTGATGCTCCCCTCACCCCCACTCCCTCACGTTCCCTCCTCTAACTATGAAGTTTGAGCTTCAGCCAAGCTCTTGGAGGCGGGCACATTCGCAGGCAGGTGGGGCCGACAGGACCCGGAGAGAGCGTGGGAGAAATCAGGCGCAGGCCTCCAAGAAATCCGCCAGTCGCTCCCTCACTTCACCGTGTGCCATTCCAGCCAACGCTCACCGCTCAGGGCCGGGCCGGGAGGGAAGGGGCTCTGTGCTGCTCTGGCAGAAACGCTAAACAGGAAAGCAGGCGCCGAGGCGTTACATGACTACATTTTAATTAATCAAACCGCATAACAAAATAAGAAGAACAGGAGAAAGGACGTGGGAAGGCATCTGCTTTGCAGACTTCCCGCGGGCTGCACTGGAAGTGCCGCACAGCTACAGATCCCTGGATGAGGAAACGGGCCCAAAGCCACACGACCAGGAAGTCGGATTTACAACCCACTTTGTAGCCCTCGCGCTCCGCTCTCCACATCGTCATGCTGCCTCCTCAGTTACATGTGGAACAAAACGAATTTTGAAATCAGCGTGCCAGGCCGTGCTGGGTCTGCTGCCTGGAGTTTGGCGTTGGTACTGATCTGTGTCTGGCTTGATTAGGAGTTGGGAACAGGGGTGGTGATGGTGGCCACCTGCAGCGGACGGATAAGATTGGGGAAGCCATCAGAGGCCCGTCTCAGAGGGAGGCCCTGGAGACCAGGGCAGCCAAAGTGCAGGGCTGAGGAGGCTACAGGCTGAGCAGGAGCTCAGAGGGTGGGCTCCTCCCCTCCTGTCCCAACTGAGCCCCTCCCCTCCCTGAATCCACAATGCACTGGGCACAGGGGAGCTGAGCTCCCTCACTCCAGAGAATGAAAGCATCAGTTCAGACCCAGGGTCGCTGGCAGAGGTAAGGGTGCCCGCCTGGGAGCACCCTCCTGAGGAAGAAGCTAAGCAGAGGGCCTGGGGTTTGCAGGGCCCTGCTGTTCCGCTGCAGTCACTCGGGGCTCCTGGGAAAGCGTGCATGTGTCGGTCTCTCTGTCCCAGGCCCTAAGTTGACGGGGCCCGAAAGGTCTGGTGCTAAGCAAATGCTCGGTGACCAGCGTCATCGATGAGAGTCAAAGGGAAGCTTACCTGAGGGGATGGCTTTCCCCCAACCAAGCCTGGGCGTGAGCCAGGGGGAGGGGGCCCAGGGCCGCCGGGAGCAGAGCTGGCCTGAGGGGCACCTGGGGACCGGACAGGAGGAGTCGGCCCCTCCAGTGTGAGTCCCAGGCACCCAGCACCCAGCCCTCTGCAGTCAAGGCCACCCGCATGGTGAGTTTCTTTGGGAACACTTCCAGCCAGAATGGGAGTAAGGCAAGGAGAGGACAGGCCTTGGTCGCTGGTTATGCCCACAGCGTTGGGTATAGACAGAACAGCAGGGAGGCCAGGAAGGAGGGAGAGAGCCACTCCAGGATTCCCGGTCTGGGTCCTGGAAGGCAGGCTGTCCACACAGCAGGCTGGGCTGGGAACCTCCGCTCCTCTCTGCGCCCCGGAAGCGGGCTCTGGAGGGGGCAGATGGGAATCCGAGAACTCCTATTCCCCCCTGGCTGGGTGCCTGGGTCCAACTGGCCTCACCTGCCGTCTGTCAGCCAGGAAGCTGGGCGCACCCTGGGCTGGGAGCAGGGTGGGGTGGGGGCCTGGAGGTGTGGGCTGGGACCTGAGGCAGAGCCCAGGGCTGGCCGCATCTGCCCCCTCTTAGCACAGCGCCTCTGCTGCTCTCTGGAGAGGGCTGCTGAGCGCCTGGTCCAGGTACCTGATGAAACTCATGGAGGAAAAAATAAATAAAATACAACGTCTGCAAAGAGATGCTTAAGCAACCAGGCGCTGAGGGTGGCTCCCGCAGAGCTGCAGCCACAGCCCTGGGGCCAATCAGCACTGAGTGTGGCCAGCACCTCAGGTTCCCGGAGGCCTCAGACCCCCGGGAAGGCTCAGCCCTTTGTTCTTTCTCTTTCTCGTCCTCACTGTGCTTTATCACATCAAATCCAATCTGTGCAGGAGGAAGGAGCCTGCAGAAGGGGTGGGCTGAGGTGGGGGTGGGGGAGGGAGGTGTGCTAGGAGACAGGCTCTGCTCCCCTGAGAGGCGTGGACTTCTGGAGCCTGTTTGGAGTCCAATGCAGAGACAGCACACCTAGGCCTTCCTTCTGCCACCGAGCAAAGTATTATGGACTATGAAGAAGGTGTGTGTGTGTTTGGGGGGGGGGGGGGACAGGGGGGAGGGCTCCTGCCTGCTCAGAACGACAAGTTCCCAGAGGGGTCTGAACAAGGAAACAGGAGATGAAGATGATGGTGATAATTGCTATGTGCCAGACACTGTTTTAGGTGCTTTAGAGCATTTTCTCACTTAATTTTCATAACAATATATGAGGAAGATGCTGTTAGCCCATTTTACAGATGGGAACAGCCAGGCACGGAGGAGTTAAGTTAAATAACTGCCCGAAATTGTACAGAGCAGGAACTTGAACGGAACTCGACCCCGGGCTTGTGTGTCAGCACCAGCTGCCTCTGAGTGACCAAGCACTGGAGGGGTGCGGTGGGTTCATTACCGAGGCGTGGGCGTCAGGGGAGGCCTCGTAGAGCAGGCCGCATTGTCACCGAGTCCTCGGAGACACTGGATTTGTCCAGCTCCATAGCAAAGGGCAGGGCCGCTCCCAGCACAAAGGACAACATTGAAAGCCCAGGTACCCTCTGGTCCCAGGTGAGGTTGTGCTGGGCTCACTTCCTCTCCTAAACCCGCCGTCCACAGAAGCCAGTGTGAGCTGGCTCAGCCAGGCTCCTCCCGTGGAGCACGGGCAGGATGCTGACCCCCGACAGCTGTGCAGATGTTGAACTAATATGTTCATTAAAGAAGTGATTTAAGCATTTGCATCCTGAGCCTTGCTCCCTCCCCTACCCCGGCTCCCCTGGAGGGTAGGACTCATCTTCTGGAGGGATCCATCTCTCCTGGCAGCCGCACGAGCTCTTCAGATCAGAAGAGTTTTCTCTGGAAATTAAAGTAATTCATTTTGCATCTGTAGTCAAAGGCACATCCACACCCTCTTATTAAGATGGCCTCTATTTTAATCAGCTTTCTCCATAGCTAATTACCTATCAGATAGAAGGCTCCTCCTTGTGTGGAGGGCATTTACCCATCAGGGCCTGGGCCTGGGCATGGGCATGGGCATGGGCATGGGCATAGGCAAGGTCAGGGCAATAACACTCTGGCAACCCATCATCCAAGTGCAGGCCGTGGGGCCAGGTGGGGTCCTGCAGGAGACTTGGGAGGTGGCCCCCTTGGGTAGACCAGGAGGTAATGGAAGGAGGGGGCAGTGGCTTTCTGAGCCCCCACTTTGCCAGGAGCTGGATTCATCGGGAGTCGGGGCAGCAGCTGCCTGAGCTTCCCACCGCAGCTGGCAGACAGGAGTTGGGGGATCCGAAGACCTCAACTCTCCAGCTTCCAAGGAAGAGCAGGGCTTCCCTGGTCCTCACGGCTGCTCCTTCGCTCTCCATGCAGGGCACTGGGAAATGAACTATTCTGTAGAGACCATGGGTGTAGCCTCTTATCACCCAAAGAGGCTTGGAGTCCAACCTCCTAACTTTGCAGAAGAGGGAAAGGAAGCCCAGAGAGGAGAAGTAAGCTGCTTGAGGGCACACAGCGAAGTTGGGACTCGCGCCCAGCTCTCCAGTTCCCAAATGCATAGTGAGCAGCTGGTCCGGGAAGGATGCCCTCTCTTCTGGGCAGGGCCCTCTGTCCCCTACTTTGCATTCCTGTTTTCTTTAGAAAGTTGGATTCTGGAGCAGGGCAGTGCTTGTGAGGGACTTCACTGTCCACATCTGCCCCGCGGTCCATTGAGAGAGACAGGCGGTGAGGGCGGAGTGTGCCCTGCTGTCAGGGCTGAACTGTTGATCGATGGCTTCTGGTGGTGACATCCACTGAGGCAGTGGCAGGAGCTGGGCCCTTGGAGTCATGTGGGTCAGAGAAGAGCAGGTGTGTGTGGTGTGTGTGAATGAGCGTTCGAGGATGGGACACTGGCCCAGGGACAGTGGTGGTGATATGTAGTTTCTCTGCAAGAGGTGATATGACAAGTTCTGCAAAGGCTTCTCGTCCTCCCAGGCCTTTGGTACCAGTCCCGTCCCTGCAGCTTTCATCCCTGCATCCCCCAGGGGAGCGAGGGAGACTCTCTGAGGTTCTTTCTGTTGCACATCTCAGTGTTTAGTGGAAAGTGCATGAGTTCAGTCCAGCTTTGCCTCTTACTAGTCATGTGACCTGAGGCCAGTTACCTGATGTCTGTGAGACCCAGACTTCTCATCTGGGTGAGGGGACTGCTGTGAGTGATCACATGACACAGAACATAGCACAGTATTCAAGACACAGCAGTTCCCCTAGTCCTAGGCTCATTCCACATTAGACTGTAGCCTCCAATAAAGGCTCCATATGACCATCCTATCTAATAAAAGAGAAACATGGTAATTAGCGTACATCCGCTACCCTTCCCATTGGCTAATCAGGGCGATATGCAAATTAACTGCCAGCCAAGATGGCGGCCGGCAGCCAGGCAGCTTAAAGCGAACATGAGGCTTGCTTGCTTCAGTGATGGAGGAAACAAACGTTCCACACCTGCCTTGCCGGCTTCTGAGCTTGCAGTTTAAGAAACATTGTTACAAATATAGAAGCTAAACAAAACCCCAGAAACCTGCTTTCAGCCCTCCCCGGATCTCAGAGCTGGAGTTGATACAGTGTTTCGATTATAGAACCCAAACAAACCAGATACCTGCTTTCAGCAGCAGAGGCCTCAGAGCTGAAGCCAGAGCTAAAGCTGGCCCAGAATAAAAAAGAAAAAAGAAAAAAAGGAGAGGTTGGGAGCTTCAGTCACCCGCCAGCCTGAAAACAGCCCTCAGCCCTCACCCAGACTGGCCAGGCACCCCAGTGGGGACCCCCCCCATGAAGGATGTGTGACCAGCTGCAAACAGCCATCATCCCCTCACCCAGGCTGGCCAGGCACCCCAGTGGGGACCCCCACCCTGATCCAGGACACCCTTCAGGGCAAACCAGCCAGCCCCCACCCATGCACCAGGCCTCTATCCTATATAGTAAAAGGGTAATATGCCTCCCAGCACTGGGATCAGCGGAGCCATGAGGCCTCCCGGCACCGGGATCAGTGTGACAGGGGGCGGGGCCACAACCTCCCCATTGACCCTGCCCTGAATGTGACAGTGGTGGTGCCCCAACCCCCTGATCATCCCTGCTCTGTGGGTGATAGAGGGTGGTGCCCCAACCCCCTGATCCGCCCTGCTCTGTGTGTGACAGGGGGGAGCTCCCCAACCCTCTGATGGGCCCTGCTCTGTGCATGACAGGGGGCAGCGCCCCAACCCCCTGATTGTCCCTGCTCTGTGTGTGACAGGGGGTGGCGCCGCAACCTCCCCATCGACCCTGCCTTGAGTGTGACAGGGGGCGGTGCCCCAACCCCCCAATCGGCCCTACCCTGAGCGTGACTGAGGGTGGCATCGCAACCTCCCAATCCGCCCTGCTCTGTGCATGACAGGGGGCGGCACCCCAACTCCCCAATCGGCCCTGCTCTGAGCCCGACCAGGGGCTGCACCTAGGGATTGGGCCTGCCCTCTGCCACCCAGGAGTGGGCCTAAGTCAGCACGTCGTTATCTCCCGAGGGGTCCCAGACTGCGAGAGGGCACAGGCCAGGCTGAGGGATGCCCCCCTTCCCCCGAGTGCACAAATTTTTGTGCACCAGGCCTCTAGCCTACTAATAAAAGGGTAATATGCTAATTGGACTGGATAGACCGGACATCTTCTGGACATCCTTCCAGACATCCTTTTGGAAAAAGCTGCAGCAGCTGCGAGGGCTGAAAAGGGCTGGCGGCCAGCAGTGGCAGCAGCAGTGGGGTGATGGGGGTGGCGCCTTCCTCTGATCGCCCTTCTGGTAGCCTCCCACAGAGGGAAGCCATAGGTGGCGGCAGCAGTGGGGCAATTTGGGGCAGGGCAGGCCACTCGCTGTCCCCAGATCTGCCCACCAGGGTTGCCTCCCACAGAGGGAGGCCACCAGCTGTGATGATGCAATGGGGGGCGGGGCTGGCCGCTCGCCACTCACACTGTCCCCTGATTGGCCTGCCTGCCAGTTGGCTCCCACAGAGGGAGGCCAGACTGTGGCTAAGTCATCAGTAGGACATCCCATGAGGGTTCCTGGACTGTGAAGGGGGGAAGGCCGGACTGAGGGACACCCCCCGATGCCCAAAAATTCATGCACTGGGCCTCTAGTTTTCTAATACATAGAAGTATAGGTAATACATATTTCGTTAACTCTAAATCATTATTCATGAGTTGGTAGTAGTTTTAGTATCATAAGAAAGGATGACTTCCATAGATGATGGGTCTGTGTTAAGCCAAACTCTCATCCACACAGGGCAGAGTGGAACACAGCATTCGTGTTAGATCCTGAGGCAGCAAAGAATCTTGACTTTGGGGGAAAGTACCTGAACAGCCGGAATCCTTGGCTTCTGCTCAGCCCTGATTGGGCTTTGGGACATGAGGGACACCCACAACTCAAGGTTGACATAGTGTGGTGATTTCATTAGCCGTGAAACCTTGGGAAAGTTACTTGAACTCCCTGGGCCTCGGTTTTCTCACCTATAAAATAGGGACAATAAAATACCTATATCACAGGTGAGACCTCAAGGGCTTAATGCACCTGAGGCATTGGGACACACTTGCACACAGTAGGCACTCAAGAAAGGTTAGCAGCTATTATTACTATTCAGCTGTGGTAGCAGACAGAACCAGCCCAGCTCTGCCACTGATTAGATGTGGGACTTGGGGTTGCTGCCTCATCTCACTCAGCCTCAGTTCCTCATCTGTCAAATGGGGACAATAGTACATACTGTCCTGTGTGGCCATTGGGAGGACTAAATGAGATCACGGGCATGAAGTATCAGTATGTGGCACAGCACCAGGCACATGGCAACTGCTTAACACATTTCTTGCATTGAGTGGCATTATGTGGCTCCTGCACTGCCCACTGAGATCGGCTAGTGGCTCAGGTCCCTGCTGCCCCCACCCTGGGCAGCCTCACACTTCCAGACACGGTGGCGCCACCCTAGAGAGTGGGCGTGAAGTGTCCAGACCGGAGGCTCTCCACTGGCATTGCGAGCTGCCTCACCAACATGGAGCTCTGTTTCTCAGAGTGGGTTCATGTCTTTAATCCTAGCTGGTCCTCACTGCAATGCCATACGATATGGTGTGTATTATTAATCTCACTGTGGAGATAAGGAACGGGCTCACAGAGGTTAAGTGATTTATCCAGTCATTCAGCAAGTTAACTGCATGCTCAGGTCTGAAATTCAGGTTCCACGAGAATAACGAACACTTATTTATTGCTGCGTAACTAAGAAAGGCTTTCTCATTCGCTATCTCATCTGATTGTCGCAGCGAAGCCGTTGGGCTGGGGGCTGCTGTCCCCCCTCCACGGACCCCGAGAGGCCCTTGCTCACAATCGCCCTGCAAATAAATGAAGCAAGTGGGCTTTAAGCCCATGTTCACTGACTTCGAGTGTCCTGTTCTTTCTACTTGCCTTTTTCTCAGTCCTTCCTTCAAAAGCCAGCTTACAACAATGACAACACAAATAACACCCAGCTAGCCAGGGCCCAGGGGAGTAGCTACCCTCAGACAGGCAGGCCGCACTAACTCTTTGACAGCAGCAAGGATTAAGGTCCCCACTCATAGCCTGGTGCCCGCACCCCGCGCACCCCCCCGCCCCCCCTCGCACAGCCAGCTCCCTGCTGGAGGGAGCGATCATAGGCAGACAGGCTGCACATGCAGTGCCTTAAAGGGCCCCCCTTTGAGAGGCCTGGCACACAGGTAACTGGAAACAGTGGAGCCCTCACGGGAGATCTGGGCTTCAGGTGCCCGCCTGACCCCGGGGCAGAAGCCTCCCCAGAAAACAGGAGGAAGGGACCCACCGGGATGCTGCCAGCGACAGAGGGCTATTTGCCATGATGCTCGCCACACATTATGCTGAAAGTGTGACAGGTTTTCAGAGGCAGCCTGGGCGGGAACCATGGAAACCGCTTTGGGAAGGGAGAAGATGATTGCTGTTCGCGCACTAGTGAGAGAGAGAGGGTGAGGAGAGGGTGAGCGGGCGGGCGGGGTGCGCCCTCCCTCCCCACCAGGCTCAGCCCCTGCTCCTGGCCCCAGCTCCCTGGCCAGCAGGCTGTGAGGAGCATGGCTCCCAAGGAGACAGCCAAATGGGTGAAGGGAGGTGGGGGCAGCATGGGCGTGGTGACAAACTGTGATGGTCCCCAAGCTTGATCTCTGGCTCCCACACAAGCCCCTGTCAGAATAACAAGTCCCCACATTTGAAGGCACCCAGGTGCTGGGCGAGGTGCGGGTGCCTCCCCTCCACCATCTCCAACCCTCTCAATAGCCCTGCAAGATGGTGCCTCTGTGTGGATGAGGACCCCAGGGCAGAGAGACAAGCAACTGGCTTAAGTTACAACTGCTGACAGTTGAAGAATTGGGATCTGGTAGGATCTGTGTCCAGAGCCTGTGCCCCACCCATTACAACTTGCTTTCCTGCAAGGCAGGGGCGTCCCTCTATAAACCTTTACAAGCCAAGTTTTCCAGCCAGTCCCTGTGCACTGGCCGCGGGGCTGTCCGCAGCGGGGCTCTGTCTGCAGGGGAGATGGGCTGGCTGCGGGCGCTGCGCTGTGGGTGCAGCCAGAGGGACTGGCCCCCGCTGGAAGGCCTGACTCGCCGGGAGGCCTCACACGCCCTTTCCCTGCGCCTTTGGTACGGCCATCGCCTTGGCTCTCAGGCTCCTGGGCAGACACCCCATCTTCTCTTCCATCAAGAGGAGGGAAGAGGCTCTGGTGTGTGGGCCTAGGGGGCAGCCCTGGTCGCAGAGCTGTTAGTGATAGAGAAGCTGGAGGAGCCAGAACCCATCCTGGGGGGACAACGCCCACATCCCAGATGCCGTGGAGGGGGCTCAGCAGCCTCAGGCCTCTGAGAGCTCTGAGTTCTGTTCTCAAGTGACTGAGATCAGCCTGGAGCCAAGGTTTGCAGCATCTGTGCTGTGTGCCTGCTCAGGAGGGTGGCCCTCAGGACAGCAGGCAAAAGGCAATGTAGACGTGCGGACACCGGAGACAGTGGGGCTGCCAGGTCCTGCGCAGGAAGCCGGGGGGGGGGGGTGCTGGGGAGAGTGGCTGAGGGTGGGGACGGGCACAGAGACCTTGGCAGGGCCTTGGGAGGCTGTGCCTTGGGTTCCATGAGACGGTGGATGCAGGACTAAAGCTTCTGGGAGGAGTCTCTTTACTCTTCTCCTCTGGGAGCTAAGTTGGAAGAAATCCGTAAATAACCCCCTTTTTGGCAAATTCAAGTTGAAGACCCCGCAGCAGCTGTGGTAGATGCGTTGCCAGCAGGGCGTTGCGGATCTCATTTTTAGGTGCAGCATCTGCTTCTCTCCATGACGAAGAATCGTGTTCTTGTCCTGTTCTAGGCGAAGCCCTTTGTGTTTGTGATCTCATCCCCATCCTGGGCCAAGGGTAACTTCAACCTCTACCCTCAGCCTTCAGACAAGTCTTCCCCCTCCCCAGGCCCTCCCTGAACCCTGCACTCCGCTTCCCCTCTGCACTAGCTCTTCCTCTCATCATACATTTCCTGAAAAAGTGACCAACATGTGCTGTCCTGCTTTTATTTCATTAGTTCTCCAGTCCACGACGATGTGTTTATGTTCCCACTGTCCACGTAGCCCCAGGTGGGCGATGCTTAATGGGCATCTACTATGTGCCACAAGCACAGCAGGTGTTGGATACGGTCAACTAGTCTCTGTCTGTGGGATCTTACTCCCATCTAGCAGGGCCAGCAGACATCGATGCAGGTGCCATAAACAATGTAGATCATGGGGAATAAGTGTAAAGAAGGCATGAGCCGTGGCACCACCAGAGCAAATAGCAGGCAGATCTGACCTGGTTATCAGGCCACGGACAGTGTCCTGCGGCCGCCTCATTGCTAAATGTAATAGATGCTTTACAGTTGTGTGATGACTGTCGGATTGCCCTTGAGGGAGGCTTGGAGGAGTGCTCAGAGGGGCAGCAGAAGAGCTGTAGCAGAAGGTACAGACACCTGAAGCCAAGGGGTGAGAAAGTTCTTAGAGGGAATCTTTGGGTGCTTTCTGACTAGAATGTCTTACTTCCCTTCTGTGGTTGGCTACCGTCTAGTCTTTGTTAGGGAAACGAAAACTGGACCTTTTTCGGTAAAGGCTTCCCTAATTGCTTCGCCCCATCCTGCCCGACCTACCCTGCTAAACAGCACTATGCACGTGCTCAGGATATTGGGCTGGGGTGTATTTCTCGTGTTTGCATTCCTTCCCCTCTCAGGAATGAGGGGAGCAAGGAACTGGGCAGGATGCGATTGATCAATCTTCTTATGCTCCCACCCTCCACTATCCCAGCACACACTTAGCCTTGCATTGAAGGGAGGGATGGATGGAGGGATGGTGGAGGGAGGGATAGATGGAGGGGTGAATGGGTGGATGATAGATAGAGGGATGGAGGGAGGGATGAATGAGTGGGTGGGTGGGTGGATGGAGGGATAGATGGATAGATGGATGGGTGGGTGGATAAAGGGAGGGATGGATAGATGGGTGGGTGTATGGGTGGGTGGATGGAGGGAGGTATGGATAGATGGGTGGGTGGATGGAGGGAGGGATGAAAGGATGGGTGGGTGGATGGGTGGGTGGATGGAGGGAGGTATGGATAGATGGGTGGGTGGATGGAGGGAGGGATGGAAGGATGGGTGGGTGAATGGGTGGGTGGATGGAGGGAGGGATGGAAGGATGGGTGGGTGAATGGGTGGGTAGATGGAGGGAGGGATGAGCAGATGCCTCTGAAGTCCTGTGCCTTCCTGAAGAGGCAGTGAAATGTTGTGGAAGGAACAAGGGCAAAGACTTGGAAGACCTGAGTTGGGTTCCAGCCAAGTCGCTAGGAGTTGTGTTATTGTTTGCATTTTTCTTTACACCCTCGTGCCCGTTTCCTACTGGGTGAAATGAGGAAATTCGAAGGTTTGATTTCTAAGGCTCCTCCGTACCCTAAATTCCTATTTATTCTCCATCTCATCAAGGGAGATAAGACCTCCTCTTGGGTGGAATGTTCTGTCAGAATGTTCTCTTTCCTCACTGTCCAGCGGGCGGCCAGCAACTGCATGCGAGAGCACGGTTCTATGAAGACAGGATGAGGAGGTGTTCGCCTCCTGCAGTGAAGTCACTGTTTAGTGGAAAAGGTAAGTTTGGGCACCTGCTAGGTCAGGAATGGTGAAGAGGAAGGGCTGCTTCCCTGATCGCCTTTGCTCCCAGAAGCCAAGGCAAATGTCATCTTACCCTATACCCACCGCTTCCGATTTTCTTAAGAGAAGATGTGGCATCTCCCAGCTCAGCACCTCTGCACAGAGGGTTCTGCTCTCTTTGGGAGATGATTCTAACCTTTAAGGACCTGCCCTGGTTGCTACGACTAGAATCTAACCCGACAACAGACTTTCTGGCTTTCTTTTTTAAAGGTCCTGTCATTTTCATCACCTCCTCTCTGCTTGTCTCACCACTCCCTCCCTCAGCTTCTCCCTCCTTCCTAAGCTGATATGAGTCTAAGTGATGCTGTGTCACAGACTACCGAGCTGTGTCCGCTGGAAATGGACCATGATTAAGGAGAGAGGGAGCCCAGCCTCGCCTGCCCTCACACTCACAGCGGAAGTCTTGGCGATTCATAGCATCTCTTCCTTCTCTCCTTCCTGGTGAGAAGAGGCCCACCTCTCACCATGCGGGTCCTCAGCCCACGGGAACAAGTGGGGGTGTCATGAGAGTGGCTGCAAGGGGTGACCCTTTGGGGTTAGAATAGAAGCAGGAGCAGGCCTGCCTGGTTAGCCACATTGGCACAATAAAAGCTTTTCTATAAGAGAGGTGTCCCTTGAGGCCCATTTCAGTTCTGATGCACGGGTGGCTGCAGCATGTCTTTATTTGTCCTATCCACCCCCAAATATTTCATCAATCCTAGAAGAGTGGAAGGCGTTTGCAGAGTGTGCCCCTGAAAGGGCCCTGGGTCAGGCACATTTGCCCAAGGTGAGTGCTCAGTGCCCTTGGCCAGCCCACTCTCCCCTCGCCTCTTGTGTGGGCATCACGGGTGCACGCTGTTTTTGTCTGTGTTCGTCCTGCAGAGCTCTCAGGGCCAGTCGCATACTGACTGTCTTGCTCCTTCCAGCTGGCCGCCCTTGGTAGGAAGGCCCCCGGGAGTTGGGGTGGAGGAGTGGCTGAGCCCTTATGAGGAGCCCGGGCAGGACTCTGCCGCCTGAACATCTGAGCATCTGGTGTGCGAGGCAGGGCCCAGGCACCGGGGCCTCCTTCCCAGGCCCAGCTGCCCCTGGACCTGCGGAATGCGGCGGGAATTGGTGAGGAGTCAGGGCTTGGGATGGTTAGCTACTAAGGATGGCACTGGTGGGTAGAATGGCAAAACCCACTCGCAGACATAGGAGAGCCCAGAAACTGAACACCCATGAATACCCCAGGGAGCTGAAGGTCCCATTTCTCTACGTATTTCTGATTTGGTACCTTTTCTGTGCTATTGCCTTGAACTCATCTGGCAACACAGTATCCTTGTCAATGTCATACAGAACCTGGGGGCCTATAACCACACCACCCTAACTCTGAGGTGCCCCCTGGCCCCAGACACCCTGCTGTGTACCTGGATTTTGAGGGGACTCATATGTAAGTTCACTAAAGAGCACCCCCTCGACTCAGTCTACCCTCCTGTGTCTCACCTCCGCCTCCCTTCACAGGTAACAGTGAGGTTAGAGAGAGCAGTTGCATAAGAATCGATGTGGTTCCCACCTTCTTTTGCTCTTTCATTTCACGGCAGTTTCTACTTTGGTTTGGAGTTAGGGACTTTTGACCCACGACAAAGGTTCCTTGTGCCCGTGAGGTTGGGAACCATGGCTGCCCTTCTCCAGGAGATATGGTGGTCCTGGTTCTCTGTGACCTTGAGCAGAGGTTGTAGTACCTGTGAGGCTCTCTGTGACCTTGAGCAGAGGTTGTAGTACCTGTGAGGCTCTCTGTGACCTTGAGCAGAGTTTGTAGTGCCTGTGAGGCTCTCTGTGACCTTGAGCAGAGGTTGTATGTAGTACCTGTGAGGCTCTCTGTGACCTTGAGCAGAGGTTGTAGTACATGTGAGGCTCTCTGTGACCTTGAGCAGAGGTTGTAGTACTTATGAGGCCCAGACCCTTATTCCAAAGTGCCTGCTGGATACCTCTGCTGCTGATTCATCCTTGAATCTCCTTCCTGTATTGCTCACATTCAATCAACACCAAGTGCTGTCGATTCTACTGTGTAAACACCTCCTCGATCAGCCCCCGCCCGCTCATCTCTACAGCCACAGCTGTAGCTCAGATCTCATGGTGTCCCCCCAGGATGATGGCCTCTTCTCCTCTATCTGCTCTCCCCACCTTCATTCCAGCCCTATACCTCACCGCCTTGCCTTTAGGGCTCTTTCCCAGACCTGATGTCACTGCCCTGCCGAAAACCTTCCGTGGCTCTCCATCACCTTCAGTGAGCTGCCCAAGGGCCTTCCCAACTTGCCTTCAGTCTACCTTTCTGGACTCATCTTCTGGAATTCTCCCTTTCCCATCCTGGACTCTAGCATGCTGAACTCTTACATCCCCTCAAGACCTTTGTTTTCGTACACCCTGTCCTCCACCTGCCTCCTTCTGCCCATCTCCCTGCCTGGCTACCACTTACCCTTCCTCCCGACCGAGGCGTGTTCTCCCTTCTCCGTGGAGCGTCCCCATGTGCCCAGGAGTTAGAGCACCTTTCTCTGGGCTGCTGTAGCGCATCGCTCACACCTCGGTCACTTACACTGATCATACTGATCTATAATTACCTGTACACATGCTCACTGAATACCCAGCTCCTTGTGCAGGACCCAAGCTCCTAGCACGACGATTGGCATAAACTGTAGGTGCTCAACAAATTATACTGAATAGATGTCAGAAGTTTGCAAGCCGAGAGTGAAGGGTGTGTGGGTCAGGGGCCCTTAAGGAGCCCTGAGGAGACTGCATTGTGTCTCCCGATATCCCCAATGGCCACTGTCTGTGATTTTCAGGGACTCCCCTGGTGAGAAATGTTTATTTCTGCTTTCTTCTCATGTGCATACATTCATGAGTCCGAGGAAAGCCTTTGTGTGTGTGTGTGTGTGTGTCTGTTCCTGCTGTAGATAGCATCACCGTCACTGACGGCGGCCAGCCTGTGCAGAGCTGCCCTGCTCCTTCTCCCGGTGCCTCTGTCTCACGGACTCGGACACGCCGGGTCTCTGGCCCACTTCGTGCAGGTCTGTGCGTGTCCGCGTGCTGGGCTGGAAAATGTGATCAGAGAGCGCAGTGCCTGGCCAGTTCCTGATCAGCCACCCGCGGAGGGAGGCTGCTGTGTTTTTGTGGCTGGAGCCGGGAGAAAACTCCCATGTGGCTCATGAAGCAGGAGTTCGCCTCAGCTGCCCTGGGAACATGGCATTTAGCTGGCTTTTATTTGGCGTGCAATGTTTTGTCCAACTCTAATGCATGGCTTTATGTGTTTAGCTTGTGTGCAAAGTTTATTCTCATAAACGGCTTATATTCTGTCTAGAGGGACTGTGAGTCCTGGCTGGGGTCTGTGAGCAGCGTGTAATATAATTCTTGTGTTTTATTAACCATAATCGCCAGAAGTCTCCCGCCACAAATATATCTGCATAGCAGTTTTTCTGAATTTCTAATTATTTTAACATTCAACATAAACTGGACAGGAAATTCATTTCCATGCGGTTGAGCTCTTTGTTCTCTCTAAGCTGAGAGCAGGGCACCTGCTGTGTGACCAGGTCCAGGGCAGCAAGAGGCTGTTCTTGGACTTCTGCCGCCAGGCGTGGCCTCCGGAGCACCGTGATTGAAGAGGTTTGCAGGAGCTCCGTCCCGTTCACCTTCCACCTTCGCTGGGACCGACCATGGGCCGATGAGAACGGACGGAACACTCCCCACCACCAAGTGTAGACTGTCAGGCCCAGTTGTTGCCGGCTCTTTTTTTTTTTTTTTTTTAATTCGTTGTTGTTTCTCTGTCTATTCCTTTAATAGGTGATAAAATTGATTAAATCTCTGGCTGTAGATGACTTCAGAATATTAGTTGAGATGATATTGATTTTTTTCTCTTTATGAAGCTTTTCTGTAAAGCAAGCACCTGCCGACTTTCAATTATAAACTTTGGTTAAATTATGAACCTTTTAGCCTTGCATCAGAAGTGGAATCTGGAACCTGATTTGCTGGATCAAACCGCATTAGTTGTGTTATGTTATTCTCTAAAAACACATTTCAGAGAAATAACTCCAATCTGTGTTGCATTTTATAGAGGACAATAATTGAATGGTGGCTGTTTGTAATTTTAGCAATCTCTTAACCTTAATCATATTTAATGGCTTTTCTCTCCAGGCTAACGGGGGAGAGGAAACAGGTTCCAGCTCCGAGTGTGACGGCGGCGGTCACGCACCCGGTCCTTGGCAGCCCTGCACATGCTTCCTCTCGGAATTGTTGGTTCGGGACAATCATTCAGCAGGGAATTACTTTCTCATCTATGAAATAAATGAGATGTTAAACTAGTTTTCTGCTTCCTGTGGTACAAATGTATCAGCGTGCAGCCCCGTGCAGCGAGGAAACAAAGGCCCAGGGCCTCCGGCGATGGTGCCCGCAGCTGGAGAGGGGCCGGGCGCTGTGGCCGGTGCGGCCCAGGGCGGGGAGACTGAGTGAAATGAGCTGGAAAGGAGAGAGGCAGGGTGCTCCCCAGGTGCGGGGGGCGCTCCCCCCTGGGCACAGCAGAGCCAGAGGGAAGCAGCTCTCCAATGGAGGTGGGAGGGGGTGCCTCCGGGGCCTCTGGGCTGCCACCTCCTTCCCGTGGAGAACAAAGGACTGACTGGCTGCCTGTGACTCGTGGATTTATCCCCTTCTCATGGGCTTCAGACTCATTCCCACCTGGGATCCCACTGGCGGTGACAGCCTGCTAGGACACTGGAAAAAGGTGGGAGGGAGCCCGTCCATTTCAGAGATGGGGAGGTCGAGCACCCAGGAAGGGGAGATGATAACCCCTATCGAGTTAAGGCTAAAGCGGCATGAGAACTCCAGTGTGCAGAGGGAGTGTAGTCTGAAGATCCAGGAGCCCTGGTCCGGAGGGGGGCCCGCTGCTGCTGCTGCTGCTGCAAGGCAGCCTGGGTGCGGGAGACACGCCCCTGTTCCGGGCCTTCTCCTCAGGGGCCACCTTTGGCGACCTCAGCTCCTGGCTCGGAGGACCTGGCGGGGTCTGGTTTTCTTACAGGGCCTGCTCGGAAGGTGGGCTTCCTCCTCGGCGCCCTCCTGGCCACCTGGTTGCTGGCCCTGCCAGGCACTGCAGAGTCCCTGTGGAAACAGGGTCCCTGGGGCCTGCCGGTCCTCTTTGGGGAGGAGGAGGTAGAAGACTGTGCTGTGCTTCCTAAGCATCTGATCTGCCCCAGGGTGGGAGGCCTCCCGAACCAACAGCAAGAGGTGGGGTGTTCTGTTTGCTTGTTTGTTTGTTGTTTTGAGCGCCTATTAAATGCCTTACATTGTGCCAGGAACGGTTAAGTCCATGGTCTTAGCTGACCCTGACAGTGAACCTGCGAGGTAGCTATCATCTGCCCGTTTTATTAGTGACGACACTGAGACCAGAGAGTGTGGTACCCAGCCAAAACTCACACCCAAAGCCAGCCCTACGCTTGGAATTCAAATCTACCTCACCGGGCTTCTGCTTCGTTTCCTTGGAGGAAACCTTATTTCGCCAACTAGCTAGGACTCTGATCATAGCTGCTCTGCTAGGCCTGTTAGTCAAGTATTTGTGTAATAACTTGATTTCCAGTTAACTGTAGGCTCCACAAGGGCCAGAAGCATGTCTTTCCTGGTCTTACCCTTGGTGTCCTCAATACGTGTTGAATGAAGGAATACGTTGTGCTGCCTACTAAGGCCCTGAGCTCTCAGCTCAACCTGCAAGAGAAGAATGGGTCTTGGGGGAGAGGAAGATTTTGTCTGCTCAGAGGCGTGCTGGGGCCCGAGAGGCTGTGTGACCCCCCCACTCGGTTCCAAAACCAGGTTCTGGGGTTCCGAAGCCCGTGCCTTGGGCCAGGCTGGCAGCTGGTGTCTCATTCTGGGGCTCCGTTTCACCCGAGACCCAGCTCTGCTGCGAGAACGGCTTTCACATTGCCAAGGCCTAGTGCATCGTTGCTAATTAGGAAATTGCCTTTGGAATTGAAATATGTTTCACAGATGAATTTATTGCACTCCTCGCCGAGGTGTGAGTCTCTCGTGCTTGTTGTGAGACAATCCCACCCGGAGGTGGCATATGGAGACACCAACATCTCTGCCGTCATAACATCCTCCGCGCTCAGCCACGCGCCAGTGCCTGGGTGCCTGCTCGCAGCTGGGCTGGCCGCTGGGGGGGTCGGGGACCTGGATCCGCCCACGGGGTTGGGGGGCAGCAGCGGCTCCCACTCCTCAGTTTAGTGCCCTCTGCTGGGTCCCTGCTCTGGCCAGGGTTCGGAGAGAGGCCTTCTAGAAGTAAAGCGGGCCCAAGCATATGCTGGGAGTTGAGCTGGAAACGCACATCCTCACTCGTGTTTATTTGAAGTAGCACCGTTCTCCCATTAACTGGGATGATATCTTGGCATGATCAGAGAGCAGTCCCTTAATGTGCCTAATGTACTTGAAAATTTTTGAAACCATTTAAAAAAAAATCACCAGCAAATGGGAAAATGTAGGGTGGATGGGCCAAGAGGTCCTCCCTGCGCCATGATCAGGGATGATGTGTGAGCTGTTGGCCTGTGGCATAGACCCTGGGAAGCTGTCAGCTCAGAGGGTCTTTGTGGATGACAAGTTCTCATCTGTGAAGAAAGCATGGGTACAACTAAGGTCCAGACAAGATTGTTGCTACTCATGCTACTATTATTAATACAGCATTACAATTGCTATCTATTACTATATATATTATCTTTTAAGAAATAACCTAGGTTTTTAAAAAAAATCTTTATTGTTGAAAGTATTACATATGTCCCCTTTTTTTCTCCCCTTGACCCCTTCTAGCCTGTCCCGCCTCCTCCACCCCCCCACTCCCCGCCTCAGGGCTCCACCACCCTATTGCCTGTGTGCATGGGTTATGCACATATGCAGACAAGGTCTTTGGTTGATCTCTTTCCATCCACCCAGCCACCCACCCCTGCCTTTCGTCTGAGCTTGGACAGTCTGTTCCATGCTTCTATGTCTCTGGGTCTGTTTTGTTCATCAGTTTATTTTGTTCATTAGATTCCACATATGAGTGAGATCATGTGATTTGTGTCTTTCTCTAACTGGCTTATTTCGCTTAGCATGATACTCTCCAGGTCCCTCCATGCTATCTCAAAGGGTAAGAGATCCTTCTTTTTTACAGCTGCACAGTACTCCATGGTGAATGTACCACAGCTTTTTAACCCACTCCTCTCCTGATGGGCACTGGGCTGCCTTCCCAGCAGCCCCTAAGCTAAAGGGAAGAGAATGACCTCAGGAAGGCCAAGCATTTACCCCAGGTGACGCAGCTAGATGTGGTGAGCTGGGTTTTAACTTAGATTTGTTGAACCCCCAGCCCATGTTCTTTTGTGGAGGGATAGACCCTGGGGGAAGAGTGTGTGGTGAGAGGGCATGAAGACCAGGCCAGCGCGAGGGGCCGAGCTAAGCAGTGGCCTTGCACAGCTTCTGCGGCTGTTGGCCATGGCGACTCCACTCTCTCTGGGCCTTCCCGTCCACTCCTGTATGCTTCCTGGCACACTCCCCTCAGTAAATGTTTGCGTGAATGAATATCTGCCCGAACAAAGTGGTTTAACATCAGCGCTGCCCTCCGAGGCCTCCCCGGGGCAGGGAGAGTAAGCGGAGGTGCAGGGCCAGGCACTCAGAG
Source organism: Myotis myotis (assembly GCF_014108235.1). Taxonomy (NCBI): domain Eukaryota; kingdom Metazoa; phylum Chordata; class Mammalia; order Chiroptera; family Vespertilionidae; genus Myotis; species Myotis myotis. The sequence goes on from NW_023416314.1 coordinate 4,284,728, forward strand.
CCGCCGCTGGAGGCCGGAGGAGACACCCGTGCCAGGCGCTTCCCGCGAGGACTCCTGGAGGAAGCAGCAGCTCCGTGCCCAGTCTGGCAAGAGATCTTTCTCACTCTTCCTGCCCTTCCTCCTCCCACCCTCCCCCAGGAACCGGGGGTCTTACCTCATACCTGGCATTAACCAAGGGCAGAAGGCAGGCAGTGTAGCCCGAGTCACCTGGCTCCCCCAGAGGCCGGCCCCCCGCATTTTCTTGGTTCTGGGCCTCTTTCCTAAGGCAGGTGCCCTGCTCCTGCTGCGGGCCTCGCACAGGGGGCTCGGTCAGTGCCCTGGCTCAGCCACACCCCAAACCTGTTCCCACGGGCCCTCCACGCCCCTCAACCCGTGGGGCGAAGTGGGGGGTCAGAAGCGTTCCCAGAGAGACAGCTGCCTTCGCTCCAGCCCTAGGTGCTGCCAGGCCTCCGCAAGCATTAGCACTGCATTTGTCTCCTCACCTGGGAGCGCGCTCCTGTGTGTGTGTGTGTGTGTGTGTGTGTGTGCGCGTGCACTCTCCCATCTGATAGCGAAGAGAAATATTAAAGAAAGCAATCAGCGCCCTCCTCCCCATCAGGAGTACAAATAACTTTGCTATCTGGTGAGCTAATGGCCTGCCTTCCCCTCCCCCGCTAACGAGCTCTTTCCGAGCTGCCTCCCGCGCTCCTAATTGTTTTTAAATGTCTGTGCTAACCGCTTCACGCAGAGAGCATCCATCTGCGTGCGGGGAACTGGAGCCACGCTGCCGCTCAGGACGACACATGTTTGCAGTAATTAAAAACATGCTTAAGAGGACCAGCCCTCTGCTTCCAAGACTTGGCTGCAAGGGTGAGGGCTGGGCCGTTTCCAGCCGCTGCTGGCCTAACGGCTTGGCCGCTGAGCCCGCGTCCTCCTGCTCCGTGGCTCTGGCTCTCGGCAGGGCTGTGCTGCTGACAGTGGTCTCCAGCCCCGCAGGCAGGGGCGCCCTCTGCAGGTGGTGCTCCTTCCCCACCCCCTGTGCTGGTGTGAGGCCCGCACAGGGCCAGCGCCCAGCGCTCAGGGCCCCGGAAGCCCTCAGTGAGCTGCTCGTGACCTGCCATCGCCGGGCTCGCCCAACCATGTGCGAGGCAGGCCTGTGGCTGGGACCAGGGCCGGCGGAAGGACACTGGGTGAACGAACACTTAGTGGTTCCTTTGGTCCTTGGTGTCCCTGGGGTCTCGGGAGGGAAGAGGCTCTCGATGTGTCCTCTGTAAGCAGGTGGCTGTGTTGTGCGCTGGAAAGTGTGGCGGGAGCTGGAGGGACCGGGAGCCACGGGTGAGGCAGGAGATGCGGTGAAACCCGAGCTGCGTTCTGCGTCTGTAAGTTCTGATGACTGTTGCCCGGATGCCTGGCAGAGAAAGGCAGTCCTGTGCCGCGTGAGGACATTTCTGTCCCTGGGCCGCATGACGACGGGGTCCCACAAGATTATAGTGCAGCTGGAGAACTCTGGCTCAGTGGCTGTGGCCGGCATAGCAACAGGGCACAGCGGTGGCACGAGGTGGAGAGGGGATGGCTTTGGCCTCGGCGTGATGAGGACGACCGAGGAGCCCTAGCCACGGCTCCTGGGAATGGGCGGACGGGGAGTGGCGGGAGCTGGCACAGCCACGCACGGCTGCAGGGGAGGCCAGAGCAAGGAGCCCGCAGGGCGGGGTGAGCCCCTCAGGAAAACTCCCAGGGGAGCGTTAGCAGGAGCCTGGCCAGGCCTCAAGGAGCTCCTTAAAGTTGGGAAACGTGGCCCCAGCACGGACAGGTTTTCATTCACAGAGAGGAGTGTGCAAGGTGCAGCATCTGCTTACAAGCACATCTGTGAGGAGGAAAACAAGCAGACCAAACAGGGTGCTGGACACGTTCCTGAAAACAGTGACGGCCCCTCACACAGAGCCCCGGCAGGTCCTGGGCCCGATTCCAGGAGCAGGCATGGCTGTCGCGGGATGAGGCTCCCTGAGAGCCGCTGCCCGACGGCCTTCCCGGGGACAAGCTGTGGCGGCGAGGACGTGATACTGACCGCCCTGCGCTGTGCAGCCTGGGCCACTGTGTGAGCCTTCGCTTTTAACACAACGCTTAAAAAGTAAAACGAAGGAAGATATTTTAAGAATAGAAAAAGCCTTATAGAATAAGGATATAAAGAAAGAAAATACTTTTGTACAGCTGTGAAACGTGTTTGAGTTTTAAGCCGTGCTCTTACAACAGAGATGAAAAGTTAAAAAAAAAATGAGTAAGTTTATAAAGTAAAAAGGTTACAGTACGCTAAGGCTACCTTACGATGAAGAGAAACACGTAGAACTAGCTTGAGTGCAGCCTGGGACAGTGTCTGTGAAGTCCCAGCAGTGCACAGCGAGGCTCCACCCTCACACTCACTCCCTGCCCCACTCCCCCACCCAGCGACTTCCAGTGCTGTGAGCTCCATGCAGGGTAAGTGCCCTAGACAGGAGTGATGCTTTTTACCTTTCATGCCACATGTTTACTGTCCCCGTTCTATGTTTAGATACACAAATACTTACCCTTGTGTCACCATTCTCTACAGTATCGAGTGCAGTCACTGCTGTCCGGGTTAGTGCCCCGGCGCAGTGGGCCGGGCCGGGCTGTGCAGCCCGGGTGTGCAGTAGGCTGACCACGTAGCTCCGTGTAAGTGCCCTCTGCGACGTTCCCTGCGATGCAATTGCCCGACCTCGTGTTTCTCGGAACTTATCTGTGCCATGTGACGCCGACTGCGAACGCTTCCCTGGGAAGGAAAGGAGAGGGAGAGCAGAAACTCGAGAGCCTGCGGTTCACTAGGTAGATGGCAGCGGACAAGAGTAAGACGGGCAGAACGTGCTGAGGATGAAGCAGGGGTAGATACGGGATCGCAGGCATGCCTGTCCGTCCTTGAGCCAGAGAGCCAGGAAGAGGTCAAGGACATCATCCATGGACGCTCTGTCCCGTGGGGCTGGGCTGGGCTGACTCCTGCCCAAGGGGCTCATGCTTCTGGCGAGAAGAGCGAGGACAGCCCTCAGAGCAGGCAGTGTCCGGCTCAGCGAGCAGTTGGCGCCTGGCGTAGCGAGAGCAAGGCCCCTGACATGCCTGCGAGCGGACCCCAGCACTGGCTCCACCCCCAAGCTGCTCCTGGCCCAGCCTGGCTAGCAGAAAGCGGGACCTGCTGGGGGACTTCCCTCCGCTCTGGACTCCAGGCTCAGAAAATTCCTTCCAGCCACAACTGTGCACCCTCCCCCGCTCCCCCGCCGGATGGGAAGGAGGGGTGTGTGTGAGGGTGCATAAAAACATAGATAAGTTCTCACAAACACATTTAGCCTACCAGACCTAACTTCCCGTGGGATTAAGATATGCACCAGCTTCCAACAAAAATTGAACCTTGGTCCTTGTTTAAGCTTAAGCTGCATGAAAACCTTGCATCCCCCAGGTCTCTAGCAACCAGGAAATAAATAACTAACTGCAAGGAGAAGCAGAATTCACAGAGCAGAGCTCTGAAGCGGTCTGTTGCCGGGAGGAATTATACCCCGTCCTCTGCGCAGGAGGTGAAGTTCACGCAGAGAAGCAAACCCAGCCACTCCCACCCGGCTCCCTTTAACCAGCTCATTATGCGTGAACCTGAGAGACAATACCTGGTATGTTTTAACGAGAACCACACTCATCACCTCAGGAAAGTCGTATTAACATAATCTCTGGGAAAGAACAATGGGGGAGAAATGGTAGTCGTTGTTGATGGAACAGGTAAGTTTCAGTAGCATGATCTGTTGAATATTCATACGATATTGTTTTTGACATTTAAGAACTCAATTATCCGGTGACTAATCAGTCTTTTACAGGATGTTATTTTTGTGACTAGAACGGAAATACTGATAAGCCCCGAGAGGGCACGGTGCTCAGATGGCTTCATTAGTATTTTCCGACCCTGGCTTCCCTGGCACGCATGTCCAGGGGAATTTATCCCTGTGACAGTGAGGGGCCGAGGGCCTGGCTGGAGTCAGCGAGTGCGTGGAGCCCAGATGCTGTGCCGATTGATTCTCTCTGGTGATTTTTTTCGGCTAGTGAGGGGCAGCCAGGACTGTGAGGAGCCCAAAGCTTTGTGCGCAGAATCAGCTCCTGGCTGTCACAGCCACTGTGAGGGTGGGGTGCCTGCCAGTCCTCACCCCACCCCACCCCCCTCCTTGGGCAGTGGCTGTCTGTGGGCAAGGCTGCTTGTGGCTGGAACAGTGTATTAAGCCTATTTTGGAACGTGTCCATGCTAACTTTCTCCAGCAGCAAGGGCCCTGTGGTGAATTAGAGATGTTGCTATACGTTCTTTTCTACTCCGTCCATTGAGACTAACTCTATTGCTCCTCCTCGAACCTGGGCTGGTCTCAGTGATTTTCTTGACTAATAGAATGTAGAAGAGATGACAACCTGGAAGTTTCGAGACCAGGCTGGAAGAAACCTCGCAGGTTTTTTAAAGAACATTTGTTTCTAAAACTCAGCCACCAAGAAGTCCAAGCCAGTCCAGTGGCGAGGTCCACAGGGGAGGAGCCCAGGCCCCTGGGGGGGGGCAGTCCTAGTCGAGCTCCCAGCTACAGGCATCTTAAGAATGAGCCCTCCAGCCCCCCTCAGGCTGTCCCTGTGGAAACCACGTGAGTCAGAGACCGACCACCCCACCACACCCTGCCCAGGTGGCAGGTTTTTGAGCCAAATCATTGTTTTTGCTTTAAGTTACTATGTCTGGGGAGGCTTGTTATGTACCAATAGGTGACCAGAGGCCCCCCGCCAGTCAACAACAGTTGCTCAGTGAATTGGGAGCCAGACGCCAGGTTCTCATTCTAGCTGGGCTGCTAGTAGCTCTAACCTCGTGGCAAACACCTCCCCTCTCTCCTGAGGCTGCCCGGCCTAAAGGAAGGCATTTATGCTTCAGGGCCAAAGAAATCTAAGTTCCAATCCTCGACCTGGCACTTATTCGTGACTTGGGGCAACCGTTTAAGCCTTCCAGGCTTTTTCTTGTGTGCTGAGCAGGCACAGCAGCTCCCACCGGCAGGGTTATGTTGACACCTGGTGCCTGGCAATGCCTTAGTGTGTGCTGCGTGGTGGCCCCGTCCTCATCCGCAAAGTGAAGGGGGCGGTGGGGAGCCCTTGAACTCTGGAGTTGGCTCGTCCGGCTCCCAGCTGAGGCTGCTGTTGGCGCAGAGGGCATCTCTGTCTGAAGGAGAGAAAGGCAGATGCAGCCCGTGGGTGACGCAAGCAGGTGTGCCCTGTGCCACTAGACAGATGCCCCGCCCTCATGGGGGGCCCTCCCGGGGCTCATCCCGGTGAGCCCAGCACAGGTTGGATTTCAACCCCTCGCCTAGTGCCTGTGGCCACCGGACGACCTGCACCCACCCAGACTAGGGTTTTGTTTTGGTTTTATTTTATAACAGGAACTAACTTTAAATTAGAATTGTATCCTCCCGGTTTCCATATCAGACCAGCGCTGCTCTCTCACGGACTGCTGTGAGAAATCAATGAGCAAACATGTGAAGTGCCCAGCAGGGTGCCTGGCACACAGGTACGCAGTGTTATTTTCTTTTCCCTCCCCACACAAAGTAATTTTTTTTCTTTAAATTTTCCGACAACCCCAGGAGTGGGTGAAGGAAGAGAGGAGCTGGCAGTAATGCCAACGGCTGCAGATAAGCTAATGACGGTGGTGGGAAGAAGGGCAGCGACACACTGGAATGGTGTGAGGGTTTCCGGGAAACTCCATTTTCTATTACTCTACAGTTCCATGACCTATTCGTTAATCTTGAACCCCAATAGCGCTAATTATTGCCAATCATTGGCATCATTTCCATAGTCAGGGGTAGGTGCTGGCTGGCTGATCCAGTACAAGAATTCATGCACGGGTAGATGGCCAAAGATAGGTACCCTCCTCAGGGCCCCGAAGGCCATAATTATTTCTTTACTGTCATCCTTTATCTAATTTTATAAAAGTATCTGCTAAATTGTCTCCTCCCCCTACTCCAGACCATGAGATCTTGGGAGGTAGTGCCTATGTCTTTCATCCTCATACCCCAGCACCTGGCAGGGCGCTGGGCACATCATGGGACTCGGTGAATGCTTTCTTCATGCCGTTTATTAGGCGACATAAATGTGCAAGTAATGTTATGTTATGTAAATTATCATCGACTCCTGAGGACATCTCTGTGTATGGGAAAGAGGAAAACATTTGCTGAACCTGATATATGTACCAGGAATTCTTCTAGGGACTTTACCACATCAGTTAATCTTTTAAACAAGTTTGTGAGTGCTGTTATACTCACTTTAGAGATAGAAATAAGGAGGCTGACAAAAATTAAACAGCCTATCCAGATCTACATAACTTATGGTCGCATAGTTGAGATTTAAATCTAGATTTGTCTTACTGTGAAGTCCTTGAACTTTCAACTATACCATACACCTTCCTCAGGAGAAAGCAGAGACTGGGCGTCCCAGGGAACACAAGGTGAGAAAGCAGGAGTTCAGGGAAAGAGACAGGTAAGACATTCAGTCACCAAATATTTATGAAGGCCCACTTCATAAATGCCAGACAATATTCTAGCACCCTTGTCACATGGGGTATATCAATGAATGCACTGGACAATCTTCCTTTCTCGAGTTTACAATCCACGAGTGGTATCACCCAAGAGCAAAGCTGAGAGTCAGGGCCAGGGTGGCTATTGCAGGTCCTGGCCGACCATCTGCCAGAGTCCCCGGGCAGAACTGGAGGTGGAGGGTACAGGCTCGCAGGAAAGAGCTGCTGGGACCCTGGCTCAGGCAAGGAAGCAGCCACCTCTGGATCATCAGTAGGAAATGTGGCTTCTGGAACTTGTCCCCATTGGATAAGAGAGAAATCAGGACTTGACATCTAGAGCACAGAAACTGATACAAGGGAGGGAGAGACCAAGCCATTGCTGAGAGATAGGCCAGCCTCCCCCTGTTTGTCTATCTGCAGGCTTCTCTGGAGCAGAGGGAAGCCTGCAGATGGACTTAAGCAAAATTACGGAGCCAGGCAAAATACTTCATTTCAGAAGCTTCCAGAACATGCGACCTCTCTACTGCTTGAGGGTAGCCATTAGCAGCCACAGTCTCACACTGGCATTTGGATCAACTTCCCATTGACCGTCTCTACCTTGAGCGACCTAAGCCGCTTGGGATGTGAAGGGTACATTCGCTCTGGGATCAGGCTGAGGGTCTCTGCTCAGGATCTAGCGCGAGCAAACCATCCGGAAGTACGGTCAGTTCCTGATGACCTGAATGGAGGTTGTCTTCGCAGTCTCTCTTGGGCTTAGGTAAGGTAAAATAATGGAAAACCTAAAAACCATTTACATCTGGCCTTGGAATGGAGTATGTTATTTTTTCAGTAGGTTTACTTTGATGTTTGATTTAAGATGATATTAACATTCAGTAGCTTTCCCCAAGCACACGTCAGCTGGGTAGTGGGCAGAAGAAGGTGGGAAGCAGGGGCTCTGAGGTGCTGGGAGGAGGTGGCAGCTGACCCCCGGTTTGTTGACTGTGTCCAGTTCAAAGTGTTGGCATTTCTCTAGGGTGCTTGGCGAGGTCAATATTTCAGATTCAACTCAACCAGTTTTTCAATGTGTCAGACACTGTGACAAGCACTTTAACATCTCCATTTCCTTAATCTGCCCAGGCCTCATAATGTATGTATTATTATCCCCAAATTGCAGAAGAGGAAATTGGATCTATGCTAGCAAATCACGGAGCCAAGACTGGAGCCGGGCTTTAAAAGCCCGCTACCCTCCCCACGTCTGCTCAGATGCGAGGCTCCATCCGCTGAGCCGAGTTCAGTGAGCGCCTGAGCGTGTCACCAGAGACATGGAGATGAAGAAGGCTGTGCTTCAGGATGTCGGGCGAGGCACCAAAGCTTGCCTGCCTTCTAACATTCAGATGAAAGTGAGATAAATGCCATGCATTAATCACAGAGAATTTTAAACAAGTCCCGCGGTGGCTTCCATCCAGAGGTTGTATCTGCTTTGGGGAAGGAGGTGGGAAGTGGGGTAGGTGGCTGACACATGCAGGCAGGTGTGTCCGTGTCTTGTCATCATCGTTCAGGCAAGTGCAGATCCTGTCGCCTCCCTGCCCCGAAGACCTCAAACTGCCCTATGCCCGTTTTTACTTATAGATCCCAGGACAGGTTTGGTCTCTCCCTCCATCAGGGCAGCTGAGAAGACAGAAGAGGTTGGACGATGCTGCCTGGCCTTCCTCGTAACGGCCAAACTGCTTTTCATTTTGCTCTGGAATCGCTCCCGCCAGCCCTGCTGACTTCATTACAGTCCTCACAGCCACAGAGAGGGGGAGGGAGCCTGCAGCCCAAGCACCGCTAACCTCTCTCCGGGGCACCTTCTTCTTTCTGAAGAGAAACCAGTGGCGGTTTGGGCCTCTCTGTAGAAGCCACTCTGTCTTGGATACCATTTCCTGGGCTGTGGAAGTCAGCAGCGACCGCGGCCTTTACAGTAACTGCCAAGCCTAATAGCATCTTGTGATGAGGTTTTACTGTAAACAGCGGAGAGGGTGGAGGGCAGCGAGGCCCCGCGTCCTGCTGGCATCCAGTGCTTTGTCCCATCTCAGAAATAACGCAACTCACGTGGGCTTCTTTACCAGCGTGTACACTGCTCCGTGTGCGAGGGTCCTGGGATTAATACCAATGTCACCTGCTGAGTTTATTGTGCTTCTCACTATTTTTCTTTCTTTCTGTTTTTTGCGAGGAGGCAGGGGAGAGAAGGAGGGACTTGTGAAGGCCTTTGATGATGAGCGGACCCTGGCCACAGAGAATGCCTTCCAGAATGCTCATTCTCCCAGCAGGCCCTGCTTTCCTCTGCTCTGGGCCTCCTGCAGTTTCCGGTAGAATGTCAATGGCCGCTGGAGACAAAGCCAGTGCAGATCTAAATCTTAAGGTTTCAGGGTAGCTGGGACCCCCAAAGGCCTCACCTTCTGGACCCTTCCACCAGCCCGAGAGCCCTGTCAGCTGGGCCTGGAGCTGGCACGGTGCCTCAGCTGCCGGACGGGCAGAAGGCTGATCAGAAAGGGAGGAGAAGAGCTGGGCTGCAAATAGCTGACCGCCCCTACCAAGCTCAGGGCTGCCAGCTCTGGGCACTGCCTTTTCCCAGAGCCCTGCTAAAGGAGGGGAGGGGGAAGATGCTGGCTAGGGCAAGCCTGTCACTCAGTTCTCCACAATGCAGCTTGCATTTGAATGGTGGCTGTGTTCTGTATGCTCTCCACCATCCCCTGCCCCTACCTCATTTAACTCACATCATCCAGAGGAGAGAAGCAAGGACACTCCTCTCTGTCGGCAGGGAACCAGGACCAGTAGGCAGGGATGTGGTGTGCAGGTGCTTTAGTGACTCAGCTATCTTGTCTGCCCTCCCGCCCACTGCTGTTTGTGCTGCTGAAGGCCCCGTGGTGCAGGAACGCTGGGGAAATGCCTACTGTGTGTGCAAGTGGCCATGGAAGCAGGCAGCCAGTCACCAGATCGCCGCCTGATCCAGGCCTGTGCGTCGGCCACAGGAGCCGCAGGGCATGACTGGGGCTCATCACTCAGGCGAGTAGTGTAAGAGCCGCTGATGACGAGGATGAGATGATGATGATGATGATAGAAGCCGTCTTAGATTCTGAGGCATTTATCTTCCTTGCGTCTTTCTTATCTTTGCTTCTTTTGAAACTCCCGTCATACTGGGAAGATGGAGAGCATCTACTAGTATCTTCATTGTTTGCATGTGGAGAGACCAGGCCCAAGGTCACACTGTGCATCTCAGCGGAAGGGCCGATGAGACCACAGAAGCATGACAGATCTTTTCTTGCATGCCTATTTCGTGCTGTTCGTTTCATTTGAATTTTGATGATGACAATGGTGCCATCGTCCCATTGCACAGAGGAGGGTCCTTGGGCATGCAGAGGAATATCACCTCCCCAGAGGATCAGCTCAGTTCAAAGCTCACATGCTTAGCCATTCGCCACGGCCCTCAGACCCAGCGGGCAGGAGTTCTGCCCTTCAGGCCAATTGGTAGTGTTTACCGAAACTGAAATGACACCCTGCTCTCCAGTAAGACACCAGGGCCCAGGGGCAGGAAGGCTAAGGCAGGTGTGTTCGTTTGCTTGGTCGCTATACAGAAGCCACAGACTGGGTGACTCAAACAACAGCAGTTTCCCCCCACATTCTGGAGCCTGCAAGTCCAAAATCCAGGTGCTGGCAGGCCGGAGGCTGGTGAGGACGCTGCTTGGCTAACAGATGGCTACCTCCCCTCTGCACCCTCTCCCGGCCTTGCTTCTGTGCCTGGCCACTCCTGCTGTCTCTTCATCTTAGAAGGACACCAGTTATACGGGCTAGGATCCCTTCTTTATGACCTAATTCAACCTTAATGACCTTCCTAAAGGCCCTATCTATATGCAGTCAAATTGGGAGTTAGGACTTCAACATATGAATGGGAAGGGGGTGGGGCATACAATTCACTCCATAAGAGTAGGGAGTGAAGAATTTGACTCCAGGAGCAGTTGAAAATGCACAGGAAAGAAGCAAGAACCTGGCAAACAAAGGCAGAGCCAAGCCTCCCTGTCCAAAGGGAGCACTTGCTGTGACTAACAGCAGGGCCTTCTCCTGCTCACCTGGCCCTTCCAGGGCCTGAGCCAGAGCGATTGTGGGAACAAGGACCGTGTGAGCCCATGTTTCATTCTCCTATTTCTCTTGTCCTATTGGGTGTATGAGATTTATCCCAGGACTCGCCTGGAGCCCTGGACAGGTTAACCCTGCAGGGCAGACACCCGCAGAGAACTTGTAAGGAGTGTGTCTGGCGAACCAGCGAGAGTCCCTCTGGGGCGTGTGTGGCCTTCCACTCGGGCAGGAGTGGCCTTCCACTCTTACCATGCTCTCCTGAGGACTGAGCCCCACCTGCGAGGGGAGCAGATGATGCTGAGAACAGTCTCTCCTGAGCGCCCTGCCACCCTGGGGTCAAGGTGCCACAGAGGGGGCCTGCGACCTCACTTGGCCCTTCTTCCGAGCCAGTTAAAGGTGAGGTGGGCGGCTGAGGCTTGTTTAAGGAGAAGCCCCAGCAAGGCTTTGCCCCTGACCTGTTTGCTGCTGGAGTCCTTTCTTCAGGGCCCCATGGCCCCTTAGAGATGGCCAGGCTCCAGTCACCAGCTGTGGGCCCAGAGGGGACAGGGGGCCCCACCTTGTCCCTGGGGAGCTGCCCCAGAACATCCAGACCCCACATCTACCCTCCTCTTGCAGCTCCCAGCCTTGTCTGCCGCGTCCCAGGAGTAGAAGACATGGAACCCAGGCAAAGGTGGCTGTTCTTCAGCAGCTGCCTGGGCCAGGGGAGGTCACGGATGCCAGCTAAAGTGCAGTTTGGGGATTATCTGTGAATTTCAAACACCCCTGTTCTTGCCTGAGGCTCATTGAGGCAGGTTTGTTCCTGCTTTTGCATTTTCCGTGTGACAATCCTTCCCCAGGACAACCCCCCCCTCCCACCCCCCCGCCCCACCCCAGTGTGCATGGCTGGAGGAAAGATGTCTGAGGAGAAAGCTGTGTCTGCCAGGCTCGGAAAAGCCCCTGGTGGTTGGTTTTAATCTACAGTAGAAAACCTGCGCATTTTCCTGCCGTCCTGGGACGTGACAGGTATTAATAACCCTATTAGCTGCAATCCCATCCGGTGCTATTTGCACAGGCCGCGTCTATGTCGCAGCAGCCGCTCGGTTGCAAGGGACTGTGGACGTTCAAAGCTAACGAGACTGGCTTCTGTTTTTCTCCTTTGAGCCCAGGGAGTTGACAAATTAGGTTTCGGAAGGAGACCCCCTTCCCCCCATGCGAGGCTGCCTGAGGCCCCGTGCCCAGCGTCTCTGGAGGTTCTGCGGGGATCTCACTACTGTGAGGAAGGCTCCTGCCCTCCGCCCTCCCTTCTTCTGCATCTTAAAGCCTTTCCACCCTTCAAGATCTGGTTCAAAGTCACCTCTTCCTTGAACCCTCCCCGGAGACCCTCAGCTAAAAGTCAGCGTCTGCCTGGAACCCTGCAGCCTTAGTGTGGTTCGTCGGTGCCCTGACCACTGTGTGCCCTGTGTTCTGCACGCACGCTGTCTCCTCTTCTCCCAGATGGCACCGGAGCCATACGAGCACTCTGCCCTCTGCACTCACTGTGCCTAGAACATGCTGCCTGCTGCAGGGAGCTGGCCACGCGGAGGGAGTCAACCCAGCAGAGGGGCAGAGCCTGCCCCGCCGCCACAGCCCCACAGAGCTGCGGGGCCAGGCTGTGGGGACTGCCCAGCCTCGCCAAGCCCCATGGAGCTGCGGGGCCAGGCTGTGGGGACTGTCTAGCCTCGCCAAGCCCCGTGGAGTTGCAGGGCCTGGCTGTGGGCACTGGCAGAGGCACCTGTTGGCCCCGTGTGCAGGAAGGAATAGAGGTGCAGGGTGGGGATGACCAGGGCAGGAGGCTGACGGAGGAGCTGCAGCCGGGCACTGTAAAAGAGTCTAACCTGTCAGCAGGAATGAGGCTGGAAAGGCAGAGTCTAAATTCCAGGTGGATGTGAGGAGGCCGAGGAGAGCTGGTCTAAAGACTGGGGGATGGGCTCAGTGGGGAAGGAAGGTGGGGATAGACAGCATTGCCTTCTAAAGGGATTTCCCCTGACCCACATGGTACTTTTCAGTGAGTTTTAAAATGGAGGCATTTACTCAGGGTGACACAGCTCCAGCCAGCTGGGGATGTGGGGCAGAGTGCAGCTGGATTTAGGCGCCCACTCATCTTCCTCACCTGGGCAGCTGTATCGGTTAGCTACGGCGATGAAATGCATGTAACAGACAGCACCAAACCTCCGTGCTTGGAAAGCAACCTTATGTTCCTGTGAAGCTGATGGCCACCTGAGGGTTGGCTGAGCTCAGCTGGGCGGTTTTGCAGACCTCGGAGGCCCCTCTGCAGGGTGTGGGTGGCTGGTGGGCAGTGAGTAGGAAGGGCACAGCTGGTGCGGTTCATCTCTGTTCCCTCATCCCCTCATCCCCTCCGGACGAGCAGGCTGGTCTCATGACAATGCCCAGTGGAGAAAGCAGAGCCCTTGGCCATTATGCTGGCTAGAGCCCCACCAGCCAGATGGCTGAAACGAAAGTCAACGAGCAAGGAAGTACATTTGGCCTCTTTGGTGAGAGGAACTGCAGGGTCACAGGTAAAGGGTGAAGAGGCGGGGCCATTGGTGCATGAAGGCACCCTGTACAGGACACATGCCTGGCCATGTGCGCACCCTGCCTGGCACAGAGGTTCTTCCTGAGCCCTGATTCCCCTGGTGCTGCACCCCATTCTGCACCCCATTCTGTGTCCACCTCAACAGTGGGACCTTCACCACTTCAGATGTGATGCATACACGGTCTTGCTGTCTGTGATTTGTGTCTCTTCAGGCCCGTATCCGACCTTTCTCTCAGGGCAAATCATCTTCCGACCACTGTAGGTGGCACCCCCACCTCTCTCAACCCTGTGAGTGTTCCTCTCTCCTGGTCAGGTGATGCTAGGACCGGATGTGTCCAAAAGTGTGGTCAGGAGGCGTTAGGAACTATGAAGGGGGAAATGCTAAGGAATTGAAAGAAGAAAGTATTTTCCAGAATTCACTGATCTGAGGAGCCAATCCATTCCTCCTGTCTGATGCCAGCAGACACTTGAACTAAATTACAAAGGTCACTTTGGACCCAATTCCGAAATACTTCTTGGCTGTATGTCGTCTGGACATGTGACGTCTGGAAGTCCCCCCCCCCCCCCATGTCCACAGTCCTTAAATCTATTCTGATTTTGCTCAGCATTTTTGCTGTTTTTGTTGGCCAGCCTTCTTTGTGTTTAAACCAGCCACTTTTCCTTTTATCCTGAAGGAGACACACACTGGCCGTGTGTGAGATCCCCATTAAGGAAAGAAATGGAGACCCATTCTTCCTACAGATGCTCCCATTGTGAAGCAAAGAATCCAAACATTTAATCCTGAAGCCCGGACCCACTTTAGGGCAGACCCCATTTTGTGCACTTAGCTTCTCTCAACGCACACAATTCCTTCTTGATGGAAACACTTGTATGTTTCCTCAGAGGACACTTTGGGGAATGAGGCCCTTCACGCTGATTTTTTGGGTTATTACACTGTCACATTTTCCCACTTTGCAGAAAGAGCATATTAAGCAAAATAGAGTTCTCAGGTGCAGGGATTGCTATTGTTAGAGACATAATACTTGGGAAATAATTCCCCCCAATTTTTTCTTCATCTTTTCTCTGCAGTGCAAAGAGAGGAACAATTTATTAACCAGAGGCAAAAAAAAAATGTTACTACTGCTTACGGGCAATGGAGGCTTATGGGCTCCACAATATATATAGTTTCAGTGGGTGAGAAGGCAAGACACCTTGGGAGCTGGAGAAATGCATTCCCAGTAGGGAAGGGTTGCTAAGGAGAAAGCCTCATTTGAATTTCGCGAAGGCTTTGAACATCATGGCAGGGCCCTCCTGCTTGCATTGGAGACCCTATTGTTTCCCTGGCTGTCTACTGGTGGAGGGAGGAGGTGTGGGTACAGCAAGGGGATGGCCTCAGGATTCGGTGCCCAGGAGCCAGAACCCACCTGGTGCCCATAAGCCAGGCTGACCTGCACATCTCAGTGATCTTTATAGCAAATAGCTCAGAATCCCCTGCCTTCTTTGCTGCCTCACTTGCTTGGTTGGTCTCCTGGCTTTGGTTTGGGCTCATTTCCAAGTCCAAGCTTGTCCTTAGACTCAGGGCTGGATGTTGGTCTCTGTCCCTGAACATGGCTGTACTCCCACCTCTGGCTCCCCATGCTTTCAGCTGCTCTGGGTACTCAGCCTATGAAACCTCTTCTTTGCTGTGGCACAACTTGACCCCAGCCCCATCCTGGGGAAGGACACCTGCTTGGCCAACATGTGTAGGGGAAGGACTTGCAAGGGGCCCAGTAAGGACAAGTGACTTGCATCTTAGACTGTAGACAATGAACTTGAAGGTGAACCAGGTCACAGGTATGCATTTAGGGGACGATACAAGCCAATTCCTCAAGCTGCCTAGGGTTCCCTAAGTTATTCACGGCCTTGGACCCGCACTGAAATCATGTCATTACAGCTCACCCAGCCCTACGGGAGGTGTTTAAGGCTAACTTCAGTCACTGGAGTCCCTGGGCTCGAGAGGTCAGGCAAAGGCGCACCTGGGGCCTGCCTGCAGCCGAGGTTCAACATGAAGCCTGGCACAGGTGCAGCCTAGAGCAGGCAGAGCCATGCACAACTCCATAGGAGGGGCCGAGTGACTCTATTAATGAAGCAAGGATATTGGAATCCAATTGTTGATGGATCAGCACATGCCGGGAACGCTCTCAGCTGCACTGACTGGGCGAGCAGGGGGTATCATTTTGAACTTCTGGAGTTAATGAACTATGGCCTGAAATTTACAACCTGGTGGTGAGTGTTATGGATTTAACTCCAGAGCACAGCTCCAGGAAGCCTGCGACTCCTGGCTCCTGTGGGCCAGAGGCTCCCCAGGACCTGGCTTTTGTATTCTCCCCTTTCTCTGCAGCCCATTAAGGTGGGCCCCCTGGGGGCTTGTGGGGGAGAAACATTGGCTCCCACTGCGGCAGGCCAGGACAGATGACGGAACAGATGAACTGAAGCTGGAGTGCCACTGGTTTTAATTGGCCTGAAAGAACTTAGAGAAGCAGTTAGCACCTGTGTGGGGCAGGTGGGGATGGGTACTCTCTCTGGCCCCACATTAAAACAGGCCATTTTTTTATCCATACACGTTCATTTATTAATGACTTCAGTCCACAAAGAGGTGTTGAGTTGTATGAGGAAAAAGGAATTGGGAGTTAATGAAGGTTACCCTCTAATCTTGTTTGGAAACCAGTTGTATTCACGTATACCCTAATCACAGCCATTCTAAAAAAAATTCTCATAATATAAAACTATAAATAAATAATAAGATATAACAATGCTTCATTAAAAACAATGTTTCACGTACAAGTCATAATACAGACTTGGCTTCTACTATGAGTGGATTGAGAAGCTGAGCCGTTTCCAGGTTCACGAACTGAAAGCACAGGGTGCAGGGGCTATAGAGCGGGTGGGAAGCTGCTGCGGGTTGCAGGCGTCTGCGAGCCGGGTGACAGTGATAGAGGGTGAGTGGCAGCAGTAAAGCAATGAGAAATGACTGACTTCTGGGTCCACTTTGAAGGTAGAGCCAAAGGATTT
The DNA here is from genome assembly GCF_014108235.1 of Myotis myotis. NCBI lineage: Eukaryota > Metazoa > Chordata > Mammalia > Chiroptera > Vespertilionidae > Myotis > Myotis myotis. The sequence continues at coordinate 4,300,948 of NW_023416314.1, forward strand.
CCCAGCAGATTGGCTGTGGGGTCAAGTGGGTTTGTAACAGCACAGGCATGGCACCTGGCAAGCGCTGCAGAGTGTCTGCTGTGGCAGTTAAAGGGCAGGGCCGAGCGCAGCGTGCGGGGAGGTCTTTTCCCTCGGAGGAGAGAAGTGGTCACGTGAGTTGTTCAGGAGAACATCAGGGTGGCGGTGAGATTTGAATAGGTCTTGAGGCCCGTGTGCAGACACACACACACCCTGAAACTCCATGATTGGTCCATCACCAGGATCTCCACCCCCATCACCAAGCTGACCATCACCCAGCTTTTCCAGCCGAGCCTTCTGGTAGCAGCTTCTGGAAGGTGACGGGGTATAGAAGTGACATGGTTAAGTGCAGCATAGTTAAGGGAGGCACCGCCACAGATCTGAGTCACTTCGCAAGGCCCCGGGGGCACTTGGAGGTCAGCAGATGACAGCAGAGAGAAGAGTCAGTTACTTCTTCCAAACTGGCTACAGCCCAACCTCCCACTGCCGCAGGGAGGTTCCCAGGAGCTGTCAGAGCTGCAGACTCCCAGCCCCCGCTCCCCGGGCCTGGTCTCAGACCTTGACTGTGTGAGAGCCCCTCCATCTCACCATGAAGGGCTTTGGCCGGGCTCTGGCCTCAGCAAGACCAAGAGCCATGACACGTCATCTGAAAAGCAGAACCATGCTCAGGTGAACCAGTACTTTTGTCCAGATTCAGGGAGGCACCGGTGAGGAGAAGGGAGTGCTGCAGTGGGCGGTAGGACTGAGGCAGAGGACAGGGCGTGAAGCCGGGGTGCAGAGGGGACGGGGGGCGTTCGTGAGGGCATGTGGGCCTGGAATCGCATTTTCTGGGGTCCCTGAGCATCTCTGAGAGTCATTTTTGTTCTTTTTCATAAAATGAACCTAAACAGCTGTATCAAGAGTGTCTGGCATGGATGGTGTCATTGCCAGGTTAGCTGATGAGGCCCACCCGGCGTGGGGGTTCCTGCCTTGTGGCCAGTGTGCTCCCTCCCACGCCCTGGACGCTCACAGCACGTGGGCCGTGGTGCGCTGGGCACGGCACTCGGGGATGCCCTGCTCAGCTGGGATCCTCGGGGGCATAAATCTTGTCTGTGGCTCATCGGAGACGGCTGCACAGGCGGGTCCAGGGAATGGGAAACAGGAGCCACGGTGACACACGGGGTGCTTCCCTGAACAGGGCACCTTCTGGAGCTGGTGGCTCAGTGACAAACACAATTAGGGGCAAACACAGTCCTGCAAGTAAGCGCTGAGGGCATAGGAGGCCTCCAGAGAGACCGGTCACCCAGCACAGTGGGAACCACAACAGGGAGCCGGAAACGCCAGTGGGATTTTCAGCTCCTTTTCCTGGATCACGCACCTTGAGGGACTCTTGTCTCTCCGCTTCCTGGTCACTCCCAGGTGGGCATTGCGCACCTGGCACTGGGGCGGGGAGATGAGGACTGTGATGAAGTCTAGCCTGATGGGCTTCGCAAGGGACAATTTTGGGAAGACGTCCCTACCCTACTGCCCACTGTATAAAGCGCCAGCTTATGCTGAACAAAGCAGACCCGATTGGGAGCTGCGGGTTGGAGCCCAGTGGCAAGACCAGGCCAGGATGTCCCGTGGCCTAGAGTTGAATGAACTGGCTGGTTGGAGAGGGGGAAACATATAAATCCAAGACCTTAAAAAGAGAAGAGTGTCAGAACTGGTGAGAATAAATACTACCAGGAGTTCAAAGGTCAGAGTAGAATCATAGCGCTGAGGGGAGCCCGAGGGGGCAGCACCAGGACTGGTCCCTCAGGACGACGGTTAGGAAGAGCAAAGGGGATGTGTGTGGCGATGTCACTCCTGGAACTCGGAGTGTGGGTGTGGACTGGCTTACAGGCTCAGTGGCAGGGCAGTGGTTAACACCAGCCAGATGAACGTGCACATGCTATGCCTCAGATGGGTCACATCTGGCCACTGAGGACCGAGGCTGTCGGAGCCCGGCCAGCTGCTGGCAGCCCCTCCCCCTCTCCCTGCGCCGAGAGTCAATACCAGCTTTAATTTGGCTCCTGGGCTCAGGCCTGTTCCAGCTGCCTCTCCTCAATGAATACTAATGGAACTCCAGATTGTTTTAAGTGAAGATCTGAACGACGCACCTCCTTTCATCTTGTCAAGAGCTGTCATCTCTGACAGAGGTTTTTGGAGTTTCCTTCTAACAGATGCAAAGCAAACTCCTCTCTGCACAGAGCTGCAGATGTATCGCTGGCACTGGGCATTGCAAAGCAGTCCGCATGGGAAAGAAGTCGTCCTTGGCCTCCTGCCCCTGCCGTGGTCGGTCGCTGTGGACGGAGCATCCGCCTGCAGTGGGACAGAAGGAATGAAGAAGGGAGCAGGCAGGGATGCAGTGCAGAGGGCATCCGTAGAAGGTGGTGGAAGCTGGGGTTCTCTTTCTTTTGCAAGGCTGTTTTGAACATCTTAAATGTCATTTCCATTATTTCCTTTAAGGTTTATAAGAATGGCTTCCTGGCCATTTGAACTGCTCTTTAAATTATCATCTTTCCTTGTTTCATTCCATTTTGCATACAAATGCTATGCATACATAGTTGCTACACAAATTGTTTTTTCATAATGACTCTGTCCTACTCAAAATTCTCAGCGGCTCCATGGCCTCTCAGGTAACCTACTCCAACTAACCCTCTAATACCCTCCCCCAACTTTCAAACCCACCCATTGCTCTGCCTGCCCTTACCTTGCCCAGTGGCAGGGGCAGAAGGCCAGCTTCTTGCAGGCTCACGGACATGTTTCCTAAACCAATGAGAGACAGGCCTGCATTCATGGATTTGCCTTTTCACCAATGAGCACAGTCTGGATTCATTCTTTAATCTGAGTGCCCCACGCCTCACTAGTGCCTTTCTACCCCAACCCCAACCACGTGTTCTTAACTTCATTGTCCCCAAAGTCCAGATGGTTTGCCAAACCAGAACCTGGGATAAATATAAACTTTTCTTACTGACATAGAGTGTCTTCTAGCTCAACACCTGCTTCTAATGTTATGGGAGATACTAGAATGTAACAATTAAGAACAGATGATTTCATAGTGGCACTCAGATTCCTTGTCATCTTGACTAGTTATTTAAGCTAATTCTCATTTCCTCATCTATAAAATTAAAATGACCATAGTACCTATTTCATAAGTTTGTGATGATTAACTGAGACAATAGATATGAAGTATTAGCATGAAGTAAGGCATACAGTTAAGTATTTAACAAATATTAGCAATTATCACACTATTTCTCTATAGCATTGATCGGGTCAGTACATAAAATAGGCAAGGCTTAATGTATGCACAGATAGACACTGTACTCTACTGTGATTTAACAGTCCTTTCCTTCCCTCTTCAGACACTGAACCCCAAGCAAAAATCAAGCAAACCCCACAAAACAGTCCCTTTTCTTTGCTGATTGACCACTAAGCAAGAAGTGTTGTTTGGGGGAAGGCCCTGCCTCTCAGGCGCCTGCTGGCCTGCCCACGGCCCTGATCTGTTGGAAGCCGACACGTTCCCCTTGCTCATTGGTGATGGCGGGGAGGGCAGTGTAACGTCTGCCGGGCCGCTCTCCGGCGCGGGCCAGCTGCGTCTGTAGCAGGGACCGTGTTCTGCTGGAATGGTCACAGCATTTGGCTCCCGGGGGCCTCGGAAGGCGAGCAGGCCAGGCTGGGTGGCTGAGAACACTCAAGGGCAGGGCTGGTGGCTGCTGGCCCAAGTGACCCATCTGTGAGGTTGGCCAGAGGGCAGGAGGCCAGCTTCATGCAGCCCATTCCTAGGAAGGCACCCTCTTTGCTAAAATCAAACCAAACCAAACCAACAAAAACAGACTGATGGAACCTAAACTCTAGGTATAAGGTGGGGGTGGGGCACATTTCGCTGGTGGCTTTGCTGTTGCTGGCTGTGGCTGTAAGATGGTTCGGGGTTCCATCAGAAATATGGTCTGAGGAATGTTCCCAGTCTCTCTGCGGAAGCCCTGTGCCCCTCTGAACCAGGAGGTTTTGTTCAGGTTGAAAGTTCTCTTCTGGGCTCTGGAAAACGCCATCCTCATCTTCCTGTCTTCACTTTTCCCTTCTCCGTCTCCTATTTTCCTTCACAGTTAGATAAGGGGCTGCTCCATATTCACTGTGAATTTGATACTTCTTCAACATGGAATTCTTTCTCCCCCAGATGTATTGCACCTTTTTGTCTAATTTCTCAAATAATATATGGGTGCCTTTTCATAAGATAAAAACAATATAGAAATAAATGGAGCAAAACACAGAAGTCAGCTACCTTCCTCCCACCCCAACAGCTCACTCCCTTCTCCAGAGGCACCATGGTTACCAGAAGGAGAACTGTCTGTGGTGACCTGCAATCCTCTTCTCTCCATTTATAACAATGTGTCTACACACGCCTAGGTGAGTTGGGGGTTTTATTTGGGTTTAATTTCATTTTTATTTTTATCAAAGTTTTACATGCATGTAGTTTAGCAAGTCAGCTATTCCTCCAAGATTATTATGAGAAACTGAAGTCTTCCCTCACCCCCTCTCCCTCTTTCCAGAAACAACCCATCTCTAGTCTCTTAACTGATTCTTTGGGCATTTGCCCCCTATGGCTACGTATAACTCTTACATGACTACTTCTTGAGTCCTGGGTTTCAGGCATCGTCTCTTGACTCTTCATATGGGGATGAGGGTTGGTTGTCTTTCTCCCTGCTCCCCTCTCCCTGCACATTCACAGTGAGGTCTAGGTTTTCATTATTATAACTATGCCAAGCCCCGTGGCACTGTGCCTGCTTCCCTCTTCGAACATGTTGTTCCCGGGAGTTCATCGTTGTCTTGCTTATTTCTCCCTGTTATTCTCAATAATTCAACCTCAAATACTTCCTCAGTCGCATAAATTTCCTCTCAATAGGTTCAAGCGTAGTAGATATTTGATCAGTTTCATCTTTTTGAACACTCTCTGGATCCCTCTGACCTGCTGAGTGGGGGCTGATCAGTCCCCAGGCGTGATGCACAGCTATCTTCCCGGGCTTTTCTCCCCCTGTCATCCTGCAAATGCCCTTGACTCTCTCTTACACACGATTCCATGATGCTTGAACCCCTTGTCTCCCTAATATTTGATTTATCCCTTGTTTTGGGGGATGCTTGTTCTTCAGTTGCTTCTTGAAAGAAGATACATAGAATTAGCCCATTAATTCATTCATTCATTCAATTTCATCAAGCACTTAAGAATTCTAAGGAAAACTGATTTTTTAAAAGTATTGGACACTGTTCTAGGTATTTGAGACTCATCAGTGGAAAAAATCCAAGATCCCAGCATTTGAGAACCTTACATTCCATCAGAGAAAGTCTGATGACAAAAATAAACATAATGAATAAGGAAATTACATAGTATTTTAAAAAGTGGCAAGGGCCAAGGAGAAAGAAAAAGTAGAGAAGGATGAGAGGATCAGACTGTCCTGCCCCTAACATCTGTGGAGCCTGAAGCAAGAGTTCAGGTGGGAACCCATTTAATTGGCATCACGCGTGACTTCTGTTATCTCTAGACCTACATTTATACACACTTAAGGGCAATATGGATTGTTTCATATTACAAATTATTCTTCAGCTGCCACGTGCAAATGCTGTGGACAGCTCTTAAATTTGTGAGTATCTTGGAACCACAAATTAGAATTCAAAGAGAAGTAAGAAAATGGATGTACAGCACCGCTGGAAAATGCTACTTTCTTATGTAAGAATCTATTGCATTCATGCCACCTGGGAGAAAAGATTTGACAAGTTAATTTGTCTCTTGCTTAAGTGTTGCTGCTACTCAATTCTGCCTGCACTCCAAAGTAGTGTCCCTCTCTGGTGTTGGCAGTAGCCCAACCCACAAACCTTCATGCGGTCACTTGTACTTCAAGGATATCAGGAAAGAGATGGAGAGATGCATTTTGGGGGCCCGAGTGGTGCTAGTCATGAGAGTGGACATTTACAGTGATAGTACTGGTCCAGCTTGGAGGTGTCCATATATCCTTTAATAATGTGTGTGTGTGTGTGTGTGTGTGTGTGTGTGTGTGTGTGTGTGTGAGAGAGAGAGAGAGAGAGAGAGAGAGAGAGAGGTGCTGGGCCCTACAAAGCCTAGGCCAGGTCAGCTGCCCTCTTGCATGGATCTCAGTGGTGCATTGGGAGCAGGAGTAGACAGAATAAGTCAGGGTAGCCTTGTTGAGAAGCTGACGTGTGAGAAAAGTCTTAAAGGAGGGATGGCAATTAGCTGTAATGTTATTTTGGGGAAGGATACTTCATACAGAGGAATAAATAGTCCAAAGCCCTGAAGGCACATGTATGTGCCTTTAGTGCAAATTCACATTTAATTGATAGTTTGGGTATAGAATTCTAGAAAGAAAATTTTTTCAAAGCATTATTACCCCATTGAATCTACTTTTTATCATAGAAGTTTGTAGAGTCTTTATTTTCTCCTTCCCGTGTGCCTTGCACTGTTCTACAGAAAACTCCCAGCCTTCATGGAGCTTATCTGCTAATAAAAGGGAAAGACCATAAACAAAATAAGCAAACCAGTTAGGGTACTAAATGGTACTAAATACTATGGCGAAGAATGAAATGGGGAGGAGGGATAGGGAATTCTGGTGGGTGGGGAGTCGGGATGGATGCAATTTGAGATAAGGTGATCAAGGAGTGCCACACCAAGTGACATTTGAGTCAAGTCATGAAGGAGCTAAGGAAACAAGTGATTCTGAGACTCGGAAGAAGAGCATTGCAAGTTGTCAGGACACAGAATGCCTAGTCTGCTCGAGGGACAACAGGAGACCAGTGTGAACCGGAGCAGACTGAGCAAGGGGCCAGGGGAGAAGGTGAGGTATGGATGAGAGGTAAGAGGAGTCAAATCATATAAGGCCTTACAGGCCATTAAACATGTTTGGTTTCACTTAAAGTTGTATCAGAAATATTTGGCCAAATTCTGGTTCCTTTTGAAGTTGGGACCAACCAACAGGATATTTTGGGATGGTATAGGGGTGGGTACAGGTAAATGAGAAAAGATTCAGAGTTGATTAGATTTTTTTTTGTCTGAGCAACAGAAAAGAAGAAGGTTTCATCAAATGAGTTGGGCAAAATTTGAGGGCTTGCATATGTGGGGGCGGGGGATGATGGGGGTTGGAAAATTGGCCATTAGACTGAGCAGTGTGAAAGTCATGGGTGTCCTCAAGAAGAGCGGCTTCATTGTCCTTCTGCCCCAACGGGGACATTCAAGAGAAAATGGGCGGCGAGAAAGTAGAGCCAGCGGAGTCAACTCTCTCAGAGAGTTCAACTAGAAATAGAAGGAGAGAAAGGAGGTGAGCCGAGCTTTTTAATGTTGGTTTTTTTATGTTTTTAGTTGACAGAAATAATAGAAGGTTTGTATACTAATTAGAAACTCATGGCCTTCAGTTCTGAAAATTTTCTTTAGTTATTATTATCCTAATGTCTTCTTCTCTTTCATTGTTTTGGCTTTCTCTTTGGGACTATTATCTGCATGTTGGATTAGCTCTAAAAATTTCTTTTATTTTCCTCTCCTATTTTCTTATTTGCCTTTTTCTTCTAATTTCTGATCCCCACCCCCCGTTTCATCGTCTACTCCTACTGAGTTTTAACATTTTCTGTGTTCCTTTCTTAGAGCGTTCTATCCTTGTTTCATGGATACATTATGGTTGCTCATTTCCGCGACAATTTTAGTGATATGTAATTTTTTATTAAGGTTTGTTGTCTTGAATTGGTTTTCTCAGTTACTTTTCTTTTTTAAAAAAATAGTACTTTATTGTTGAAAGTATTACATATGTCTCTCCTTTTCCCCCATTGACACCCTCCAACCCACCCCTTCTCCCTCCCCAGGCCTTCAGCACCCTATTGTCTGTGTCCATGGGTTATGCATAGATGCATACGAGGTCTTTGGGTGATTACCTCTCACCCACCCACGCTCCCCCACCTTCCTCTGGGATTCCCCACTCTGTTCCATGCTTCCATGTCTCTGGATCCATTCTACTCATCAGTTTATTTTGTTCATTAGATTCCACCTATGGGTGAGATCATGTGATACTTGTCTTTCTCTGTCTTATTTCACTTAGCATGATATTCTCCAGGTCCTTCCATGCTGTCTCAAAGAATAAGAGATCCTTCTTTTTTTACTGCTACATAGTATTCCATGATATAGGTGTACCACAGCTTTTTTACCACTCATCTACTGATGGGTACTTGCTGTTTCCAGGTCTGAGCTATTGTAAATTGTGCTGCTATGAATATAGGGGTTCATACATTCATTCTGATTGGTGCTTCGGATTTCTTAGGATATAGTCCTAGAAGTGGGATCACTGGGTCAAATGGCAGTTCCATATTTAATTTTTTGAAGAGACTCCATACTGTTTTCCATAGTGGCTGCACTAGTCTGCATTCTTACCAGCAGTGTACTAGGGCTCCCTTTTCTCCACATCCTCGGCAGCACTTGTCATTTGTTGATTTGTTGATGGTAGCCATTCTGACAGGGGTGAAGTGATACCTCATTGTCATTTTATTTGCATCTTTCTGATGATCAGTGACTGAGCATTTTTTCATATGTCTCTTGGCCATCTGTGTGTGCTCTTTGGAGAAGTGTCTATTTAGGTCCTTTGCCCATTTTTTAATTGGATTGTTTGTCTTCCTTTTGTTAAGTTGTATGAGTTTCTCATACATTTTGGATATTAACCCTTTATCAGATGTATCATTGCCAAACATGTTCTCCCATCCAGTGGGCTCCCGTTTTGTTTTGTCGGTGGTTTCTTTTACTCTACACAAGCTTTTTATTTTGAGGTAGCCCCATTCCAGTTATTTTTCTTTCTCTGTGTCTTCTTTTGAGCTTTGTCTTTTACACTAAGTGCTTTCTCAAATGCTCACGATCCCTGGTTGTCTGACCATGTTTGAGTTTGGGGCTCTTAACAGCCTATGCGGTGGGACTTGCCAACGTGTCTCTCCTGTAGGTGTGGGCTGTCTGGGCTGTCATGCGGGGAAACCCCCATCCTCAGGTCTCTTCTCGGGGCTGTAGACTCCTCTGATTTCCTGTGTGGTGGTTAAATGCCCGGCTGCCGGTTTACTGGAACATAAGTGGAGAAAGAAAGTCAGGGGTCAGTTCTCAATCGTCTGATGTAAACTTTTATTTAAACTCTCCGTTCTCAGTATGGGACTCTCACCCTCAACGTGCCTGTCTTCTGCTTTCCAGAGAATACACCTCCAGTTTATGGAGAAGGGACAGACTCATGGTTACTGAGAGTATAGATGGAGTCTGCTTTTTAAATAAACTTCCAGCCGGTCTTCTTCTTTTTGAGGCACCTTCAGGCCCACTTCCCAAAATACCTGTGCTGCCCATTTTCTGAGCCCTCTGGGGGCTCTGCAGTGTAAATGGAGTTGCTCTTGTCTTGCCTCATCACAGGTTTAGAGTTCAGTGCTCTCCCCACTGCTGCGTCAGGCACTGCCTGCCCACCTATTTCTGAGCTTTCGACATTTTGTTATTGTAGCTTCCTCTCCAGTACTCTCTGTCCTCATGGGTTCATCCCAAAAGCTAAAATGAAATAAATCTGAAATCTGGAAGGCAGCAGAGCTAGAAGTGAATGCCAAATCCTCCATATTGAACTGGAGGTCCCAAATAATGGTCTTTAATTTTTTAAAATATTTATTTAGTAGAAATATGAGGAAATTACCTTTTCTTTATTAAAATTGTATACGTTTTCTTAATGCTCAAAATAACATCACATTTCATCTTTTTTTCTTTTGGCATTTTACAGTTTTGTCATCATTTCTAACTGTTGCTAAGGCAGTTTTTTGGTGTTTTTTTTTTAACAATAGAAGTATTTTACATGGTTATAGTTATAATCATGTTAAAATATATTTAAATTTCTCATTTTCACTCATTCACAAGTCTACTATTTCTAATTTTTGTATATTTACTCAAGCTTTTATTTTGAAAAGTTTCAAACCTATAGAAAGATTCCAATAATAAAATAAGCATTAATATATCCTCACTTGAATTTATCAGTTGTTAATATTTTGCCACATTGGTGCTATTTTTCTCTCTCTTGTTCTTGCTTTAGCTCTTTCACTCTATACACATACATTTTTATTTCTCAATTTTTTTAAAGTAAGCTGCAGGCATCCTGGCATTTTATCCCTAAACTGTCAGCACGATTCTTCTAAGACCAGGACTATTTTCCCACAGAGCAACACCACCGTTACTATTACACCCAATGAAATACAATAATGTTATTTAATGGATAGCCCATTTTCAACTTATCCTAATTGATCCAAATATTTTATTAAAGGTTATTTGCCCCCACCCCCAACCCAAAATCCAATCAAGGACTAGGTACCACATTTGATTATCATCTATCTTAAGTTAATTTAGCAAGAATACTACAGAGCCAGTGCAGGGACTTCTCATGCATCACACATGGAGGCAGTAGCACAGAGTTCCATCCTTGGTTTGATCTCTAGGATGAGGTGGTGTATGCCAGATACCTCTAGTTTAAAGGCAAAGATATAAACATGTTTATAATTAAGAAATAAACTTGGTAGTGCTGCGGTGGGGAGGGATGGGTCATATGCTGAAGCCTTATAAATACACTGTTTCCTAACAATCTTTAACCAGACAATGGTTTTAGCAAAATAGTGATTTTTCTAATTCTCATTTTTTTCTGCCTTTACAAGATGGCAATCCCCCATAAAGAATGTTCTTCTTCCACCCCCTGTCCCTTTTCTGTCTCTCTTTGAATATCACTATGAATTTATAAATTTTTAAATTCAATGTAGTGTAGCCCATTACCTTCACCAGTCATTCTGATGCTCAAATTGTCTCACATTTTACTAATCAGAGCCCTTTCACGCCAGCTCCTATGCCCTTTGGATATATCCCCTTCAGTCTTTGAATCTCCCTTGCTTTCTAGCACAGAAAATGTTCCAAGCTCACTTTGTCATTTTTCCAGCACACATCTGCAATCAGTCATTTCTTTAAGGAGCTCTGGATTCATTTAGTGAGCACTGGTATTTAGAAATCAAGTTTTGGGCACTACATTTCATTATGTGCCACCTTTTGTGTGAGAAAGAAGAAAGAGTGTTGCATGTGGTCATGTGCGTTTGTTTTTTAATTTTGTAGGAAGAAACTAAAATGGGAATGATTCCCTATGGGAAGTAGGTGGGAAGGAGTGAGGGGCAGGAGAGGGTGTGAAGCTTCTCTGAGGACATCATTTAACATCGTTCCCTCAGGGCCCTTTCAGTGGACAGAGCCAGGAAGCATATTTCAAAATGGTGTGCTTATATTGGCACCTCTAACTGAAACAGAGCATTGCCCACATTCACCCATTCCATGTTTGCTTCTCCCCTCTCCACACTGAGAAACCAGTCCCTCAAAACATTGCTGTACTTATTAATTTACTATCTATATATATAAAAGCCTAAGCAACCAAACGACCAGTCAACCAGTTGCTATGACACACACTGACCACCAGGGAGGCAGATGCTCAACACAGGAGCTGCTCCCTGGTGGTCAGTGTGCACCCACAGGGGGAGCGCCACTCAGTGAGCTTACTGAGCAGAGGCAGCAGCAGGCACAGTGGGGCCGGGATGAATGGGAGCGGTGCCTGGCCTGGGCTCGGGCTCTTCCCCCAGTCACCTGCCACTTTGCACACTACTACATCCCTCGGGGGATGTTGGACTGCCGGTTTCAGCCCAACATCCACCGAGGGGTCCCGGATTGTGAGAGGGCACAGGCCAGACTGAGGGACCCCACCAGTGCACAAATCCATGCACCGGACCTCTAGTCTACAATAAAGAATTTCAGAATTACTATTATCAATATCGCCTTTAACAACAAACTTATGAAATAAAGTTAATTTTTTTTGGCATTTTTTAAAAGTCTTAGAATATATGCCACAATGTGTATCCATCTAGAATGCTGTGTTCAAGAGTCACTTCAAACAGTTTTGCTTTGTGTGATCATGCCATTGTCTGCAGGAGAACACAGTACATGCTGTGAGAGGATGTCGTTTATCCAATATTTTATTTTGTTAGGCTCATTTATATCTATTTGCATTCACCTTTATGATTTGCTTTTTTCATCTTTCTTGATGTGATTTTACATTTGAATATGCTAAAGGATTACATGGCTCAATAGTCAAAGCCATATTTTATTTAAACCAAAGTTATATTTAGAGAAGCCTTACTTTCTCCCCATTCCCACTCACTCACTATTATGATTTTTGTTTCTAATTTTTCTTTCTTGAGTTTTTTCCAAAACTAAGTCCATTTTTTTACACACAAAAATTGTATTTAATCTCTTTATAAATAATATATTTAAAATATATAAATAACATTTTGTATTCTTTTAAATGTCCGAAATATTTTTAATTAAAAATTAAACATATATCTTAGAAATCAATCCACACCAATTAGTAGAAATCTTCCCCATTTTCTGTTACTGCTACACTGTGAGAAAATAAGTCATAGCTTATCTATCCAGTTTTTATTGATAAGTACTTAGGCTGTTTCTAACATTTTGCTATTACAAGTAGTGTTTCAATGAATGGCTGTGGGCATACGTTGTTTTACATCCATGGAGGTGTATCTTCAGCTCCTCCCTCTCATCCCCTGGTGTTCTCATCAGGCATATGCTATAGCTTTTGTAACTGTCTCATAGTTCTTGGATATTCTGTTCTTTTTTAAAAAAATTATGTTTCTTTGTCTTTCAGTTTGGGAAGGTGTTGTGAGATATCTTTAAGTCCATTGACATTTTCTCAGCTGTGTCCAGTCCACTGATGAGCCCATCAAAAGCATTCTGCATTTCTCTTCCTGTGTTTCTTACTCTTTCTTAGTGTTTTAATATCTCTGCTCACGTTGCCCATCTGCTCTTGCATGAGGTCCACCTTTTCCTTCAGAGTTCTTTACATATTAATCATGGTTATTTTAAATTCCTGACCTAAAAATTCCTAAATCTTTGCCCTACCTGCATCTGGTTCTGATGCTTGCTGTCTCTTCAGGCTGTGTGTTCCGCCGTTAGCATACTTTGTCATGTTTTGTAGGACAAGCTGTACCAAGTGAAGGGAACTGACAGGACGTTAGTGTGAGGTCTTGTGTGTCTCTGGCTAGGAGCTAGGCTGTGTTTACTGTTCGCTGTAGCTGTAGGTGTCAGAGGTTCCAATTGCCTCTGTGTTTTCGTTTTTGTCTCCTCTGTTGCCTTTGGGTTTCCCTAGAGACTTCTTTAATAAGGTCTGAGACTTGGAGTTCTTCCCATTGTATTTCCCTGACATTATATAGGAGCCCTGGGCGGAGAGGTGGAGGGAGGGAGCTTTCTGCAATTGTACGATCAGATCTGTCTTTCTGTAAGCCTGGGCACAAGGCCGTGACCTTAACACGCTTCTCAGCTTATCCCAGCTCCCACCCCCTTAGGTGCGACAGAAAGGCTAGAGGGGGCTGGAGTGGGCACTTCCCTTCCCCGTGTGAGTTAGGCTCTGGCAAAATATTTTTCCTTGAGGGCAGGCCTTGGTTAAGGAAAATAGAAAACTCTGGGTGCATTTTGAAATGATTAACTCCCCCCTCTCTTCTGTAATTAGAAGGGTTTTTTCTCGAATTTTCACCCTCACTCAGAATTTATGAGGCTCTTGTAGGTAAAACTCAACATAGATTTGGGGCCCATTAGGGCTTGCTCTCAAGCTTTTTGTCTTTAGCTTGCACACACTCAGTTCCCATCGATCAGTCAATTACCTTTGTTTTCCTCCCAGTCGCTGGCTCCAACAGTGGCTTCTGCTCCCAGTCAGCGGTGCTTTTCTGAAATTTCCTGTCCAGTTTTCAGAGCAGTTTCTCCTTGACCTCACTCCTCCGATGAACCTGAGCAGAATTACTGATTTTTAGTTTGTTCAGCATTTTTTCTTGTTGTGAGGATAAGAGTGATGGCATCTAAGCTTTTTATGTGTCAGACTGAAAACCAGAAGTTCATATAAATTCTGGAGGTGTATTCCCCACCCCCAGTTTTATAGAGATGTAATTGATATATGTCATATATGACATATTATTGACATCGCATTTGGTTAAGTGTACAGCGTAATGACTTGATGTATGCTTATATTGTGAAAAGATTACCATAATAAGCTCAGCTAACATCCATCACTTCACATAGAGTATCTTAAGGATAAATCCTAGAAGTAATATTATAGATTCAAAGGGTTAAGATATACACAATTGTGTTTGCTTTTGCCAGATTCCCCCTACATTGGCTCATACTATTTTGTACTGCCACCAGTAATGTGTGAGATTGTTGGTTTATCAACAGCCTTGCTAACAGAATGTTGTCAAGCTTTTGAATTCTTGGCAATCTGATGGTGAGAAATGGTGTCTCAATATAATTTTATTTTGTGTCTCTTGTTTTGAGTGAGGTTGGGTATTTATTATATGTTTAAAAGACATTTGTATATCCTTACCTGTACACTGTCTGCTCATGCATTTGCTCCATCTCTCATTTTTTAAATTTTTATTTCATTTTTTTAAAACTGATCTTAGAGAGAAGAAGGGAGGGAGAGAGAGAGAGAGAAAGGAACATCAATGTGAGAGAGAAACATGGATTGGTTGCTCCCACACCAATTGAATCCAAAACCTAGGTATGTGTCCTGATGGAGAATCAAACCCACTGCCTTTTGATGTACAACATGACACTCCAACCAACTGAGCCACACCAGCCAGGGTAATCCATCTCTCACTTAAAAAAAAAATAGTGTTTTTCCTCACAATTAAATAATATTTTATATATGAGTGACATTAGCCCTTTCTACATAATATATTTTGCAGTTGTTTTTACTAGCTTGTAATTTGTTGATTGATTTTATTTTGGTCATGCAAATTTCTTTTTGTATTGAGTGTATCTTTATTTTATCTGGATTCTGAATTATAGTTTAGAAAAAAATTTCCACATGTATGTTATAAAAGAATTTACCCATACAGTATTTTCTTTTAGTACTTAAATAGTTTAAATTTAGATCTTTGATCCATTTGGAGTTTATTTTATTGTATGATCTGATCCATTATTATTATTATTATTATTCTTTCCAGTGAAATCTAAATTCTCTCATTATCATTTATTCTTTATCCCAGTCACTGAGATGTAATTTTTTTCTTACACTAAATTTCCAGAAACACTTGGGTCTATTTCTTGATTTTTCTACTCATTCCCACTGGTCCATCTACTCGTGCTCCCTTTCCATGATGCTATAATTTCAGTGGCTTTGCAATATGTTTCGATTTCTGGTATGGCCACCTCCCCCACTTCTCCTTTTATCCCAAGGTTTTTTTCCTCCTAGTTATTTTTACATATATATTTTCATATGAACAAGTTGGAAGCAACTTGTCTATTTCCACAAAATAAAACTTATTTTATTAGGATAATAGTACATCTGTATTAATATGGGAACACTGGCATTTTTAAGGCATTGAGTCATTACATCTGTATTAGTTTCCTAATGTAACAAATTACCACACATTTAGTGTCTTAAAACAACATAAATTTATTGTCTTACCATTCTGGAGGACAGAAGTACAGAATCAGTCTCACTGGGCTACAGTCAAGGTGTCAGAAGGGCCGTGCTAACTTCTGGCGACTTGGAGGACAACCCATTTCCTTGCCTTTCCATCTTCCTGGGCCGTGGCCCCTTCCTCTGCCCTGGAGGCCAGCAGTATCGTATCTTCAAATCTCTCTCTTTCTCTACCTCCACCCTCTGCTTTTGTGGGCCTGTTGCCTCTCTGACTCTGACCCTCCTGCTTCCTCTTGTAAGGACCCGTGTGATTATATTGGACCCAGCAGTTAATCCAGGACAATCTCCTCATCTCTATACCCTTAATGTAATCACACCAGCAAAGCCCCTTTTGCCATATAAGGTAAGAACATAGTCATAGGCTTTGGGAATTAGGATATGGACATCTTTGGGGGACATTATCTGTCTACTACCACAATGCCTTTCTATTGTCCATGGTTATTTTTGTGATTTCTGGACTGTTGTCAAGTTTTCTTTATATAGGTTTGGCTCATTTCTTATTAAGTCCAATTCCTATTTTTTTTCATTGCTTTTTTTAGATTGGGTATTGTTACTCATTATATATTAGAATTGATTATTGATTGGCTATATGAAAGCCACTGGTTTGTATATTAATTTAATATCCTAATATCTTACTAAGTATTTTATTGTTTGTATTAATTGTTCTTTGACATATACTTTCACATCAATACAGACAGATATGCTTTTGTTCTAACTTATATGGGTCTAATTCAATCATCTATAAGATTGCATTGGCTAATGCCTTCAATACATAGTCGGCAACCTTGCCTTGATCCTGGCTTTAGAGAGAATGCCTCTCATACTTCCACACAAGTAAGAGTCTAGCTTCAGGAGTAACGTATATTTTTCTTATCTTATTAAGGAAGTACCATCATTTCTTACTAGGACTATGTGTGAAATTTTGCCTAAGGCATTTATAGCATCTTTAGAGAAAATCATATTCATTTTCTATTTGCCCTATTAATATGGTAACATATAGATTTCTTAATTTCAATCTATTTTTGCCTTACTGATATGAACCCCCTCCCTCTGAGATTTATCAGTTTGTTCCATGTTTCTATGCCTCTGATTCCATTTTATTCAGTAGTTTATTTTGTTCATTATATTTCTTGTCCATTTATTTTGATTTTTAGATTCAATTGTTGATAGATATGTATTTATTGACATTTTATTGTTCATATTTATTACTTACTTTTTTTCTTATTCCTCTTCTTAAAGAACACTCTTCAACATTTCATGTAATACTGGTTTGGTGGTGAAAAACTCCTTTAGCTTTTTCTTGTCTAAATTTTTTGCAAATTTAGTAAATTGCATTGTCCTTTGAATTTACCAATTCTAAATGATAGCTTTGCTGGGTAGAGCAATCTTGGTTGTAGGTCCTTGCTATTCTTCACTTTGAGTATTTCTTGCCTCTCCCTTCTGGTCTGCAAAGTTTCTGTTGAGAAACCAGCTGATAGTGTATGGGTGCTCTCTTATAGGTAATTAATGTTTTTCTCTTACTGCTTTTAAAATCCTCTCTTTGTCTTTAACCTTTGGCATTTTAATTATGATGTGTCTTGGTGTGGGCCTCTTTGAGTTCCTCTTGCTTAAGACTCTTTGTGCTTGTTGGACTTGTAAGTCTATTTCTTTCACCAGGTGGAGGAAGTTTACTGTCATTCTTTCTTCAAATAGGCTTTCAATATCTTGCTCGCTCACTCCTCCTTCTGGCATCCCCATAATGCAAATGTTGGTATGCTTGAAGTTAAGTTGTCTCAAAGGCTCCTTACACTATCTTCATATTTTTGGATATTTTTTTTTCCTTTTTGCTCTTCTGAATAGGTGTTTTTGCCTCCTCATATTCCCAATCATTGATTTAATTCTCGGAATTTTCTACTCTACTGTTGAATCCTTATAAATTATTCTTTATTTCAGTTGCGTATGCTTAATTTCTGACTGGTCTTTTTCCATGTCTTTGGCATTCGCACTAAGATCCTTGAAAGTCTCACAAAGTCCCTTGGCACTCTCATTAATTGCCTTGAAGCTCTCATTAAGATCCTTAAGTAACCTTATAATAATTGTTTTGAACTCTGTATCCAGTGGTTTGCTTGCTTCCATTTCTTTCATTTGTAACATATTTCTTTGTCTTGAATTTTGGCTGCTTCCCTGTGATTGTTTCTATGTATTAGATAGAGCTATTATGTCTCCTGGAATTGGTAGAGAGGCCTTGTGTATTAGGTGTCCTGTAGGGCCCAGTGGCTCAGCCTCCCCAGTCACTTGAGCTGGGTACTCTAGGTGCACCCTTGTGTGGGTTTTATGCACAGTCTTGTGGTAGTTGAGCCTTGATTGCTGTTGGCATCACCGGAAGGAATTGACCTTCAGGCCAATTGGATGTGAGGACCAGCTGTGTCTACAATGGAAGAGCTCTTGTGTAAGAGACACCCTTATGGGGCAGGACTTGCTTCAGTGGGGCTTTGGTGCTCACTGAGTCTGCCCCTTGAGTGTGTTACTTGTGATGTGTAGAATTGTAATCTAGTATGGTCTGAAGCTGTCCACCAGGTGCACTGGCTCTGGGGCCTCCCACAGAGTGCAAAGTCAGCCACTGCCTGGGGCCACCTGGCAGGAGCTACAGAGAGATCTGCAGATGGCTGCTACTTGTATTGGGCTAGGAAGTGCCCAGGTAAGGTCCAGCTGTGAAGTAGGCAGGCTGGTGCTAGTGCCGGGTCTTGGGCCTTTTATTGATAGGTTTGGGACACACTGACTCCAGCTACTGCTTGTTTAAGATATTTTTAGCAAATTGTAAAGCTGAGCCAGGACAGGCCATTCATATGGAAAAGTGACTGCAAAATAGCTTGGGTGGGGCTGCAAATTGGATGGGGCAGCATCTCAGGGTGGAGTGAACAGTGTGGGCCATGATGATGGAAACTAATATATGGCTGCCAGTCAGTTCTGTGATGGAGGAACAGGAACAAGGACCCCAGTGAGCACCCCTATCTGGGAGAAAGATGCCCCTGAATTCCTGCCCCGATGCCAGACAGTCCAGTTCCTCCTTGTATGTCCTTGCATTTCCTCAAAGCTTCTACTTGGTGCTAGAGTTCAGAGGAAGTGAGACCATGTAAGATCATGCAAAGGCCTTTTAAGAGGAACACTTGAGACTCCGGCAGACACAATTCCCGCTGGTTTTTAAAGCCCAAAGTTACTGGGACTTCTTTTCCCATCTCTGGAACCCTGGGCTTGGGGCCTGGTGTGCAACTGGGACCCCCTGCTTCTCAAGGGAGGCCTTCGTGATATCCCTGTGATTAAAAGAATGGCCCACGTGGGTGTTGGACCAGCTCATTCCATGCCTCTGTCCCTCCTACCAGTCTCAATGTGCTTTCTTCTTTACTTCTCTAGTTGTAGCACTTGCATTCAGCCAGATCTCAGGTGGTCCTGAATGATGGTTGTTCTGTATTTTAGTTGTAATTTTGACACGATTGTGGGAGGCAGTGAGTACAGGCATTTACCTATACCACCATCATGGTTCTCCTCTCTTTATTTTTAATGTGATCTTTCATTCTGTTTGCTCTTATTTTATTTATTATTTTACATCAATATTTATAAGTGACATTGGCTTATAATTTTGGGGGGTACTATTTTTATGTTTTGGTAGAAATGTTATATTTGTTTTATAAAAATAATTTGCATGTGTCTTAGTCCACTCAGGCTGCTCTAACAAAATACCGTATTTGTCACAGTTCTGGAGGCTGGGAAGTCCAAGATGAAGGTGCAGGCAGATTTGATGTTTGATGAAGGGCGACTTCCTGGTTCAAAGATGACCATCTACTTGTATAGGAAAAGGGACCTCAGAGCTCTCTTTTTTAAGGGCATTACTCTCATTCAATAGGGTTCCGCCTTCATGACCTAATCACCTCCCAAGGCCCAACCTTCAAATATATCACCTTGGGGGTTAAGATTTCAACACATGGATTTGGGGGGTAGGAGGTGTCTCAAACATTCAGTCTATAGCAGATGTTCTTTCTTGTTCAGTGTTCTGAAACAATTTAAGTGACATTCAGATTTTCTGATCTTCGGAGGCGTGGTAGAGTTCATCTATGAAATCATCTGGGCCTGTTGCTTCTTTTGTGGCATAGTTCTGTGATGACTTTCTTTGCTTCTTTTATGGGAATTAGTTTATTTAAGCTTTCTATTTCCACTGAGATCAAATTTAGCAAATTGCATTCTCCTATGAATTTATCCATTTCATTTAGCTTTTTCATTTATTTGCATAGTTATGCTAAGTAGTCTCATGCTTTTACTTCCTCTCTTTCAGTGGTTATCATCACATTTTAATCATTAATTTTTACATTTATGCTTTATTCCCCTTTTATTAATTAGATTAACTTATGGTTTGTCTAAAACACTGTTATTATTATTTTTTAAACATGAAGCATTATTTATTCATTTATTACTTGCACTGTTTTCTATTTTTTATCTCAATTTCTGGCTTTATCACTACTATTTCCTTCTGAACTCTTTTTTGTTCTATTTGTTATTATTTTCTTACCAGTTGAGTTGGAAATTTTATTTAGTTATTTTTAGTCTTAATTTAAGGAACTCTTGATTGAAGTATAACATATAAAGTAGATAAATTTTATACGACTTTATTTTAAAAGTGGGTAAACCCTGGTAACCACTACCTGGATCAAGATCTAGACTCTGACTAACACCCCACAATCACCCTGTATGTTGTCTCTAGTCGGTATTTTTCCAATTCTTCTTCTATCACTATAAATTACTTTTATCTCCTTTTGAACTTCATGTAAATGGACTGATATAGTATGTACTTTTATATCATGCCTTTTGCTCAAAATTTATGTCTCAGAGATGACTGCCTTTAGCTATGCATTGTGATTATATTATATTCCTTCTTATGAAAATATTACCCTTTATCTAAGTATTCTATAGTTTATTGATGTTTGTATTACTTTCATTTTCATTCTTACTACAACTACTATGAATATTCTTGTTCATATCTATATGTGCACATATGCATACTTTTCTGTAAGATTTATACATGAGGCCCAGTTGCTAGGTCACAAACTATGTAATTGTTCAGGTTTAGTAGATACTCTTATATAGTTTTTCAAAGTAGTTGTACCAATGTCTACAGCCATCTTCCACGTACACAATTTTAATTTAGTCCCCATTCTCATCAACATTTTTTATGTCGGTTTTAAATTTTTGTTATTCTGAAACATGTGTATAGGTAGGTCATTTTTGTGGAACATCTCTTATATACCTACCGCTCATTTGGAATTCTTTTGCAAAGTGCCTGTTAAATCTTTTGTCTATTTTAAAAAATATAGTTTAGATTTATTTTTAAATTTATTTTTATTTTTTATTGTTGACACTATTACAAATGTCCCCCATTTCCCCTCTTTGTCCACCTCCACCCAGCCCTGCCCCCCTCCCAGGCCTTCATTATACTATTGTCTATGTTCATGAGCTATGCATATATGTTCTTACAAAATTTTTAAAAAATGGGTTGTATGCCATTTTCTTGTTGATTTCATCTTTTTCTTTATTCTTATTTTTATAATTATTTGCTATTTAGGAACTTTTTTTCTATTATCTACCTTTATACCAATAACTTTTTGCTTTAGAGAGTGAGGAAGGGAGAGGGAGAGAGAGAAAGAGAAATATCAATGTGAGAGAGAAACATTGATTGATTGCCTCCCATATACATACAGCCTGGGTGTATGTACTATTAATAGCATGTGTCCTAGAGTTGATTGCTACAGGTCAATTTTTCCAGGTACATGTTTTTGGACATTATTATTTTTAAATATTTCCTTTTCTCCATTTTCTTTGTTCTCTCCTTCTGGCAGTCCATTTATATATATTAGAGTGTTGATATTGTTCCACTGATTTTGAATGTCCTCTTCTGTTCATTTCCTGTTCGTCCCCCCCCCCCCCCGCCCCCTTATACTTCAGTTTGTATAGTTTCTTTTTACTTGTATTTCAGTTCACCAATCCTTTCCTTTTTTATGTCCATTCTGCTGTTAGGCCCATCTTATGAATCCTTCAGTTTTATAATATCTTTTTATTTCTAACATCTTACTGTAATCTATGTTATACTAGTATTTTCCATGTTTATGCTAAAATGTTCCATATCTTCATCTATCTTATCCACCTTTTAGATTAGATTTTAAAATATTTTTATTATAGTTATTTTGAAATCTGTACTCTGGGTCATCTCTGTGTCTGCTTCTGTAACTGTTTCATCTCTTGACCAGGGCATCATTTTCATCCTTTTTTATTTTTTCTGGATATTTTATATAAAATAAAATAGGAACTAACACAAATAATATTTGTCTTTAGGGCAGGACATGCCCTTTCTTATGTCATGCCACTAGATCTGTAGTTGAACTGGGTCTAGTCTTTGTTGAGGTTTTAGTTTGATTTAATTCATCATTGACTTCAAATATTTTGAGGATGAAATCATGACATTTCCTTCAATAGTGTTTGAGATCTGAGAACTAATATAAGTTTGCCGAATTGTGCGAGATTTCTCCTTGATTTTTAGTTCAATTGCCTGTCTCTTGGTTCTCCGAGGAGTCTTCTTTGCTTATGAGTTTATCTCCCTTCTTCTGAACCCAGGGACTTTTTAAGTCCTGTTGCTCCAACCCTGGTCAACATTCCTATTCTCCGTGAAGACTTGGAATAAGTAAAGGGATTTCTTTTAGAATTTCTGTCTCTTGCCAGTCTTTGGTAGTTTAAAGCTTTGAGAGTCTTGAGGCCTTTCTTTGGCTTTTCTTCTCCATTCCAATCTCCCTTAGGTTAACATCTGGAGTATCTGAGGTTCTGGTTGTTTCAGCTCTTCTCCTTCCCTAGAGCCTGAGAGCTTAGAGTGCTTCTGTCGCATTTCTCTCAGCTCTCCTATTCTGTCATTCACTCCTGATTTTAGATGTTATGTGCCTTGCATTTGATGGTGATCCCATCTGTTTCATAGTAGATCTCTTTCAGGTCTCCTTTGCCCCTTCCTTTTGGCATACTATCTCCAAATGCTTTGTGAAAACCCAGGGATTTGTGGGTGTAGGATTGCTCTGTGACTATGGCTTTTCAGGATTCTGGTTTATTATGTCAGTTTACACATGATCTTAGTAAATTCTTTAGGCCTTCTTTCAAAGTTATCCTCACCCCACCATGGTGAATTTATCATCCTCCTGCAGTTTTATCAGTGATAAGAATAGCAGTAAATCCTTTCTCTCCTATAACGGGCTCCTCCTTTCTACTTTTTGCTGATCAAGTTCATCCTATCATGAAATATTTGTATTTCTTTTTGTTCTTTGATGTGTTTTTAAAATATATAATTTTGTAAATTATCTGGCCTCTTTGGTGGTTATGCTGAGAGTAATGTTTTAGCACAAGTCTACATCGACACTGAAAATGGAATAAAAATTTTCTATATATTGTTCTATATATTCTAGTTTTTAAAAAATTGCTTTGAAATATTCAGGCCAAAGCCTCTCTTAAGAGACATATTAAAATGTTTTAAATTTAGATAAAAAACATAGATTCAAAAATGTAGAGTGAATACTATGTTTATCTAATTTTAAAATTATATAAAACCAAATTAAGTATGATTTTAAAGGCATAAAGCAATGAATAACTGGCCAACCCCCACCATGCACGCATAAGAATAAAATAGAGTTCCTTTAACCAGAGAAAGATCTCAACAAATTCCTGAAAGATAGAAAGCTAGACGAAAGTGAAAGGGGGAAGATGAAATTGAGAAAACCTACCCAAGTGACTGCAGTTGGGAAGGTAGTATATCTGCCATTCATTCCCCAGAGAGTCTTCATGCTCAGACTGTTGGGAATTATAACTGGATATGCTATACACACACACACACACACACATATACACACACACCACACACACACATATACACACACACACCACACACACATATATACACACACACCACACACACACACACACACACACACACACACCACACACACATACACACACACACACACCACACACATATACACACACACACCACACACACATATATACACACACACCACACACACATACACACACACACACCACACACACACATATACACACACACACCACACACACATATATACACACACACCACACACACATACACACACACACACACACACACACACACACACTGAGTGGCCAGATTATTATGACCACCTGACATGTGTAGGCAAATTAGTTGTACACTGCATCATATGGGATATGGAAGCCGAAGGCCTGTTCAAACACCTTTGCTGTCTGCAGTTACCAAGATAAAACGTCTCCAACTCGCACAGGAACACAAGGATTGGACAGTCGAGCATTGGAAAAAAGTCATGTGGTCCAGTGTATCACGTTTCCAGTTGCATCATGCAGATGGCAGAGTGAGAATTTGGCGGAAACAGCATGAAAGCATGCACCCCACAAGCATGAGTACAACCCTTCAAGCTGGTGGGGCAGTGTTATAGTTTGGGGCATGTTTTCCTGGTATGATTTGGGCCCTTTAATTCATGTGGAACAACGTCTGAATAGCACAACATACCTAAGTATCATTGCTGATCAAGTTCATCCTATCATGTTGATGGCGTATCCCAATGGAGATGGCTTCTTCCAACAAGACAATGCGCCATGCCACAGTGCTTGTATTGTGCAGGAGTGGTTTCAAGAACATGAGGGAGACTTTACCTTGCTTAGGTGGCCCCCATCATCACCAGATCTCAATCCAATTGAGCATTTGTGGGACGAAGTTAAAAGAGCCATCAGGAAGCTGGTTCCACAACCATCAAATCTCACAGACTTGGACAGTGCTATTCATCAGGCATGGTGTCAGATTCCTCGCATCAGCTTTCAACATCTCGTGGAGTCAATGCCCAGAAGAATTGCTGCAGTATTGAAGGCAAAAGTGGCCCTACGAAGTACTGATGGGGTGGCCATAATAATCTGGCCACTCACGTTCAAATATATCCCATGTCCAAAGGCTGTTAAATCGCGGTTTATCCATATCTTCAGAAAAAAATCACTTCTACTGTCGCGGTAAACAACCTGCTTCGCTATTTATAATGGTTTGGCCCTCTAGCAACTTCAGCGTGAAATTATAGTTAATTTGCCTACCAACGTCAGGTGGTCATAATAATCTGGCCACTCAGAGTACATATATATATATATATATATATATATATATATATATATATATATATATCTCCAAAGATAAGACTAAATCAGGCACTTAGTTTCAGGCTAAGAAAAAAACGATAGGGTTTATTTGGTAAAGAACTATTTGGAAGGAACTAGGGCACCTCATGTAGTATGGTGCTCTGAAGAAAAGCCCTCCATTGTAGTGTTTCAGTTCCCAAAAATAAAGTTCAATCAATATCCTTAGGGGGAAGTCCACTAGTGCAATATGCCCAGCCCTGATGCTTCCAATCTGCTCTCATGTT
Organism: Myotis myotis; assembly: GCF_014108235.1. Lineage (NCBI taxonomy): Eukaryota > Metazoa > Chordata > Mammalia > Chiroptera > Vespertilionidae > Myotis > Myotis myotis. The sequence continues at coordinate 4,325,999 of NW_023416314.1, forward strand.
GCCACATTTTTAATACAAATGGGAAACCAAGTGTTCTGGTGATCTGTTGCTTCCTGAAGAACCACTCCAAAATTCAGTGGCTTAAAATAACAATTTCTTTATTAAAAACAATTATATTTATTAATACTTTTTAAAACAACAATATCATGTATTAATGGCCTCCATGGTTTTTTCTAGGTTGCCTGGGCTTACCTGGTGGTTCTTACCCGTAGATTCTTATGCAGTTACAGGCAGATGGCCATTGAGTCTGGAGTTACCTGAAGCTCCATCGGGAAGGCTGTCCGAGCGGGCTTCTCGCGCACATGCTTGGTGCTTTGCTTCTCCGTGGCCTTCCTCTCTCTATGTGGCCTGTTCTGACAGTGGGTCGGTCTCAGGGTAGTCACAGTTAATATGTGGAGGTTGGTTTCCAAAAGAAAGAAAGCAGAAGATGCGGAGCCAGTTAAGAGTATACTCAGAACTGGCACAGTGCACCTGCCTTACTCTGTTAGTCAAAGCAATAAAGGGTCTTCCCATATTCAAGGAGTGGAGACAGAGACGGCACTACATGGAAAGGGAGTAGATTTCATTGTAGAAAAGCATGTGGGAGGTCAGATATTATTGTGGCCATGTTTGGAAAATATAATCTACAACATTAACTACTTTGAACACTTGAGAAAAGTCTGCAACTCAAGAAAGTGAACATAAATAAAGAATTAAAGATCTTGGAGAAAATAGAGATTATCCCAAAAGTAGAAGATTCCCTGAAAAGCAAAGCAAAGCAAACCTTCAAAATTTAGTGTCTCTCAGATAAAGTCAAGATAATGAATGTTATATCATTATTAAAAGGATTTGAGTGCTATGAGGAAAGAGTGATCAGAAAAATAGAAAAGAACTTTTGAAACTCAAAAAGTGAGTGTTGAAATAATAATAAAAAAAGAGGCAGAAGAAGAAGGCTGGGCTCAGCCTCTATTCGCTTGTATGCACTGAAAAACAAGCAAACAAAAATCTGAATAGAGCTGTGCGGAAATAAAGTTTGAGTGGTTCCTCTTGATGAATTTGTCTACTCTGGTGACAGAGGAACCAATTTACATGTTGGCACATATGTGATGAGTTAAGTGTGAAAAACCGGAGTTAAATGACCCAGGATTCCGGTTCATTCATCTTGTGTTTTGAGGGCCCTTCTTGAACAGAGCTCTGGGCAGCAGGTGGCTTGGCTGGCTGAGCCTTATTCGATGCTTCTCGCCAGCCCCAGAGCCTGTTGAATTGGGAAACTCCCTCAAGGATCGCCTCACTATTATACTCGCCCCTAATCAGTATCTATAGAAAATCAGGCTAACATAAATATTAACAGCAAACAGCCCCAGCGAAGAAAGGTCACTGATGGCCCTGGGCCACCCTCGAGGACTCAGTAATAAGGGTGAAGTGCAGTTGAACACTAAACTTGCTGGCAATAGTGAGGCAGCTTTTGGCTGATTATGAAATGTGTCCTTTTGAGGACATTTTGACGTTCTCCTCAGATGTTACTCAGCTGCTTGTGGAGCCTGGATTAGTTTCCCAAAGCTCCCATCCAAGTTGCCACACAATTAGTGCTTTAAAACAATAGGCATTATTTCCTCGCAGTTCTGGAGGCCAAAAGAGAAGACTCAGCTGTGGACAGGCTCTCACTACCTCTGGAGGCTCCAAGGGAGAGTCCTTCCCGCCTCTTTGCTTCTGGAGGCTCCAGGTGCTCCTTCACAGGTACCTGCACCGCTCCAGCCTCTGCCTTCACCCTCACCTCACCTTTTCTCTGTCTTCTCTTCTCTCTGAGTCCTAGCTCCCTCTGCCTTTCGCTTGTGAGGACACTTGTCCTAACCCACTTGGATAATCCTGGATGGTTTTCTCCTCTTAAGATCCTTAGTTCAGGGGGTGGGGGAGGTAGAAGTGGGTAAAGGGGGAATAAATGGTGATGGAACGAGACTGAACTTGGGATGGTAAACACAAAATATACAGATGATGTGTTGTGGAGTTGTATACCTGAAACCTGGATAATTTTATTAACCAATGTCACCCCAATAAATGCAATTAAAAAAAAAGCTCCTTAGTTTCATTATATCTGCAAAGACCCTTTCCCCAAATAAGGTGATTCAGTCTTATAATGTATAAGGTAATATTCACAGGTTCCACGTAACTCATTACAGAGAAGTTCCTTGAAGTGTGGGACTGAGATGCGCACACCGATTCCGTACACGGTTCCTGCTGACCATGGCCTCCAGGGTTAATCTGACTAATGGCCTGGGCTTCCTGCTTGCAGCCTTGTGCGTACCCGTCTGAGCTCTTCTTGGAATTCAGAGTTCCGGGGAGGGCAACGCAGTGAGGGGACAGGTTGGGCCAGAAAGACCAAATTTTGACCAATTTTTTTTTAATTTATAAAGTTTTATTTTTGTATATGTGCTAAATCTTAGGACCTGTGGACAATCTTCAGTCAGTCTCGGCTTGAAAAGGCTGAGAAGTGTGTGATCTGGTGGTGAAATTTCCTTTCGGGAATCTGGGTTTCAAAATAAAAACATTTCACTGATTTCTAAGTTTAAAATATGATGGATCTTTCCCCCTTTTCTCACACCTCTAAGTTTGGAGAAGAAGTGCTACATTTTGTTTGCAAACAAACGAATTGTCAGAAATACAATCGGCAGCAAGGTAATACATTGAGCATTTCTGTAGTGAATTATCACACCCCAAAACTTGCCAAACACTACACACTCACATTGGTGAGGGACCAATTCCGGTTGAGCCCTACTGTGAAACCAGTACTGAATGGATTTTCCCGTAACACAAAACCGGCGGGGGGGGGGAGGGGGGCGGGGGAAGATGGGCAGTTCTCTCTAAAGAACTCTGTGCCCTCCTCAGCATGACAGTGCAAGATGGCTAAGGTTTGATTCCCGAGGTGCTCCTTAGCAGGCTGACTCTGAAATGAGAATTACTCCACTTAGCAAAGAGGATTAATGTTTCATAACAAAAGATAATTTAGTCAATTGTATGCAAAAGAGGTGGTAGTAATGGCATGTATAAAACCCACTTATTTTTGCCTATCATTACATGTGTTTAATTCTTATGAAACACCAGTAGCTCTACTGAGTACCTTTGGAGAACTTGACCACTTCCAGAATAAATTAGATTGTGTTAATTAAATACACTTGACTTTGATGAAACTGAAACCTGATAGGCTTTCAAGGAAATGAGGCTTAGCAAGCTTTAGTGAATTTTAATAGAGAGTGGATAGAATTAAATACACTATCAGGCAGCTCTGGTTTTCAACAACTGGAGTGGTGAGATGACACCAGCCATTTCTGCTGATCTGCCAGAGGTATACCTATTAAAGGCTCATGTGACCAAGCGGAGAGAATGTCTATTGCACCCCAAAAGTTCTGTCTATGATCCTAGCCAAGAAAGGTTGATTCTCCCATATTAAAGACTGATAACTGATGTTACAAATGAATCAGATTTTTAATTATCATAATAGTATGGGGCATGAGGTTAACAAAGTGAGATGAAACTGAACAATGAAAACCATAAAGTCTTTCATTTAAACAGTTAATGGAACAACTGTAGGGTTTTGGAATGTGGCGTTGTAGTAATTCACGTGAAAACTTGAGATTCAGAATAATCACAATCTCAGATTTAGTCAAGGAAACCAGAATTGCCTAAAATATTGATTTTGCTTTGGGTTGTATTAATAGAAGAACTTGTGCCCAGAAAGTGGTTCAGTCACTGATAAGACCACGTTGGGGGCACCTTATTTAGTAGGCCTACACAGGATAATCACAGACAACTTGAAAACACCCAAGTCAACTGACCACCACAGGGAGGGCCTGGAAACCATAGCGTAGTAGGAATCTTTGGGAAAAAAACACGAGTATTTTCCTGGAAAAGAGTGGATGTGGTTTAGGGAGGACATAATACTTATTTTTCAATATCTAAGGAAATGCATGGGAATAAGGATTAAATGTATTCTCTCTTATTCCAGAGATTAGATATAAGAAATGACAGTGCATTCCTCAGATATTTCTTTGATGCAGATAAGAGAAACCAGCTTGAATTAGTTTAGGCAAAAGGGGGGTTTTATCATCTCACCTAATGATGGTATCAGAAATGACCCAACCGAGTGACTTAAATCTCAGAAGACTTCTTCATTTCTACCACTTTCCATGTCATCTTCATCCTTTCCAATCGCAAAAAGCATATTCTTTCAGAACGTGGCCACCACCAGAGAAAAAGAAAGTTCTCCTAGCTCCTGGTGAAAAATAAAGTTTGAAGGGAGAGCGCTGGTTGGTCTGGATTAGCCCCATGTCCACCCCCTGAGGAGTCACTGTGACCAGGGCCCAGTAGCCTAGCTAGATGCAGAATCCACTCTGTAGGCTCAGGTAGGGAGATGGCCACACCCATTCAGGCCCCAGGTTGTAGGAGGCGGGGGGGGGGGGGTGGGGGGGGTGGGGGGGTGGGGGGTGGGGGGGGATGTGGTTGATCAGAAGACAAAAGGGAGGGGTGCTGGAAGACAAAGCAATAATTGTCTGCTACACAGAGAAACTGGTTTGTATAAGACATAGGGAAGACCATTTTAAGAATGAGAAGTTTCCAGGCATGTAGCCCAGGGCAGCCCTTCAAGTAGCCATTCATGATCCCGCAGAAGAGCACGGTGACACAGCAGGGACCACGGGAAAGGGCACCTGCCACACATGTTCCTGTGTCTGCCCCTTTGTCTAACCACAGTGCTCCTTCTCTTGAACCTCATATCTTATCTCTCCCAGTTAGAACTGGGAGCTTCTGGACTATGTTTCTGCCTCTGTTCTGGTGACATTCACAGTTTACCCTGGTTATTAGCCTTTTGGGTGAGACCTACTCCCTAGCCCCTGTCCTCACCTGGGGCCTTGGGATGTTCCTTTACATGTGTGTTCTGGTCAGTGCTCAGCTGAAGACAGAAAGGGGACGTCTGCAGATCTCTGAGGTTCTCTCCCTGTGCCATCCTTTCTTCCCTGGTAGTCTGCCCTTGAACTCTAGCTGCCTTGATGTGCCAGAGTCTAGGCTCAGACTCCTCAACTCTGAGTCCTCTGGGTGCCCCTTCCTGTGCTGTGGCCTTACATCTCTCCAGGCAGGCCTGGGGCAATCCTAGGGCTCACCTTGGTTGTGCCCCATCTCTTGGGTATCACTGTACTTCCTTTTCTGTTGTCTATTTTCTTGAACATTGTTGTTACACATATTTTGTTGTTTTTGAAATTTGCTTCAAGTGGGCGGGTCAATCCAATCCTATTAGTTCAGCTTAGGTTTACCATGCCTAAAAGTTTTGTTGAAATGTATGTGTTCCCTGTATCTTGCACTCCTAGGTCTCTTGAACTCTCTATTTAAAGTCAGAAAAAAAATTATAATTTGTTTTGCCTTTGGTAGAAGCTATAGGATTGCATTTTCTCTAAATTGAAGAATACTTCCTTTCAACTGAACCTTTAAAAAAATATTTTCCTTACTCCTCCTCTCACTCCAACCAGTGCTTTTAAATGAGCAGTGTTACATGTATCCATTACCTAGTTTAATCATAACAACTTTAACTCAAAGAATAAATTGTAAATTATTTTCTTAAAAAAGCCTAGTGCCCAGCTGTGGTTTCATGTCAACCTATGAACCAGGAGGTCATGGTTTGATTCCTGGCCGGGGCACATACTCAGATTGCGGGCTCGACCCCCCAGTGTGGGGCTTGCAGGAAGCAGCTGATTGATGATTCTCTCTCATTATTGATGTTTCCATCTCTCTCTCCCTCTCCCTTCCTCTCTGAAATAAATAAAAATGAATTTTTTTAAAAAAGGTTAGTTACAATAATGTCAGTTTTTATCAGAATAACAATAAAGCATGTATTAGAGGCTCAAGCAGTGGGAAATGGCTGTTGTTTACTGTGAACCCCTGAACTGTGAGGCCCAGTGTTCTTCCGATGGCAAAGAGAAAGTGACACCAGCGATGGGAAAGAGGTAGAGGGACAGCTTTCTCTCTTTCTCTCCCCTTTTCTTCTTCCCTTCTCGGTATGTACTTACAGGCCTGGGCTAAACCTTCTCTTAAATATGACCAATACTTGAATCCACAAGATATTATATTGAAAATTGGCACTGCACTGTTGCCTTATAATATCAACTTCTCAAAAGCATCTAATAAACTAAATTTTAGAACAACTTTTATATTTTCAATAATTTGAACTATACTTCGAATCCAAGACCTAATTTCTGTGTAGCTAAGAATCATGCGTAATTAGCACATCAATTATTTTGGTGTAAATGTCTATTCCTAAAGTAATAGTGAGTGGTTCACTAACTTAAATAATCTCACCATAAATGTGTTGAAACCTCCCTGTAAGTTCTTTAAATAGCATTTATAGAAGTAAATTCCAGTTTAGGCCACTGATGAATTATCATAAATTGTAGGTGAGTAAGGTTCAGATTAATGAGGCTTTACTACCAATTCATCCAGGGCATAGTAGACAGACTTTCCCAAGAGAGGGCAGATGTGTGGTGCGAGGAGGGCCCCTGATACATTGCATTCACTGAGGGCCCACATGTGCCAGGCACTCAGCTGAGTGCTGTACATGCATGATCTCACTTGGTGCTTCCAATAACACAATGAAACGGTGCTCCGTGTTTCAGACAAACGCACAAAGTTTCCAAATGGCTTCATAATCCAACTGAGACACACTTGGAAGAAGTAGCCAGGCAGGTTCCAGCTCAGACCTTCCAGTGGTGAGATTCTTGATCTTTTTCACAGGGCATGTGGTGCGTGTGGGACACCCAGGGGTACCCTGCCTGCTTCTCCGCATACATCAGCAGTGCTGCCCGCTCTCCCTGCCTTCTCCCACCTCTCGGCAGCCCTCCCAGACTCCCCACCCATCCCTCAGCCTCTTGGGTCTTGCTCTCTTGGGGCTCATTCAAGCCCATTGACAAAATGGAGTCTAAATCAGCCGGTGTTATTGGCTGTCGAAAGCCCTGGAAAGTGTTATGTCTTTTGTGAAAATGGCAGTTAAAGTTCTAAATAACAGCAATGGAGGATATTGGAGACAGTTAAAAAAGGGTTTTTGTTGGCTGATTTATAACCAACTTTTGAAATGAAATTTAATATATCTAGGAAGATATATGAGCCTTTCAGGGTTTGTTATATGAATTGTTTGTAACTGTTTTTTTCCCCCCAGAGAGCCTCATATCAATTTCTTTTATATATTTCATGTATTCTTGGAAAAGGAGCTCTAAGAATCAGAGTTCCTTTCTAGCCATCTTTGTCTCTTGTGTCTGGACAAATCCAGATCATTTCAGTTCGGCAGGGTTCCCTCTCCTAGCAGGACGGGGAAATGTGGCAAGTAAGAGACTTGCCCTCCAGCTCACCTGTCTTTCCTGCCTCCCTGTGTGGCTCTGGGCGTGTCACAGACTTCTTTGAAGTGTAACCATAATCTACTTCCCTCTCCCTGATCCCACCCCCCTCCAACCCTTACTAACACCTGGCTCCATAGCCAATAGCCTCTCTCATAGGATCTGGCCTCCATCATCTGTTCATTCGCTCAACAGATGTTTATTGAGTAACTGCTAAATGCTAGGCACTATCGTAGGTGCTGGGAATATAATGGTGAAGAAGAGAAGTTAGGGTCTGCCTTCCAAAAGCGTTCACTACAGTGGGGGAATAAAAATTAAACACATTAGTAAGACAATTTCATTAGGGAGAAATGTCTTAGGGTGAGTGGGTGAGCATGATTTTATGTGGCGCTGTCAGGAAAAGTCTCTAACTTCCTGGTGGAAGAACCCATGAGACAAAAGGAATGGCTCTTGCAAAGGTCCAGAGGCAGAAATCAATTGGCACCAAAAGAAGGCCATGGTGGCTAAAATAGAGTGAAAAGTGGTCCATTTCACAGAGGGTCCTGTACACTACCATTAAGACTGGATTTTGTTCCAGATGTGGTGGGTATTTTAGATACTGTTTTAAAAGAGTACTCTGGCTGCCTGGTGAAAAATGGAGTGTCGAAGAGTCTGTCTTCATGATTTAGATGAGAGACCACAGTGGCTGGGATTAGGGTAAGCAGGGGCCATGGCAGGAACTGGTCAGATTCAGAAAATGTTTTGGAGTTGTTGCTGATGGGTCTTCCTGATGCATGGGGTCTGGGGGATGTGAGGAAAAAAAAAATTCCCTGTGATTCTCCATGAAAATACTTACATATATATCAGACAGACAAACAAAACCCCCAAAATGACACAGAAAACTGAGACCTCACCCCACTGATTCTCTCCTTTCCTAACCAGACTCAGGTTTGTGTTTAGGCTTTCAATGTCTTCCCCAAGCTGATCTCAACTTCACCCAGAGGTGCAGTGATCCTGTTCTCATATCACACTGATTATTCTGAGACCTAAGCCAGTCAGGGCAAGCATTTCCTGGTCACAGTGATTGGTTCAAAGGTGGCCAATCAGAGTCGAGCTTGGGATTTTCTTCAGGTATCACAGGCGGTAGGCGGTGAAGCTCTTGGTCTGTGTGGATGCACAGGATGAGCCAGCTGCTCTGGTTGCCTGTGGCAACCCCTCTGGAGAGCCAGCCTGGTGAAGGCTGAGATGGGGAGCTGGAGCTCTCCCCCAAACCATCCTGGCTGCCTCGTTACAGTGCAGGCTGGTTTCACCAGTACTGTAACCCAAAGCATCCCAAGTAATAGCAGCTGTTCCCATTGGGGTGCAAGGACATGGCAGGACAGAAAGCTGCCAGGAAAGAGCAAGTTGGAATGAGGGAGTTATCGGAGGATGTAAGTCCAGAGAAAACACCTGCGTGAGGGAGGAGTCGAAGGGCACTGGAATTCCAGTGGAAGAATTACAACCCACTGGAAGCAATGAAGAGCAGCTCTGACTCTGTGGACAGTTAAAACAGCAACGCTGTTGCTTTTAAAATGAAAACAGCAACTCTTCTCTACTGCAGAGGAGTTTGGAGGGAATAGTCTAGGTGTGGAAGACAGCGGTTTGCAGGTGTCTTTGAGGTACAACCAACATCTAGTGTAACAGAAACAGTAAACAAGGCAGAATCAAGAAAACTTTCCAGAAATGAGGAACAATTTAAATATGCAGATCACAGGGGCTCCCTCTGGTCCAGAAAGCGATCATGGGGAGCGCCCCAGGCTGCTGCCAGCAGAAAACAAAACAAAACACTCCACCCGCCAGCAACCACACAACGGGCTGATTTTCAGGGGTTGAAAATCCCGCTGACCTTTGACTTCTCAGCAACACGAAACACGAAAGCCAAGAAAGAAATTTTAATTTGGGTTTTCAGAGTGGTTTTCAGTTTGCTGACTCAAGAATTATATACTCTGGCTCGTTGTTCATGGTCTAAGGTGGTCAAGGTCTTGTAAATTGTGCAAAGTGGGGATAATGGCAAGTGCCTCATATAGAATTTCAATGTCATGGAGAGTTATTTTGATTCTAAAAGATATTATCCACGTAAAGCATCTTATATATCTATAGGCCCTTCAACTGTTGGCTATTGGTATAGCCGACAGTAACAGTGATATTCTTCATGGGAACACAACTACTTGAGGATGTGCCTCATGTAAAAAGATGGGACAAATGTGTGAATTCATGAAAAGGGAACCCATTATACTAAAGAACCTTAGAAGCATCAAAACTACTTAAACATATACTTCAAATCTGTATCCTAAACAATTTAAATCCACGAGGAAAATTAAAATGATTAATTTTTATAGTTATTTCAGAATTATGTACATAAACTTATTTTGATTTTTCAAGAAGTCTGGATTAATGGATTATTTTCTCATAAGATTTTCAAACCGACAACTTTTACCAGTGGATACTTTCAACTTTCAATAGCACATAATCTTTGTGCTATATAAACTATCCCAGAACAACAAACTACATCAATAGCTCTACCCAATGCAGCTTGTGAAGCTACTGAGGGACAAATGTCACAGTGACTTTAGGCTTTATGGGTAGAAATTGAATTGCTGGACCAAATTTTTGTCATCTCTAGTTTCCTGTCAACCACCAACTTTATCTTCTTAAAACAAAGTAACTATGAATGACCATATATTTGATAATGATTTTTCTTTTCTTCCTTTTTATTCCTAGCTAATTGTTTTAGAACATTGGTTACTTCTCAAATTCCTCCAATAGAAGACTCAGATCCAGGTTTATGTGACTTATGAATGAGTTGGGGTCATCAGAGGGCATTACTGATCTTGACACATCAAAGACGAATCATACTCATGAGAAGATAGCTTGTGGCATATCTGGTGGGAGAGAGTGCACGGTGTTGGAAGGACACGAAAGAAGCTACTGGAATATTCAGGCTTTAAAATCGTTGCTAGTTTTCCCTTTCTGAATCCAACCTGGTCTCAATGGCTGCCCAACTTTCACAGCATGGTGAATGCCTCATGATCAATCACATTTCCTAAGACTCGTGCTAATGGTGCTCACTATTGTTCTATTTTAGTGCAACACATCAAGGGCTAATCCTACCAGGGGAATGGATCCTGGTTGTCAAAACAGCCTAATAGTGGTGGAGGGGTAAGAGAGAGTAACAGATGCTGCCTCTTAGACTTACCCTGTGCCCAGGGAGCTACCGCTGTGTTGTAACCAGACTTACCAAGTGCCTTATTCTTCATTCCTTACTTTCTCCAGAAAAATAAATACCGTCATTGAGACAGCCTAAATATCACTTTTGAAACAAATGCCAAAGATTAATTTCTGCAGGTTTAATACCCTGGCCTATACAAAGGTTTCATCGGTAACAATCAAATTACTATTGGGAAAAGTTGTTCTTGTAGACTCTTCAACATAAAATATTAACATCTTAAATATTATGCCATTTGTAATGGGCTAAACTTGGTCATTTGTTTTTGTGTTTATGTTTCTTTTCAATATTGAAAAAAATAATGTTCATAAAATAAGACTAATATCAGTGAACCCACCATCCAGAATTAAAATGCTAACAGTTTGTATTTTTTGCTTTAAATGTTTTTTATAGAATAATATGGATCAAACTAAAGTTTCCTTTTTTTCTCATCTCTCATTTCTCATCCTCTTTTTCAGAGAAAGCATTCATCATGAATTTTCTCCATATCATTCCAGTTCTTGTTTTTATACTTTTTCTACTTAAAAAAGTACATCTATGGAAAATACATACAGTATTGCTTTGGGTTTTTGACGTCTGTATAAATCTTTTATGTTTTTTAGATATTTTCATGTTGATACACGTAGATCTAGTTCATTCTTTTAACTGCTGTATTGTATTCCTTTGTATGTGACTATACCACAATTTACTCATTCTTCTATTTGATTTTTTTTCTAAATGTTTTTACTGTTGTAAGCACTGTGGCAATGACATCCTTGTATGTGTTTACAAGATTTATGTTTAGAAGATCAATTTCTAGACTCAGTTTTGTCTGCAGCAGTGATTTTAATAATCATCCTTGCTTCTTCCCTGATGACTTTGTTGTCTTGGGGCTTCCACAGTAGTCCCCCGTTACCCACAGAGAGTAAGTTTCAAGAGCCCCAGTGGATGTCTGAAACCGTGGATAGTACCAAACCTTATATTTACTATCCTATATAATAAAACCCTAATATGCAAATCGACTGAATGGTAGAATGACTGGTCCCTATGAACTGACCACGAGGGGGCAGACGCTCTATGTAGGAACTGCCCCTGGTGGTCAGTGAGCTCCCACAGGGGGAGCGCCACTCAGCCAGAAGCTGGGCTCACGGCTGGCGAATGCAGCGGCAGTGGCAGGAGCCTCCGCAGCAGCACTAAGGAGCAGCAAGCCAAGCGGTAGGGAGCAGCAAGCAGGTGGGCGGTAAGGAGCGAGGGGACCAGGACTGCGAGGGGGCACAGGCCGGGCTGATGGACCCTGCCCCCCCCCAACCCCCAGTGCATGAATTTAGTGCACCGGGCCTCTAGTGTCTATGTAGTATGTTTCCTATACATACACACCTTTTCACTTACAGGAAGCACTTGGCAGCTTCTCTGTGGCGTATTTGAAATGCCAGCATCACTAATCTTGCATTTGGGGCCGTTATTAAGTAAACTAAGGGTGAGCTGAACACAGCACTGCAAACCACAGTCCATTTGATAGTTCAGTGCCGGGGTCCAACCCCAGCAGGTCCAGGGGTCCCCAAAGGTGTAGACGGAGTCGGCGAAGAAGGAATGACACGGAGACAACGTTCAGTTGATCAGCAGCCTAGCCAGGATCTCTAGCCAGGACCTCCAGCCAAGTTCTGGTCTGGATCTCCAGCGAAGTTCTGCTGTTTATTGTCTTGTTACATCCGTATTTATCCCAGTTGATTTTAATCCTGTCAATTTCTATTACAAAGGTTAGGGCGTTTCTTATCTCCATTCCAGGGAGTAAAGATTATGTAGCTTAAGCATGATTGTTTGTAGTTAAAGTGATTAACTACCCGCCTGGCACTTAGTTAAGGAGTTTCATCCCCTCCCTGACTTCAGGGAAAAATTCCTACCTGGGGAAACAACCTTTCTAGGAGAGGCATCCCCTCCCTGACTTCAGGGAAAAATTCCTACCTGGGGAAACAACCTTTCTCGGAGAGGTGACCTTGGTTAAAACACACAGCGCTAAGGGGAGCAAACATATTAAGAACAGTATGCTATATACGCCAGGTCCCTTGAAACATATGCTGTGCAGATGTTTCTTTCCTGCAGCGACTGTGTCAAGCAGCAAGGATGGACCGGCTTCCGGCAAATTCCCCCTTTTTTATTTTTTAAATGATAGCGCATGCAAATCAGTGGCCACCTCTCAGATTGGGCCATTTAAAACTCAGAAGAAGACTGGCAAGCAATGACAGTGAGCATAACCATAAACATAGTGGATGGAGTGCACAAGGAGCCCCATTCCTGTAGAAGGTTGCCAGCCTCTTCAGTCAAGGGATTTCAGCTGTCCTCAAGTTGTTGGTTTGATTGTCTTTGTTGGTCTGGCTAGCGGGCGGCGTCACTGGCGACAGGCTTCCCGAAGTGTCAGCAAGTTGAAGGGCTGCATCAAAGGGTCCATCAGGGCCGTGCTTGATGGTGGTGTCGATGTCCGAGGAGGAGTAAGCTGTGCCCTCTGGATCCAGCTGATATGGAAAATGGAGGGTAGTAGAAAAAGAAGAGAAAGCAAAAGAACTACAAGGCATGGAAGTGTTTTAGAAAAAAGAGGGAGAAGAAAGGGAAGAAGGCAGCATCCTGACACAGCCCTTTCCTTCAGCTTCCCCTTTCCCTGTGGTCCCAGGTAGAAATGGGAAACAAGTCCTGTTGCAATGAGAGGGCAGCTGCTGTCAGCCAGTCTCTGTCTTTACCTGGGTCCCGATCTGAGCTGGGCATGGGAAGCAGGAAGCAGCCATGGGGACAGGAGACCTTCCTCAGAAGGGCCGAGTGTTCAAGCCCCTGCACCATTGGGGAGGGGGGTCTGTGCCCCACCTTTGTTGCACCCCAAGTTTTCTCCTACTGGCCCCCGACTGTGCCTGTCTTAGGTTGCCCCACCCTGTGGAGTCTTACCCGTCGTTGACTACCAGCCATCTCTGGGCCAAGTAGGGTGATGTGAGGTTCAGTTTTGTCTCCTTGATAGCCTATGTCCCTCTGGCCTCCATGCCCAGCAACTGCCTTGGGATCCCCTTGCCTGCTGGCGGGGCTCTGGCATTGATCATAGGGAACTCAGGTTTCTTCTCCAGAGAGGGCCCAGCTTACGCCATTGGGCCAGAGACAGATCCATGGTACCAGCCACCATGCGGCTTCAACCTCAGCATGAACAGAGAGCTCAGGCAACATCTATGGGCAATTGGATTGTAAGAAGAGGGTCCCTCTTGACACAAGGGTAAGAGGGGCCAATACAGGACAAAGGAGAGTCCTGGAACAGGGCTTTCTCAGCCCAGGATGTCAGGCTCTTGGCACAAGACAACTCCATGTCTGGGGCATATACCAAACACCCCTAGTCACGGCATAAAAGGGAGGTGCCCTTCCTGGAACAGTAGGGTAGGGAGATTCTAGAAAACACTGTGTTCAGGAAAGAAGGAGAAGGGCCAAAGAACCAGCAAACAAGTAGTTAGATTTTAAAAAAAGGAAAAAGGAAAGGAGATGTGGGGCAAAGCTGGAACATGTGGAAAGACAAAACGGAGGCACATGTGATCCTCCCAATGGACAGATTGTTCCAGCTCAGGGCTGCACATCTGCTGCAGACGGGCACTGGTCAGGTGTGCTATGATGAGGCAGAGATGGCAGGCGGTGAGACATAAGGTCGGACTAGACGGTCTGGAATCCACACAGGTGAGTCTGCGTCCTGTGGAAATATACAAGCATATCCTCTCCCCTGGGTTAAAAGTACATCAGGTCCCTTCCAGGCTCCTGTAAGCAAGTCTCTCCATTTGACGAGGGCTTTAGGTTTAGTTAGATCAGGGTTCCAATGCCTGTACATCGGGGAATTCCCCTCAGAATCTACATTTAGTATATTAATTACAAATTGAGCATGTTGTAGAACATGATGAAGAGAGGAATATTTAAACTCATTTTCTTGTAATATTTTGTAACAGGAGTAAATCAAACACTGCTGGGGCTATATAATAAAACTCCCATTTGAGATAAGATATCTCTTCCCCATAATGTAAAGGGGATAGTTGTAATTACATAGGGACAGAATGTTCCTGAATGTTGATCTTCATCAGCCCAAGTTAAAATCTGAGAACTCTTTTTTACATTAGATGCCTTGCCTAGTCCTACTAGGGAAGTGGAGGTGGTGTGCGTGGGCCATGAAGAGGACCAATCCTTCCCTGCTATGCAGGAAACATCTGCTCCTGTATCCAATAGACCTTCAATTGGTTTTCCCTGAATTTGTAAAATTTTTGTAGGTCTAGTAGCATGGATTTCTTGTATCCAAAATGCTGCATCACTAGATCCAAAGCCTCCGGCCCCTCTAGCTTCCTGGGTAACAGCTGTCCCTATTTTATATATTGGTAACAGGATTAATTGGGCAATTCTCTGGTTGGGCTGAATCTGTATAGTTGTGGTGGGTGGGGAAAGTAAAATCTGTATTTCTCCTGTGTAGTCTGCATCAACAACTCCTGGGATGACTAAGATCCCCTGTAACGAGGTGGAGCTCCGTCCTAATATTAAACCTACAGTTCCCTCAGGCAGTGGCCCAGACACTCCTGTAGGAATGGCTGCTACTGGCGAGTCTGGGGTTAGTACTGCATGGGTGGTTGAGTGGAGGTCCAATCCTGCACTGCCTGGGGTTGCCCTGAAGAGGTCACTGACTGATCGAAATTTGCAAAGGGGTTGAAGGTTGATGCCCCTATTATTGCAGGGGCCTGGGGCTGGCCCCTTCTCAAGTTTCCCGATTGAGGTGATGGGATATAACCTCCTTGGGAGCTATTTGTAGAGTTTAAAGGCCGACCATTTTTATGGTATTTTGATCTACATTCCTTTGCCCAATGGAATCCTTTCTGACATCGGGGACAGACGGTTTTTGGAGGATTAATATTATTCCCTAATGTATTTCCAGGCTGTCGAGGAGCTTGCCATCTGGCCTGAGTATTATTATTTTTATTTGGGCATTCTCTGCTAAAGTGCCCAGATAAGCCACAAGAGTAGCAGTTCATATTTCTTTTATTACCTGTATTATTGCTGGCTTGTCCTATAGCCTGTACATATTGAGGGTATGTCTCCCCTTTGAGAGCTGCAGCTATAGCTACACCCTGTATAAATGCTGGACTTACATCAGCACACTGTTTTATAAAATCATTTATAGTTCCTGTTCTGCGAATCGGCCTTAATAAAGCCTGACAGGTATTATTAGCATTTTCAAAAGCCAGTTGTTTGATTAGGATATCGACTGCCTCTTTGTTATTGATTACTCTCTTGACTGCCTGTATGAGGCGAGAAAGGAAATCCTGATATGGTTCCTCGACCTTCTGTTTAACCTCTGTAAGGGTGGTTGTTTCTCCTGCTGTATAAGGTAGGGATTTCCAGGCACTTACTGCACAACTGGTTACTTTGGTAAGTGCCTCTGTGGGCATATTCATTTGCTCCTCAGCCGTGTTAAAATCACCTTCTCCTAATATCATGTCTAGGGTTATTCCTTTTCTGGTTTTTTCGCTAGTGGCTACAGCTTTCTTAGCAAGATCTTCATATTCAGTTTTCCATAATAAGTAATCGCCTCCTGAGAGACAGGATTTACAAACCTGTGACCAATCATAAGGAGTTATCCATTTACTGGCTAGGGTTTCTACCAAGGTTTGTGTGTAAGGAGCTAGAGGTCCATATTCAGAGCAGGCCAATTTTAATTCTTTAAGTACTTTGTAAGGTATAGGCTCCAAGGTGGGGTTTCTATTCCCACCAGACTCATTCTCATATGTAACTGGGAAGCAGAGTGAGAATTCAAGATCTCCATTAGCTTCAGCTTCTCTTATTGCCCTTTGAAATTTAGACATGGAGCTCATAGGAGCCACAGGACCTGGTTTAGGCTTCCTTTCTAATTTGGGGAGCCTGTTTTGAATGGGAGGGCCATTCTCCTCTCTACTGACTGGAAAGGAACAATGGTCATGTTTATGATATTTATTCTCCTCCCGATCAGTAGGCATAGCTAAATTGCTTTTAGATTGAGCTGAAGACAATGATGATGTGTCCTCTCTGGGTGGAGCCGAGGGACTATTTAAATTTTGAGAAGGTTCAACCGTTTTTGCCTCTGGTGCCAAGGTGTCACAGATTGAATCCCAGAGGGAAAAGAAACAAGGCAGGACCTTGTCAGATTCATGGTGTTTCTTTAATTGCTTTCCTACTTCAACCCAAGTTTTTAAATTAACAGTTCCATCCTCTGGAAGCCATTGACATACTTCTTCTATAAAACTTTCTGTCTCACTGGGAAAAACCTCAACTCCAATTCTGCTAGTAAGCATATGCGTTAAAAGATTAATACAGAGTCTTTTTTCTTTAGACTCAGTATGACCCATCTTGTCAATCTAAGTTCTGTACTAACTACCCGCTTACCCTACTTATTCTCTATGGGGGGGGGGGGGTCTGCAGCACCCTACGGTGCAGTCCTATCCGTCCCAAGTATGGGGGGACTTACCTAAGGGAACCCTGTTCGGGCGCCAGATGCCGGGGTCCAACCCCAGCAGGTCCAGGGGTCCCCAAAGGTGTAGACGGAGTCGGCGAAGAAGGAATGACACGGAGACAACGTTCAGTTGATCAGCAGCCTAGCCAGGATCTCTAGCCAGGACCTCCAGCCAAGTTCTGGTCTGGATCTCCAGCGAAGTTCTGCTGTTTATTGTCTTGTTACATCCGTATTTATCCCAGTTGATTTTAATCCTGTCAATTTCTATTACAAAGGTTAGGGCGTTTCTTATCTCCATTCCAGGGAGTAAAGATTATGTAGCTTAAGCATGATTGTTTGTAGTTAAAGTGATTAACTACCCGCCTGGCACTTAGTTAAGGAGTTTCATCCCCTCCCTGACTTCAGGGAAAAATTCCTACCTGGGGAAACAACCTTTCTAGGAGAGGCATCCCCTCCCTGACTTCAGGGAAAAATTCCTACCTGGGGAAACAACCTTTCTCGGAGAGGTGACCTTGGTTAAAACACACAGCGCTAAGGGGAGCAAACATATTAAGAACAGTATGCTATATACGCCAGGTCCCTTGAAACATATGCTGTGCAGATGTTTCTTTCCTGCAGCGACTGTGTCAAGCAGCAAGGATGGACCGGCTTCCGGCAGTTCAGAGGGCTACCAAGTGACTAATGGGCAGGAGTACCTACAGTGACACTCCCTGTACAAAGGGGTGATTCCCGTCCTGGCGGGGAGGAGCTGAACCCTGTGCGATTTCACCACAATATTCAGAATGGCATGCAATTTAAAAGGTATGAAGTGTTTCCTTCTGGAATTTTCCATTTAATATTGTTTGGGCTGCAATTGACCATGGGTAACTGAAGCCATGGAAAGTGAAACTGCAGACAAAGGGGACCACTGTGCTCTCTCGTGGACTCTGACTTCACCACCGTCTCTCTCTCTTACATCATCTCAACTTCAAGGTCACTCTTTTGGGAAAGCTTGGTTGATTGCATCCACTTATACTTCTTAACAACTCTTACCACAATCGTAATTCATAAATTTTTGTGTATTTGTTTGGTGGGAATGTGGGCAGGTAAGACAGGGGGTGTGAAGGGTGTGTGTGTGTGTGTGTGTGCACAGCATAAAGTACCCCACAGCATTTAAAAGCATCAAATCATATAAATTGATTGATGGATCCTAAACACAGTGCTGAGTGAAAAGAAAATATATATAATGCGACATACATTTCACATGACACAAAATGCAAAATACCTGTGAGGTTGGAACTGTGGTGGGGTGAGGAATGGAATAAAGGGAGTTACGTTTTTAAAGCTATGTCACCACAGAGGGGTCCTGCACAGATGAAAGTATGATGATCCACTCGGACCATGACTCAGCAACTCTCTACTCCTTTTTTAAAAAACAGCTAGCAAGGGAAACAGCCTGGCAGGATGCATGATGACCGGCCTGGAACAGAGTTTCACTCTGACATGATGGTGTGGGAGATCCACGCACTGGTCACCCACAAAACTGAACATGATTTTTACGAAATCATTTTCAGTGCCTGGAAATGGTCACACAGCAAGTGAAGAAACATTTATTGAAAACCCACTCCCTCTTCCCAGCCCAGTGGGACAGGAACTCTACTCTGAACTGGTGCAGACAAGGGCACAGCTCCCTTCCCCAGTGCCCCACCCCGGGGCGGCCTCCTCACGAGGCACTGACTGGTCATCAGCATCCTCCTCCTGCCCCCGCTGTCTGTTGCTGAGACAAATTCCTGTCCACATGGCTCTCAGTTTAAAGAGCAAACGGAATAAGGAATGTTCTAGATGCTTGTATTATCAGGCTCTGTTCTAGGTGCTGGAGATAAGCAGGAGCGAGGGGGCAAAGTCCCTGCATTTGTGCAGCTTATGTTTCCGCTGGGGAGAGACATACAATAAACAAACAACTGATTCATAAATAAGACAATATCAGGCAGTGAATGTGTTATAAAGACAGTAAAACAGCCCTGACCGGTTTGGCTCAGTGGATAGAGCGTCGGCCTGCGGACTGAGGGGTCCTGGGTTTGATTCTGGTCATGGGCATGTACCTTGGTTGCGGGCACATCCCCAGTAGGGGGTGTGAAGGAGGCAGCTGATCGATGTTTCTCGCTCATCGATGTTTCTAACTCTCTATCCCTCTCCCTTCCTCTCTGTAAAAAATCAAGAAAATATATATATATTTTTAAAAGACAGTAAAACAATGTAAGGGCTAGAGAATGGTGGAGAGGCTGTGGCACGCTGTTTTGAACGGTACGGTCAGGAAAAGCCTCTCTGACAAGGTGCCCTTGAGCAGACATGAAGGGAGGGAATGTGACTGTCGGGGCAAGAACATTTCAGGCAGCAGCCTGTGCGAAGGCTCTAAGACAGGAGTATGCTGGGCAGATGGGAGGACCAGGGAGGAGGCCGTGTGGCTAGAGCGGAGTGGGAGATGGCAGAGCAGTCACCAGTGAGGTCAGAGAGGTAGCCGGGGAACAGGGTAGTTGTGGTGCCCTTGTAGTTGTCCCAACAAAAGACAGTGATGGCTTAGACACGTTAGTAGTGATGGAGATAGGAAATAATTAGTTTCCGGCCTTGCTCTTAAGGTAGAATTGGCAGGATTTTCTGACAGCTTAGATAGGGATTCAGGTCTTTCTTGACCTTGACATTTTTTAAAAGTACAGCTTTTTATTTTTTCAGAAGTCACTTGAAGTACAGAAAAAATGGTGGCAGAGTAAGTGGATGCTGCACGGACCTGCTCCCAGGAGCAAACTGGTATTACAACTAAACTACAGAAAAACTTCCTGAGTAATCAACAGAAGACTCGCAGGAGAGAACCCTGACACCCAAGGACCGAAAGTGGAGACGGCATAGAGACTGGTAGGAGGGGCGCAGGCTTGAAAGGGCTCGCTGGGTGCCCACAGACAGCAACTGAAGTCCCAGAGAGATATCTCAGCTGTGCTGGGTTGCCAGTGAGAACTCTGGGATCTAATCTCAAAGCTGGACCCCCCAGCAGAGAGCACCAAACCCGAGGAGGGTACTCACATAATATCTGGCTATGAAAAGCAGCAGGGTGCTGTCAGCCAGGGAGTAACAGTTGAAAATTCAGGCACCCTCTTAAAGGGCACATGCACAAAATTCCCCATGGAGCCACCCACCTTGTGCTCTGGCAGAGAGAGGATGAAGTGGACTAGAGCTGTGAGAGCAGAAGCCAGGACTGGGGATTTAGGGGATAGAGCTCAGAAGGCTGACCTCATGTTGTGGTGACCCCCAACCATAAAATTATTTTTGTTGCTACTTCATAACTGCAATTTTGCTACTGTTATGAGTCATAATGTAAATATCTTATATGCTACATGTGTTTTCCGATAGTTGTGACCCACAGGTTGAGAACCACTGACTTAAGAGATTAAAAATAACAATTAGCCTCCAGGTAGAAGGAACTGCCCCACCATGTTGAAAAAAGCTTACTACACCTGAGTATGATTGCTGGGGGGCAATTCAAGTTGGGATCCTATCAGTCTGTAGGCAGAGGAGGTCTCTGGAAGCTTTGAGTCTTTGCCTGATCTAATTTGACAGAAACAGCCTTTAACACTGTCCTGCACTAGAAACTGAGAGGTGGAGAGGATCTACCTAATACATAGTCACAAACCCAAACAGACATCCAAAATGAGGAAACAAAGAAACAACTCCCAAATGAAAGAACTAGAGAATTCTCTAGAAGAAGAGATAAATGAAGCAGAGATAAGAAATTTATCTGAAATAGAGTTCAGAGTAATGATTGTAAAAATGCTCAACAGCATGAAAAAAAGATATAGAAACTACAAAAAAAGAACAGTCTGAGATAAAGAATGACATAACACAAATAAAGAACACATTGGAAGTAATACACAGCAGATTAGGGGAAGCTGAGGGTCAAATCAGTGAATTAGAAAGCATAGTTGAGAATATCACTCAATCAGAGAACCAAAAAGAAAAAAAAATGCAATTAAAAACCAGGAGGACAGCATAAGGGAGCTGTGGGACAATATGAAACATGAAACTATTAGAATAGAAGGTGTGCTAGAAGAGGCAGAAAGGGAGAAAGGCATAGAGAAGGTGTTTGAAAAACAATGGCAGAAAACTTCCCTAACCTGGTAAAGGAAAAAGTCACATAAGTTCAGGAGGCACAGAGAACCCCAAACAAGAAGAACCCAAACAGACCCAAACCCAGACACATCATAATTAAAATGCCAAAAATTAAAGACAAAGAGAGAATCTTAAAGGCAGCAAGAGAAAAGAAAACTGTTACCCACAAAGGAGTTCCCATAAGGCTGACACCTGATTTCTCATCAGAAACTCTACAGGTCAGAAGGGAATAGCATGAAGTACTCAAGGTAATGGAAAGCAAGGATCTGAGACCAATATTACTATATCCAGCAAGGCTATCATTCAAAATAGACAGTCAAATAAAGAGCCTCCCAGACAAAAAAAAAAAAAAAGACTAAAGGAGTACGTCACCACCAAGCCAGCATTACAAGAAATGCTAAAGGGATTGCTGTAATAAGAAAAAGAAACAGAGAGGGAAACCTAGCCATACAGAATTAAAATGGCAATAAATAAGTACCTATCAGTAATAACCCTAAATTTAAATGGATTAAATGCTCCAATCAAAGGGCGTAGGGTAGCTGAATGGATACAAAAACATGACCCAACTATATGCTGTCTCCAAGAGACCCACCTCAAAACAAAAGACACACATAGATAGGGGTTCACAGAAGAGAAAGAAATGTCAAGAATAACTCAGAGGGTTTGGGGCCTGGGCAGCCAGATGAATGGAGAAAGCATTGTTAGGTAGGACCTGTGTGGAAGAAGAGGACTACCCCTTGGTGTGGACACGTCCAACTGAGGGCAGCCCAAGTTTTCCTCCTTCAGTGAGTACAGCTTTTTCAAGAATTTGATTTTGACTGTGCTAAGACTGTAATGCTTATTAGTCATCCAATTGGGAATGTAGACTAGAGCAGTGATGGCGAACCTATGACACTTGTGTCAGAGGTGACAGGCGAACTCATTTTTTTGGTTGATTTTCTTTGTTAAATGGCATTTAAATATATAAAATAAATATCAAAAATATAAATATTTGTTTTATATGGTTGCAAATATCAAAAAATTTCGATATGTGACACGGCACCAGAGTTAAGTTAGGGTTTTTCAAAATGTTGACACGCCGAGCTCAAAAGGTTCGCCATCACTGGACTAGAGAGTTGGATATAAAGTCTGGAATTCAGGAAAGAGGTCAGACCTACAGATTTGAAAATGAGAAGCAATCAGTATACACTGTAACTGATGCCACGGGGCTGGATGAAATTAGAGGAAGTCTGTGGCCAGAGTTTGAGGGCAACTATCACTTAGCGGTCAGGGGAATTAGGAAGAACCGGCAAAGAGACCGAGAAGGAGCAGATGGGGAGAAATGTAAAAAGAGTAGGTCCCAAACCAGCTGAGAGAATGTGTGAAGTTGGCAGTGGAATCAACTGTGCTGAATGCTGCTGAGATGCCAGTGGCATGAGGACTGAGAACTTGCATTGGGAAGGTAGAGGCTGTGGACACCTCCTGTCCAAGAAGACGGGGAGGAGAGGAGACCTTGAGAACCGGGTGTTATTATAAAGCCATGGAGCAAAATGGCTGGAGAAAGATATGAAATCAGCAGACTTCTGCGATCTGCTTTCTTTTCTTAAATATGAAGAAAGTGGAGAGCTTTTATGTCACTTGGAGGGATCATGTGAAATGGAAACAGTGATGGTGCAAGTGAGAGGCCAGCTGCGGGAGCAAAGCCCTTGAGTGGACAGAGAGGGGGACCCAGTGCAGAGCGCAGGCGCAGGCGCGGGAGGCTCATCACCATCAGCAGCAAGCCCCAGAGGGTGCACACAGAGGTGCAGGCTGTTGACAGTTTGGTGGTGGGTGGATGTGGAAATTCTGTTCTCATTGTGTCTATTTTCTCAGCAAAATAAGGAACAAGGTCATCAGTTGGGAATAAAGAGTGGGAAGGGTAAAGACTGTTGGAGATTTAAGGAGAAAGTGGTTACTGGTTAAGGTTTTATTCTTCTAGGAGTAATGAACACTCATAAAAACAGTGACTTAAATAAGTTAAAATTTTGGAAGTTAGCCACCCAGCCCTGGAAGCGCTATGCCATGAAGCTCTAGGAGACTAGTTCTTTCTGATTCCTGTTCATTCCTGGGATAAGGCCCTCATGCTCAAGGTCTGAAATGAAGCTCTGCTGTCACATTCATAGTCAAGGCCCAGAACGAAGAGAGGGAAGGGGTAGACTGGTTGGGTTTCTGCAGTCTTTTAGAGAAAGTTTCCAAAAGTTGCCACATGAAAATCCCACTGGGCCAAATTTGACCTTGAAGGAAACTGGGAAATGTAGTCTTACTTCTGGGCAGCCATATGTCCAACTAAAAATTCTGTTACTAAAGAAGGAGTACAGATTTGATGGGATGAATATCTGCCCTGATGTGAAGTAGTAAACTGGGAGAGTGCGTAAGGAATTAAGGAACTGTAGTAAAGGTTTTGAGTAGCCGTATCTTACTACGTCAGTGCATGTGTGTAGAGAGAAGGGAGTTTTGCCAGATGAGTTAAACAGAAGAGGGCAAGAGGGTGAAGGGTATGTTTAAGGGAGAGATTATAGTGACTGGAATCTAAGAGATTATAGAGATTTGGAATCTGCGCTGAGTAACAAGGTAGAGAGGACAAGAGAACATGGGAAGAAGTTTAGGCAGGAGGGAAGAAAGAGACGCCCATGCATAGAAGTTACTGATGGGACGCAGATGATTTTGGAATAGAGGTGCCAGGGTGAGTGAGTGGAGGGAGAGAAGTTGGTGGCCGGAGACTGGGTGAAGCGGGAGGAGAACGACTCACATCATTGGAAGTGAAGAGGTCAGGGTGTGAGCGGCTGGCTGATGTCTGAACCGTCCACGTGGGTGAGGAATGGAGTAAGAAGACAGGAGAGGGAGGGCAGCATTGCAGTGAGGTGACAGCATGGTTGGTAGGTCACTGCAACAGGGGCTGACAGATAGGTAACATGTCCTTGGAAGGAGTTGAGGTTTAGAGGAAGGGGGAGGAGAGACGGCCTGGAAGCAGCAGCGAAGGTGAGGGGGACGCTTGCTACACTCCAACTGTGGCTGTGGAAGCACCAGGGGCTGCCGTTTGAGGGGTTCCCCGGAAAGCAGTGTCTGGGGGCAGAGCCTGACTCAGCGAACAAGAAGGTGATGGGAGCTTTCAGAGAAGAGCTTGATCATCCTCCTTCGGGCTCTCACTAATGATAACTTGCCTTCCACAGGGCACGCGGGTCCTGGGTTTGGAGAGGTGGGTATTGCGTAGCATGTATTTTTGAGGGGGGGATGAGTAGAGGGGGAAGGGAGGTAAGTAGGGTTGTAGCTTCTGATGAAATAAGCCCCAAAACCTTTAAGGGAAGATGTATCGTCAGTTCTCCATGTGGCCTCCTCTGGGGATTGGTCTTCCTAGTAATGTCACCATGACAGGGTGGGTGTCTTACCAGGAACACATGGAGCTCTCGGGGCTTCCCTTCAATCTGAGGTCATGCCGCAGTGGGGGGCTGTCCCACGGGGAGAGGCCGGGCTTTGGCTTTGGCGGCTGGAGCTCTGGGCCTGCTCCCGATGGAATTCAGGGAGGTCTTGCAGCAGGGGGTGGCAGGACAGTCCCCTTTGGGATTATCTCAAGGGATGCTGAATGAGAACGCCCCTGACAAAATGCAAGGCCCACTCATGATTTAAATTCGGAATAGAGGGGCACTTCCTTCACACAAAATTAAAGCCAACATCATGCTTAAAACTTAACAAAGCACTTCTGTTAAAGTCAGTTTTAAGGGTGCCCACGGTTCTCACAGTCATTCAACATTAGAAACAATGTGCATATTAGAAAAAAGACATACTGAAAAGGAAGGTGCAAAATCACTATTTTTAGATATGAGTATAAATCTGGAAAAACTGAGAGAAGCACTTAAAAGACCATTAACAACTAAAAAAGAATTTAGCCAAACAGCTGATTAAAAAGTTCAGACTATAAAAAATTAATAGATGTATTTTATATTAACAATAACCAGTTAGAAAATGTAATGGAAGAAAAAGTCCATTCATAATAATAACAAAGAAATAAAATGTCAATGAATAAATATGGCAAGAGATGTGTAGGTCCTACATGAAGAAAAACTGAAACTCTAATGAGATTTAGTAACAAAAGTTCAATAAGTAAGAAGACATATGGATATTTCACAAGCTAATTAGCTTCATAGTTACATCAATCTTCCCAAAGTTAAAGTATATTTCATGGTAATCACAATCAAAACACAAACAGGAATATTAGGAGGAATTTGACAAAATAATGCTACAGTTCCTCTAGAAAAGAAACTGTGGAAAATGGCTAGGAAAAGTGTAAAGTTTATAAATAGAGAGATATTAAGATACTGCCAGGAATTAAAATGTCTTATGAAGCTGAAGTACTCTAACTATTTTGGAGTTAGACTAGAAGTAAAAATACAGAGTCTAGAAATAAACCCCAATACATTATGGAAATTTAGAATATACTGAAGGTGGCGTTTCACGTAAGTAGTGGTAGATAGCTTTAAAAAGGGAGGAGGTTAGAGCCACTTACTAGGAATTTGGAAGGAAAACCCCAGCGCTCTACCGGCTGTCTCCCTGTTGGCTCGAGACTGGTGGCCTGACCCTGTAGTGCTCTTCAGGGGGAGAAGTTGACAGTAGAAGGGTCAGGTGACCTTTCCCCACTGGGAGCTCTGACATGAGCACCGGCAACTCATGAAAGGTGCTCAAGGAGTTCTCTGTGGATTCGGAGCTGAGATGCTGGGGAAAGAAGAAGGAAGTGCAGAGACCTTGAGAGAGGCACAGACCGGATGGTTCCAGGTGCCTGTGCCTGGAGCACGGTGAGGGGGTCGCAGAGGGGTGAGGGGGTCGCAGAGGGATGGGAGTGTCTAGACCTCGAGGCAGGTCAGGCGGATCACGCAGGGCCACAGCCTTGCGGAGTCTGGCTTTGGTTGTTGAGTGCAAGGAGAAGATGTTGGCAGGCTTTAAGTTGCCATCGATAGAATGATATGAGCTAATTTGTTAAAAGGTCACCGTAAAATGGTTAGGATGGTAAATTTATGTTGTATGTAGTTTATTACAATTTTTTAATGTTAATTAAAGAATGATCACTGCTCTGTTTCAGGAACAGGTGGCGTGAGCTGAATAGTGCTCCTCCTTTAAGGGGCCTGTTTCCACGTTCCAGCTCACCACCATGCCCTGAACCCCACCCTGTCATTTTCATTCATGTATGTAACTTTCTGGCCCATATATGCCATCCGCCTGTGCATTTGTGTTTGCAACTCTTGTCTATAACAAAGTCAATTCCAGGAGGATAAACCAGTCAAACACAAACATTACCAACAGAAGACAACATGGCTGAATGTTTTACCTGGAAGCCAGGAAGGCCTTTCTGAGCATGACAATGATCTGAGGACAGAAAGCACCGCATGGGACCAGCGCAGATGCTGCAGAAACCCTGTGAACAGGAAGAAGGGGGAAGCCAGAGGAAGATTAACAGAAGACACGGGAATTCCCTTGGGGCTTTAATGAGACTAAAAATACCTAAGAGGCATTATTTACTGAGCGTGCACAATATGCCAGGCACTGCAAAAAAGTACTTTATATACATTACTTTGTTTATTCTCACAATGGCATACTCACAGACCAGTCTTATTCCCCTTAAGAGAGAGAGAGAGAGAGACTTGAGCTCAGAATAGTTGTTACCTGTCCAAAGTCACACAGCTGATAAATGGAGAACTGGCATTTGATTGCTGGCTTTCAGCTGGAGCTTCCATTTGCTCACCCAGTTGCTCTTTGCACCATTCGTTACCCCACTTTGTACCCTGGAGAATCAGATGCGGGAATTTCATCAATGAGCTCCCCTATCCTCGGCCTCCAATTGGGTTTTGACAGCGTGGTGATTGGTGGAGAGTGAGGCCGGGATATTTAGCTCGCTACCTTCCTTCCCATGGGTTTTCACCAGTCAGCTGGATGCCTCTTCTGGAAGCCACAACATTTCCCTTTTCACATTCTCTCTCTCTCTCTCTCTCTCTCTCTCTCTCTCTCTCTCTCTCTCTCTCTCTCTCTCCCATTTCTTCTCTCTTGCTCCTTCTGGCCTAGGAGTGATAATGGCTCCCTGCTGCCTCCGGCCCTGCTCTTCCCAAATCTCTTGTTGGTTTCCCTAAGACTTCCCACACTTTGTAAGTAGCTCCTACACTGAATCTCCGCCCTCCTCCCCCCCTTGTTCCCAGTGTGCCCTGCTCTTGCTGGCATTTGACTGGCCCAATCTGATTCTAAGGGCCAGGATCCTTCTTAGCAGGGGCCACACTAGAGCAGAGGGGGTGGGAGTGAGCCAGGACGGTGAGTGGTCTGGTGCAAGGGGTCTTGGGTGGGCAAGGAGCAGTAGGAAGAGTTGTAAAGAGATTCTGGGACCGGATGAGGAGCGTGTCAATTGCACAGTGAGACCCCTCTTTTAAGGGGCCTGTCCCAAGGTGTTCTCAGCTTTCAAATGACTACACAGGCTCTTGTGGACAGAAGTGGGCAGATCCCCAAGGGCCACCGAGCTGAGGTGGGATGAACTGAGTGCAAGTGTGTTTTGGGGTGGGGTGGGGTGGGAGATAGAGGACATGGCTGGGATCGGAGAGAATGAGAGTAGAAAATGTTTCTAAGTTTGCACTCTTTTCCTTCTTGCTCATTCCCTGCAAGGTCTTTCCCGCCCCCGCCCCCGGGCTCTGCAACCTTTTCTCACTGGCGGGAGCGTTCCAGAGACCTCAGTTCAAGATTGATGGCTTCATAACCTGCTCGGAGTCCTTGTGCTACGGCGCCGCACCATGAATCACCGATGCCACATCACCCACTCCCGCCAAAGAGGACCCGAAGGACACTCCTGGCCCTGGGCAGCACGGGAGCTGCTCCTGCTGGGGGTGGGGCTGGGCGGCGAGGAGGGGGTGAGGCGCTGCTGGCAGTGGGACTGCCCTCTGGGTGCGAGAGCCCAGCAGCCGGGGATCAGACAGCTACGGAGGGTCTCGGTCCGCCTGTCCTTCTGCCCAGCTCTCTGGTGTTAGTTTAATAGTTACGGCATCACAACAACAATAGTGAGCAGTGATTTCCGGTTACTGAATCATAAGCTAAATTAGGCTTTATAGTCATTTGCCAGTTTGATCTTCTTGGCAGAAATGCAAGCTGTTTCCCTTCCCCTCTTACAGGTGGAGAAGGTGAAGCCGTGAGGGGTGAACCAGGACCCACACGCTCCAACTCCAAAGCCTGAGCCCTGCCCGCGCGCCTGGGGCCTGACGTGGACGCCACATTTTAGAGGACCTCTTTCAGGCCCTTCTGCCATGGCTCCCGATGGCGCCGCCGGGAAAGACTAGGTTAGGCTCTGTCCTGGTTTCCTGGGGCTGCCGTGACCAAGTTCCACAGACCAGGCGGCTTCACCACAGAGATGCCTTGTCCCAGAGTCTGGAGGCTGGAGTCCGAGATGAAGGTGCCAGGGGGCCGGGGGGCCAGGCTCCCTCTGGAGGCCCCAGGGAGGGTCTGTTCTGGCCTCTCCCTTGGCGTCTGTCATTTCCTTGGCTTATGGCAGCATCGCCCCCGTCCTCACGTGGCGCTCCCCCTGTGTGCCTGTCTACAAATTTCCTGTAAGGACATTAAAATTCACACAAACAACGCCCCCCCCCCCCCCCCCCCGTCATATTACATTAAGGGCCACACTAATGACCTCATGTTAACCTGAGGATCTGCAAAGACCTTATTTCCAAATAAAGTCACGTTGGCAGGTGGTGGGGTTAGGACTGCAGCGTCCTTTGGGGAGATTCGACTCCACCCGCACAGACGCCCTCACATATGTGGAGGCTGCCCTGCCTGCTGCACTGCGTGGGCTCCCCGCCAAGACAGCGGGCGTCCTGGTAGGTCACCAAGGGGAGAACAGGAACACGGGGGGGGGGGGGTAGTGGGGGGGATGTGGAGAGGCAGGGGGCCTTCCTTCGGGGTGGGGGAAGGGAATGAGGAAAAGGGAGGAAAAGTAGCAAATCCATCTGCCGTTTGCTGCCCTTGAGGAGTGTTGGAGCCGTCAGGGGCTCCGGGGCCTGGCTAACGCCTCGGCATCTCCACTTAATGAGTCGCCGGCTGCAGCGGCCGCTCGTGGCAGCACAGGTCCCTGCTAGTGATAGCACCTCACAGGCATCGCACCTACTGTCCGGCTCTCAGAACCAGGCAGCCCTCCCTCTGGCGGATCTCTCAGCAGAGGGGCCTGGCTCCAGCAGCAGGCTCCGGCCTTTCCCTGCCCGGGAGCCTGGGCCACTCAATATTCCGGACGACAGAGATCAATTCCAGGGCCCACAGAGGAAGCCCGCCAGCTGTGGAGGAGATGAGCATATGGGGGGGGGGGGGGGGAGGCGGGAACGATAGTAAATTCAGTCCCACTTAAGGTGAAGCCCTCCAGGAGGAGGAGTCACCTAGAGGGAGCAACGCTGATTTGCTGGAGGCGGGAAAACTGATGGCGTCTGCGTGCCGGCTGCTCGCCCAGCGTCTGTGTCCTGCATGTGTCTGGTCTGGCTGGTGAGTGCAGCTGAGCGCCTGGGACAGGGAAAGGGTTTGCATTTGATAGCAGCCTTGGCTAAGGTCGGAGGCACTGCGTGTGAATACAGATGACAGACTTGTAAGTCCACATACTACTCACTACTCCTCATTCACTATTTACTCAACAAACACGTAATAAGCAACTACTGGGTGCCAGGCAGGCATTGTGGTGGCCGCTGTGGGTCACAGTCGTGATTACATTACAATTTCTCACATTCTCCTGGTCTAGGAAACAGAATTTTTTGTTGTTAATCCTCACCCGAGGATGTTTTCCCATTGATTTTTAAGGAGAGTAGAAGAGACAGGGAAAGACAGAGAGAAACATTGATGTGAGAGAAACACATCGATGGGTTGCCTCCTGCATGAGCCCTGACCAGGGCCTGGGCCTGGCCTGGGGAGGAGCCTACAACCAAGATACGTGCCCTTGACCGGAATCGAACCAGGGACCCTTTGGTCTCTAGGCAGACGCTCTAGCCACTGAGCCAAACTGGCCAGGGCGAAAACAGACAGAATTGAAGCGATGAAACATCCCTCAGAGCGATGAGCAAGCACTCTGGCAGGCACTCGTGTGGCCTGTTTTGGGAAACAGAAGAGGGACAAGCTACCTCGGGGAGGGAGACAGGACCCGGGCTGAAGGGCTCACAGAGGAGGGGCTGCCTGGGCCATGTTTTGAGGGTGAGTAGCATTTCCGGGAGACACACCCTGTTTTCAGTCTCCCATTCACACGGAAGGCCAATGATGCCAGGGGACATTTCCAGGGATCTAGGCGTAAATGGCAGAGCCACACTCGAACCCAGGGCCTGGCTTCAGAGACCACGCTTTTCCTGTGATTCCATTCTTTCCACTCCCAGCCCCGTTCGCCCGAGATCTGGGGAGGCTGGAGACAGCTCCTGGGGGCTTCGGCCGGAGCAGCTGCAGTGCTGGGCACCCAGTGGTGCCCGGAGAGGCTGCTGCTTAGGGTGCCCGCGGGCCTGGGCGCCACCCCGGCCTCCGGCACGTGCTGGGGATGGGCGGCCTCCCGCCGAGCATAGGCCTGGCTGCATTGCTTCCTGTAACAACTGAACTGATTAGAAGGAAACTTCGACTTGATTAGTGATTATTGTCTCGGTGCAGCCGTGGCTCTGAGCCTGATCATTTGGAAGCCGGGAGGGATGTTTTGAGCAAACACGCAGGCATCAATCTCGTTGCCTGGGTGAAATGCAGGCTTGTCTCAGCCCCTCCCCACATCTGGTCTTTCTCCGCTTTGCTTCCCAACTGGTGTGGGTAGGCCTGCCCCTGGAGAGGGCCGGACAGGCAGGGCAGAGCCGAGGCCTTCCCCAGACCACCCCTCGGTGCACAGGGGCCCTGCACACATGTACCTGGACACTGGCAGCCCCTCCCTGTGCCATCCCCTGGGTCCGGTCACAGCAGGCAGACCTCAACCTCCAGAAGCCTGGGCAGCGAGCGTCCGCTCAGCTGTAGTCAGCCGACCTGGGCTCCCCACTTCCGACCCAGGAGGCCTTGGCTTGACTCCTCTGTGCCCACTGTCTCCTCTGCACTTGAGAACAATAATAGTACCTGCCTCACAGGTTACTGAGACCCGAAGGAGAGCGTTAGCAATGCCGCGTGTGTATTACCGTTGTTGTTGTTGTTGTTGTTAGTTACAGAAACCCCAGCTTGGCTTCTTACTATGCGGCCATGGACACACGCCTCGCATCTCTGAATTTGAGCTCCCTCCCTGGTAAGAAAGATATTATTCTTCCATCCTGGGATATTCATGCTGATTAAACAAGCCAGTGAGTGTGAAATGCCCGACGCAGGCAGCTGGCAGGCAGAACGGGGCCTCGGGTGCCCTCGGTGAGTCTCAGGGTGCTTTGTGTTGGACACTCACTCAGCCCAAACCCAGACCAGGGGCCCCTGCGACCAGGGGCCCGGATGGCACTCACTGTGGTGGTTTGAAGGGAATGGGAGGTGTCATTTCTATTCTGGGAAAGTTCAACCAAAGGGAGAGAAACGGCACTTCAGCCGCGAGGATGCCTAAACCCCTGCAAGCAAGCACTTGGGTGCTGACGGGACTCAGACTCGGAGTGGAAGCTTGAGCTACGCGAGAGGTGGGTGAGGGGCGGGGTGAGGGGACTATAGAGACCCGGCGAGGGCAATGCCAGGTGGCTGAGGAGGAGGAGGAGACCACGTATTGAGTGCCTCCTAGCCAGATGCACGCCAGGGCTGCTCACCCATCGCCTCATAGAATCTCCCCACATGTCTTGAAGGAGCAGCACCAGCCCCAGGTGACACCCAGACAACCGGCTGCAGAGAGGCTCCAGAACAGCTCAGGGTCAGTGTCAGGCTGTGGAGCTGGGACTCGGGCTGCCTCCCAAATCCGTGTTGTGCTGCGGTAGCGGCAGCATTTTCCATTTCTGGATCGTTCCAGCTCGTCTGCCTTCTTCCAGGCCTTGGACCCAAGGGCCGGTGCTAACCTGGGGACTCTGCCCACTGTGGCATCTCCTCACCCTGGCGTGTGTCAGTGCCCATCCTTTCTGCGCTCAGAAGGGCCTGCCACCGAGTAGGTGCCAACTAAATATGTCTTTGTTGCACAGAAACAAGAAAACCCACACGCTATTTGCTCTTTGCTGAGCTCCTCTGAGAAGAGGGCGTTTGTGGTGCTTTTCAGCCCAGGCCGGGGCGGCCCTGCCCCTGGCTCCACCGTACAGCTCCCAGGACGGGCCGACCCTGCTCTGGTGCCGCTGAGGCGTCTCTCCGGTCCTGGTGGACGCCAGGTGCCCATCTCTCGCCCCTCCTGCACACTCGTTGTCTCTCCCTCTCTTTTTTCTCATTCCCCTCATGTTCCCCTTTCTCTTCCAACTCTTCCTGCTTCCTTTAGTCTCATTCCCCGCCCCACCCCCATCCCCTGCCTCTCTGCTGTGGGCCTGTCCCCAGCAGTGGGCCTGGCTTAGGGAACCGCTTTAACTCTAAGGCAGTGGTTCTCAACCTCCCTAATGCCTCGACCCTTTAATACAGTTCCTCATGTTGTGGTGACCCCCAATTTCATTGTTACAAATTGAACATAATTAAAGCATAGTGATTAACCACAAAAACTATATGTAATTATATATGTGTTTTCCAATGGTCTTAGGCGACCCCTGTGAAAGGGTCGTTTGACGCCCAAAGGGGTCGCGACCCACAGGTTGAGAACCGTTGCTCTAAGGCAAAAGCAGAGAGTCAGCTGGGCCGTGGGTGGCGTGTGGGGCTGGCCTGCAGCCAGGGAGGTGGAGAAAGTGTGGACGGGTGCTCCTCAGCCCGCTGCGCACGCCTTCGGACCTTAGGCGAGGCGTTTGGACTCGGAGTCCGATTTCCACGTGTGTCCCGCCGTCTCACAAGCTACGGTGGGAGTCAAACAGGTCGGACCCGAGTCTGGGATGTGGGGACAGAGCACGCGCCGTGCCCCTTGACACATGTCCCAGCTCTCCCGTGTGATTTCGGCCCCTTCCCTGTCCTCGAACTGCAGTTTCCCTCCCTGCAAACATAAATGCCTTGCAGCCTAGCCGGTGTGGCTCAGAGGATAGAGCATCGGCCAGTGGACTGAAAAAGGGCCCCAGGTTCGATTCCAGTCAAGGGCACATACTTCGGTTGCAGGCTTCTCCCCGGCCAGGGCCAGGCCCTGGTTGGGGCGTGTGCAGGAGGCAACCAATCAATGTGTTTCTCTCACATCGATGTTTCTCTCTGTTTTTCCCTCTCTCTCCCACACTCCCTAAAAATCAATGGAAAAAGATCCTCAGGTGAGGATTAACCAAAAAATAAAAATAAGTAAATGAATAAATAAATAAATATCCTGCAGATAGGCAGTGAGGAGCCACTGCGGTGACTGTGGGAATGCGCCTTACAGATGCTAACGCCCCGGTCTCACCACAGTTTTGAGGCCGGTGCCCTGAGCTGTCCTCCATCCACGGCTTCCTCCCTGGGAAAGCACTGGCCATGTTCCCAAGGCCAACTGTGAAGGTGCCCTTGCTTCTCTCCCTCCCCAGGGGACTGTCCTGCCTCCTCCCGCCAGTCACCTTCTCCACCAGCTTGACTGCCTCGCCCCAGGGGAACCCCCCTGAGAAGGCCTGTGTCCGAGAGCGAGAGCGGGGAGCGTGGCCGGGGTGCGCCCGCAGCCCCAGCATCGGCCGCTGATTTATCTCCCCACGCACTCTTTGCCATCTGTTTTTATATTGCTTTCAGCACAAGATAAGTGGCTCCCACACAGCGCTGAGCTTCAGAGATTGCGAAGTTCATGAGTTTGCAGAATTTATGATAAGGCCGAGAATTGTCTTAGTGCATCATTCATGTGCGCAAGGTCCAGAACGGATGCTGCTGCTTCCAGATGTTCCTCCTTCCCTCCCATTCCCTTCTCAGGAGGTGGGATGGCCGGCCGGCGTCCCCGCCACTGATGCCTGAGCCTGGGAGTGCACGAAGTTCCACCATCTTCCGCAGTGGCAAGTGGCACTGCAGGGAGCATCTCCATGGGAAGGAGGAAGAGGAGGAGGAGGGAAAGGCAGGAGGTAGCTGACCCATCGCCATGCTCTGTGTCCTACAAGGGTACTTGGCTGATAACTGAGGTGCTTGTTTCTCCCCCCCCCCCTTCCTCTCTGAAATCAATAAAAATATATTTTTAAAAAAAGTACTCACTACATACTTGCTCTTATTATCCACTAGAGGCCCGGTGCACAAAATTTGTGCACTTGGGGGTCCTTCAGCCCAGCCTGTGCCCTCTCACAGTATGGAAGCTCTCGGGGTATGTCCAACAGATGGCTTAGGCCCACTTCCCATGTGGGCCTAAGCCAGTGATCGGCAAACTGCAGCTCTCGAGCCACATGCGGCTTTTGGCCCCTTGAGTGTGGCTCTTCCACAAAATACCACATGTGGGTGTGCATGTACAGTGCGATTGAAACTTCGTGGCCCATGCACATAAGTCGGTATTTTGTGGAAGAGCCACATTCAAGGGGCCAAAGAGCCACATGTGGCTCACAAGCTGCAGTTTGCCAACCACTAGCCTAAGCCATCCTTTGGACATCCTTAGTGCTGCTGCGGAGGCGGGAGAGGCTCCCACCACAGCCACTGCATTCGCCAGCTGAGAGTCCGGCTTCTGGTTGAGCAGCACCCCCCTGTGTGAGCTCACTGACCACCAGGGGGCAGCTTCTGCATGAAGCATCTGCTCCCTGGTGGTCAGTGCACATCATAGCGACCAGTTGTTCTGCTGTTCGGTCAATTTGCTTATTAGCCTTTTATTATATAGGATTCTTTCTGTGTCAGTCTCAGGCTGAGGGTCTGAGGTGCCTTCAGCTCTCCAGAAAGGGAGCCCAGCATTGCAGGTGGGGGAAGGCTTTGGAGGATGTGGTTGAGGGCTGATTGGTGGATGTCGGAGCCAATCAGGGGGAGAGGGTGGGTGCAGAGGTCCCAGAGGCAGTGGAGCTCGGGGCTGGTTCTGAACCTCCATGTGGTTGAGTAAGGCCAGACTGGAGAAAACCTGTAGAAAGTGTGAAGAATGAGATGTGGAAGATGCAAGCTCAGCTGGCACAGGGCCTCGTGCACCATGGCAGGGATTTTGCATTCCATCCACGGCAAGCCACTGGAGCTGTTCTCGCTATTTCAGTTCAGCTACCATAGATTGAGTGCACCGATGTGCTAGGTATTGAAATGCACGTTAAATGTATTATTCTCATTTATTTCTCCCAGCAACTCTGTAAGACAGATCTTATTATGTCCATTCTACAGAAGAGAAAATTGAGATTACACCATTCAATTAAGATCATACAACAAATGATAGAGCTGGGATTTCTATTTGAGTCTTTCTGACACTAAAGTCCTTCATCACTATTCTACGTCACCTCTTAGCTTATCCTAATGCCATACCTCGGGATTGGGTGAGCACAGCCTATACATTAGAGCAAGACTGGAGAGGCATGACATGGAAGTACTGGGATGGAGTAGGTACTGGGCTTAGGATGGCATGCTGATTTAGCTGGCCATGCTCAGTAGGTAGTTGGTGGCACTGGGGATGAGTCTGAGTTGAAGGGGCAGGTATTTTCAACATGAGGACAGAGGTGTTTGCAAAGCATTTGGGGTGTTTGCAAGGCCTGACAAACACACAAGGGGCCTTTGGTCTCTCCCATTCCGAGACCCTACATTGGCTGCGTGCAAGAGGATTGTTCTGAAACATACACCTCACGTGCACACTTCGCTGCCTAGACTGCCTGGCCCACTGTGTGTCGTTCCCTTGTCTCTCTTGAGAGCCCCTGTTTCTGCTCAGGCCCAATGCCATGAGGTCTCAAGTAGACTTCTAGGCTCAAAGAAGGCTGCCCTTTTCTCTGGGCTTTTCCTCTCGGCTCTGGCTTTTCCTTCCACCCCTCCAGCCCCCCTGGCCCTTGGATAAGACCCTGATATGTGCACTGGCCCCAGAGCACTTCTACGTATGTGCACCTCCTCACACAGCTTGCCTTTGCATTGTAGGTTGAACAAGACAATGTCGAGTGACAGGCCATGACAAAGTAAGTGGAACAAGTCCCGGGCCCAGGAGAGGAAGGTAGTAAGAGGCATAGAATCAGAAGGGGCGCTTGCAGACAGGGCCAGAAGTGGAGTCCACATCTCAGATTGGGACCCCATGTCTGGTCTGATGGGACAGGGGCCCCGGGCAGGGGTGGAGAGGGGTGCAGAGGTGGAGACCAGGCTCCAAGGGAACATCCAAGTCATCACGGGTCTGAAAATCCTCAGATCAGTGCTGGTGCTGAAGCAACCATTATCAACAGGACGCACTTTTGGGGTCCCCTCAGTGCCTCCATGTCCTAGGAATGTAGATACTCAACAATCCTGTCTGAGTTAAACAAGCAGAGCCCCAATAATGGGAACTGGTCTGGCAACGCTGGGAGAGTGCTTTTGCATGGCAGAGGAACGGTAGGGAGAGGGACAGCTATGGTGACACAGGGCTAGGGAAAGGACATGAGCTGACGCTGCTGGGCCTGGTGGGCCCTGCCAGCCTTCTCTTGCTCAGCCCTCATTCAGCTCCATGGGTGGCTGTGGGCACCCCTCTCACAGACCAGGAACAGCACAGAGATGTTAAAAGACTCAGCCAAGGTCACACCCAGGGTAAGAGGCAGAGCCTTGTTTGAACTCAGGCCTACCCAACTCCAGGATTCACACTTTCAACCAGTGAATGAGGAGGCGTCTGAGCTCAGCACTGGCCCAGCCTCAGCATTAACTGCTATTTCCCAGAGGTGTTTCCATTTTAATGACGAGCTCTTGAAAAGAGAAAATACATCATAACTCAAATAGCAGGAGTCTGACTTCCTAGTAATACTTTTCCTAGAGGGTTTTTCTTAGATCTGCTAGCTCTGTGCTGTCCGACATGGTAGCTATGAGCCACAGGTGGCTCTTGAACATTTGAAATGTGGTTAGTCCAAATTGAGATGCACTCTAAGTGTAAAACACAAATCAGATTTTGAAGACTTCCTATAAAGAACAATGTAAAAATATTTCATTCATATCTTTTATATTGATGACTTGTTGAAATAATAAAATTTTAAATATATTGGGTTAAATAAAGTATCGTATTGAAATTAAATTTGTCTGTTTTATTTTGCCTTCATTCCTGTGACTACTAGAAAAATTTAATAATATATGTGGCTATGAGGCTTGCATTTGGGGTTTGCATCATATTTCTATTGGGTGTACTATTCTGGATGACTACATGCCCACATTCTTTATTTCTTTCATTCAAAACATATTTATTAATGGTGACTACTTTCTTTTAATAAATTTCATTGATTTTTTACAGAGAGGAAGGGAGAGGGATAGAGAGCTAGAAACATCGATGAGAGAGAAACATGGGGATGTGCCCGCAACCAAGGCACATGCCCTTGACTGGAATCGAACCCGGGACCCTTCAGTCCGCAGGTCGACGCTCCATCCACTGAGCCAAACCAGTCAGGGCAATGGTGACTACTTGCATTGGTGATTTATTACATTCCAGGAATCTGCATAGTTAACCTATAATGGTTGTAAAGAGTATATAGTATGTAAGTATTATTCGTCTTATAAGTGAAGAAGGTGAGAACCAGGTAAATTAAACCCACGGTCCATCAACCAGTAATTGACAGCCAGCGTGTGGTCCCAGGTGTGGCCTCTGGACCAGTTGGCCTGGATTCACATCTCACTCTGCCACTTACTAGTTGGTGACCTTGGGCACAATACTTAACCTCTGCTTGTCTCAGTTTCCTGCTCTAGGTTTGGAGATAAAAACAAAACTTAGTTAGACAGGTTAGGAAAACTCAGTGACTTCCTACATGTTGAATGATGATGACAACTAGCTGTTATTGTCCTCAAGGGACAAGAACTGGCTCTAAACCTGCTTTGCCCAGGTACGTGCCCTTGACTGGGAATCAAACCAGTGACCCTTCGGTGGGCAGGCTGACACGCTAACCACTTAGCAACACCAGCCAGCCTGAAACGCCTGTCCTGGGCCAGGTCCACTGCGTTGATGCTTTGGCATATGTGATATTAATAAGAAACGAATCTTGCCCTCAGGGGGCTCACAGTCTAGTAGAAAAGATGAGAAATATACATCAAAACTACACTACAGAGCAGGAAGAAGTCAATGGTGACCCGAAAGGAGGGCATGAGGATGTGGAGATAAAGTGCTGCAGGAACTCTTATTAGACCGAAATCACTTTGACCTGGAAGCAACCAGAGAAGGCCTCTTGGAGGAGGTGACATTTGGCAGGACTTTAACAATGCATGAGGTCGTGTTAGGCAAAGGGGGGTTGGGGCATTATGGCTACAGAGAAGAGAAGCCGCAAAGGCACAGGCAGGAGGAAGGAGGGCAGGCTTGGGAGTGGCTAGGAAGGCCTGCTGCTGGAGTGGGGTGTTGGTGAGTGGTAGGAGAGACTGGCTGGACCGCCAGGTGGGGCCCGCTCATGGAGGGTGGGGAATGCCGGGCTGAGGATTTTGTTTATCAAGGGCCAGTGTTCACAGCTGCTGCACATGGCTGGGGGGGTGGCACATGGAACAAGGGCGCAGAGCCAGGGGAGAGGAAGAGGTCGAATTCCCCTTCCTCTCTCCATCAGCCATGCCTCCTTCCCAGGTAGGAGGCTGTGGGGGATGCCTGTTCTAATTTACACAAAGGTACCAGATCCCCGTCAGCTCTGTCACCAGTTTGTCTCTTTAACCGACTTGCTGACCACTGGCACCTCCATGACATCGCCTTCCCATCCTTAGCCACCGCAGCGGCTAAAAGGCTCCTCCCTGCCTCATCCTGCAGAGCCTCCCAGGAGCTGCTGTCCTTCCCAGTCCCCTCTGCCCCCCCCCCCCCAACCATAAATGACAGCGCTGTCCCCAGCTGCTTGGGATCATTTCCAAGCAGGCTGGCATGACTGATGCGCCCATCATGTCTCAGGGTCGCAGCAGGAGGAGGCCCGGCTTGTGTTTGTTCAGGTAAAAGTGCCCAATGCCGGTGTCTGTCGTGACCCCAACCCCAGTCCTGTCCCCATGGGGTCAAACAAACTAATGGTGCCTCTGCTGTCATCTCCGGGGAGCCCTGCTCGCTCAGATTGAGTTGCTCACTGCTCCTAACTCCGCCGTCCCCGCTCCTTCTGCAGCCTATTAAGCCCTATCCCTGACTAATGTAGCTGAACACACTGTTCCCACTCTCGTCTTGTCAGCAGCAGCTGCACAAAACTCAGCTTTGTCAGGCAGGCCTCTCCTCTCCTCTCCTCTCCTCTCCTCTCCTCTCCTCTCCTCTCCTCTCCTCTCCTCCCCTCCCTTCCCCTCCCCCCCCCCAAGAATCACCCCGTGATTGTCCTCCCCAAATATTCCAGAAAGCTCCCCATGCCCTTGAGCCGTCCTCAGCCTGGATTCCGGGACTCTGGGGCCAGCTGCTTGTCTCCTGGCCGTGCAGCCGGCAAGGCCCTCACCCAGCTGCCATCTCCACCAGCCCATATGGGCAAACAATATGCTTCTATAGCAGCCTTTCTAGGTTCCACCCTGGACAGCACCCCGCTTCCCAGCCCTGCCCGACAGTGTCTACAAGTGCAATAGGAACAAACCAGACAGTTTGTTGACATGCTAAGCACATGTGGCTTGGCACTGGTTCAGGTCAAATGTGTCTGGGTGTGTGTTATGTATGTTTTCAATTTGCAGCCTTGATTTCATGCCTGTACAGGCCATACACACATATGCACTGTTCTTATGAAGCCATATAAACCCGGAGCCACAAAACTTCTCAGCAAGCAGGCAGGCTTCTCTGTAGAGCTGCCTCTTCTACCCATTGTCTGTTTTCTCTGATTTTCGTGGAATTGGGTGCTGGTGAATTCTGGCGTGTTGGCCACAGTCCCTGGGGGTCGGGGGAGGGGGGACATAAGAGGCATCAGGCATGACCCAGGTCAAATGAGATGGAGGCATTTTGCAAATGTTGGCGAGTAGAGGGCATGAAAATATGCTTCTATCTGAGGAGGTTTTCTGGTGGGTTTTTAAAAAATATGTCTTATTTGAAGAGAGAGGCTCACTAAGTCCACTGCAGGAAATAAGAAACAAACCTGTCAGTTAGAGCCCCGTTTCTGCTTCTGCTGCCCAGGTCACTCATTGCACTAATTAGTTCATTCACTCATTCATTGAGTTATCCATGTATTCATTCATTTCACTTCAATTTATTTTTTTTACTAGAGGCCCGGTGCACAAATATTTGTGCACTCGGGGGGGAGGGGGGAGTCCTCAGCCCAGCCTGTGCCCTCTCGCAGTCTGGGACCCCTCGGGAGATAACGACCTGCTGGCTTAGGCCTGCTCCCGGGTGGCAGAGGGCAGGCCCAATCCCTAGGTGCAGCCCCTGGTCGGGCTCAGAGCAGGGCCGATTGGGGAGTTGGGGCGCCGCCCCCTGTCATGCACAGAGCAGGGCGGATTGGGAGGTTGCGATGCCACCCTCAGTCACACTCAGGGTAGGGCCGATTGGGGAGTTGGGGCACCGCCCCCAGTCACACTCAAGGCAGGGTCGATGGGGAGGTTACGGCGCCACCCCCTGTCACACACAAAGCAGGGCCAATCAGGGGGTTGAGGAGCTCCCCCCCTGTCACTCACAGAGTAGGGCCAATAGGGGAGTTGGGGCACTGCTCCTTGTCACACACAGAGCAAGGCAGATCAGGGGGTTGGGGCACCGCCCTCTATCACCCAGAGAGCAGGGCCAATCAGGGGGTTGGGGCGCCGCCACTCTCACACTCAGGGCAGGGCCGATGGGGAGGTTATGCCTCTACCCCGTCACACACAGAGCAGGGCACATGGGGGGGGGGGGCGGGGTTGGGGCGCTACACCCTGTCACACACAAAGCCGCAGGGTGATCAGGGGGTTGGGGAGCTCCCCCCTATCAGGCACAGAGCAGGGCTGATCAGGGGGTTGGGGCGCCTTCCCCTGTCACAAACAGAGCAGGGCAGATAGGGAGGTTGAGGCCCCGCCCTCTGTCACACCCAGAGCCGCAGGGCGATCAGGGGATTTGGGCGCTGCCCCCTGCCACACTGATCCCGGTGCTGGGAGGCATATTACCCTTTTACTATATAGGATAGGATAGAGGCCTGGTGCATGGGTGGGGGCCAGCTGGTTTGCCCTGAAGGGTGTCCTGGATCAGGGTGGGGGCCCCCACTGGGGTGCCTGGCCAGCCTGGGTGAGGGGATGATGGCTGTTTGCAGCTGGTCACACACCCTTCAGGGTGGGGGTCCCCACTGAGGTGCCTGGCCAGTCTGGGTGAAGGGCTGAGGGCTGTTTTCAGACTGGCGGGTGACTGAAGCTCTCAACCTCTCCTTTTTTCTTTTCTTTTTTATTCTGGGCCAGCTTTAGTTCTGGCTCCAGCTCTGAGGCCTCTGCTGCTGAAAGCAGGTATCTGGTTTGTTTGGGTTCTATAATTGAAACACTGTATCAACTCCAGCTCTGAGGTCCCGGCTGGCTGAAAGCAGGTTTCTGGGGTTTTGTTTAGCTTCTATATTTGTAACAATGTTTCAAACTGCAAGCTCAGAGGCCGGCAAGGCAGGTGGGGAATGTTGGTTTCCTCCGTCACTGAAGCAAGCAAGCCTCATGTTAGCTTCAAGCTGCCTGGCTGTCGGCCGCCATCTTGGCTGGCAGTTAATTTGCATATCGCCCTGATTAGCCAATGGGAAGGGTAGCGGATGTACGGCTAATTACCATGTTTCTCTTTTATTAGGTAGGATAGCATTTTTCTGATTATAATAGTAATGCATATTCATTCCAGAAATTTGGAAAATCCATGAAAGTACAATGAGGAAATGAAAGTCACCTTTTTCTGAATCCAAAGCTACTGGCTGCTGAATATGTTGGTGCATTTTTCTTCAGGAAGGTGTCCCCCACACAGCTGCGCCCCTAGGGGTCCCTCACTTCCGGCCCCTGGCTAGAGTGGGCACGTGGACAACTTCTATGGCGGTAAATCGACTTTCACAAAGTAGAAGAGAATGAAGATTTTGCCAAATTTCTAGGGGAAGGCAAAGGAGGAGGATGCAGTACATACTGCACAGCTAAAGTTAATTGTTAAAAACCTCCAGTAGACATCTGAGTTCTTTGCCACGTCCCTAAAGCCATCCACTGCCAATGGCCTCAACTCCATGCCTGTCATTAGTCCTGCCACGGGGAGCTTTGCCACCTCTGCTGCACTCTCCTCTCCCCACAGCCTCGCATGTGTCCCTCTCTCTGGAGGCAAAGGATCCTCCATCTTTATGAGCCAAAAAGACATGTGTGTTCTTCCTTGTAACAGATCATTTTTTTCTGTCTCACTCAGATACATATGTATGTATAGAGGCCCAGTGCACAAAATTCAGATACGGGTGCAGTCCCTAGGCCTGACCGGCCATCGAAGTGCGAGCATCTGGCATGGAGGGGCAGGTCCCAGCTGACCTCTGGGCCCTGGGCAGCACCTGGGCTCCCGGGCACCCATGTGCCCCCCTGCACCTGAGTCACGGTGCCCAAGTCCCCACGCAGGGATGCAGTGAGTGCGGCTGGACACTGCAGGTCAGGGCGCAGCATGGGCCTCTGGGCCGCCCAGGAGCACTGCATGGAAGCCGGGTGGGCAGTGTACTCTCTCCCTGCCGGCCTCACAGACCGGCTCCTGCATGAATCCACAGGGAGCCCGACTGGCCCTGTGGTCCCTGTGGCTGTGGCCTGGCTCATCCAAAGATGCCACATGGGTGCAGGGCGGGCTCCTCATGGGTGCCCTGCCCCTGCACCTGAGCATGGGGGAGGGAGAATGGGGAGGGGGAGTGGGATGGGGGGAGGGAATAGGAGGGAGGGGGGGTTTTCCGAATGAATGCAGGAGCCCTGTGTCTCAGGGGAGGGTAGCAGGGGGAGTGAGAGTGAGCTCGGTGGACACTCCGCATTCTCAACACACCTCCATCCCAGTCACCCTGCCCCCAGGTAGCCAGCAGGAGGTCACAGCATCTCGCCAACACCCACCATGTTCTGCGTTGCCCCCTGGGGACAATTTGTATATTAGGCTTTTATTATATAGGATGTATATATTCATGTGTGTGCATATATGTGTACACATTTATGTAGGTATTTTGTTAAAATGAGATTTTATTGTATCTACTCGTTGTTTAACTGCTTTTCTCTCACATAATATATTTTATTTCCCCTTACAATGAAGTTTTCTTTGACAACATGGTTTTATATAGTTGTACAATACTTCATTATACCATTAATGTACTTGACTGGTACTCTATTGTGGGATATTTTTGTGTTTAATAATTTTTGCTATTATATGTAGGACAGTGATAAACATCCTATATATCTTCAATTATTTTCTTTGTGAACATCTCCATTTTTTTCCCCTTAGGATAAATTTCTAGACTTGGAATTTCAGGGTCAAATTGAATGAACGTTTTGAAATTTGCTGTAACTTGGCCTCCAGAAGCATGTCAGTATGGAGCATTTACGGGGTACCAAGCACTGTGCTCGCGGCTGGAGAGTCAGAGCTATGCAAGGCGTTCTCTGCTATTGAGGAGCTTGTGGTTTAGTATTTGCTTTAACTAAGGGCTAGCCCTGCTCCCCCTTAAAACATCTCTTTGAATTTTCACTTCAAGATATGATTGAGGAGCTGAGGGGTCTGACCCTAACTTTATTTTTTGAATATGTCTATCACATGCAAAAAAACCTTTCCTAATTCTTGAGGCCAACTCAGAATATCTGTATACAAAAATTGTCAGATTATAAAACATGTAGTATACACAATGCTTCTGACTTTATCCCAAAATCACATCCTGAAGAAAAACTTCTTATTTATGAATTGAAAGCTGTATTAACTTGGTCTAGAAGAGGTATCTGCTGTTTGTTCCTCTAGGTCAGTGGGTCTCAACCTTCTGGCCCTTTAAATACAGTTCCTCATGTTGTGACCCAACCATAACATTATTTTCGTTGCTACTTCATAACTGAAATGTTGCTACTGTTATGAATCGTAATGTAAATATGTGATATGCAGGATGGTCTTAGGTGACCCTTGTGAAAGGGTCGTTCGATCACCAAAGGGGTCGCGACCCACAGGTTGAGAACCACTGCTATAGATGCTACACCCTGAAATCCGGTGGAAAACTCTCCATTCTGCTTCTGCAGGATTAGGCCAGGAGGATGTGAAATTTGT
This sequence comes from Myotis myotis, assembly GCF_014108235.1. Classification (NCBI taxonomy): domain Eukaryota; kingdom Metazoa; phylum Chordata; class Mammalia; order Chiroptera; family Vespertilionidae; genus Myotis; species Myotis myotis. Next base: position 4,370,335 of record NW_023416314.1, read on the forward strand.
GTCTTTGCTCAGATATTTTCTGCTGCCTCACTTCATCACTGGCATCAGCGATTGCCTCTAAGTGCACTTCTTGTTTAGATCACATATATTCCTTAGCATTCCTGCAGTAATGGAAATTATGTAAGCCATGAACTTGAATTATATATGCCTTGGTAGATTGTGTTTTTACCACAAAAAATTGCAGGGATTTCTCACCCCGACTCAGTGATGTCAGTCTCTGCCATGTGATCAACTTTGGCCAATGAAATGTGAGTGTTAGTGACATTGGCTACTTCCAAACCTAAGCTGGTTCTGCCGCGTCTTTTCTGCCCCTGCCTCCAGACCATGCTCCGACAGCAGCCGCTGTCTCAGCCCACGTCAGGAAGGAAAGATGACCCAAGCACCCCGTAATGGAAGTGAGCAATAAACCTCGGCTGTGGAAGCCACTAAGAACTTGGGGTCATTTGCTACCACAGCATAATGTAGCCTACGGTGACTGCGGCATATGCAAGAAGATGTAGTGACTATGACATGATCCTTGCTCTGTCCTTCATTCAATTAATTAATGTAAATCTGAAGCATGTGGCTTTTAACTCAGAGTACTGGTACGCTGGACTGAGTAGAATTTTTAGCCCATCTTTTTGGAGGGTGAGGAAGGAATGCATTTTACATACCAGTCAATTAACTATCTTGTTAAAAGTACTGATATGCAAAATTCCCAGCTCTTATCTTCAGCATCAGGTGATTGCCTAAGTTTACTTTAAGCTAAAATGCAAGAATCAATTTCACTTCAATCAACTATCCATAAAAATTAAAATCTAGCCCTAGCTGGTTTGGCTCTGTGGCTAGAGCATCGGCCTGTGGGCTGAAGGGTTCCAAGTTCGATTCCGGTCAAGGGCACATGCCCAGTTGTAGGCTTGATCCCCAGTGGGGGGCATGCAGGATTCTCTCTCATCATTGATGTCTCTCTCTCTCTCTCTCTCTCTCCCTCCCTCCCTCCCTCTTCTTCTCTGAAATCAATAAAAAATATTTTTAAAAAATTAAAACCTAGCAAGTCCCTCTCTGTGTCATGCCCACCCTGCCTATTTGTGAGTTTTATGTGAAGTCTTCTACAAATTCCTCAGGCTGGTTGCTCTTACTCCGCATTTCCATACCACGTAACCTTGCCTCTCACAGAGGAAATGATGCTGATTTATAATTATAAGTTTACTAGAGGCCCGATGCATAATATTCGTGCATGGGGGGGAGATGTCCCTTAGCCTGGCCTGCACCCTCTTGCAATCTGGGACCCCTCAGGGGGTGTCCAACTGCCAGTTTAGGCTCAATCCCACAGGGATCCCTGGCTCCTAACCACTCGCCTGCCTGCCTGCCTGCCTGATCGCCCCAACCCCTCTGCTTGATTGCCTCTAACCACTCACCTGCCTGCCTGATTGCCCCTAACCACTCACCTGCCTGCCTGATTGCCTCTAACTACTTGCCTGCCTGATCATCTCTAACCATTCGCCTGCTTCCCTGCTTGCCCCTAACTACTCGCTTGCCTGCTGATTGCCTCTAACTGCTTGCCCCTAACCACCTCTGCCTTGGCCCCTGCTGCGGCGCTTTGTCTGGAAGGATGTCCAGAATGACATCTGGAAGGTTGTTCAGTTGTCTGGTCTAATTAGCATATTATACTTTTATTATATAAGATACTTTACTGGGTGGACCATCCCTTGAGAGCAAGGAATATGTCTTATCCAATGCTTCATGCATATTAAAAATTCATTTTTACAACCATTCCTTCCTTCAACAAACATTTATTGAATAATTCAGACAATGTCCTCTGGGCTGGGAATCTAAGTGGTTAACAAAGCAAACATGTCCCTACCCTCATGGAGGAGACAGGCAATAAACAAGCAAGAACAAAAGCCTGGAAAGTGCTTAATACTATAGAAGAGAGGTGCAAGGTGAAGTAATCACAGATAATGGCAGGTTTGTGGGTGCAAACCCACCCAGGGGTATGAGGAAGGCTTCGGAAGGAGGGACATTTATGACTTGAAGACAAAGGAGCCACTTGCAGGAAAGGTATCTCAGCCGAAGGAAACGGGAAACATGAAGTCTCCAGGGCTCGAAGCGCTTGGCTTGTTCCTTGTTTGAGGAATGCAAGAAAGTTATTGCGGAGAGACCCGAGGCGGACGCGGAGAGGCAAGAGGTTACAGGACACAGCAAGGATTTGGAGTTCGTTCTAAGAGAAGTGGGAGGCTGCTGATGGACTTTAAGGAGAAGAATAACATGACCCTGCTTATGTTTTAGATTTTTCTTGTTCAGGTTATGGGTGGGTTTGCGGGGAAGCTAGAAAAGAGTGGAAGGCAGCTACTGAAACTGGCCGTGGGAAACGTGATTACAGCCAAGATCAAGGGGTACCGTGCAAGTGGAGAAAGAGGGTGGATTTTGGGTATATTTCAGACAAGAAATCAGGAGAGTTGCCAATAGCCTGAATTATGTGGGTGAGAGAAAGGGGGAAATCAAGGTGCGGTTCATGTTTTTGGCTGAAGTAAATGTGTAGTTGGAGGTGCTGTTAACTAAAATGGGTTTGACTGGGAAAGGAACAGTCTTAAGGCGGGGAGGAGGGAAGGATCTTATTTTGGATACCCCAAGGCTGAGTGCCCGTGAGACAGGTCAGAGGAGGAGATGTTGAACAGGCTTTAGGATACATGAGTCACAGCTGAGAGAACTGTGGGCTGAGATATAAACTTTGGAATTACCGGCACATAGATGGTATTCCAGGCCATGGGACCAAATGAGATCACCCAGGAGAAAGGCCCTGTGTTTACTGAGTGAATCCATGGGTGTCAAGAGAGGTAGAGGCTGTTGATTCCCTCGCTGAACAGGGTGAGGCCAGAGGAGACGCGGGCTTAGCAGTGGGGACGGAGGCGACTGCCCTGGGTTTGGATTTGTGAGTTGCCGGTGCCTTTCCTCCTTCCGATAGAGATTTCCAGCAGGTGCTCGCGGGTGTGTGGGAGCTTCGGGGGGAACTATAGCAGAAGAAATCGTGTGAGCGCCATCAGCCTCGTGGGAGGTTGAGCGATGGGAATGGGCAGGATGGCTGGGAAGGCCGTGTAGAGCGAGGAGAGGATTACTGGCGGAAAGGCAGTGTCCAGAGTGGGCGGAGAAGAAGGGACCCTTCAACAACGAACGCCGGGAGTTGGGGCAGAGGTGGAGTGCTGTGTGGACCAAGGGCCGGAAAGAGTTCATTGTCAACAGTATCAATTGCTACAGAGAATGGGGATAAGGCCATTGATTTGGCGAATTAAAGCTGTCCTTGCAGAGGGCAGTCTCAGAGTCAGGATGGGAGCAACTTGGTGAACAGAGGCTGAAAGGCAGGCTCTGGAGAGGACGCCTTATTCTTCTAAGAGGCTTGATGAGACCCGGGAAAGACAATTCGAAGGGAAGGTGGTTTGAGAAGAGGTTGTGTAGAATGAAGGCGCAAAGAGGTCACTAACTCTACTGACTGAGAATGCCTACAGCAGGGAGAACATAGTTGCTGCATTACACACGGGTTCCTCCTGGGGAAAGGGCTGGCTTTGCTTAGGAAAACACTTCAGCAGGGTGTTTTGGATTCGAAAGAGGAGACTCCAAGCATGATGTAGGAAGACACCGCAAAATAAGGAAATAACCGAACCACTCTGTGTAAGAAGTGAATGGGAATTTGGGGTCTGGGACAGGCAGAAAGAGAGAGGACAGAGGACAGTAAAAGAGAAAGGAGGGAGTGGACATTTAAAAAAGGGGGTGACAACCTAATCAGGTAAGGTGGTGTGACATGTGTCCCTCTTCGAAGCCTGCTGCACGCACAGTCTGAGAGCTGCAGTCCTGGGGGGACAGGGGACTCAGGGGGGCGTCCAATCATTGTGAGGAGTGGGAAGGGGAGAGCTACCTCATTAGATAATAAAGTGAGTCCCAAACTGAACAGATTCAGAGGCAGCCAGAAGCAGCCTCAATGCCTCCTCCGAGGATCTATGGAAAGAATGTGTTTTCTTTGACAAGTGGGTTTGGGGATATGGGCTAATTTCACTTGAGTCTCAGAGGATAAGGCTGACTAATTAACATCAGAGTTTATGCATACTCTGGGCAAGATGTGGTGTACCAAAGACTTTAATAGCTGGCATCTTGCTTATTTTTCAGAATGACACTAAAAGGTAACTATTAGAGCCCTAGCCAGTTTGGCTCAGTGGATAGAGCGCCGGCCTGCAGACCAAAGGGTCTGGGTTTGATTCCGGTCAAAGGGCATGTATGGTGGTTGCAGGCTCCTCCCCGACCCGGGCCCTGGTTGGGGCATGTACAGGAGGCAACCAGTCAATGTGTTTCTCTCACACCGATGTTTCTTTCTATCTTTCCCTCTCTCTTCCACTCTCTCTAAAAATCAACAGAAAAATATCCTCCGGTGAAGATGAACAAAAACAAAGGTAACTATTAGAGTATTTTATAGCTCACATTTCCAGATGAGCCAAGTGTGACTCCGAGAGGCCAAGCGACCCGTCCGTGATCACACAGCTTGCACGATCACACAGCCTGCGTTAGCGAAGGAAGGACTCAAACTCAGGACTTCCTGACTCTGAGGCTCTTTTCATTTCACCAAACTGACTGTGGACTGGGCTGAGGGGAGGAAGTAGAAAGACTTGAAATATTAATAGATTGAATGAGAGGAGGAGGAGGAAGAGGTGGAGGAGGAGGAAGAGGTGGGGGGGGGGAGACAGGATACAGGAGGAGGAGGAGGTGTTTGATGAAGCGAGGTGATTTCTCTATCCCTTCTCCACCCCTGCCTTCCTTCCATCTGCTCCGGAGATTCGGAGCCTGGCACCAGGCTTCTGGGCAAAAAATGAGAGCAATTAGAGGGCTCTCCTCCCCTGTTTAATTTTACATGCCTGGCCCCTTTATGGAGCAGTTACTCTCTATTTGGCTGAGCAGATATGAGCAATGTTAATTCAGTAATTGGGCCTGCCACCCTGGGTGCTTGATAAGCATTAGGTACCAAACAGCGTTATTCCAGCTGAAATAGCCGCTCCTTCCAGCGACTGGAGCCCATGTGCAGGCCCTGAGGCCTGTACATGCTTCAAATCAGCTTAAACTGCACACTTAGTGTTTCACGGCGGGGGCCCGGCTCCCTCAGCACTTGGCTTTTGCAAGGATTACTCTGGTTATGCTCCGGCTTATTTATGCTAAATGATGATTCCCCTGTGCCCACATGTGAAAGCAGGCCTCGATTCATAACTCTCCTGCTTCTGGGTCTGCCCTACAGTATCCAGGCCCGCAGTGGTCATTGGCGCCATGTCTGCATGGTTTGTGAGTGTCTGGGAAATGGCAGCACGGTGTGCGGGGTAGAATCTGGGCTGGAAGTTGAAACACCTGGCGGGAGGTCCAGAGTCCACTCAAGAGGTACGCAAGGGGCCTTGGCGTTCCTAGACCTCAGCTTTTTCACAGGCCGAGGAAGAAGCTCAGGCTGGATCAGGGAAAACAAACACACTGCCTGCCCCTCGAGCTGTGGCAGACATGACCCGCGATCTCCGGCCTCCCCTGGCAGTGCCCTAGGCACCCGATTAGTAGTGGATTTAACATTACGAGTCAACGTCATTTCTTCCCACGCAGAGAAGACCCACCCTGATAAGTGGGATTGTTCCGGCCTCAAGGAGAGGCTGCCTCACACCTGTTCCGGATGCATAGGAATCTGTCTTGATCTTCGTTTCATCCAGGATTCTATCATCTTCTTCCATAGCCTTTATGGGCATTTACAGGCCGTCCTGTTGGAAGTCTCTTTGGGTTTAATCTGAGAGCTCTCCTGTTAAAAGGTTAGCCTGTGTCCCCATTCTTTGGTGGAATAGAATATTAGATTTTATAATCTGAGATAGGGAATGACCTGGGAGATCACCAACTAATGGCTACTAACAAGAGGCAATATTTATTGAGGGCTGGTTACGTGCCCATTGCTGTATTTGGGGCCTTACATGCCTTAGCTCCTTTAATATGCAAAACGGATACAGCGACCTCAAGTCACCAGCAGCCTGAGAGTTGATTTACCTAATGGACTCTTGTTACTCCACTGGGTTGGCAACCTCCCACAATGTGTCTACCCGCTGCCTCTGCACCTGCACTGCCGAGAACTCTAAGGGGAAACTCCATACCCAAGGACACCCTGAGCTCAGCAGCACAGCTGGCCCATTGTTTTGTCACTCACTCTTCCCTCCCCACTGCTCATCCCCTTCTCTCTTCTCAAGCTTCCTTCCAACCATCTCCCTTCATACTCTAAGCAGATGTGTTCATCCATCACTTCATTTAAAAAATTCGAAAGTTGAAGTGACGTCTCTTCATCACCATTTAGACCCCCACACCTCTCCCCTGATTCATCCCCCCCATCAGGAAGGATCTTTCTTCCTGCTCACAGCTCACTCCACAACACACCTTGATCTCATCCTCTTCCATCAACCCTGGGCCTCATTTCCTTGTTGTTCTTTCTCTCTCCTCCATCGCCAACTTCTTTCTACTTGTTCCTTTTTGTCATTCTATAAAGAGACAGATTTCTGGCCGAAACTGGTTTGGCTCAGTGGATGGAGCGTAGGCCTGTGGACTGAAAGGTCCCAGGTTCGATTCTGGTCAAGGGCATGTACCTGGGTTGCGGGCACATCCCCAGTGGGAGATGTGCAGGGGGCAGCTGATCGATGTTTCTCTCTCATCGATGTTTCTAACTATCTCTTTCCCTTCCTCTCTGAAAAAAAAAAAAAATCAATAAAATATATTTTTTAAAAAAAGACAGATTTCTGAAATTCTGAACAGCAATTCCTTGATCCTGGGTCCTTTGTATTTTTATTTTGCAGTCTAGACAGTTGCTTAGAAGATTAGCCACCCTGCCCATTCTCAAGACTCCCATTCACTCCATTCACTGAAACCTGGTTACTTCCCTCCCTGCCCCTGCCCCATGACCTGACTGAACTGTTCTGTCAAAGGTCACTTATTAAACCAGGGGACACTTTTCAGTCCTTTTCCTGGACTTCTCTGTATCATTAGACGTAACCACCACTCCCTCCTTCTTGAAATTTTCTGCTCCTTTTTATGGTTCTATTTTTTTTCCTAAATGTTCCTCCTAATTCCTGGATTCCCCACCCCCCTCCCCCCATAGACAACTTTCCAGCTTCTCTTGTCTGCCTGCCCTTTAAATGTAGGTGCTGGGTAGTCCTCCTCTCTTCCCACACAGCTGCCCTCCCTAGAAAACCTCATCACCTCCCATGGGTTTAACTGCCAGCTTTGTGTGGATGGCTCTCAGCTCTACTGTCTCAGCTCCGCTTTCAGTTCTCTCATCCAGGTGACGTCTATTCATCCAGGCGACTTCTACTCATTCAGGTGACCTCTGTGCATCAGTTTGCATGTCCCACAGCACTTCAGATCCTGGGAGTGTCTGTCTCCGTTTCCCTTTACCTTTAGGCCCCCTAACCTACCTGTCTCCAGCATTTTCTATACAGCTTAATGGTGCTTCCACATGCTCCGCCCATATATTGGGGGATCTTTGTTCCTTCTTCTCATGTACCCTTCGCTTTCAAAAAGCCACTGATATTGCTCAAGTTTTTATCTCAAACGTTTCTCAAAGGTGACCCTTCCTTCTTGTCCCCAACCCCATTAGACACTCATATTCTCTCACCTGGAACTTGCAACCTCCTAATTAGTCACTTTACCTCCAGCTTTACTACCCTCAAGTCCCTTTCTAAATCCCAGGCATCCAGTCTGGCCTTTAAAACACAAATCTGACTATGTCCCTTTCCTGCTTAAAATCCTTCCACAAACAACATTGCTTATAGGATACAGAACAATGGCCCTACTGTTTGGTAGAAGAGCACAGAGGCTAAGAGTGTGCACACTGGAGCCCCACTACATTCCAACTTCATCACCTCGTACTTTGGGAAAATTTCTTAATCTAAGTGTGGCTAAGTTATATTTTGTGTAAAGTGGGGAGAATTTAGATTTATTTGAAGATTAAATGCAATAATACATACAATGTGCTTTATATCATGTCAGTTATTTATGGTTTATGGTAGTGGTGCCATTACTACTTCTACTATTGTCATTATTACATCTTTGTTCATGCAGGGACTTCTCTAGAATACCATCCCTCTATCCTCCATTCCCCTACCCATCCTCTATTCCTATCCGCTCTCTCTGCCACCGCACACACACATACACACACACACACTCACACACACACACTCACACACACACACACTCACACACACACACACTCACACACACACACACTCTCTCTCACACACACACACTCACACACACACTCACACACACACTCACACTCACACACTCACACACACACTCACACACACACTCACACACACACTCACACACACACACTCACACACACACTCACACACACTCACACACACACTCACACACACTCACGCACACACACACTCACACACACTCACTCACACACTCACACACACACTCACACACACTCACACACACTCACACACACACACACACTCACACACACACTCACACACACACACTCACACACACACACTCACACACACACACTCACACACACACACTCACACACACACACTCACACACACACACACACACACACACACACACACCACGAAATCAATGAACTCAGAGCTTAGCCCTCACCAACTCCCAGCTGTCACCAAGCCTGTTCACACCTGACCCTGGCTAAGACGGCCCCTTTGTGCATTCTCATCACCGCCTGTGCCACACTGCACTGCAGCCTGTCTTCCTATAATCAACTCATCCGGTTAGTTATGTCCCCCATTAAACTGGGAGTAACTAGAGGAGAGAGACTGGCACAATTCCTGGTATAGGAATTGCTGGCTGTTAACCAAAAGAATAAATGAGTGCGTTGTGAAATGTGTCTATACCTCCTCAATACCGAGAAAGCTCATTCTTTTTTGTACATTTACTCTTGATGTAGGACCCTGTCTTCATCGCTGTCCCCCAGGCCTCAACTCTGGTTAACCCATTGCGAATGGCTCTCTTGGCACAACTGGAGGATTAAGAGTGGTGGCAGGATACCCTTCTTTCTCTGAAACCCTGGGGTCCCCTATAGCCTTTGTGAGCAAATCCCCAAGTTTTCCCATGAATGAGGCATCCTGTTAACTCTGAGTATACGTTGGATACTGATGGGTTCACTACTATTCCACAGAAGAACAGGCTCAGGTGTGGAGGAAAAACATAAATGGCCCTTTGAAATGTTTTATAATTTTCTATGAATCATTCAAAAATATTAACCTATCCCTGTCACCCCAGCCAACCTTCTCTCTTCATTAAATGTACAAGGCAGGCATCCAAATAAGAACTGGTCTTTGGTTTTACAAGAAAAGGGTAGAGTCAGAGCTGAGAGGAGCTAATCGCTTTTGATTAGTTCGTTTCAGACTTCACTGAGTTTCGTTGGGTCTATATTATCTGAATCTTTATTAGGGAAGCTGGAGTTGGCAGCAACCTCAGGAGCAGTAACATTTGTGTGAGTGCATTTAAGCAGCATAGCCCTGTGTGCATGCAGGTGTGCTCATGGGTGCCGTGCACGTGTGTGGTCCACTGTGCCTCTGGGTGGGGAATGTGGCATAGGCGCGTGACGTGCCTGTGTGGGAAAGAGAGATGAAGGTTTCCGAGGTGCAGCACCAGTCCCTACTCTCTCCTCTAGCCCAAGCCCCTGAGAGGCTTGCCTGCCTGGAGGTAATTTTATTTAATCTTGGCAATCTTCCGGGATAGACTTAAGTAAACAAGGATCAAGCCACTCACAACCTTAATTAGGCTACACATAAATAATGGATTGCTGGATTAGCCGAGAACATACAGGAGGGATGTGAGAGCAATAAAACCAGCTTTCCTTAAGTGGTCCCTTCCTTCGAGGAGCTCCAGTTTCTCTAAGCAGATGTCTGTGTCAGGGGCCGTGGAGACGTTTCAGCCGTCCAATTCTCATTCATTTATTCATCTGTTTATTCATTTATTTATTCATCTCACAAATTCTTACTAACCCCTTCTGAAAACAAGACGTGGTGCTAGATGCTGTGGGGGAAGGCAATGGTGAAAGCAACAAGAATTCTTTCTCACTGCTCACAGGTACAAGATGGGCTTGTAACGATGAGTGAAAATCAACGGAAGGGTTTCCTGATAGGGCATAGTGGCAGACTGTCTTTCCCAAGGATGATCACACACAATCTCCCATTCCACATGCTCTTCTTGCACAGTGACCTTGACATTCTTCCCATCCAGTGGTGGAGTCTATGACCCTGACAGCTTATTGAACGTGGGCAGAACTTTGTGCCTGCCTTCACCAGCAATGGAAGTGATGCTCTGTGACTTCCAAGGCCAGGTAAAAGGCCGTGCACATGCATGCTCCTTCAGCATGCTTACTCTTGAAGCTTCGTCACCATATTGTGAGGAAGCCCAAACCAAACCAAGCCACAGGCTTCATGCCACAGTTCAGCTGAGGTCCAGATGAACAGCCAGTGTTAACCATTAGACATGGGAGTAGAGGTACCTCCAGGTGAGTCCTGCTCCAGTTATTGAGTCACTCCAGTCTTTCCCAGCTGGGGCCCAGACATTGCCACCCACACACGCCATCCCTGCTCTGCCCTTCTAGGTTCCTAACTCACAGAATCTGTGAGCGTAATCAAAATGGTTTTTTGAAGTTGCTAAGTTACGGGATCATTTGTCACCCAGCAACAGTGACTACAAGAAGTTCCGTGGGAGAAAACTTGATGTCTGGGAATTTCGTTTCTCCTACTCAAGTTTCAACAGTCACCAAGTCCAATCAAGTCTCTATTAAAAAAAATATCATCTCCTTTATATCTGTTCTCTCCTCTTCATCTCTATCAGTGTTGCTCCTCTTAGCAATGCTAACTCTTATTGGTCTTCCTCCTCTGGCCTCATTCTTCCCACCGCCTCCTTCCAAATGCTCACACCTGCGCGTTACATGCCTGGCCCTCACATCATGCCTCTGAGCTGGCAGTAGAACTCCACAAGGGATTTGGCTGTGTGTTAGGGTAAGAGAAGCCATAAGATAAACATGGTCCATCTTCATTTTACTCACTAGAAAGGGATTGTAAATACTGTTTGTATGAAAAGAAACAGATAAATTAAAACAGAGAACCAAAATTGGCAAGAATTTTGAAGATAAAACCAAGACTCTGAGGGCTTTTCTATTGCAGCAAGAACTTCCTAAAACTACTAGTGTGTGGTTTTCCTTGCTGCCCCCGCTGTGTGCTGTGTGCTGTGTGCTGTGTGCTGTGTGCTGTGTGCCTGTGGGAGAAGCTGAAAGGAGCTGCCTTTAAGTTTGCCACAGCAATGGCCATGCCCATGGCACACGCACAGGCGTTTCCCTGGAGGAAGGAGAGAAGCTTGCAATTGCAAGGGCCCATTTAAGAAGAATATCGCTCTAGTTAGGCAAGGGATTCTTTGCTGTAGTCCCGAGCCGGCCATGTTTTGGTGCTTATGGCTCCTACCTCTGGAGAGACTCGGCTCATGTCCCTTCCCTCATCCATTCTTCAGTATGCATTTCGAATGTCTCCTGAGACTTCTCCCGGCGCCCTGTGGAATTAGCTGCCCTTTTCTGGGCTCCCACAGCACTCCTTGCACCTAACATTCCACACGTGGGATTACGCTGTGCCGTGTCCGTGGCCGTCTTAGCCACTAGACTTTGAGTGTCTCAGAGACAATAATAGTGTCTTCCTTCAAACAAAACTCTCCACCCCTTGCTTCCCACCTGACGTTGTCTCTCTTAAACGAATGGATCTCAATGATCATTGGCTGAAACAAGCTACACCTTTTACGTTTCCTTGTATATATTTTAAGAAATAGCACCAACAAGGCCGGCCCTCAGGCCTGGCATCCCCATTTCGCCTCATCTTGATGGGCTTACAGATTCTCAAGAGAGGTGGTCCCTCATCGGCTCTGGAATTCATTTTTTCCCTGGTCGGGGCATTCTTCAGGTGCAGCCCCGCCCTTCGCCCTGTGATGGAGGAGAGGAGGACTGTGGGGTGGTGCATAGCCGGTTGCTCTCCTTATTGAGCGAGAAGCAGCCTCTATCTCTCCAAGTCACACAATGGGCCATGTGGGCAGGGCCAGTGTGAGTAGATGGAAAAGATACTGTCCCGGGTCTCTCTCAGCCACAAAGGAGCCCTCCCATCATCAGTCCTAATTCTAGAGATTTATTCCTTGACACTGAGGGTTTTAGCCTGCAAGTGTCCCCTGTTAAAATACAGATACTGCTGGGAGGGGAAAGAACTCGAGTTTTTTTTTAAACTGCCACCTTGGCAAAGCTTCAATGATAGCTGGGCTGAGAGCAGCGGCCTTAAAGAATTGGGACAAAAGGGAGGAGCGATTCTGTTGAAAAGAAAGAAAGAAATATGTTCACCAAATCGTGTCTGTGCATCAGAAAACCTCTGCTTGCCCTGTCGGTGTCCAGGCTGGCGGCTCCGCAGCGCAGTGGGTGAATCCCAGGGCTTCGAGCAAGGCCTGGAAATGGAGCTTCTGCTCAAAGGGATCGTGGTGGGGGTGGAGGTTCGCTTCTCTTGTATAATGTCCTCTTTTTCCTGGAAGATGAGGCTTCCCTCACTTAGGGTTTAAGATCTGAGAAGTCATGAAAAGGAAGTTAAAAAGATGTCTTTGTCGTGTAGGAAATAAGATCATTTTGTATAATTTCAAACATTGGCAAATACCGTATCTCAGCTCCGTGGGGGGGAGGGGGGCAGAGAAAAACAACTGGCAGAGGGAGTAGAGGGCTGCATTCATGGGGGACGGCTTTCCACTCCGGCTGCTCATCCTGTTCGTTGTAAAGTTGCTTTAATATCTGTCTGTTTAGTGAAGAGAAGCCCCACACACATTGGAACTCTTGGAACCAGATGGCACCTTGGAGATCAACTGGTCTCACCCTCACTCAGAGCGGTGAAGCGAGGCACCCAGATCACACGCAGTTCCGGGCCCGGAGCACACGGCACCCGCCCGCCCCGCCCAGCTCTCTCTCCCAGTTCCACTGCAGAGGTGCTGGCTCACCTGTCTCCCCTCTATTGGGGCTGAGACACAGATGCCTCCACTGCTCTCGGTGGCTTTAATGCTACAAGGGGAGCCTCCGACCAGGAGTCATGCCGTGCTGGGCCAGGGACACAGAGAGGCGGAAGCTCCGAAGCCACTTTCACGTTACAGGCCCGGGAATTAGGGCCCTGCCTACCCTGAACCTCTGTTTCTGGGGATTGGCAAAGAGCCATCTGTAGGCACTTTCTGGGGCAGCAGAACAGGGTTCTGGGCACAGCAAGCCTTGGGAGGCAGCTCCCCGCTCATGGGCACCCCTGCCTTTAGGGCAGAGATCTTGGGGGGAGTCTCTGTCCCTGGCTCACCACCGCCTCCCATCAAGTCTGCTGCTCTGCCCACAATGGCTTTGGTGAGGAGCTCCCCCCCCCCCCCCCCCGCAGCCCCTCGCTGTGATTCAGAGCCTGGGCTGAGTTACCTATAATTCTTTCCATGGTGGCAGTTCACCCTGGTTCAGCAGCCACGCGGTCGCGATCGATCGGTGGGTGTCCCTCTCCTAATGATGCGAGCTGTGAGAAGCTGAGCTGTTTACACAAGGTCACTTTATTAACAGGGAAATCGCTCTTATGATAAATGAGCCTGCGGATGCTGCCGTTCTCTCTCTCTCCCTCTCTCCTCCAAGAGCTTTTCGGAGCCACGGCTCATGCCTGCATCCTTAGCTGCTCCACCCCTTTGGCTAGGAGACTCGGTCCTCCCTTTAAGCCCAAACAATTAAGGCCAATGTCCCAGAAAAGATGAGGGAGATAATGAGCCTCTTCACACAGCTTCCCCGGGAACCACATTCTTTGCTTTTAAATCCTCACCCAAGGATATGCCCATTGTTTATAGAGAGAGAGGAAGGGGGTGAGAAAGAGAGAGAGAAAGAGAGAGAGAGAGATCAATGTGAGAGAGAAACATCGATCAGCTGCCTCCCGCACACGCCCTGACTGGGCATCCAACCTGCATCCCAGGTGTGTACCCTGACTGGGAATCAAACACACAACCTTTTGGTGCATGGGACAATGCTCCAACCAACTGAGCCCCCAGCCAGGGTGAGAGCTGCATCCTCTTTGTGGACAGGATTTCAGATCAATGATGGTCATTTCTTAGACTTGCAGAGCTCTTCACAGTTTCCAGAGAATGTTTACCTACTCTTTACAGCAAACCATTTGCTGGTTCTTTCTGAGTGAGTATTATTGTTTTTTATTCCCATTTTAGGGATGAGAAAACTGGAACTTAAATACCAGGTCAAAATAAAGGCCTGTTGAATCCTTTGACTTAAAATCTGAAAGCATGAAATTTAGAGCCAGGAAAGTTTAGTTTAAATCTTGGCTGCCCACGTTCTAACCAAGTAACCTTGGAAAGTTGTTTTTGTTTTGTTTTTAATAATAGACTTTATTTTTGATCAGTTTTAGGGTACAAAAAAAGTTAAGCAGAAAGTAGAGAGCTCCGATACACCCACCCCACCCCCGCACACGCACACCCACAGCTTCCCCATTAATAACATCTTGCACTACTGTGTACCCTTATTACAACTGATGAACCAATATTGGTACATTATTACGACTAAAGCTCACAGTTTACAATGTGGTCCCCTCCTTGTGTGGTACAGTGTGTGGGTTTGACAAATGCAAAATGCTCTGTCTCCACCATACAGAGCAGCTGCCCTGAATGTGCCCTGAGCGTCACCCGTTTACCCCCTCCTTCTCCAGCCATGGCAGCCCCCGGTCACTGTATGTCTCTGCAGTCTTGCCTTTTTCAGAACACCGTGTGGTTGGAAGGATGAAGAATGTACCCTCTCTGGATTGGTGCTTCCACTTCGCAATATGCACTTAGCCTCCTTGTCTGTGCCTGGCCTGGTAGCTCATTTTTAACTAATACATAGAGAGAATCAAACCAGAGCCTGACCACCAGCTCCGGCCCCTCACTGTGGTCGTTCTTGTTTCCTCTGCTACTGTCATGGTTACCGACTCCAGGGCTGCTGTTGTGGCTGCTGCAGAGGCTTGTTTAGGACTGAGATGGAGGGTGCACACTGAAGGGAGAGGACGAACCAGGGTTCTGGGCTCCAGCTCTGGGGCCAACACTGACTATGTCAGCCCAGATCACTTTAGCTCTGTGGGTCTCCATGTAGTGACCTGAGAAAGTGATGTACAAGTGCCATTCAAAAGACTGTTGGGAAGACGATATATATATACCAGAGGCCTGGTGCACAAAAATTCGTGCACTTGGGGGGGAGCGGAGGTCCGTTAGCCTGGCCTGTGCCCTCTCGAAGTCTGGGACCCCTCAGAGGATGACCACCTGCTGGCTTAGGCCCGCTCCCTGGGGGATTGGGCCTAAGATGGCAATCAGACATCCCTCTGGCAGCCCGGCAGCCCTTGGGGCATGTCCACTTGCCAGCAGGGAGCAGGCCTAAACTGCAGCCCCACCACCACCACTGTACTGGCAGCCATCAACCTGGCTAGTGGCTGAGCAGAGCTCCTCCCATGTGAGAGCACCCTGACCACCAGAGGGCAGCTCCTGCATTGAGCGTCTGCCCCCTGGTGGTCAGTGTGTGTCATAGTGACCAGTCATTCCCAGTCTTTCTTCTGTTAGGGTCAGTTTGCATGTTACCCTTTTACTATATAGGATAGAGGCCTGGTGCATGTGTGGGGGCCGGCTGGTTTGCACTGAAGGGTGTCCCGGATCAGGGTGGGGGTCCCGCTTGGGTGCCTGGCCAGCCTGGATGAGGGGATGATGGCTATTTGCAGCTGGTCACACACCCTTCAGGGTGGGGGTCCCCACTGGGGTGCCTGGCCAGTCTGGGTGAGGGGCTGAAGGCCGTTTTCAGGCTGGCGGGTGACTGAAGCTCCCAACCTCTCCTTTTTTTCTTTTCTTTTTTTTTTTTTATTCTGGGATTTATTTACCTTCTATGGCTGTCACTGGAGCTGAGAGCCAGCTTTAGCTCTGAGGCTCGGCTCCAGCTCTGAGACCTCGGCTGCTGAAAGCAGGTATCTGGGCTTTGTTTAGCTTCTATAATTGAAACACTCTTGCAACTCCAGCTCTGAGGCCTGGTTGGCTGAAAGCAGGTTACTGGGGTTTGTTTGGGTTCTATAATTGCAACATTGTTTCTTAGAGTGCAGCTCAGAGGCTGGCAGTGGCAGGCAGGGAACCTTGGCTTCCTCCATTGCTGGGGCAACCAAGCCTCCTGTTCGCTTCAGCTGCCTGGCTGCTGGCAGCCATCTTGGTTGGCAGTTAATTTGCATATCTCGCTGATTAGCCAATGGGAAGGGTAGCGAAGTTATGGTTAATTACCATGTTTCTCTATTATTATCTATTATTAGATAGGATGTGTGTAATACACACACGTAGTAAGCACGCAATCAAGGCCCACCATGATTCAATTATTACTGTCACCTCAATGAAAACTATCAAAATCTGTTTGAGTAGCTATTATGATTCTTCCCATTTTATGGATGAGAAGACTGAAGCTTGGGGAAGGTAACATGCTTGAGGGCACCCAGTAAGGGAAAGAGTTGAGATTTGAGCACATGCCTTTGCCCCCATCCCAAAGCTGATGCTTTCCCCACCAAACCCCTAGCTGTGAGCATGCACACTACACGTGTGTAAGATTGTATTTCTGTTGGAAGATACCATGCAGCATGTTAAAGCTGGGGGTTGTTCAGGTCTCTGGTCTTCAGCGGTGAAGAATAGCAAGGCTGTGGTCATAATGGCGAGAGAAATGGCTCCAGTCAAGCTGAGTCGGTGGAGCTCAGCTTTTGAGCCTGGGAGGATGTGTGTGCCGCCTCGGGGCTGCATCTGTATTCAGGGAGGAAAGCCACGCCGGTTAGGGAAGAGAATGACTTAGGAGGAGCTGCTGAGACACAGGAACTCAGCCTCGTGTTGATGTATGATAACCAGGGCACGTTACTGAAAGGCATAAAATAATACAGAAAGTTATTTTTCAGCCGATATGCTGACATAGCAGCATTTGGGGTCCCTAACTGAAAATGATATATGAATTATCTCAACCTAGAGTCGGAAGTATAAATTATAGAATATATCTTTCACTGTTTTATTTGGGCTGTAAAGTGACACCTTATTATTTCTCCCTCCTGGGCTTCGTTTAATGAATCGGGATTTGAAAGTGAAATATTTATTATATTGCAGGGGAGAGATTGCACTGGGCTTCAGGAAGGAGGGAGGGTGGGTTGTAGAAACCAGGAGGCATCTTGGAAACGGGTCTCTCTCTCGTCTAGGAGAAATGGCTGACGCGGTGCTTTCCCGAGGAGTGAGAAGTGTGCTGAAGAGGGCCTCCAGCGTGGCGCACACAGAGGCGTGGGCTGCTGCGTCAGGGATCCAGACCCCCAGATGGCTCTCACTGTAAATCTTCCTCATCTGATTGGGAACATCCAGTGGACGAGAGACAACACTTGATTATGATGTTTCCTGGGCTGCATGGGGAGATGGAGTATCATGAGCCATCTTATTAAATCAGGACGGGATGAAGTGAAGAGAGGGGGGAGGAAATGCCTTCATCTCCATTGGTGATTGGATGTTGGGCAATGGCAATCGATTATTCAAACCACAGGGCAGTTACTGAGACTCAGCGCTGGCTTAATGGATGTATTTCTTCCACTCACTCCTAAACCAGTCCTGATGGATAACTCTGGGAGTTTACTAGGTCCTATAATTGCTCAGAGCCAGACAACAGACTGTCCCCCTGGCCAGAGGGAGAGCAGTGTTCCTGGGATGCTAGAGGGTGCCTGGTGTCCCCACTATACACTGGGGGAGAAGACATGGGTTATAAGTTTGGACCCACATCGTAAGACAAGGTTACCAAGCAGCTACACCCTGTTTCACGTGGCTGTGACCACAGCCCAGGGCTAACCATCTACGCAAAAACTCAGAGTGTTTACTCCTCACTAATGCACTCAGCTGTTTATTGAGTCCATGGGTGGTCTGAGCACATGTGTGTGTATGCACTGTGGACGGGAAAGAAATAACATAGAGTCCCTGCCCCAATGACCTGTGGATAAACCACAGCCAGAAACCAAAAGGGTGTGTTAAGTTACACTGTGTGGGTAAGGGTGCAGTGCTGGGCACAAAAAGGTGATGACTGACTGTGAGAAAGACGTCAAGTCTCCACAAGTTGATTCATAGACAAGTGTACATGGGTGCACTCCTTCGTAAACGAGGAGATAACATTTAAAAGGAAGAGAGGTCATTTTGGAGCATGCGCAAAGGCCAAGAGCAGGAAGCAAAACCACCGGGCATGCTGGAAACAGGACAGCAAAGCTCCCAGCGTGGGCAGTGTGTCCTGGATCCCCATTTGTGGGCACAAACCCTCCATTTTCATGATGAATTCTCTTTCCCTACAACACCGACCACCTGATCCTGATTATCCTGATACGTATATTGTCTCTCATTACTCCAGAAGAGAAATATAGCTTTGATCCCCTAGCTTACACAAGCTGTACATGTTCAAAGGGCTGCCAGACATTGATGGAAGTGGACACTTTTTTCCACTCAAGAATTGGGGTAGGAAGACCAGTGCCCACTGCCCCCACTCCCACACTATTCTTGACTCCAGCACTCTGTCCCTGGCCATTCACTATCCATTCTCTGGTGGAATTCATTGATGGGTCATCACATGATCTGCCTGTGGGGCAGGGGAGGGGTACTGCTCTCCTGGAGCCCTAAGCATTCTGGTCCAAGTGGCCTGCAGCGGCTTTGCAAGCAGGAGGTCGAGATGGATTTGATTGGTGCTCTGAGCCCGGGAGGTTGGAGGGCTGCTCTCTGTTTGTCATGGCGGCGTTGTTGTGTTGAATGCCATTAGCACTGGACAGGACCGCTTGATGAGCCAGCAAAATGGCAGCAGACCCTGATGGGGCCAGCAGCAGGGGCCTTCCGTGGGGGTTCTGCAGCGATCCAGTGTCAATGGTTCCAAAGGACTGGCAGTAGCACTGAGCTCTCCCTGACAGCCAGCTCCTGGGAGCTACAAGTTAAGCTCAGGCACCTGCCAACTGTGTTCTCTGAACAGCCCAGGTGAGGCCTGGCACGTCTCCCTGACAGGGATGACATACCCAATGGTTGCAGTGATCTCAGCTCCTTGTCACGGCAGTGCATACGCATTATTCCTAGAACCAGCGGAATGGGAGCTCAGCCATGGCTCAGCCCACGTCTTCCGTTGTGCATGCGGATACCATGAGTGGATGATGGCAGACAAGTTCTGATGTGAACCCTGGCCTCCTGAACTCCTCTCTGTCCTCTTCTGCATCTTCCAAAGCTCATGGGCAAGGGCAACGGGGAGAGAATTCATTGCAAGAGACAAATAGTGGCGGATTCAGTGTGCATCTAATAGCTAGTGCTCAGTGTATAAATTGTTTCCAAACTAGTTTATCTTCTAACTTTTGCTAAGTTTTTAAAAGAAGATTCCTAGTCATTTATTGTGTTTATCACTATGTTTTATTTGTAGAGGAATGCATCTTTCTCCCTCGCCTCAGCACATCTGAAGTTCTATTCCAGTTGGTGAGATCCAAAGAAATAACTTCCAGGTGCTGGAGCTCACCACCAAGGGTGGCAGAGGCTGGGCCCGCCTTGCCTGCGGTGAGCTTGGCACCATCTCTGCGGAAGCAAGGCGAGAAGCAGGGTGGTGGCCACTAGAGGTCTCCTTCCGCCCTTGGATGAGACCATGCCCAGTGGCTGCGGCCATCTGCCCAGTGTGTGTGGGTGGGTGTGCGCAGGAGCTACCAGATTGTTGGGCCTCAGGGAAGCAAGTGTAGGAAAAAGAACCCCAATATTTACAAGAAAACACCTACCACACATGGAAAAGACAGAGAAAGTCTTCAGATGTGGGTGGGTGGTGTGTGTGTGTGTGTGTGTGTGTGTGTGTGTGTGTGTGTGTAGAATGCAAAATGGCATGGCAGGGCAGTAAAAAAGGTGTTCTTCCCTCCAGTCTCCTCCCCAACCCCACAGCCTCCCTCCTATTTCAATCCCTTCTAGAGAGAATCAGGGACTCCTTCTCCTGTCGTGAGCTTAGCCATGTGTGTCGGTGGTAATGAAAGTGAGTTTTTAGAAACAAACACTCCAGGACTTTTACATACAGGGGCCCTGCTCTGCTCGCTTCATTATCTCGAGAGCCGCTGCCACCGTCTCCAGCCTCCAGCCGAGGGCTGCGCTGCCCGCGCCATCTTTGGGACCTTTTTGGCTCCTCAGTGGACATCTTCAGCTGTAACTTTGGGACTAAGTCAAGGTCATGCAGAGCCAAGCCTGCCTTTAGGGAGGGAGGTTTGCTAGGGATTGGATTGGTTTTGACCACAAACCACGTGTGGCTCTTTGGTAATTAGCCTGTCTCTTCTAGTCTTTGTCTAGTTGTCATTGTTTTCTACAATGGGAACATGCTTAGCGATATCCTCTCTCCAGTTGTGTAATTCACAGCCATTGTTGAACTCTAAACAACCACCACCACCACACACAGCCCTTGTGGTATTAACTCTTGGTGTAAGTAGACTGACACTCCCTCCTCTCCATCATCTTCAACCCGTTAGCAGGGGAGGAACACCAAGGGACTTGAGAAGCCTGGGCTTGACTTCGAGTTGTGTTATTTACCAGCTGTGGGAACTTGAGCATGTCACTGGACCTCTGTGAACGTCCATTTTCTAAACTATAAGAAGTAAATAAAAATGCTTACCTTGAAAACTTATTGTGAGGATTAAATGAATGAATGTGAGAAAGTGGTGCATAGTATATGTGTAATAAATGTTTGCATCTTATTTTACATAAGGTAGCAGCTGGGGTGCTTTATCTTTTGATTCTCTCTCTCTTTTTTTTTTAATTAAATCTTTATTGTTCAGATTATTACATTTGTTCCTCTTTTTTCCCCCCATGACTCCCCTAGTTCCCGACCCACCCTCCGCCCTCACTCCCCACCCACTGTCCTCATCCATAGGTGCACGATTTTTGTCCAGTCTCTTCCCGCATCTCCCACACCCCTTTCCCCCACAAGAATAGTCAGTCCAATCCCTTTCTATGTCCCTGATTCTATTATGATCACCAGATTATTTATTCACTTGATTCTTAGATTCAGTTGTTGATAGATGCATGTTTGTTGTTCATAATTTGTATCTTTACCTTTTTCTTCTTCCTCCTCTTCTTAAAGGATACCTTTCAGCATTTCATATAATGCTGGTTTGGTGGTGATGAACTCCTTTAGCTTTTCCTTATCTGTGAAGCTCTTTATCTGACCTTCAATTCTGAATGATAGCTTTGCTGGATAAAGTAATCTTGGTTGTAGGTTCTTGGTATTCATCACTTTGAATATTTCTTGCCACTCCCTTCTGGCCTGCAAAGTTTCTGTTGAGAAATCAGCTGATAGTCGTATGGGTATTCCCTTGTAGGTAACTGAGTTTCTTTCTCTTGCTGCTTTTAAGATTCTCTCTTTGTCTTTTGCTCTTGGCATTTTAATTATGATGTGTCTTGGTGTGGTCCTCTTTGGATTCCTTTTGTTTGGGGTTCTCTGCGCTTCCTGGACCTGTAAGTCTATTTCTTTCACCAGGTGGGGGATGTTTTCTGTCATTATTTCTTCAAATAGGTTTTCAATATCTTGCTCTCTCTCTTCTTCTGGCACCCCTATAATTCTGATGTTGGTACGCTTGAAGCTGTCCCAGAGGCTCCTTACTCTATCTTCGTATTTTTGGATTCTTTTTTCATTTTGTTTTTCCGGTTGGGTGTTTTTTCCTTCTTCGCATTTCAAATCTTTGACTTGATTCTTGCACTCCTCTGGTCTGCTGTTGGGAGTCTGTATAATATTCTTTATTTCAGTCGGTGTATGCTTAGTTTCTAGTTGGTTCTTTATCATAGCATCGAGGGTCTCATTAGATTTCTTGTAGATCTCATTAAGTTTATCGGCGGCTTTTAGACAGTTCTTGAGAGCCCTTAAAAGTGTGGTTCTGAACTCTATATCCTCCATGGACAGTTTTGTCCTGTTTCTTTGTCTCCGCATTTTTTATGCTTTCTTGGTGCACCCCCTATTGGTCTTTGTGCGCAGTCTTGTTGTAGTTAAGCCTTGATTGTTGTCGTTGATACTGGGGGGATTTGACCTCCAGGCCAATTGGCTGTGAGAATCAGCTGTGTCTGCAGTGGGAACACTTCTGTCCTCTGGGGAGGTGCTAATCTAGCCTTTGCCTGAGGCTATCTGGCAAATGGCTCTGTGCAGGCCTTGGGCGGGGCGGGTTGCACGGGATCAAACAGGGCGGGCAGGAGCAAGCAGTTATGGCTGCTCTCAGTTCCGTCCCTAGGTGCTCTGCCTCACCGAGTCCCAGCAGCCGCTGCAAACCTCGGAGAGAAAGCTGCCTTCAAGTTCCGACCGAAGTCAGAGAGTCCTGCTTCTCCGGTTTGAGTCTGGGTCCCTAGAGACTCGCCCGGCTCTGGAGCTCAGAGCCTGAAGCTCCCTCCCGATTGAAAACAACAACCGCGCCCTCCGCCGCCAGCTCGCTCCGCAAGCACTCCGCACCTGAGAATTTCACTTCAGCACTGCGCCTCCTCTGAGTCTGGGTATGATATTCTCTTTCCTCCTAGTTGTAGAATTTCCACTCAGCCAGCCGTCCTGTGGTTCTGGATGATGTCTGTTCCGTCTTTTAGGTGTAATTTGAGTTGGTTGTTCAAGGCAGCAATCTCCGGCGTTAACCTATGCCGCCATCTTGGTTCTCCCTGATTCTCTCTTTATTCTATCTTCTGTTTCTCTTCTAGTCCTGCCTTCTTGCTTTCTTAACATTCATTGCAGCCATGTGATATCTCCTGAAGTCTCTCCCTTTCACCAAGGAGCTGCTGGGAGTTGGAAGAGGAGGAGTGTCAGGTAATGAACAGAATGAATAAATAGAAATGGTTGTTCATGGCTCCATGCTCAGCTTAGGGATGACTCTAGACCTCAGACCATGGATCCCACTGTGATAAAAACACCCTTACAAGCCACTAGGCTCTATGAGGTGGGGTCTTAGCTGATAGCTGAGGTCCTCCCCCGCCTGCTCCATGCTCAGGGCAGGGGATGCAACGGTGAACAAGACACAGTCCTGACTTGAGAGGACTTAATGTTTCCAGGTCTCTGAAAATTGCTGTGGAAGGGGGAGAGGTATTGTGGGAGCCTCTACACTGGCCCCAAATCGTCCCTGCCTCTAGGAATTCCCATGTTCCTGCAAGCTCCGGCCCTGGCTGCAGGCTGGGCCTGGTGACTTCTCTCCAATAACTAAACCCAGCAACAGGAGTGGGGTGTCCCTGCTGACATTAGGGTACCAATAGAAGTGACTCTGAGGAAAGCCACCTGGTGCTGTTTGAGATGCTCTACAGAGAGGCCCATGAGGCAAAGGACCCAGGGAGGCCCCCTGCCAGCAGCCAGCTGGGAGCTGAGGTCTCAGTCAAGCAGCTCACAATGAAATGAGTCTTGTTAGTGACCACATGAATGACCTTGGAAGCAGATCCTTCCAAGGGGAGCCTTGAGATGAGTCAGCGGCCCCAAGCAGAACCCTCGCTGCAGCCTTTGGAGAGACCTGAGCTGAGGGCACCCAGCTAAGGTATGCCTGGATGTCTTAAGTTGTTGTTTTAAGCCACTAGTTGTGGGTACTTTGTTATACAGCAATAGATAAGTAATAAGAGAGGGTGGGGGAAAGGTGACTCTTCTGACTTTCGTATGTTTTTAACATTTTCCCAGCTTTATTGAGATGTAACAGACACACCACATTGTGTGAATTTAAGGTGGACAATATAGTGATTTGATATATGTACATTGTGAAAGCACAGTGACCTGGGCCCATCACTGATCGGTCAGCACTGCACTGCCCGACCTGGCTACACAGGAGACACTCAGTAGGTATCTGATTGACCAGCACCCCTGGGCCTGGAGGCGTTCTCTGAGGCTCAACCGTGCGCACTGTAAACTGTGGCCGGCCAAATGAACACAGAACTCGCACTCAAACTCGAATTTCAGATCAGGAGTAATAGTCTGCCGCGCATGGAGATATGTACGCTGAGACTTGGTGTTTTCTGGAGACTCCGCGTTGGTGGGGAGCAGGGGAGCGGGGACCGGGAGAAGCAGGACAGACAGCGGGGGCACAACAGGGCCGGCAGCACCCGTCACATCACCCCGTGTCATAATTCTTTTCTGTGTGATGAAGCCTTTTTAAGATCTGCACACTTAGCAACCTTCAAATACAGGACTCAGTGTTGTTAACTGCAGTGACCATGCTGTGCATTACATCCTCAGAAAATTCATGGATTTTTTTTTTTTTCTGGCCCCTAAAAAGGACAAAGGAGAGGAACCTCCTGGCAGAGCTGCTGTGTTTTCTAACTTTGAGGCCTATGAACTCAGGTGCGGGAGCCGCGGGCTGATGCTTGTCAAGCGCCTGCCAGTGTCTCCAGGAGAACTGCTTCCGCCCTCTCTACTCAGCCTCTTCCTCCAAGTCCCCTCTGCACAGCCCACTTCCTGCGTCTGAGGGCCCCTCGCCCAGCCCAGCCTGCCTCACTTTGCAGCCCAGCTTGCAACTGAGGAAGAGGTAATTTTATCAGCATCCCCAAGGCCTGGGGCCCTCATGCCCAGGGACTCTGCACCGGGGGGCCTGGCCCGGTTATGCCCTCAACATCTCAAGTCCAATACTACATCTCAGGCAGCAGAGGCCCCACCGAGCTGATTTATGACTTTGCACCCGCTGCCTGGCAATGAGATGTCAGCCCGCCAGACCGCAGGGAAGAGCCCGGGAGAGCTCTCTCATCGCTCCTGCCAGGCCTCACGAGGGACAGGAAGCCGGGTTCCAGAGGCTTCCACCTGCGGATACACCAGAGCCGGACACGTCCCTATTCTAGGGGCCTTTCTTCAGCCGTCACTGTCCCCATCACTGGTCAAGGTGGCTTCTTGCCCATCCCTCACAGACGCCCCTCGCAAACCTCAAAACCATAATCCTTCTCATCATCTCAGCATGCCCCTGCCGCCACAGTCCCACCCCATGCTGGGGGATGCCTGCCATCTGAGGGTGCACACACATGCACCCACATGCACACAGCCCCCCACACCTCCACCCCTCTCTTCTCAATATCAAGACTACGTCTTCTGCAAAAATGGAATCTATTATCTACTCAAATAATCGTCTCTCCACCTCCCCTGATTGGTATCCGTGAGCGTTATTTAAGCTGCTTGGTTTCCATAAAGCTGTTTCCCCTCCCTTTCATGCCCAGTTCCCAACGTGGGCCCGATGCTGGGCGCAGCTCGGTGGGCCAGAGGGGTCAGCTCTCATTAATACAGATCCCATTTATTTAAAAATAGCAATATTATGCCGCTTTCAAACAGCCCGAGTGAGCGAGGCCATTAAAGGACGGTGCGTCGCTGCCTTCGGACCTGTTGTGAAGGCTTAATATTTCACAGCACAGCGACACACGGCACACAACCCAGGGAGCAGCGCTGTGGGCTTGGCAGTTCTGAAGCGAGAAGTAGGGAAATAATTGAAGAGAACATTTTACAGCCGAGCACAGAGGAAGGAAAAAGAGCTGCTTGGACATGTTGTAAAGGCCTCCTGAAGCTCCGAGAGGGCCTGGGTGCAGGTGGAGTGACTCCGCCAACGATGCCTCTGTAGGCGTTCAGGGCAGGATGGGGGCGGATGGAGGGAGATGCCGTGTCCCGGCCCCTTCACAATGTGGCCATTTCCTGGAACCAGCATTCCTCATGCGGCTAGGGCACTGGCCTTCCAGGTGTTTCCACTCAGAGCCAGGAAATGGCCACATGATGTGATGATAAAATCATGTTTGCTAGGGATGGGGAGGAATTGGGGGGGGGGGGGTCGCTAAGGAGCCACAAGCCGCTTTGCAATGAAGACAGATTTCAGTTCTGATCTCCATCCCACCTCTCACTTTGTGACCCAGCATAAACACTTAGCTTCTACAACCCCGTTCCCTACATCTGCGCAATGGGGATGATAAGCTACATCCTGAGGCTGTGACAAGGGTTGAGCAGGTGACGATACTCTGTTAATCCTGGTTGCTTCCCTCTTGTGTCTCTATTCCCCGTCATGACCCTTTCCTTGTCCCCTGGACCTCCCTCCTCATAACACACAGCACTCTCTCCATCACTAGGCTCCCTGAGCCCTGCCTGCCTGGGGTGTGGGTCACATGTGCACCTTGCTCCATGGAAATGATTCTGTTCCTCCTTCGCCCCCTAGTCCTAGCCTTCCTCAGCCTCATGCTCTCCCTGCAGCTTTGGCCCTCCCGGGATTGCTTTTTATTCTTTTTAAATATATTTTTATTGATTTCAGAGAGGAAGAGAGAGGGAGAGAGAGAGATAGAAACATCAATGATGAGAATCATTGATCGGCCACCTCCTGCACACCGTACACTGGGCATCAAGACAGCAACCTGGGCATGTACCCTGACCGGGAATCGAACCTTGACCTCATGGTTCATAGGTTGACACTCAAACACTGAGTCATGCTGGCCAGGCACAAAGATTGCTTTTTAAAAAAATTTTTGAAAGTATTATAGATGTCCCTTTTCTACCTCCCATGCCCCCATTAACTCCCTCCTCTACAGCCACACCCCCTCCCCAAGCCTTCACCACAGTATTGTCTGTGTCCATGGGTTATGCATATATGCATATAAGTTATTTGGTTAATCTCTTTCCACCCCAACCCCGACACTTCCCTCTGTTATTTGTTAGTCTCTTTAGTCTCTTTCAATCTTCCATTTCTCTGGATCTGTTTTGTTCATCATTTTATTTTGTTCATTAGATTCCACCTATGGGTGAGATCATGTGATACTTGTCTTTCTCTGACTGGCTTATTTCACTTGGCATAATGCTCTCCAGGTCCCTCCATGCTGTCTCAAAGGGCAATTGATCCTTTTTTTACAGCTGCACAGTATTCCATGGTGTAAATGTACCACAGCTTTTTTTATCCACTCATCTATTGATGGGCACTTGGGCTGTTTCCAGATCCGAGCTATTGTAAATAACGTTGCTATGAACATAGGGGCGCATCTATTATTTACCTGTGCTCTTCCCCAAGAGGCCAGGAGGCGATTCTCAGAATAGACTTACGTTTCCTTTTTGTTGTTGTTGTTAATCCTCACCTGAGGATATTTTTCCATTGATCTGTTAGAGATTGGAAGAGAGAAGGAAAGACTGAGAGAAATATCAGTGTGAGAGAAACACATCGAGGGTTGCCTCCTGCACGTGCCCCAACCAGGGCCCGGGCTGGGGAGGACCCTGCAACCAAGGTGCATGCCCTTGAGTGGAATCAAACCTGGGATCTTTTGGTCCTCAGGCCGACGTTCTACCCACTGAGCCAAACCAGTTAAGGCTAGGCTTATGTTTAAAGACCGACCAGTGTTAGGTGTAGATCTTGAGGCTTTGAAAGAGCCTGGCTAGATGCCAGGTCTAATGGCCCCCAATTTCCCATGGCTGCTTCCCAAGTCTCTAGTCCTGTTTCGTGCAGCTCATACCTGGGCATCTTCCTCCAGGGGGGCTGCTTAGATTCTCTGAAATGAGGGAGTGGTGGTGCATGTGCGCACCTGGACCTCTGTAGCCCCTTGACTGAATGCGGTCCAAGCCCTGTACCTTACACAGTTCAGATTCCTGATGGGGGAAGAGCTTGGCCTGTTCAGGCCTGCCACCATGGAATCCACCCGCTCTGGCCGGAGGGGCGGCGAGTTTCAACAGGCATTAGTGAGAAAATGGGGACAAAGTCCCCTCACCCAAGTCCTCTCCCACGCCTGGCACCCTGCTTGCCTTGTTATTTTCAGATTCTCCTTCCTCCACTGACCTGGCCCTCTGCCTGGGGTAACCACCTTCCTATTCCTTCATTTTCTAGTTGTTTCTTAAAACAAAGTAAAAACATGCTTTCCCAAATCACAGGGAGCACAAGTGGCACCTTCTGTTCTGTTGGTCTCTTGAAAAAATATCCTTTGATTTCTTCCTCCTTTAAGCAGTGGGGGCCTCTTGCCCTTTGCCACAGCTTCTGAGCACAAGAAGCTCAATCGTAGCTCCACAGACATTTAATTGGGCTGTGTGTGTTTGCGGGGGGGAGCGGGGGTGTTGTTCAGGGGTGCAGGGCTGGGAGAGTTAGCTTGTTCCTCCTGCAGCTACAGAGTAAAAGCTGCTTCTTGAGCTGAGGACGCACAGTGTGGAGCTCCCAGAGGGTGAGGCAAAGTGCAGGTGGGGAGGGGCACAGAGAGCCAAGGTGGGGAGGGGTCGAGCTGTGCTGCTCTATCTTCCCCAAGTCCTGCTGAATGAAATACTATCTTTCTCAGCAACATCTTTCCCAAAACGATGGAATCTCCCAGAAATGAAACCATCCTTCATGGAACTGCAGTGACCTTGGAAGGTCATCAGTGCAGTCCCTACACAGCTGGGGGCGGGGCTAGGTGTCGGTTCTGGCAACAGCGCTTGCGGAGGAAAGGCAGCAGAACTCTAGTCCTTGTAGCACATTTAACTTGGGTGCCTTCTGTATCAGCAGCTATGCGTGACCCCAAAGATCCCTTAGCTCCTTTCTTCCTTTTTTTCCTTCTTTATTCTTCTCTTTGAATTCCCCTTCAAAAATCTAAGCAGCAGAAGATGCAACACAGGGATGATGCAAAACAGGGGCCATATTCAAAGGTGTTGTATGGCCACCACTTCTGTTCCTTTTTTCTCCTGCCTTAAGCCTTGCTTCAGAGAATAACAGACTTATAAATGAAATGTAGCTCATTCATGAATTGCTTGTGAATTACTTGGGAACACATTTTCCCATCAAAAATGATGGATGATTCAGTTCCCATGCTGGCCCACAGATGCCCATTTAACCTAGCAGTGACCTTGAAATATGAGTCTCTTCAAATTTCCTGTGCATTCTGGGAGCCGAGTCCCCAGCAGCCTATGCGTAAATCCCCCAAGCTGAATTGTGGATCCTCTGTGAGCCCTGAGTGCCTGGCGCAGCCTGAAGCCCTGTGAGGGGGAGCTGGGTGGGGAGGGCAGTTGCTGAGGAACCATTCCCATTAGCTTTGGAATTAAGACAGACTTGAGTTCTATCTTTAGAAAAAAAAACACTTTATTGTTGAAAGTGTTACATATGTCCCCTTTTTCCCTCCATTGTCGTCTTCCAGCCCTCCCCCGCCCCCCACCCAGGCCTTCACCACCCTATTGCCTGTGCCCATGGGTTATGCATATATGCAGACCAGGTCTTTGGTTGATCTCTTTCTTTAGTTCGATCATGATTCCAGAAACTGGGGCAGAGAGGCTGGGAGGCGGGTGGCACAGCCCTCCCTCCTCAGAAGGCAGGTCTCTCAGCGCAAAGTGCACCAGGCTGACTGTTGCAAACATGGATCTCAGCCTTGGCTTAACCGCTTTTACTTTTGCATTATTGAGTGAGCCATTTAGCATCGCCGGGCCTCATTTTCCTTAATGAGAACGCAGACAAACATGAAGGAGGGAGGCTCGCAAGCCTTTCCCGAACAAGCACGAGTCTATAAATCCGTCCTGAGAACGCAGGGCACCGGGAGTGCGCGACAGAACCGAGTGGAGGTGGCGCGGCAGAGCAGAGAGGAAGCGGAAGGAATATTTATTGAACATTCACCATGAATCATGCACCATCTTGGGTGGTTTTCATAGATAGAGCAAGTGGGAGAAATATTATTTAAATATATCACACCAGCATTCCTCTGGAGGAAAAGATGGTCTTTCTTCAGAAAAACACCTTCGATAAGCCACTTGGCGTGTGGAGGGTGAGGGATTGAGGGCATCTTTTAGAAAGAGGCAGGGACACAAAGAGAAAGCCAAGCCATTCTGCATGAGAAATGAATAGCACTTCTGGTTCAAAATGGCAGACTGAGGCCCATAAATTAACCTCCAATCTCTCCAGAGACCCCATTAAAACGGCGCTGAAAGAATGCAAAGGCAAATCAACCCACAGGGATAAAAGGGATAGGTAGCGAGGTCAGAATTACCAGCAGATGAGACATTTCGACAGCCCTCGGAAGCTCAGGACCATGAGAGAGGGTGGCAGAGGCCCTGGCGCGGGAGCCAGGAAGGCGGTGGCTGCAGAGGAGCTAAAGCCTGGACCAGCTGGGGGGCGGGCGGGGACGCTGCCACAGAAGCATGGTCACCGCCCTCTCCCTCGGTGCGGGGTTCCATCCTGTAAAGGGCAGGCAGTAGGGCTTCTGCGGTGGCACTGAGCCCCGCAAGCCTTCTCATTCTGGCCCAGCCTTTCTGGTGACTTTTCTGCCTACACCCGAGGCACAGCCCGTCACTGAGGAGCTCTGTCCTCTGGCCCCTTCTCACTCAAGGAGGCCCATCAGGGAGAGGGACTAACATACACAAAGGCTACTTGGAGAGTCAGTAGGGTCCGTATTTTTAAATCCTAGCACACAACCGCAGGTGACCAGGTATACCAGAAAACCCAACAGAGTGGGGATTAAGTCCAAGGAGAACAAACAGAACAACCGACTGGAAGGAAATACAATTCACTCAAAGAGCAGGAGAAAACTTTCTACATGCAAACTAAGAAATTCACAGAACTTCAGCCATCGCCACCCACCATTGTCATCACCGCCATCGCATAACTGACCCTTCCCAGCACTTCCCTGGGACAAACACTGCCTTAAGAACGCTACATGCATGAACTCACTTAAGCTTTACAATCATAGGAGGCGCTGATTACAGCCATCCCCACGTTGGAGACAAGGAAACTGAGCATAAAGACATTAAGTGACACAACCACTAAGTGGCTGAGTTGAGACCTGAACTCCACTAGTTTGATTGTCTGAGTTTGTGCTTTTAATTACTACATTAAGCTTTCTCTCATTAAAAATAAAATAAAATAAATTGAAAGTTTTTAAAGACCAAAAACAAAACAAAACTAAGTCTACCCAAACAAGTCTATACAATAGAAATAACCAGAGAACAAGGAAGTCCTTGTGGAAATTAAAAATATATGATTGCCAATATAAAAAATATTTACAGAAGAGCTAGAAGATGGTAAGTCAAAGATACCTCCCAGAGTATAGAAGAAGGTGGGGTCTGGGGGGGGGGGGGGGGAGGGAAGAGAGAGAGAGAGAGAGAGAGAGAGAGAGAGAGAGAGAGAGAGAGAGAACCAAAAGAATTATTCAAGAATATTTCCCAGAGCTAAAGAAAATCACAAGTCCTTTAGGCTAAAAGGACATACGAAATATGAATAAGTGCCCCACTCATTGATGGCACTTGAGAAGGACAATGATAAAGAGAGAAGCAGTATGCAACCATACGGACTGGCTCAAGTGGGCCCCTGACATTACCCTACACCCCACTCCACTTTTCTAGGCCACTCATTCTCCCATTCACACTGGCCGTTTTTTCACATCATTTCCCCTCTTCTCAGTCACACACCATGCCCCTGCTTTCTCTCAGCTGACAAAATGAAAACAGCAAAAGAACTTGCCCAAGCACCCAGCTACCTGCACCTATGCCTGAATATTCTGCCTTTACTCGTAGCTGCTGCACACCACGCTGCCTGTCTTACACCTAAAACCAACATGTTGTTTCATTCATCATCTAATTTTCCTCTTCCCTGTTCCTGCACAATCTTTTTTTTCTTTTTCTTTTCTTTCTCTCTTTTTCTTTTCCCCTTTTATCTCATCTTTTTCTGCTTTTCTTATCTTGGGTCTATCGGCTCTCTCCTCTATTTTCCTTTTCAATCTTTTTTTTAACTTTTCTTCCTCCTTTATTTTAAACCATTTTCCTTCCCCTGTACCCCTAACTCTTTATTCTTATTTTCTTTATTTCAGCTCTGCACCTACACGCTCCCCCCCCCTTTTTTGGTGTTTGTTTGTGTGGGGGTGTTCTGTTTGGTTGGTTGTGTTGTTATTTTTCTCCTCATATATTTTCTTTCTTTTCTTCTATCATTCTTCCTCTCTTTTCTCTTTCTTAATTCTCTATTCTCTGGTGGTTGCTGTTGCTATAGGGGGCTTGTGTATGTTTTAGTTTTGTTTCTTTTGTTTCGCATTTTGTTGTGTTGTATTATGTCCTGTTCTGTCAGCACCTCCACAACAACTCACTGGATGTGGGCAAAGGAAACAAAGGAGAAAATAAACAAATGGGACTACATCAAAATAAAAAGCTTCTGCACAGCAGAAGAAACCACCAACAAAACGAAAAGGGAGCCCACATCAATAAAGTGAAGAGAGCCCAATGACACATCCAGTAAGGGATTAATTTCCAAAATATATAAGGAACTCATACAACTTAACAAAAGGAAGACAAACCATCCAATTCAAAAATGGGCAAAGGACCTAAATAGACACTTCTCCAAAGTGGACATACAGAGGGCCAAGAGACATATGAAAAAAAATGCTCAAAGTCACTAATCATCTGAGAGGTGCAACTTAAAATGACAATGAGGTATCTCCTGACATCTGTCAGAATGGCTATCATCAACAAATTAACAAATGACAAGTGCTGGCGAGGATGTGGAGAAGAGGAAACCCTAGTACACTGCTGATGGGAATGCAGACTGGTGCAGCCACTATGGAAAACAGTATGGAGTTTCCTCAAAAATTAAAAATGAAACTGCCATTTGACTCAGTGATCCCACTTCTAGGAATATATTCTAAGAAACCCGAAACCCCAATCATTGCACACCTATGTTCATAGCAGTGTAATTTACAATAGCTAAGACTTGGAAACAGCCCAAGCGCCCATCAGCAAATGAGTGGATAAAAAAAGCTGTGAGACATTTATACAATGGATTACTACACAGTGGTAAAAAAAAAATTAAAAAAGAAGGAATTCTTACCATTTGCAACAGCATGGAGGGACCTGGAGAGCATTATGCTCAGTGAAATAAGCCAGTCAGAGAAAGACAAGTATCACATAATCTCACTCATATGTGGAATCTAATGAACAAAATAAACTGATGAACAAAATAGATCCTGAGACATAGAACCATGAACAGACTGATAAATTTCAGAAGTAAGGTGGGGGTGGAGGGAATGTATGTGGGGGAGAGGTTATCCAGGAAATGTATATGCATATATGCATAGCCCATGGACACAGACAATAGTGTGGCAAAGGCTTGGGAGGCAGGTGCAGGGAGGGAGGGGGCCAATGGAGGACAAAGAAAAAAAACCCCAAGAAAGCAAAATGGACATTGTTGTAATTCTTTCAACAATTTTATAAGCTAAAAAAAAATAAATATTAATGAATAGCAATGAATTAAGTGATGCTGAAGTAACAACCATAACTCTCATCGACTTGACACATGAAAGTTAATTCCTTGGTCAACCGATATGGCCCAAGCAGCCCAGCACGGCACTCCGCTTCCCCTAGTCATTCCGTGGCAGAGGCTCTTGGGGCTGTACCCTCTAGAGCAGTGGTTCCCAACGTGCGGCAGATGCCCCACAGAGGGGCAGTTTGATTGCTAAGGTGGGGCAATTTGAGAATGAGTCGTTAACAGGGAATTTTGTGCATTTCTTATGGTCCTAGGGGCCTCATATACCGGCTGTAAATACATATTGTGGCATATTTATGCATTTTAGGTCTCTATTATGTTTTGAAACTTTGCTATTTTTCATGTCACTTCATATTATTTTTTTTTTCATATTATTATTTTTTAAAAAACAATTTCTTAGTGCTTTCTTCCTCAGGACTTCAACTGTCCTTTCATTCATTTATTTTTCTCTTTCATCGATGCCATGTTCTTTGGAAGCTTATTTAGACCAAATCAATGGCCTTTTAGGCTTCCTCCATGTGAACAGGAGCTCACTTTTTGAATAATAAGAATTGTATGTCACGGGGGCGGGGCATCAGGATTTAGAGATGCTTAGTGGGGCATGGCCACAAAAAGGTTGGGAAGCACTGCTCTAGAGTATTTTGCTCCAGCTTACGCAGCAGGGAAGGAGAAATCAGCACCTCTCCCTGGGTTTTCACTATCTCAACCTGAAAATGACACAAGATTTCTCACATTTCACTGGCTAGAACCAGTCCTGGTTCTCTCCCCAGCCACTGGTACGTGGCATGGAAAATGTGGGAGAGCAAATGGAGTATTTGGTGGGCATTCCGCTCACCGTCATTCTTCACTGACGTTCAAATTTTAGAGTAACTTATGTGAGAGTTACAAACGGGTCACCTGGTGCCAGCACACACTGCGAATGAACCTGGTTTGAGTACAGAACTTGAAAAAAACTTGAAGATCTATAATTTGGACACATTGCTCCCTGCAGTCCTCAGTGCTCCCCCTGCTATGCCTCTGGGCCCAGTGGACTCATACACAGCCAGTCTGGTCCCTGAAGGCACTTGTGATCCCTACACCATAATGCAAGGCAAACCTGGGGCAGGGGGGCGCACGGTATGATGTAAACGTTACTGGGATGGGTAATGCTGACATAGAGGCACAGCTGACAGAGGTGGAGTCTGAAAAAGTAGAAGTAGATGCAACAGTAGGTGTGCTCATATATTCCTTTTTTAAAAATTAAAAAGGCTGTCTGGTTTGGCTCAGTGGATAGACCGTCAGCCTGTGGACTCAAGGGTTCTGGGTTCGATTCTGGTCAAGGGCACATGCCCGGGTTTCAAGCTCAGTCCTCAGTAGGGGGTGTGCAGGAAGCAGCCGATCAATGATTCTCTCTCATCATTGAAGTTTCTATCTCTCTTTCTTTTCCTTCCTCTCTGAAATCAATAAAAATATATTTTAAAAATAAAATAAAAGTTAAATATATTTTTTATTGATTTCAGAGAGGAAGGGAGAAGGAGAGAGAGATGGAAATATCAATGATGAGAGAGAATCATTGATTGGCTGCTTCCTGCACACCCCACACTGGGAATAGAGCCCCGACCAGAATTAAACCATGCGTGACCTCCTGGTTCATAGGTTGATGCTCAACCACTGAGCCATGCCGGCCGGGATCATATATGCCTTTTGTAGACC
This sequence comes from Myotis myotis, assembly GCF_014108235.1. Classification (NCBI taxonomy): domain Eukaryota; kingdom Metazoa; phylum Chordata; class Mammalia; order Chiroptera; family Vespertilionidae; genus Myotis; species Myotis myotis. The sequence continues at coordinate 4,405,248 of NW_023416314.1, forward strand.
AGAAAGGCAAGAAACACTGATATAGATAAAACAAGACATATATACTTAAATGTATTATTTAAATTCATGAATATAATTAATAGAACTAAAATATAATAAGTTTAAAAGTTGACAGAGAAAAAGAAAGGACAATGAATGGGTATGAATATAAATCCTTATTATTTATAGTAGGTAATCAATAAATAATATCTGTGGTCAATAAAACAAGAAACATGGGCATAAATAAACCATTTAGTTTAGAGAGGAAACCAGTAGGATCCCTCAGAACAGAAATGGTCTGACGTGGTTTCCCCTGGGGACTGAGGCTCAAGGTGGCGGGTGGTAGGAAAGGAGCCTGTGGATTTCATGAACAGAATGTCTGTACTATTTGATTTTTATCAAACAAATAATTTCATTCATTGCTGTAATTAAAATATTTCAATAATATTTTAAAGAGAAATGAAGAGAAATGTGGGTGTGGGAGGGATCAGGAAAGATCTGAGAGTCGGGGAGAGCCAGGACGCAGATGGCCTGGAGGGAGCTGAGATCTATGGAAAACGGAAGGTGAGATGAGCTCCCTCAAGTGGCTTAGGCCTTCAAGGACACAGAGCCTAATCGTCAGTGTCAGGCTGTTCATATTGTTGGGATATAAACCCTTGTCATTGCCCCAAACCTTCTAAATGTCTGCTCCACACACAACCGGTTTCTATGTTGAACTAGGAGGGAAACTAGAGAAAGGGACTGAGTAGCAAGAACAGGGCCCAGATAGAGAGATGGCAGTGAGATGGGAATGACACAGAGTCAAAGAAGAATTCAGAGACTGAAGGGGCATGAGGATTTAAGCATCTGACATTCACAGGAATCTGGGAGAACCTTATTTGCCTGTGGAATGTGAGATAGGAAGCTTGTCGAGTGTATTTAAAGTCAGAGGACACAATAACCTTAGCTGACATCTGGAGTATTTAAGTTTTCTTATTTAATTCTCAAAGCAACCTTATGAGTTATTTACTCATTAATTCAAGAAACATTTATTAAATATTTACATACAATATTGTTTGGCGAGTATCATGATTCTCAAGGCACTTATAGTGTAACGCTGGCTATATTACAATGTAAGGTGATAAATGCACGTGCTAGTCCCATGGAAAACATGGAGAAGGAACAGATAAACTATCCTGGGGATGGGAGAGGGTAGAAATCTATGCAATAAGATGACTCAGGATAAATTCTTAAGAATAAAAAGGAGTTTGCTTCACAAATAAGAGGGGTGGGAGGCAGGGCATTCCAGGAAGGGGGAAAGTATATGGAAAAGCACTCAAGCAAGAAACCCTGGGAGTCACTAGGCACCTCTAAGGCTGTGTGTCAAGGAGGCTGGGAGATGGACAGGGGACTACTGTATGGGATCCCTGTTGACACTCAGTCTCCTGCCACTCCATGAAAGATACCTTCACCGTTTAGTAGGAAAGCTCCATGAACCAGGTCTCCCTCCTGGAACCAGCACTGGGCCGAGCCCGCCAGGAGTCCTGAGCTTCTCTGGGCATGTGGTCTACTCCATGTATGGGGTAGAGTGTCAAGGAGTACTTCAAAGGGACAAAACAAAAACCAAGGGCCCCTGCTGGCCCTGTCTATGAGGGGACTTCGACAATGTGAGAAAACCACTCCGAAGTGTGGGAGCCCCTCAGGCATGGGTCTTGGGGAAAGGGCCCCAATGGGTTGTACTGATGTTAAGCTAAGTTTATATTGCAAGCTGGTGAGACCAATTGAAGGATTTTAAGCAGGGCCGTGATATGATCTGGTTTGGGTTTCAGAAAGGTGCTTCTGGCAGATATTGGGGGAAGTTCACTCTGGGAGTAAAGAAGTTCAGGGATGAGGGTGCTGAAGAATGTAGTCAAGAAATGAAGAGTCTGAATAAACCCAAGCACTGCCCCTATGAATAGAGAGCGATGTTATGCGATAGGATCTATGAGACATGCTATTGACTGGAGTGGAAGGGAGGAGGCTCCAACAATTCCCAGATTTCCGGTTCAGATGATTGAATGAACAAACACACCACTCACCCAGCTCCAGAATACTGGAGCAGCACATTTTGGGATGGAGGAAGGGGAATGAGGAGCTGTATTTGATCATGTTGAGTATGAGATATCAGTGATTTGGTGATGAATTGGTGGTATACGGGGCCACTGTGAATTCTGTTCCCACTTTCTGAGTCTATCTACCCAGCTGTTGAGCACTGTATATCACTGTATATCACTGTTGACACAGCACTGTATATCAGCTCTTGTCTCAATGCATGTACGGTGTCCTAAAGAGCAGCACTCCCACCCAGAGGGCGCTGCCCCCATCTGAGGCTTTCGAGGGGCCTGCAAGACCACTCCCTGTTCTGGCTCACTGCTTCAAGTGGAGTGGTATATGGTAATCAGTGGGTCCTACAGTCATGAGCCCACTCTCACACCTTCTTTGACCTAATAGGGCTTCTTGGTCTGAGACAACATAACATGGGGTCCTGTGTCAACAAATCTGCAGTTCCCCACCCAGCCTTCAGAAAGAGGTGTTGGCAGAGGCGTGTCAGGTAACGAAGACAAACCCACATCCAGAGTCGGTGTCAGTTCCAAAGAAGGTAAAACTCCGCTCCTTCCCATGTAGAAGAGCCCCATGCAGTCCACTTGCCACAGGTGGTAGATTTGCCTCCTCCGTGTATGGGGCCTCACTGAGGTCTCAGCCTCGGTTTCTGCCCCTGATATTCCATACGGTCCAGGCCCTGCAGCCTCCATCCCTGTGGCACTAGGGACTTCGCACAACAGAAAAGCCTCAGGACAGACAGATGTGCAGAGTAACCTCAGCGAGTTGTCCACTGCAACTGGGGTGAAGCCACATGTGAGGTGAGGGCATGTGACACAGAAGCATGTGATCCAACTTCTTTAAGAGAAAGACTGACTTACTAACTAAAAAATAACTTCCTTTTGGAGAATCGTTTTTGAACGGTCATGTGAGGGCATTGCTAGGTGCTCGAAAGGTCTTTGAGAGTGAGAGGTGCTGATGAAGGTCCTGGGTGGGGTTTGGGTGCTTATTAAGCATGAAGCATCCAGCTGGGAAAACCTTCAGAGGAAGTTGTGGGAACCTGGCAAAATGCAAGTCTTGCTTGCTGCCCTGAGGGTTGCTCGTGCTTTCTTGGTTTAGGATCAGAATCTGCCAGAGGTAGGTGGGGCAGTAGGGACATCCCAGTCTAATCCCCATTTTACAAATGAGGAGGTTAGGCCTGTAATAAAAAGGGTAGCCCAGGGTCACCCAAGTACTTACTGGGAGAGAGGGACTAGAACATCATGGCTTCAGGGTAGTGTTGGGAATCCTTTTTTTTTTATGTTTCTGTAATCAATTTTATTCATAGAGAGAGATGTTTACAGCTTTAACTAAGTGCCTGGAAAACGTCAACAAAATAACAGGCATCTAAGAAATGTTTAAGTATGGTATTTTAATACTCATCTTTTGAAATTATAAAAATCGGAAATGTCGCCGAAACCAGCTTGGCTCCGTGGATAGAGCGTCGGCCTGCGGACTGAAAGGTCCCAGGTTCGATTCCAGTCAAGGGCATGTACCTGGGTTGCGGGCACATCCCCGGTGGGGGTTGTGCAGAAGGCAGCTGGTCGATGTTTCTCTCTCATCGATGTTTCTGACTCTCTGTCTCTCTCCCTTCCTCTCTGTAAAAAATCAATAAAATATATTTAAAAAAAAATCAGAAATGTCCCACAGGAAGTTTTGCAACATGACAATGGAACTTAAAATATATAACAAGTTACAGCTACCATCAACTGAATGTATGCTTTCATTTGAAAAAAAAATAAGTACTCTAAAATATTTATTTTAATCACAGGGCTTATGAGATGGCCACCTCTGAATGTCTGAGCCTGGTGGCACTTTGAAGATGCCCCTCCTTCCCTCTGGTCAGCACCAGCTAGCCTTGGCCGTGGGCCTACCGTCCCAGTCCAATCAATTGCAAAATAAAAATAAAAAGGTTGATTATATCCAAGTAGATGTTCAGAGCAGCAAACACATACTCTTCGGGGTCCAGCTTCACATGATGGCCACCTCCCCCCATCAGCTGCACATCCATCACCAAGTAAAGTGAGAAGAGCACAGTTCCGAGTCCAGCATACAACAGATGCAACCAGTATGACCGTATGAAGATTAAGAGGATTCCGTAGATAAAAAGCACGACCAGCGAGACGAACAGCACTCCATGGAGCAGGGTGAAGTCCAGTTTTGTTTGGAGAGCAAATAAAGTGAGCGATAACGTCACCAGAGCGGTTGCCCCTATGGCCCATAACACCTCATCGGCATCATAGAACACTGACACGGCTCCCAGCATCAGACCTGGCAAAAATGTCTTTCCCATGGTGCTTGGGTGAGAATAAAACACTTCTTCAAGCCTAGGGGTGGGCTGAGGCATGAGGCCTCCTCCTAGTGTTGGGAATCTTAAGCAAAGTTCCTCAGTAGATCTCCTTATATCTTTTAATTAGAATGTAAGCATTTGCTCAGTGAGCAGCTGGTCTGCATTCTTGGCCCAGTAGAAAGGAGGACATAAAGAAATGCTTACCCATATGATAAATAGCTCACCTGTCGAAATTTCAAATGATGGACTGGGAAACAGAAGTATAGCCAAAATGAGACTTTTAATACATTCTGGAGAGCAGGCATCCATTGTATAAGCATACATGTGGGGCAGGGAACATAGCCCATTTACTATTTAGTCCCTCCTCCGGTTCCTCATTGGCTGAGTAATATGAGGTCACCTGTTTCCTCATAAGTCTCCTAGGTCTTGCGTTCCCATTGGGCCATCTAAAAAAATTGGGCTGAGGCCTTTCTAGCTGCCTCTACCTCCCTTGCCTAGCTAAGGCAGACGCCTCAGGCGTTTCCACCACGTTGGCCCATGTGCACAGTTCTTTGTTCCTCTTCCCTCCTCCCTACATTCTGTTTGCCCTGGGGAAAGTCAGTCAATTCCATCAAAAGCTGACCATGCTGGGGATGGATCACAGAGGGCCATTTCTTACATCTAGACTTTATATCAGTGGTCACTTGCCTTCCTTCCTCATCCCTACCCGAGGGCCCTAAAAGAACCTTCTATTAGATTATGCATTTGCTGTGCATTTGTTACTTGCACTTCTCTTCTAAAAATTGCTTAAAATGATTTTTGTTTGTGCACAAAATATGTTTGTTCTTTACATGCTGTAAAGTTATAAAATCTTTTCTCCTACCTTTTGTCTTCTTTTAAAATCCTAGAAATTAACATACCATCCAAGATAGATTAATCTATTCATCCACTCACTCATCTATCTATCTATCTATCTATCTATCTATCTATCTATCTATCTATCTATCGAGCATCTATCTATCTATCTATCTATCTATCTAGTATCTATCTATCTATCTATCTATCTATCTATCTATCTATCTATCTATTAAGCATTTTTAAAAGAAAGAGTGTGGCTTTGGGGGAGGACCCCTCCATGACCTGGAACAGGCAAATGTTCTCTAAGTGGATGCCCTATTCTGTGATGTGTTCTACTGCCTGGCTGGTGTCAACAATGGGAGTTCTTCCACCACCACTTATCTTTCAGGACAGAGACACTCCCTTTATTCTACGGGGAGACTCCTTTCTCTCAGCCCCTTTATCATGTAATGACTATAACCTGGTAGAGTTCAATACTTTGTCATTCTAATTTTGGCTACTCTAAGCTGATGGAGCAGGAGCCGAGGGACTCTAGAGATAAAAGACACCAGAATAGAAGAAGCAGAAATCATTTGGGTGTTTTTTTGACAAGGAGCAAAAAAGCATGGGAGATGGGGTAAAAATAGCCTGCAAATCAGTGGCCAACTGCTTCTTCTGCAGACACACTTGACCTGGTTTCTCGTCTGGACACGCTGCACTTCTCTGCGAAATTATCATGACCCAGGTAATCTATCTGTTCAAGGTCAGTATAGTTTCGACTTCACTCAGTGTTCAAAACATATTGACTGCCTGCCTGATTGACTGAATGAATGAACTCCATTCAAACCTAAGACCCTTCTTCTCTTCCTCCCTCCTCATCCTCACTCTCAGAAATTGTGAAGGAGCTGTCTTTGGGTGGGAAGCTTCGGGAGGATGCCATACAGCTAGGACTGGCAGCCTTTCCTCTTCCCTGTCCCCTCCTCTGCAGGGCTGTCTCACTCTTGCCCCTCCCCATGACTCTCCTGCCTCCTTCTCTCCTCCCTCCCCCCCTTCCTCCAGAGGCCCCAGACTCAAACTGCTGGGGAGTCTCTTCAAACAGGATTGAAATTGCTTTAAATATTAGAGGATTAGGGGAGACAAACAGACCTGGGGAAGGTCTGTGTTTGGGGATTAGGCTTAGATCTCCTCTGCTGTCCAAGCATTAGCAGAGGCCAGATGCCTGCCTTCAGCTCTGTCCTCCGGGCCCAGGCGGCTGAGGGTTAGGCTGCAAGGGCAGCCCAATCCTCAGGCAGGGCTCTCTCCAGAGCTGCATAGGAACTTCAGATTAAGCCCAGTTCTGCAGCCTCTGCTGCTTCTCTCCTTAGTCCTGCTCTCCAGCAACCACCACTGAGTTAGCCTGAAATAAAGCTGTTTTCTTTAGCCGGTGGGCACCTACAGACAATACATGGGCTGGGTACTCTGCTCTGAACTAAGGTTAGTGACAGAGGGAAGAGAAGTCCTGTGGCCAGGAAATAACAAGTAAAACACAACATGAGACAGGAGTGTGGGATTGTGTGCATTCGTGTTTGTTTGCTGAAATAAGCATTGAAGGGTATAATGACTTATACCATGACCAGAGCTCTCTACTGGTTATAACTTAAGTATTTATCAAAGTAGATTTTAGTACTAATTAGAGTCTGAATCGTACTGTTTGAATAGATCACAGAGGCAGACATCCTTACAGCATCTCTGGTGAGTTCTTATCCACTCTCTTTTGTTACCTCCTGGGTGTCAGGGAGCGAGATGGCCCATTCCATGCCTGTTTAGCCTGAAATGTGAGAAAATCCTCTCTGTCTTGAAAATATGCCTTCTCAGCAGCAATCCATTGGTCTTGATTCCACTCCCAGAACTAAATATACATATATGAATCTCAACTTGGAATCTGAAGGGCTTCGAGAAGAATTTCATAAGTGGGACATAAAAAGAATTAATCATAAATTAAATGAAAAGATTTAAAGTTATAAATCTGTTCATCTGAATACCCCATTACGATGTGGCATGCAAGCCACACACTAGGGTGACATAGTTGATGCACATACATCTGACAAAGACTACAAGTCACGACATGTCAGACATTTCTCCAAGCAATGAGAAGAAAGAAAGGTAACCTGGTGAGAAAATAGGCAAAAGACTAGACCAGTCCTGTGAATGGCCAATAACCATGTGCAAGGTGCTCAACCTCATTAATACCCAGGTAAATGCAAATTAAATCCATATTGGAATATTGCAACATACTCACCACATTGGCAAGAACTATAATCATGGCAATAGCAAGTATATAAAAAGACGAGGTACAGAGTTAAATTTACTACCATTGGGATAGTTCATTGGGATGAGTTGAAACACAGTGTTTAGTAATCACAGTGTGATTAAGTTAAATATATGCAAGCTCTATGACCCAGAAATTTCAGTCCCCGGCATATACTCCACAGGTGCACATGTGTACCAGGATACACAAATGAGGCTGTTCCTAAGAGCATTGTCAGTTCAAGGGCTATAGGCTAGAAACAGCCCAAATATTCACTAACATTAGGTTGGATTAATAAAGTATTATACAAGGGAAGTATCATACACTAACCAAATGAACAACATATATATATATATGTATATATATGTATGTATGTATATGTACACATACATATACATACATACATATATACATACATACACATATATACATATACATATATATACATATACATATATATATAAAAGTCTAAGCGACCATTACAATTGGTTGACCAAACAACCAGTCGACCAGTAGCTATGATGTGCATTGACCACCAGGGGGCAGACGCTCAATGCAGGAGCTGCCTCCTGGTAGTCAGTGCACTCCCACAGCCAACTTCCCACGGTCTGCCCAGCCAATCTCCTGTGGTCCCTCCCCCCAGCTGGCCAACCTCCCGCAGTCCCTCTCTTCCTACCAGCAGAGCCCAGTAGGCCCCAATTGCCAGCTAGACTGAGCGACCCCCCACCCCACCCCATGCACAATTCATGCACCAGGTTTCTAGTGTAATTATAAGCAGCAATAGGGATGAGTCCTAACAAATCATGTTGAGCAAAAGAAGTGAGCACAGTGTACATCTCTATTGATACAGTTCAAAACATGCAAAAATAAACCATGTCATTTGTGCCACATAGTTAGGTGATAAACTATTTTAAAATTTAAAATGACTGATTGCCATAGAAGCCAGAACTGTGAGGATGGTGGGGACTTTTGAGGGCAGGAAGCAGGGTGTGGTTGAGAAGAGGCAAGGTGAGGGAGGTGGCTGGCACTGTTGCACATCTTGACCTGGGTAGTTACATGATATATTGTTTAATGATTGGTTAAGCTACATATTTATTTTTCACACTTTTCTGCCTATGTATTATTCTTAAGAATTTTTAAAAGTAGTTTAAAGAGATCATTCTAACCTTGAGAGCTACCATGTCCCACTTAAGTTTTTTCTTTCCCAAACCAAACATCATCCTTCAACAAATGTGATTTCCAAAGCTTTTGCCACTCTGGAGACCTATTCTGTCTATCTATCTATCTATCTATCTATCTATCTATCTATCTATCTATCATCTATCATCTGTCTATTTAAGCAATGACTGCTACTTTAATTGGGGTCCATGGAAAACCTTAGCAGAGGTAAGGACAACCAAATAAGAGTAAGTACAAGTCCAATTTGTACCTCGTAAGGTTCCAATGAGGACAGATGCCATCACAAAATAAACAAACCATTAAATCATAAACAAACCATTAGATGCACAAACCATTAGCATGAGAACAGAAGTGTCTATGAAATCATAATTTCTTAATTTCTTATCCTTGATGATAATGAGTCCACTGGCAGACATTAGTGGGTATAAGCTGCAAGCAGGTGCCAACACAGGTAAAATCAGCTGCAGCCTCAGGCTGCCCAAAGAGCCTGCCCAGGACTGGAGGAAGAGTGCCATCTCATCATCTCGCCAGATGTGGCCGCTGTCTCCCTCAGAGGCTCTGCTTGGCAGCCTGGGGGAATGAGGCCAGCTCCCAACCTCTCCTTGCTGAGGGTTCTGGCTGGGCCGGACAGGCCAATCTCAACACAACAGACACCTCTGGAGACTTCCCAGCCAGGCCTGATTCAGGGGTGACCAATCGATCGGGTGACCTTCCTCCCACCTGACTCCCCAGGGAAGAGATAAAGCTTGGGGAGAGGTGAGCTGTGCTTGGCAACTTGCAAATGCTACTTGGTGAGGCCTGTCTGGCTGCCTCGAGTCCCTGGGAGTGGATTGCCTGGGAAGTGAGAGGAATGCAGAAGGCACAGGCGGGGCTCCGCAGCTGACAGCCCCTTGGGGTGGGAGCTGCAGCCCAGCTCTCCCATCACCCCCCATTGCTCAGGCACTAGAGACAGGGACGCCTGCATCTAGTCAATCAAAACATCTGCCTACCTGCAGCTTTGCTCCAGATCCTCACTTCCCGTGATTACTCCATGAGTTCATCCAGCCTTCCCCGCGCATGCAGCCCTCCTGGGCCAGGGCTTACTTACCAGTGAGTGCAATCACATCAAGGTGAAGGTCTATTTGTCCTGCTCCTAGGGGGGAAGAAACAGGGGGCCAAGCCCTTGACATTGGCTGCGGCCCCACTGAGGCACTGTCTTCTGAATCACAACGAATGAATTATAAATGGGTCTAGGCAGATCGGGAATTTAATTCTGCTTTTCGATGAAACATACAGAGCTAGTTGGTGCATATTTTCAGTGGAAAAGATGCATTTCCAGTGGGGAAAATAAGGTGTCTCCTGGGATTACAGACCTGTTTAAAATTTTTTTCTAAGGCAGCAAAATCAGTACAAGCATGGAGATTCAAATCAAGCCCCGCCCCCCCCCCAAAAAAACAAACAAACAAAACATTGTCTGAGCAGCCTTGTTTCTCCAGACTGCGCACCCCCTTTCTCCTCCCTTCTGTCTTCTTCCCCAAAAGCGCGTTTGGAGACAGGCATCTGTGGCTCTGCCAACGTGGGAGGTCTTGGGAATACCTGGATTGTTTGCGAGGGAGGCCGGTGGGAGAGGTGTCTACTTGTGCCACCCGGGCTGGAGGCTGTGTTGCATGACAGGGCTGAGCCCAACCAGCCCGGGACTTGGGAGTCACCTTCGAGGCTGTGTTCTCTTCACCCATGTAGACTGAGTACCTACTGAGGGCCAGGAGCTGTGTCTGAACTCTTCACACTTTATTCATTCTGCTGCCTCCCGATCATTTCCATGCGGAATTGTTACAGGAAGAACGCCTGATAGACTCACCTGTCTCTCTCAACCCTTTTACTGGGAGTCAGCAGGGAAGGTATTTTGACTTAGATTACCAAAGGAACACTTAGCAAATTAGGACTTGAACCCAGATCTCTCGACTCCAGATTTTGTATTCTTTCTGTCACACTTGGTTGAGAGGGCACCTTTGTGTGTCCTTGAAAATGCATAATTACAAAATCTCAAGCATATAACAGAAAAGGACAAGCAGACAGGTGGCATGACCTGCCCAAGGTCACTCAGGAAGGGAGGGCAGAAGATGGGAGCCTGAACCTATGGACTTCTAGCCCAACCCATTTCCATTCAGCCTGTGGTTTTCCTGGACTGAAATTTTTCTTTCGCTCCCTTTTTCACTGTCTCCTTTTGGGATTTTGCCAAAACCTCTCTCCTCACATGGAAGGCTCCAAATCACACAATGGAAACAGCCACCCGTCCAGTAGGATACCTCACCTCCCGTCCACCCACCTGGGGCTCCTGGTGTTGTGGCCAGGACAAATGTCTGCTTTGGAGATGGGATCTGGAGACGAGGAATAGTAATAAATTGAGAGCTGAACAGGACTGAGCACTGCACACACCTCCCCATCTGCTCTCGTACAGGCTGCTGGATTTGCTTGAGATTAGGTCTCTGTTTCTGATCTGACAACAGATGCCTGAGCCATAAATAACTGTGTGTTTCCCTTGAACTTTCGCTGCCATCTCCCGATGTCTTGTGTCACATTGCATTCTGGGGAGAGGTGCAGTGGAGCATGACACCACCTTCTAGTCCTCGATATGTCCTTCTTCTCTGAGCGCTGCCACCCCCGGGATGCCTACGGTGGGGAGGGCCCTGCAGGCATTGGTGGGCGCTCCTGTGAAGCCAGAAACTAGGGACCCAGGAGTCCCTGCCCTCCCTGCAGCTCAACCCCAGCTTCTATCCTGAGACTGAAGCTGCTGGTTTGTTTGCTGGGCAGGGATCATCTTTGTGAGGTCATGGTAAAGCCAGATTTCTGACTTGGAGTTGGGCTCAGAGGATGTGAAGGGGGCTTTGCATGTTGCCAGGCCAGCCGTGGAACCCCAGGGCAATAGGTGCCTAATGTGGCACAGAGCCTGCTGTCCCCAAGGAGTGACAGGAATGTGTGAGGCAGTGTCTCCTCCAGGACGGCAGGGCATTGCTGATGGCTCCCTTCTCCTTCCTCCCTGGTGCAGTATACATCTTCCCTGTCCCGCCCCCTTCCCTTTCTCCCTCTAATGTGTTTGGTTCACTTAGGAATCCAGAGAGGTGACCCTTGGTACAGATCAGAACATTCTATAATTAACAAAACCTGAGCCTGGCTCTTTCCACTTGTCTTAGTGATGGCTAAAAATTGACAGCAGAATAGCAAGTTCAGTTGTTGGCAAAGGCTCAAAATCAGGCTCATTTTTTGCTGCTCCAACTCCATGCTGTATATCTTCTTTTCTTCTCTCTCTTCCCCCTTCCTCTCCCTTGACCTCCTTTTCTCTCACTATCCTCTCCATCTCTCTCAATTTCTCTGCCAGTCTCCCAATCATCCTTGTCTTTTTTCCCTTTCGTATCTGCTTCCCTGACATCTCTCTATATATCTCTCTTTTCTGTCCTAGGTTGTCACTGTTTCTTTCTCTCTCTCTCTCTCTCTCTCTCTCTCTCTCTCTCTCTCTCTCTCTCTCCCCACTGCTCTTTCTCATTTCCTTTCACTGTGTTCTCATTTCCTCAGTCTCTGAGGATTCTTCATGAGATGCTCATGAGTTAGCCAAGCCCATGCTATGCTATGTCATCACCTGGCTACCTCCCCACTGCAGGTGACAAGGAAAAGGACACTTAGGGCATTGCCCTTCCAGCTGCCTGGCTCCAGGCAGTTCTCCTCATGGTGAGGTGGTCTCAGTGACGGATCAGTGAGTCTCTCGGGGCATGCCAGGCTGAGCCTCTTCCTTCCTAGCCATTGACCTTGTGCTCCTTTTCTAGGGCTCACATGTTCTGCTCTTCTCCTCTTAGTGTTCTCCCTGGCCTCCAGGCTCTCTCTCGCTCTCGCTCTCACTCTTGATCTTACTGCAGCTCTTCCTTTGTTCATCTCATCTCCCCAATGCTGTTTTTCTCTCTTTCTTGTTGTCCTGTCTCATGACCCAACTCTCTTGCTCTGTTTCCTTCCTTTTGTTTTTCTTTCTCATTATTTTTTTATACTCTCTATCTCTTCCCCTATTCACTCCCATAGCCAGTTCTCTTTCTCTTGGAGGAACCCCAGCCCCTGCCCTTATAGCTTAAGCAGCATTTCCTACTATCGGTGCCTTGGCCCTTCTCTTGGTCTTCTCACACTATGGAGTCTCTACTCTTGATGTGGTGTCTACATGCTCTTGTACAAAGCAACTGTGGCTCCCTAAATATCTTTGCAGGCCTACATGTTCCTGAGCAGATTGAGTAGAACATGACTTACCACTTAAGCAAGATGTGAAAAAAAAAAAAACAGAAACAACAAGACAAAAATGAAAGAAACTATCGTGAAAGATCTGGGGATTAATTAGCATTGTGAAGAGGAGACTAAGGGAGGACAGAGTAAATTCTGCAAGTAGGTGAAGGGGTGCTGTATAGAGGGAGGCATACACAGCTGTGTTTCACCTCTGCTATGTACAGAAAAATAAAGAATGAAGGATGAGCTGATGCCCTGGGCTTCTGGCTAAGAGGTCTATAAGCAGCAAGAGAACATCGCCCATGCAGATGAGGGGCTTCTGTAAGGTAGTTTGGAGAAGGGTCAACGTATCCAAATGGAGTGGTTTTGGTGCTGTCCATCCCCTTGGTAGATTATGGAAAAGGCGACCTCCAATTCCATTTGTGTTTTTTGCTCAGGCTTCTTGCTTCTTCCTCAGCCACAACAACATTCACACTCTGATTTTGTGACTGCAGATGCCTCATTAGCCCCTGTAAATAGTGATGTAGCCTTGCTGTGTGAGCCATCACAGGCATGATTCATCATTCCAGTGCGCCGACTTGACACAGCCCACTCCTGCTTTAATGCCATTTCCTCCTGAGATGCATCTTTTCCTCTTTCCCTTCCCCCTTCCTCCCTCCCTCCCTCCCTCTTCCTACCCTAGGGTATCAGCCACATCCTCATTCCTGTATTTCTTCCCTAGGACCTGGCCAGATGACTTTGAAGTGCTCAGGCACTTGGGGTTCTCAGGCCTATGTCCCACTTGCTCAAGTCATACAAGTGGCCCAATTTCACCTCTTCTACGGACAGTTCCCACCTCCCTTCTCTGTGTCACTTCAGCATAATCTGGTCAGTAAGTGTGACACAAAGCAAGGCAGGGCTGCTGGCCAGCCAAGACCATTCTGCGTTTCCAAGCTTTGAGACAGAGTCGTCAAGGTCTGAAGACCGCCAAAGGGCATCTTATTGAGTGAGACATGCATTTTTAATAGACTATATTTGACTTCTATGATGGGCAAGTTATTAAGTCATTTGACAGCCAATGGCATGAGGAAATGAAAGAATACCTTAAAGGTAGACATTTCTTGGCAGATAAGGGAAAAATTCAATGGACTGAAGGCAATAGAAAAAGAAATGCAAATAAAGATATGATGCTTTTACCTATCTGCATATAGTGGAGAAGCCATTAACAACAGTGAAGAGAGGGATTTTTTTTTATCACTACTTGACTTGAAAGTCTTGAAAACTGGGTCAGCCTTGAAATGATCAGTCTTTGTAGCTCTGGACCGAGCCCCAGTCTTTTGTCTCTGTGCTGAAAAGATGAATTTCTTTTCTGATGTGTTTTCCCTTTGCCCCCCTTTTTCTGCATCCTTCTGAAATGAGCTTTGGGCTGGTTTTCCGCCACCACCTGATTTGGATTTATTAAGGATGATGATAAGGAACAAATGGTTCTCTCTCACCCAGAGGCACAATATTAAGTTAATAGATGCAGATCTAGACAGGTGGTCACGTGAATGCTCCTCAATGTCAGGGACTTGGAGGCCCAGCTTCTCTGTGAGCCTTTCCTGGCCATTCTGGGAGTCCAATGAGCTGCCTGATTCTCTAAACCAGCCGTGGGCAAACTACGACCCGCGGGCCGGATGCGGCCCGTTTGAAATGAATAAAACTAAAAAAAAAAAAAGACCGTACCCTTTTATGTAATGATGTTTACTTTGAATTTATATTAGTTCACACAAACACTCCATCCATGCTTTTGTTCCGGCCCTCCGGTCCAATTTAAGAACCCATTGTGGCCCTCGAGTCAAAAAGTTTGCCCACCCCTGCAAACCCTACAGACTGTCTGCCCATTTGATCTGTGTATTGGGCTCCATCTTTGCCCAGAATTTGTAGTTTTCTTTACAAGTGCCTGTGGCTTTAATTTTTCAACCTCTGTCCTCAAGACCTGTGGTAGGACTTGAGATGACCACACCCCTTTCCCTAACCTGGGAAGGGGAGACCACCCACCTTGGGGCATTTAGGAAAACAGACTAGAGAGAACAAGATATGCCCTTAAGAGGAGGGATTTTAATATCAAGTCAAGGCTGACAGGTACTTGAGAGGCCCAGGACTTGTGCCCTGGAAGAAGTGGACATAGAGATTGCTCAGAGGCCCCATGCAGGGGCTTCTGCCTTGTGCTGTTCCGCCAGCACTGTCGCAGGGATTGTAGAGAAATCAGTATTTGTAGAATGCATAATATGCTTGTGGTGAACTTGCTGCGGGTGAGGATGTGGTAAATAGACAACATATCTTATTGTCTTAAAGCCCTTTCCTCATCCACGATCCTGTGAAGCTCCAGATTTCCTCTTGCCTAAATACTTGCATCGATGCCCAAAATCAAAAGCCTTCTGCTGAGCACTTTAGAGTCTGAGCAGCTCCATCACCGTCTTGCTCTAACTGAACCCGGCTCTTCCCTGAAGATTTTGATTCCCCCTGAAATATGTTCAGTGTTGCCTCTTTTTGCTCCTACTCCTCCCTACCTCTGTGGGGCTGGGTTATATGCTTGCCTTGGTTTTCAGTGCTGCATCCAGAGTTGTTTCTCTCCTTCCCTAAAAAAAACAACTTTTTGAAGTCACAGGACCGTACCTCCCTGACCTACTCAAAATGTCTTCGTAAATGCCTAAGAGAAATCTCACAAGTCAAACTTGCTTTCACCAACTCCACCCCCAAGTCTGTATCTCCCATCAGTTTTCAGATCTCAGTAAATGGCACCACCTTTCACTCTGTTGCTTTGGCTGAAAACCATAGAGTCTTCCTTGATTTTTATCTTTCTCTCATTCTCTACATTCAATTTTAAAAATAAGTATTGTTGCCTCTTCCATCAAAGTATGTTCTGTGACCACTTGTCACCTCTTTCCACACTACCTCTCAAGTCTAAGATGCCACCGTCTCTTGCTCAATCTACTAAGCCGGCCTCTTAACCAGTCTCCTCTCCTCTCTCTCCCATCTATTCTGAACAAGGTAGCCAGGATGACACTATGAAACCATACACGCAGCATGTTCCTCCTCTGCTCAGGACCCCCAACTGGCATAAAAGTCCTTACACAGCCTGAGAGACCTAAATGGCCTTGTCCTGATGACCTCATTAACAACCCTTGCTCTTCCCCTTGCTCAGGCCACTCAAGCCGCACTCTCTTCCTTTTTGTTCAACAGACATACTGCATAGTCTCCCCATCTGGCTCTATCAGGCATTCACATTTCCTCCTCCCTTATTCAATTCTCTGCTGTGCTCAAACACCACAGGCTCAGAGGCACTCCTGGCCTTCCAGCCCTGCCCAACATTCTGAATGTCCTCCGAATACATGCTGGGTGACAATGTATTAATATCTTTATTCATTTAATTATTTATTGTTCATATCTCCCACCAGACCATAAAGTCCACAAGGGCATGGGTTTACTTTGTTTTCTTACTATTGTATTCCAGCTCCCAGACCAAGCATGTGGTTGGTGTTTAATAAATATTTGTTGAAAGAGCAAAGGAATAATGGGAATCACCAGATGTAGGCCACAAGGCAGTAGGGGAAATTTCGTGTACAATTCTAGATACTAATGTCAGAAAGAGAAAAGCATCCACTATGGGGCTCCCAGCAAGGGATAAACTAAAATAGCATCTTTCTTCCAAGCATAGAAAAGAGATATGACAATATGGGCTCCAAGAAAAATAAGTGTGAGAACTTAGATGCAACAAGAGGAAGACACCCGGGCCACTCAAGGGCCACACCTACTTGGCAAAAGTGAGGAGGAGTGGCTCTTCTCCCTCCAGAGATCCAGTCACTGTCCCAGCCATTTGCCTTACAGATGATGGTGGGAGGCCTCCACCTCTCCAGGGAAGAGAAGGCACTGCATTTCTTAAGGGAAGGGGCCCACAGTACGCACAGACACCCTTCTTCATTTCACAAACTACTATGGATTACTGATTCTTCAAGAACCTCCTAAATACTATTTCCTTTTCCTTATCATCTCAGGCAGAATTACTTATTCTTTGAAACAGTACTTTTCCCACTGGGTGATCGGTTGCTGTTTACACATCCACTTCCCCTGCTTGATTGTGTAGGTGGTGGCTATGTCGCATTAATCTTTGCAAACTGCACACGTGGTATCCAGTAAACACTGGCTGAATTAAGGGCCAGCTCTATTTAACCAGACTGTGGAGTTAAAGGGAGGGACTCCTCTCTCTCTCTCCCTCCCTCCCTCTCTCTGTTTCTGAAGGACTTTAAAGGCTGGTTATAATGCAGAATTGCTTCTTTTTAACTCACCTAAAGCCTACGTTTATTATTACCTAACTATGTAAAGCTTATTTATACCTGTTACCGATAGGGCACAACAAAGTTTTGCTGCAAAGAGTAACCTCTGTTTTCTTGACATCCACCTTCACCACCTCAACTCCAGAATGCCATCCTACAGCCTGACTCTCAGTTTATTGAACTCTGTCTGTCCAAGCTACTCAGCAAGCATTCACAGCCCCCTATGGTCTTTCCAGATGGCCTGCTGAAGGAGCTAGAGAAATAAAGGGTTGAGACATAGTTTATCTCAATGCTCCCTTACCCACGGAAGTAAGTGCTCAACACTAAACTCTCCAAATAGACTTGTTTAATAAGGTGCATGGATCCAAGGAGGACCCTGGAACAGAGGTGCCCATTTTCTCTAACCCCCTACTCTTGGCCAGAAGATAAGATACTGGGTGTCCTTTCTTGGCCTGGATGTGACTGCAACAGAGATGATTGTCAAAGGAGAAGCAGAGAGTGAACAAGCAGAATGTCTGCTGAAGCAGCTCCATGCTGTGAGGAGGTCTAGTCTTCTAATGCTCTCTATTTCTTCCTGTATCAACTTGGGACCTGCTTCTCAGAGGTCACCTCCTCTAAGATTCTTATTCAAAACTGGACCTTACTTCTCATTGACTTGTTCACACACACATTAGAAACAGAGGTCAACTTGTTTAGTGAAAATCATTTAAATAACTCAAGAAGTTAAGAATTTCTGGTCTCAAGACTGGCTATCAAAGTGCTTGCTCTGGCTCAAACTCGGCCACTGTCTTCCTTGCCGTGTCTCTCAATAATCACAAACAGAACTTTGAACCACCCCCCTCCGCCCCCCGCATACAAGTACACTTTTCCAACCTCATCTCCTGCTCCACCTGCCATCAACTCTTCCTTCTTCAAAGGACCACACACAAAAAAAACCATGCTCCTTCCCAGAGGCATGTCTTTACCTGTGCAGCTGACCCCACCCAGTGTCCTTCCTTCGTCCTCTGCCGCTATGCAACCTCCCCAAGTGGATTGCTCTGTGAATGCACAGACCATGTTGCTGCTCTCTCCACTTACAGGAACTTGTGTTGTGTAGTTGGAGTTGATGATATGGTTCATAGAGGATTCTATCCCACACGCTAGGTATATCAGCCAAAAAGAGCAAGAGGGCATCTTCTCCACTGACATAATATTATATGTATATTATGGCTTCTTTCTCCCACCAATTTTCTCTAGTTAAAGGCCATGGAGTACAGCCCCAGGTCCACTCTCTCAGATCTCCCACAGCACACCTCACCCATAGCTCTAGTATAATGCTTCCCCATAATATTCCTGCCATTAGTAATAAGAAGAATGAGATTTTACCATGTGTAGTCATTGTACCCTGGTCTTTTATCTCATTTAGTCCTCACAATATCTCTGAAAGGAGGGCCCTACCACTATCCCCACTTTACGCAGGAGAAGGCTGATGCTTAGGAAATGTAGGTTGCTCATCCTACTCACGAGACCATAAGATTTCCAGGGCAGAGACCAGAATACAACTTTGCTCCCTCCTGCTACATAGGAACATTCAATAAATTATGACAGGGAGATTTCTAGAGGAATCTTCAAACTAACCAGTGCTTGATCATAGTAGACAAAGGTAGCAGAGTTTAAAGAAAATTAAGCTTTAAGTCCAGACTTCTGAGTCCTGAGGAAAGAAAGAAGAACGGGGTGATAAGCAGGTGTGTGTGTGTGTGTGTGTGTGTGTGTGTGTGTGTGTGTGTGTGTACTTGCATGTGTGTGTACATGTGTATACTTAGACTATATATAGGAGCTAGGGAAAGAACTGCAGGACATCTGATCACGCCATAATCTCATTTCTGAGTTTATCCACAAAGCAATGGCAAGTTCTGTGAAGTTGTAAAGGCTGTCCCTTAGCAGAGAAGCTGAGATAAATCCCACCAGCCCTCTCAGAGCTTAGCCCACTGTATCACAGAAGAGGGACTCAGACAGGTTACAGTGTGAGGGCGTGGCAGGCTGGGACTGGCACACCTGTTTTCTGAAACACGGTTCCTGCCATAGCGACCGCTTCCTTGGCTGATGACTTAGCAGAGGCTAGTAACCTGATCTGGGGGTGATGGGCTCAGAGAAGGCTGAGCTCACCTCAGTTTTTCTTGTTCAGCGGGGCTGCTATACCTCAATCAGGCAAGGAGAGTTTTACTCTTGAGCAATTAATGGTCTCTGACATGGTTATTTATGACAGGTGATGTAAATTACATTTACTGAGTTTGTGGAAGCCTTGAATCGTGTGCCCTCTGCATGAGTGTTGACATCTCTTTGTGAGGTTTTCTTTTTAAAGGCATTTTCTCCAAGGAGTGGAGAGTATTTTAATACCTCAGGTGCGTGTGTGTGTGTGTGTGTGTGTGTGTGTGCGCACAATTGAAAAGTCTGTATCTCAGTTTCCTAATCTGTAAAATGGGGGTAATAATGCCTGCACTGATTACTTCCTAAGATAGTAATGAGAACCTAGTGTAGTAACACATGGGCAAGTGCTCTGTGAAGGTAAAGTGCTGTACGAACCATGGTTGGGATGAATTAATTGGACTTAAAATAGTGATTTTATAGCTTAGACTCACATTTGCTTTTTAAAAAAAAATTCTTTATTGATTAAGGTATTATATATGTGTCCTCATCTCCCATTACCCCTCCAAGCCCCCTCACTCATGCTCTCACCCCCCTGTTGTCTGTGTCCATTGGTTAGGCTTATATGCACACATACAAGTCCTTTGGTTGATCTCTCTCCCTTATCCCCACCTTCCTCTACCTTCCCTCTAAGTTTTGATGGTCTGATCGATGCTTCTCTGTCTCTGGATCAAATTTGCTTTTTTATAAGACAAAATAAAAATTAAATTAAAACATGATCTCTGCAAAGTTTCACAAATCTTGTCACCTGCCTTTTTCGGGATGGCGGGCTAGAAATAACTAATGCTTAGTCAGGGCCTAGGATGCTGGGCCAGCTCCTTGCCAGTTGT
This sequence comes from Myotis myotis, assembly GCF_014108235.1. Classification (NCBI taxonomy): domain Eukaryota; kingdom Metazoa; phylum Chordata; class Mammalia; order Chiroptera; family Vespertilionidae; genus Myotis; species Myotis myotis. The sequence continues at coordinate 4,425,441 of NW_023416314.1, forward strand.
TTCCAAGAGCACGTGTAGGGCCAGTGGGTGTGGTGTGGGTCTTTGCAACCTTAGCATGTCTTGAATGGATGTGCAGAATGGAAAGGGGCATCACTTGGTATGATTTGTCAGTGGTCTTATAGATAGAATCAAGACCTCGGTACCATGTTGCCTCCCCGTCCTCAGCAGCCCCTGCCGGGTCACTACTGGTAATAAAGTGGGTAGACTCGTGCTTTTCTCATTCCGCAGCAGAGCTGTTGCTCACGTTTGATGGAGAACAGGCAATCCTTCCAGAGGCCGACCTTGGGTTGAGCACGAGCTCCTGCGCCTGCCATCTCCCCCCATCGCCTCACTGTGGGGCTGCCCTGCTCCCTGGATCTTCCCATGTGGTCAGCCCATTGTGCTTGGTGTCCTGCATGTTTGGGGGAATTTGTGGGTTCTCCCTTCACCATCTCCCCTTCTCCAAAGAACGCTGATCTCTCCCCCTCCAGCCAGAAATGCTGCATCTATCTCAGTGCCATTTCTTCAAGATGTGAGCTGGAACAGATCCGGAGCAGCTGCTTCCCTTTTAAGTGTCCTTTAGGGACCCCCTCGGCAGACACTGTGCAGAGTATAATGATGACATCCTAACGAGCATTAATGTACATGTTGTCATTTTTCTATATTTACTCTTCCCACAGGAGGCATAGCTCTGAGAAGGGAACACAAACTCCAGGGAGACAGGGAGAAAGTTTTGTGGGCAAACCTCACTGCCAACACACTGGCTGAGGAGAGAGAACCATGGGGGGGCGGGGGCGGGGAGCTGGGGCAATGGAACACCTTGGAAGTCAAGAGAATGGGAAGTAGAGCGAGTGTGGGGGTATGTCTGCGAGAAGTAGGAGGCAGGGATTTGAAAGGAAATAAAGATTTCAGCATTGATTTAGGACTCAAGACTATCTTTCCAGGTCAAGATTATGAATATTTTCTTTAGTTTATGACCCTGACCACTATGTACTGCTTTCACTCACTCACCCATCCATGTGACAGGTACCGAGGGAAACCTTCCTACATGGCAGACCTTGTGCAAGGCCCCAAGAATAATTCTCAAGGGGATAGAAGAAGTGCAAGGACCTCTCAGAATTTAATGCCTCTATAGGGGTGGGTGGGTGGGGCCCGGAAAGGGTTATATAGCATCATACCATTGACCCCTTACAACAAACCTGTGAGGTAAGTGCTATTTCCCTCACTTTGCAGAGGAGGAGGAAAGCTCAGGATGGGTAAGTAAATTCTCACAGATGTCAGTGTGTGCATTGACCAAGATTTCCAACCAGTTCTGTCCAGTGCTGAAAGACCGTCACCTTCTTAATGTTGCAGGAAACGGGTGAGGGTGAGGTGGAGACTGAATGTCATTCTGTGGATCCTGAGAGCCTGGGGGGCCTCTGGGGTGTCTGTTAGGAACTGTCAGCCACAATGCGCTGAAAGCAGAGAGCAGGGGCTCCTTCTGCTCGGGCTTAGCCTGGGCTGCCCATTACTGAGGCTGGAGACGGGTACGGAGGCAGTTCCACTGGCTCCTGCCAACCTGACTTCCCTGCAGCTTTACCTCTGAGCGGGCTCTGCAAATACCTCATAATGTGTTCCACTAATCAGTGAACTGGCCCATGATTAATTACACACTTCTATGTTTTTTCACTGTTTGCAAAGCTTCCATATTCATCACCATGATAACAACTCTATGAGGTCGGCAGGGGAAGAGCGAGCACCCCAGTGGACAGATCAGGAAGTAGGGCCTCAGGGATGAAAACTTACTGACGATAATCAGCCAGGAAGCAGCGAAGCCAGAACTCCGGCTCCAGGTCTCAAACCCAGGCCCCTGTCCTTCCCAAGCCTCACCGCCGCCATGGACCTTGAAAGCTGGTGAAGGTTGCAGAGATCCCCTCCTCATTTTAGAGCTTGGGCAAGCCACTCTGGCCTCTGTCTCTAAGAAGCAAGTCAGAACAAGCATGAAATCCTTGAAAAACATTTCAAGGTCAAAAACAAGCAAACGTGTGAGTGGTGTGTAGATCCCAGGGGAAGAAGTGAAGTCAAGCAGGGTGTCTGCGGGGTGATAGTCCCAGAGCTGTAAGGGGAGCTGAACCTTCGCAAGGGCACCGAGAGAGGGGGCGTCCTGAACAGACAAAGGGAAGATCCCTTAAAGATGAAGGATAAGGTCAAACTTCGTCCTCTCCTACCCATAGATGTTATCTGGATGGATTGTATCAAATAAATAATGTATCAGAAGATCCCTCCCCTGTTCCATTAGCCCCATCAGGAGGGAGAGCACAGCCTGGCTGTGTGATAAGTGGTAATAAATGGCCGTGCTTGTCGGTGGAAATTTTTCTGGCAAATTTCCGAACCAGATTAAAAAGTAAATTAGATTTCTTCTGAAGAGTTATTTTCAAGGGTTTTTATCCACTGACGTGTGTATGCAAGATTGCAGCTTTGCCAAGGGGGAAGAGAACAAAGCTGGGAAAAATAATAAAATAAAATAAAAATCAGCATGCAATTATCTGTGTGAACAAGGCTATCGCTGGGAAGGTGCCTAATCAGAGATGTCTCAAATTTGCTTAAAATACAATGTGCACTATAAAATGTATTTATAATGTGCCTCCGATGCTCCATAAAATTGTTACCATGACCAGACAATTGCACGAGACAGGGGCTGTAAAATGGAATGGGTTGAATCAAATCAGTTGTTAATAATAGCTGAATAAAATACAGCTTTCAAAGAGTAGTGGGTTGCTGTGTTGGCTTTTTATTGGCTTTACCAAGTCTCTAAGTCATCTGTGTGTCAAATGCCAACGACCCTTGCTCCCTTCTGCTGCGTCACCCCGCCCTCGGCAGGCCCTCCCCTTCTCTCTAGTCCCAGTTGCCTCTTAACTGCTTTTCCTGCCTCCCCTCTCGTCAACCGCTTCTGGGCCGCCTTCCACACTCATAGGTCAGCGTGACCTCCTATTAAATGAAACTGACTGTGCCATCTCCATCCCTCCAAGGGGAGTCTACATTTAGCCAGCCCTGTAAGAGCCTTTGTTACCCGAGTCCGGCCGGCTGTTCAGTCTTATTTTGTGTCCCTCACCACCTCCTGTCTTTCTGAAAGACAGGGGCCACTACAAATCCTTTCCGGGTCTCCCATTGCTCCCAGCTACTCAGTAAATAATCAGCAAGCGAATGACTGGGCAGAGAGTCTCGGAGGCGTGGCAGATGTAAGGAACTTTTGAGACGAAGGAATTACCATGCCACCTTCCATTGCTGGGCAAGCCAACATGTTCATTAAGAAGAGTATTCTCTTTCTTAAAAGCTCTCAATAAAGGGTCCATCAACTAGGGGCACTCTCCACCTCCTGAAAAGAGCAGGGTACTGGTTAATTTCTAGTTGTCATTAGGAGTCATTGTTCCGTCTGGTTATTCAAGACTTTATTTCTCCACGTTGTTCACACTCACTTATCTTTCATTCCAGTGTTTAGAAGCAGAAGCAAGAGTTTGAAAGTCATTCTACTTCCAGTGAAGGCAAGCTTGGGGTGAATGGTGAAGGTTTTGGCTGAAATGAGCCCCGTGAATTTAAACTCTGCATTCTCCTTGCCAACAGACCCTATTACCCCTGATAGAAGAAAAACAGAGTTGCCTTTCTATCCTTCAGGATGATGGGAAGCCCTGCAGAGCTTTTCTAAGTGTTCCTCGCTCTCTGCACAGAGGTCACTCCCTGTCCCTTCCTGCTAACCTTCCAGCCCGAGTGTGGTTAGGAAAATCCCTTAAGAGCAATACCGCACTCCCTGCCCAAATAAGTGAATGACTCCCCCCATCTTAAAAGATTAGAAAAAAGCCTGGCCAACTGACAGCCTGGCTCAGTGGTTGAGCATTGACCTATGAACCAGGAGGTCATGATTTGACTCCCAGTCAGGGCACACGCCCTGGTCGCAGCCTTGATTCCCAGTAGGGGACATGCAGGAGGCAGCCATTCAATGATTCTCTCTCATATTTGATGTTTCTATCCCTCTCTCCCTCTCCCTTCCTCTCTAAAATCAATGAAAATATATTTTTTTAAAACGGAGAAAAGATTAGAAAAGAAAGAGGAGCATTGGGGCCTGGTGGTGCTATGTGTGAAGAAGAAGGCTGGCAAGGGAGAAGGCATCAGGAAGAAGATGTAGGGACTGGGGCCAAATCAAGCAAATTCAGTGGGTCTTGGAATTAGCTGAAGAGCCACTCATTTGGTCCAGTCCCCAGGAGCCTCCCTGGGAAGCTGAGGGATAAAGGTGCGGAGAGTCCTCCCGCTCTCCCTTCCCTAATGATATTTGCTCTGACCTAAGTGGTGTAGCTCCCTGTAATACCCACACTCCAGAGCCACCCTGAGTGCTCCGCATGGGCGATTCCAAATGGGGAGGACGCCCAGGCCTCCTCAGAGAACAGTGAGAGCCAGGTGAGTGCTGCCCGGAGCACTTGCTGGGTAGCTCCTGCTGCCATGTACCCAGGACCCACCTGGCGGCACGTGTGCCTGGACTGTGGGCCGGCACAGCTGCAGTGTCGACTGGAAGTCGGGTGAGAGGAGGTGCTTCAGAAGGTCGGTGGGGTTCAACCCAGGGAAGAGAGAAACCCGAATGGGGCCTGTGAACTCCAGCGGGGCCTTCAGTCTGCCCCACAGACTCCAGCCAGCAGTGTTCCATGGGGCCTCCCCACACGTATGTATCCCAGCCGAGGAGGTGATGACAGGGAAGAAGGTGTGGGACCCTTCTTTACGCTGTAAGTGTCCACTAGTCTTACAAACCAGCCTGCACAGTGCCTCTTACTGTTTGAGCTGTAAGAGTCACACTTCCTTTGTGCAGTGGCCTAGCAGTCACCTCAACTGACAGATGTTCCAGACACGGGGAGGCCCATGTGAACCCAACCCTGGAGCCTGTGAGGATGCAGGGGTGGGAAGCAGAGGGCCCCGGGGCCAGCAATGGGTGCTGAGAAATTCCCAGCAATTCTCTAGACCTGTTTCCTCTGTCCCCTCCCGACCACCACCCTGCTTTCTCTATCTACACTCTCTTCCCTCTGACTCTCCACTTTAGCTCTGTGGGTTTTTTTCTTTTCTCTCTTCCTTTCCTTTCTCCTCTCTGTTCCCTGATGGCATTCTCTTCTCCCCTCACCCCCGTTCTCTTCCTTCTGCCCACCTTTGGTCTCCTTTTCTCTGTCTTCATGCTTCCCTCCTCTCTCTTCTCCCCTTCTCTGTGCCTGCCGTTCCATAAACTGCTGTTAAACACCACGTGTTCCAGGCCCACCGCTCAAGGTCCAGGTTACAAGGATGAACAAGAGACAGATGCCGCCTCCCCGGAGCTCCGTGTGGGCGGAGGCAGGGAAGGAAGCAAGCAGTCCCGGAATAGTGCCATGGAAGGAGGACGGTGCAGCGGCCTGGAGTCCAGGGCAGGGAGGACCACTTCTGCCTCAGGAGCCTGGAGCGGGCGGTACTGGAAGGAGGCCTGGATGTTTTCTAAGACAAGGAAGAGCTGAAAGGCCCCCAACTCAGAAGGAAGCCCAAGGCAAGACATGGAGAAGCGACACTGGCATGTTCGTAGCTGGTCAGTGCGGCTGGAACACCTCTATGTGGAGTCAGGGCGAGAGCTGGCCTCACCCTGTTGCGTGGGGCAGGCCCGGGCTCAGGACTTGGTTTCCTCATGCAGGCCATAGGGATCTGGGAAGGGTTGTGAGAAGGGAAGGACAAGATGGCCTTCCTCCTTCCCGCCTGCCACACCGCCTGTGTCCTCTTCCCTCTCTTCTTCTCCTGCACCTCTTCTCTCACCGTCCTCCCTCGCCTCTGCCTCTGCCTCTGCCTCTGCTCGCCCCAGCTGTGCTCTGCTCCAGCCAATTTTACCCTGGACTTGGGGTCGTCCAAGGTCACAGGCCCACTTTTGGAGGCAACAGATCCCTTGGCACAGGCAGAGCAAACCTGCCTCTCTGGCCCCGAGCACTCCACTCCTGCTCCTACCAATACCAGCTCTGATGCTAGTCCAGGACTAGATGAACACCAAACACGAAGAGCGAACCTGTGTCTTCCAGTTTAAAATCAGTCTGTACATGGGCAGCTCCTCATTCAAAACTCCCAGCGGGTCAGGAAATGCCTGCAGAACTGTTCTGTGCCAGGGACTGTGGTGAGGGCTTCACCTGCATGCTGTCTCGCGTAATGTTCGCAGGATCGGATGAGAGATGGGCGCATTACGTTCATTCTGAAAACGAGCAAACGGAGGTTCAGAGATGTCAAGTAACTTCACTGAAGTTGCACAGGAAATAAAGGAAGAGTTTGTCTCAAACCAAGCCTCCTGACTTCAAGCCCAGGATTCTCTCCAGCACGTATCCCGCACACGAACGGGTATGTTCACTGTTTGCATTTTACAGACACTGCATTTTTAGAGGTGAAAGCCTACCCTTCCATGACACAGATAAGTGGGTCTTGGGCTTTGTGATGTGCGTGTGCAGCTCGTACTGGAACAGCCTCCTACAGGAACACAAGGCTTTTAGCTGCTCTACTGGTTGCATGGTGCTCCTTCTTCCCACCACCCTGCCACCCCAAGTCAGCATCAAGGGACAGACAGACCTGGGGTGACAGTCTAGGTCACTGGGGCAGTGTCGTGGGGAAGGGCCTCTGGGCCCATCTGTCACTGTGACAGCCCCATATGTCTCCTGATCAGAGAGCTCGTGCCTGGCCCGGAGCAGCTCATTATTCCTCCCAATGCTGTTGCCCGAGGAGCCGAGCCGGCCTCTCACGCTGGTGACTGACGAGGCGGAGGAACAACAGCATCCAAGTGCAGCCCAGCTCTCCAGGGCACCTCCGCGCTGGGGAGGCAGGTGCGGGCGGCCTGGCCATTGCTCAGACGGTGGCATCGATCCATCCTGTGCAGATGCAGCTGGAGGGGCAGGCTGCCTGCCCGGCCACCTTGTTAGTCGGAGTCACTCAGAAAACTCAGCTTCCGACTGTTTCACATGCAAGAGGAAGGACGGCCCCACACATGGGAGCACGGGTTGGCAGGACAGGACGGCGGGCTTGGATCAGCTCTGCTGGGTGCTGGGAGCGGGGAGAGTGGTCCAGGGCACGGCCCCTGCCATCAGGGGCTTCCAGTGATGGGTGGACGAGGAAGGAAGTATAGGCTTGGTTTGTGTGGGGATCAGGGGAAATCAGGGAGAGTTTATTTACGAAAAACTCAATATTTTCATGACAGCCTGGTGTAAGTGGGGAACATGGAGCCAGCACATTTATGGTTAAAAATGAGGTTTTTGACGTCAGACCTGCCTGTGTGGGCTCGGACAAGCTATGTGCCCTTTATGACTTCATTCTCCTCATCTGTAGAGTGGAGGCGGCAATAGCACTTATCCTTAGGGTTGTTGGGAAGGTGAAACAATATAAGGCAGACCAAGGACTTACCCCCGGGCCTGGCACGTTGCCAGGCTTAGGGGCAATGGCTAGCTGCTGTGGGCGTCAGGATCAAAGCGGCGACCCCTGTTCCTGCTCACACTTACCCGTGCGTCACCTCAGATAAGCGGCAGACCTTCTCACCTGGAAGGCGGGATGATGGGCTCCATCTATCTAAGGAGGTTGTGGTAAGCGCCATGCAGGATAAACGTTAAACTGCCTGGCACACAGTAGGAGCTCAGTAAATGACAGCAACCGTTAGATGTCAGCAGAGGTAAGAGTTGGGTTAACCTCATTTCTGACAGGAAATAAAACCCTGTTCGATTTGAATGTCCTGGAAATTAATTTGGTATACTTACTCATGGTTATTACTTTAATCAAAACAAAATGTCTCACTTAAAGGCAGATGATTAGTTGTGCTAATAGAAAGGCAGCTGCCCACACCTGCCTCCCCAGAAAGAGCTCATCAGTGCCCTTCCTATTGTTCTTCCTGCCTCAGATCTGTGCGCAGTTACGCTGCCCAGTGCTGAGTGTACTTCCTGCAAAGCCCCTTCCTCTCTGGCTGAACGATCTGGCTCCGGCAGCACCTCCGCCCTGCATCATGCCCTTACAGTGTGAGTAGCTGACAACCCTTTAATCTTGCCAGAGGTATTTGCAGATTTAAACTAGGATGTTATTATTCCCACTTCCATATTCCACTCCCTTAATCCATTCTCCACACAACAGTCAAAGGGATCTTTTAGAAACACAAGCCTCATCATTTTTCTCCCTGCTTAAAAGTCTTTAATGAGTCCTCATCGCCCTGAGGACAATGCCCAAATTCCTTATCAAGGTTTACAAGGCTCTCACTTACAATGCCCGCCTAGCCCTGCAGCCTCCTCTCCTCCGTTCCCCCACCCCCACCCCCAGCCCAACCTTTCTCCCATCGTACTTATTGTTTCTCTTCCTAAAATACCCCGATCCTCCCAACTTCCAGAGTTTGCACATAGAGTTTTCTCTGACCAAAATGCTCTCCACTCTGCTGACCTCTATTTATCCTTCAAATCTCAATCTTCAATGTTCTTTCGAGGGGCCTTCCCCAACTCCCTAGCCTGGCTTTTTGCTCCTATACCATCAGCGAGGACAAGCCAGTCCCCAGCTCTAAGAACGTAAAATGTGTAAATAGCCTCTCTTGAGAAGCGTAACAGACCAAGTGGTGGATGGATACGAGGGTGGCTCAAGTGCACCCTTTCCTCTGCCCACGTCCTTGAAATGTGTCTTTGCAGCTATTCCCATCAAAAGGCAGTGTTTCCTAGCCCTTGATTTGGGGCTGGTCCTGTTGCTTGCTTTGGCTAGCAGATTGCAGCAGGAGGGTAGTGTGGCGGTTCTGAGCCTCAGCCTCAGAACATTTGCACATTTCTACTAGTTCTATGGAAACTCTGCCAAGCTGCCATGTGAAGAAATTCAGACCAAGCAGCAGAAGGTTAGAGACCATGTTTTCCAGTCACCTCTCATGCCCTTGTCAGGATCCATTTACCCCCCAGAAGCAGAGCTGCCTATTAGCATATAACAGTAGTAATGCGAATAAACTCAGCCGAGGCCAGAAGAATCGGTCAGCTGAGCCCAATCAAAATTGCACCCACAGACTCATGAACAAAATAAATGGTTGATATGGTTGATATTTTAAGCTAAAGATTAGTGCAGTCGGTTGTTAAACAGCATAAACTAATGGATACAGGCCTTTTGTAGGATGAAATAAATATATGCATGAGCAGGTAAGCAACAATACACGGTAGCGTATGCTGGGTCTACCGAAAGTGGACAGACAGACATAAGAGCACCGAGGAACGAAAGGTCACTGAGGACTGGAGCTGTTCCGAGGAGATGATTAATTCAGGTGCATTATTATTATATCCTCAAGTACACCGTAGGCTTTCTGAGAATATAGAATATGTCTTAATATTACTTTGTACTTTCTGCAATGCTTAGCACATTTAAGCTACAGCATTCAATTCAAAAGCACTCGATGGATCATTTTAAAACAAGGCTAAAAGCTCTATCTGTGTTCACTTTTACGTTCTCTGCACCTGTGCTGTGCCTAGAATATAGGAGGCACTTAGTAAATATGTAGGAATGAATAGATGACTCACTTCATGGATTTTTAAGAAAAATGGATTTGTGAGTGTCTTTCCAGATGACCTCAGGCAGTGTTTATAGGCATAAAAGGTGGGGAGAAAAGCACAGAAACCTGGAGGGTGGGAGGACAAACCACGTCACCCAAATCCACCTCCATTTGTTACTGCTGCAAAGCACAACACCTGGCACGTTTGTCCATTGTTCTCTTCTTACTTTGCTTTGGGTTTCTCATCGCCCTTTTTTCTTCTTTTCCCTTCCCTTCCTCTTTCTCTTTCAGCCCTCTGTTTTCCTGTGCTCCTGATACTTTCTGAGTGAGCATATTCTGTGTATAGTGATGATCAAGTTCAAGGTCATGGCTTTGTGTTGGAAGGGACTGGGGAGGTGGGGGTGGCAGATGCAGGGTCTCCGTGGCAGGTGTGGTGTGAACAGGCTCTGCACGCTCAATTCCCTTTCTCCTTCCCCTTTCTATAAAAACAAGCACAGGAGAGCATGGGGCTGGCATGAAAAGGAAAGGGTATATGTGTGCAGTTCGTGACTGCCTGTCTGGGCTGTTCTTTCACATCCGAACTTGCCATCTGAGAGCTGTCTTCTTGCTGCACTGCGTGCACCTGCAGACTTACAGCATCTTGATAGCTGCATCCCTTGTCCGGCGGCTTGGAGCCAACCTCTGGGTCAGAATGCAGGCACTTCTGAAGCTAACTGTGTGAGTCTCCATCTAGGTACATGCCCTTTACACGTAGACGCGATTTGTATGCGTCCTCCTCACTTTGGCTCTGGTTCAGCTCTTCCCTTTCAAGACCGCACCCTCTTCTTCAGATCAGTCTATCCCATGGTTTTTGTAACCTCTCCCCCTAAACTACTGTATGTTTCTGTACATTGCTCATTTAATGTTTGCCATACAATGAATTACCTCAGGACGTTTCCCATTGTAAGCATCACTAACATCCTCGAAGGAAAGGCATAGCCTTTCTTGGCATCGCTCCTACAATCAAGGCCAACCCTGGGCACACTGTTCGAGTTCAAAACTCATTTGCTGAGTGATTGTATGAGTGCATGCCCCCTGGGAATGGCTGCTTTTCTGTACCTTCACCTTTAAAAACACTTACTTTTTCATAAACATTTATTATGTGCCAGGTACTGCACTAAGCACTTTTCATGGTCTATGTAATTTAATCCTCACGAAAGCACTGTGAGGTGGGCACTGTTATTATCTCCACAGCGAGTACACAGGGCTGGGACATTCCATCCCAGCCAGCGAGGTTCTGAAGTGGGCACTCACACTCCCTGGCGAAGATTATTTCCTTAGAGAAACTGCATGAACGTTGTAGTAACAGTTGGGCCACCCCAACTGGAGAAACAGAAAGCTATGCAGTGCATCTTCTTCCTGAAAACAAATGGGGTATATTTCAAGGGAAATGGTTTCCTCCGTGATGGCTCTGGGCATAGCAGGTCACCTGGTTACGAGCTGTCTGCAATTAATGCATGTGCATTCGTGTTGTTTGCTGAAAAAGGCTATAATAATTGTTACATAATCATAGCTACCCTTTATTACCATGTCAGGCATTCTGCTGAGCACTTCACATTCAGTATTCACTTAATCTGTTCTATAGCCCTGAACATTGATATTATTATCTGCTGGGGACCAATTCCAGCATGTCATAATTTCAAGAGTTTCATCAAAAGGTTGATGAGACTTGGGGACTCAACAGGGTTGAGTCACACATGTAGTCACCTGTTAGGAATGGCTAAAGGCATTTCCCCAAACCTGAATAGGAAACTGATTGTGGCTGCCAGACAGTTAAAGGGCATCTTAATCTACATGTTATTGCCTCCTACTGGCCAAACACCTGAACAGCCGTAGGCTAATTCTCCCCATTCTGACAATGGGCTGTGTATAGGAAACCCTATCCTTTGAAGTGTATATCTCTGCCTCCCCTCAGGACAAGTTGTGTTAATAAAAAACATGGGGGCCTGGGAACGTCAAGAAAACTAAGGCCTTAGACCAGCGGTTCTCAACCTGTGGGTCGCGACCCCTTTGGCGGTCAAACGACCTTTTGACAGGGGTCGCCTAAGACCATCCTGCATATTAGATATTTACATTATGATTCATAACAGTAGCAACATTACAGTTATGAAGCAGCAACGAAAATGATTTTATGGTTGGGTCACAACATGAGGAACTGTATTTAAAGGGCCAGAAGGTTGAGAACCACTGCCTTAGACTTAAGAACTTAGAACTTAGCTCCTTTAGCTAAGCTCCTCTGACCCCCAATGCCTTTCAAAATTATATTTCTTCTCCAGACTCTTTATTACTCTCTGGATTCCTATGTCATCTACGCACAGCCCCTTCTCCAGATTCCTGAACGCTTCTTGGTTCTGGGACAAGAACCCTGGCAATTATCATTCCTCCTTTATATTTGGGGAACTGGGGATTGGGGGTGTAAGCAACTTCCCAGAGTCACACAGTCAGTGGGTGTCAGCTTCTATTGGAACACCAAAATTGTCCTTCTAAATACTAAACCATTGGGTTGCAAATGTCAGTGTGTTGGGAATTTCCTGGGGAGCTAGTTAAATGCAGACACCCAGCTCCCACTGTCAGAGGTTCTCTAGCAGCTGTGCCACGGTGTCTAGAATCTACCATCTTGACAGCTGCTTGTGTGAACCTGTGCAGCTTGTGTGTGGCGCACACCACTAGTCCATCTTCCCAGCTCCCTGTTAGTAGCTGGAAGTAAAGTCATCTGTAGGCTGTTCCTAGATGTTGGGCTTCCTCATGCTTGCGATCAGAAAGACTGGCAGTACCCCATGAGGCGTTTATGCATGAGCTTGCCCTGTGGCCTGCCGTCATGATCAGGATTTAAAAGCCCATGGCTTTTTCTTCCTTATTTATTCTGCCCTTGGTGCTCTCTTGCTCTCCTGTTTAGGGGGCCTGGCTTAAAAACTCTTCTCTCCTTCTGTCTTAAGGTGTTGCCTGACTAAACCTCTAGTTTCATGTCTTCTTCTCCCTGGATCGCATGCCGCCCACCTCTCTGCAGCTGCCACCCAAGCAAAAGGTATTTCCAACCCTCAGCGCCATAAAGCAAGCATATAGCTCTTCCCAGTATCTTACCTTCTTCCCTGAAAGAACTACTGTCTGGTTCTGAGAAGAGTCTTAGTAGAAAATTTACACAGCGGCCCTATAATTTCCTTTTGTTCTTCACCAGAAACTAGAAAGATCATTTGCAAGGTTCTATATGCACCAACCCTTTCATTAGCTTAATGAATTCAAGCAAGAGTGCTGCTGCCTTCCTTGTCCCAAGGGACACCGCCCTGGGTGTTGGGAAAGTCCCGCCTGCTCCATCGCAGAGCTGCCCCTCCTTTCCCATTCTGGCTGGTGAGACGGTGGTTCCTTTCCTCGGGGGCCTTTGTGGGTGTCTCTTTCAATATTAATGTGACACCTGCAGATGTAGCGCTGAGCAGAGCGTGCATGGCTTCCCGTGACTAACAGGTGCAGGTGTGAGGTGCAGTGTGAAGTCAGGCTGTCGCCAAAGGACCATGTGATTACTGGAATGTGTGAGACCCCTATGCCTCCAGAAAGAGCAGTCTTAATAGCAAACAATTCTACTCAGTGAGTCAGGCAATGGCTTTGAACACTTGTATAGACATAACAGGACATGTTTATACTATAGTGGTGACTGCAAAATAATTTTTTGGTGACTGATGTGGGGGGAGGGTTGGTGACTGGTTTAGTGTTATTCTGAGTAACTTAATCTCTTAAAATATGCCTGTGCTGACCCTAAACCTCTATATTAGAACACAAAAAGTGGCATACTATTGAACTAGATTCACAGTTCATTCAGACATTCATTCATTCATCCATTCACTCAAATACTTATTTGACCTGTATGATATCCCAGGCACTGTGCTGGAAACTCAGGCAAAGTATAGAAGAAAAAGAAGAGTCCTTCCCCTTAAGGAACTTGCCATCTGGTAGAGAAGACACAGAGGTTATAATGCAATGTGCTAAGTGCTCTTTTTGAAATATGCAAATGTGGCAAATATGACACAAGGGTTAAATCCGCTTGTTGGATTTCTCCCTTTATCATTATGTAGTGTCCTTCTTTGTCTCTTCCTATAGCCTTTGCTTTAAAGTCTATTTTGTCAGGAATAAGTATTGCTACCCCAGGGTATTTTTTCATTTCCATTTGCATAAAATATTTTTTCCATCCCTTTACTTTTAATCTGTCTGTGTCTTTTGTTGTGAGGTGGGTCTCTTGTATATGAGTCTTGTTTTCTTATCCATTCAGGTACTCCATATCTTTTGATTTGAGCATTTAATCCATTTATGTTTAAAGTGATTATTGATAGGCATGTATTTTATTCTTTTAACTATGTTCCTCTGGTTCTTGTTGTTGTGCTTCTCCTCTTTTTTTTTTTTTTTTTTTCTCCTCCTCCTCCTCAGAAACCTTAACACTTTTTTGTAATGCTGGTATGGTGGTAACAAACTTTGTTAGCTTTTTCCTGTCTGGGAAGCTCTTTTTTTCTCCTTCAATTTTAAATGATACCCTTGCTGGGTAAAGTAGTCTTGGTTATTGGTCCTTGATTTTTCACCACTTTGAATATTTCATGCTATTCCCTTCTGGACTGAAATGTTTCTGTTGAGAAATCAATTGATAGTCTTATGGGAGCTCCCTGTAGGTAACTGTCGTTCTTTTGATGCTTTTAAGATTCTCTCTTTGTCTTTAGTCTTTGCAATTTTAATTCTGAAGTGTCTTGGTGTGGGCCTCTTTGGGTTCATCTTGTTTGAGACTTTGCATTTCCAGGACTTGTGTGTCTCTTTCTTCACCAGGCTAGGGACATTTTCGTCACTATTGTTCAAATAGGTTCTTGAACCCTTGATCTCTCTTTTTTCTTTCTAGTACCCCTGTGATGCAGATCTTGTTATTCTTCATGTTGTCCCAAAAATCCCTTAAACTATTCTCATTTTTTAAAAAATTCTTTTTTCTTTTTGGTGCTCTGATTGGGTGTTTTCTGCTATGTTGTTTCCAAATTGCTGATTCAGTCCTCTGCTTCATCCAACTTATTGTTTATTCCTTCTACTGTAGTCTTCATTTCAGATATTGTATTCTTTATTTCTGACTGGTTCTTTTTATGGTTTCCAGGTCATTTTTCATGCTGGTGGAGTACTCACTACGGGGTTAATATCCAAAATTTATAAAGAACTTGTAAAACTCAATATGAGGAAGACAAAGAATCCAATTTTAAAATGGACAAAGGGCATGAATAGACACTTACACAAAAAGGACTACAGATGGCCAATAGACACATGAAAAGATGTTCAATGTCACAAATGGTTAGAGAAATGCAAATTAAAACCACCATGAGATATCACTGCACACATCAGAATGGCTATCATCAATAAGTCAGCAGACTATGTGTTTGCAAGAATGTAGAAAAAGGAGAAAGAGAACCTCCTGCTGTTGGTGGGAATGCAGACAGGTGCAGCTACTATGAAAAACAGTATGGAGTTTCATCAAAAAATTAAAAATGGAACCTCCTTATGACCTAGCCATTCCACTTCTGGGAATATATCCAAAGAGACCCAAACACTCATTTGAAAGAATATACACACCCCTATGTTCATTGCAGCATTATTTACAATAGCCAAGGCCTGGAAACTACCGAAGTGACCATCAGTAGATGAGGGATAAAAAGGCCATGGTACATTTACACAATGGAATGCTACTCAGCCTTTAAAAAGAAGGAAATCTTACCCTTGTGGCAGCATGGATGGACCTGGAGAGCATTATGCCAAGGGAAATAAGCCAGTCAGAGAAAGACAAGTACCATATGATTTCACTATGTGGAATCTAATGAACAAAATAAACTAACAAAATAGAAACAGACTCATCGCTGCGGAGAACAGAGTGACAGCTGTCAGGGAGGAGAGGGGCTGGGGAGTTGGGTAAAAACGGTGGGGGATTAAGCAAAGAAAAAAAACTCATGGGCACAGACAACAGTATAGAAAAGGGAGTAGGGGGAGGTAGAAGTCAGTAAAGGAGGGATAAATGGTGATGGAACAAGACTTGACTTTGGGGAGGAGAACACACAATACAACATACAGATGATGTATCATAGAATTGCACACTTAAAACCTGTGTGATTTTATTAACCAATGTCACCCCAATAAATTTAATTTAAAAAAAGAAAAAAGAAGCACAGTGTGCTATGACAGTCCAGAGGAGAGGTGCTCAATCAACCCAAATGGAAGCTGGGGCAGGAGAGAGAAGAGGTCAGGGCAAGTGAGGAGGTCCCTTCTAGAGAAGGGACAGGGAAATGTGTATTCAGAGACTAAGGGTATTTGACAAGAAGGAGGTGGGAAGATAAAACGGGAGGCAAGAAGAGAAAGAATTAGCAGTTTCATTTTCTCCAGTTGTCAGTCAAACCTTGCCAGTTGTCCCGGTTTTACCATCTGTCAACTAAAACTTAATTGAAAGAAATCTCTCATCACGAGGTTAATCGTGACACAGATTCCTATATCCGGGGGAAAAATCCATCACCTGTGCAGACTGCTTCTTTTTTGGCATCTGGAACAGTCCTGGCTGTTAGCAAAATGTAGATATTTGCAATAGAGTTATTTTTATTCTCCAGGTCCTTCCTGAGTTTCTCATCTTTCCTTGAATATTTACACTCTGTATTTAGGGGGTTTTGGCATTCCTTTCAAAATGGACTGCGATCATCTCTGTCTCTCTTTGACCCGTATTTCCCTTGTACCCCAACCCTGAATTCGAGGTGTTCTCAAGTGCACCTTCTTTCTTGTGAGCAGAATGGAATTCTCAACCCAGGAAACTGAAAACTCACCAGGCAAACCTCATGCCCTTGCAATCCCTGCAGTTGCAGCCTCCTATTCTTTCTTTATTCCTCCAACGGTCCTTTCTCTCATTCTCACAACTGTGACCACTGTTCTAACCTCTACTTGGGGATTTCTTCAACCTGTAGCTTCACCCAGCATCTCCTTCCTCTTCTCTCTCCTGCCGAGCCTCTCTCCTCCTCCCTTCCCTGACCCTGTTCCTGTTCGATCTACTTCTACTCTCAGACAATGTGTGTGCGTGTATGCATTGACTTTTGCGATGCTATTGGGGAGAGATCAGGCCACCTGGCACCTGGAAAAAGTGTGAGCAGAGATAGTGTCCAGATGACTCCAAACTTCACATGAGTCTTAATTCTATATGTATTTTTTAAAAGAGTGGATATGTAAATAAATTGATAAAGTGGTCAGGAGGAAGTAGCTAGATCAAAGTTTCAGGGAGTTATATGGGACTATGTGAATAGTAGACCCAAGCTTGGGATCCTCTAGAGCAGCCGTGGGCAAACTACGGCCCACGGGCCGGATCTGGCCCATTTGAAATGAATAAAACTAAAAAAAAAAAAAGACCGTACCCTTTTATGTAATGATGTTTACTTTGAATTTATATTAGTTCACACAAACACTCCATCCATGCTTTTGTTCCAGCCCTCCGGTCCAGTTTAAGAACCCATTGGGGCCCTCGAGTCAAAAAGTTTGCCCACCCCTGCTCTAGAGCCACACATGTAAGACTTTCTATTTGTTCTTTGGGGATCATGGCAGGGATTTTTGTCCTGGGCATTTACTGCAGACTGCTCTTGTCTTTGTTGGTCATTATTATGTAAAAGCCACTAGAGTTCAAAGCAACTGAGGCCCAGAATCTAAAAAGGGGCTGAAGCAGGAATGCTGCAGAGTAGGGAGGGCAGCTGGAGCAGTGCTGCTCTGGCTCAGGTGAGACAGGGGCTGTTAAAACAGGGCGGGGAAATATGCAGAGGCCCATGTCACTGGGAAATGAAGTTTTTAGGTCCAGTCTAGGTTATATGTGACTTTATAGCATCCCAGAAAATTAGGGAGTATTTTCACAGAGGCCACAAATATGGTTGACAATCTCAAACTGTGGGTGCTTATAAGCAGGACATGCTGGGTCAGCAAAGTTAGGTTGTTGTCTACGGGAGCATAGGCTATAGAGTCAGACAGACCAGCTGTGAAAACTGGGACTGGTTACTTAACTCCTCTGGGCCTAGTTTCTTGAAATGAAGATGAGATCACAAAGCCTGCCCTACAGGACTGTGCCATTGCATGTGAAGTCCTAGGCACAATACCTGGACAGGCCTTGCGACCCAGGAGCACCTAGCCTAGCCTTATGAGGCCTAGCCAAGTGAAATATCAGAACAAGGGTAAGACTCAAAATTGGAAAATGACTTCAATATTATTTTTATCTCAGCACATTTATTTATTTTGTTAATTTTTATTTGTATTTATTCTTTATTGATTTTAGAGAGAAAGAGAGACAGAGAGAAAGAGAGAGAGAGAGAGAGAGAGAGAGAGAGAGAGAGAGAGAGAGAGAGAGAGACAAGAGAGAAGAAGAGAGAAACATTGATTGGCTGCCTCCTTCACGTGTCCTTTCTGGGAATTGAACCCACAACCTGGGTGTGTGCCCTGACAAGAATCAAACCTGCCACCTTTTGGTGTACGAGATGATGCTCCAAGCAACTGACCCAAACTGGCCAGGGCTCAACACACTTATCAAACAACTGCTGTGCATTGGCCCTGTGTTAGTCCCAGGGGCAGACAAATAAGAAGGGGCTTTTCCACAAGAAGTTCTCAGCTGGTAGGGAAGAAAGGCAGAGAAGAGTGGCAAGGCCACGGGTGAGCACTGTGGGAGAGGTGTGCACACACATGTGGGAGCATGAGCTCTGGGAGACAGGTCAGGGAAGGCATCAGGAGAAGGGAACACTGAGCAGGGCTGGAACTCCAGGGAAGAGCAGTGGCTGAGCTGTCACCCCAGCCATGGGAATGCATAATAGCAAGGGACTCAGCCAAGGGTGTCAGGATGGAGATGGCCCAGCCCTACAGCTCCAGGAAAGAATGTCATGTCCCTCAAGGCAGCTCACACAATTAAGACTTCAGCCATTTGCAGCTACTTCACACTCACCTTGTCTGTCCTTGACAGACCATTGGCAGCCTTTCCATTGAGATGAATACAGTATGGGAGTGTAATTGGATTGACTAATTTCTCAGCCAAGGGAGCGCCAAGGCTTCAGCTTCCCCATGGTCTTTGCATTCAAATTGCTTAAGAAGTGAGAGTTAGGGAGGACCTGGAATTAAGGGAACAGAGTGGAATGAAGGGTGGACACAAGTCATAAGGAGAGGATGGGAGTAGCATACACCCAGACAACTACCTTTCTCCTCACCCCCACTTACCAGTCCATCGAGTGATTAGTTTACTAATCGCTTTAATACATTTTCTGGCTTAAATGTTAACAAACACACATGAATCAGGTAGGTTTCCCCAGGAAAGCTCAGAGAGTGGCCCCGGTCAGTTCATTTCCCCCTTTCTTCCTCCCAGTTTCTTCATCTTTACCACGGGGCATTTGGGTGACAATCGCCCCTCTGGGATTTGTTCAGCTCTAATATCTAGGGCGTATGGACTTGGGTTTCAGAGAGTACAGTTCCCTGGGAAACACAGGTCCCAAGGAGAAATATGCAGAGTGGAGAAGAGAAAGGCCTTTAGTGCAGAGGAATTTGACCACTGGGGAGCCACTGAGCAACACTGCATTGCACCAAGCCACCACATGGTTCTGTGGCAGCCCTGGGCAGAGAGCTATTTCCCATGACAACAAGGTGTTTCAACTGGCACAGCCTGGGTGAGCCAGACAGGCCCTTCTTACTCACATCTGTGTCCCCAGCATCTGGCAGCATGCTCGGCACATAGTTTTTACTCAGTAAATGCGTATTCTGCTAGCTGAGCTGAATATTCAGACCTGCAGGGAGCCAGGGAGAGGGAGAGGGAGTGGGGACAGCCAGCCTGTCCCCGTGGATTTCTCCACAGGTAACTAATCTTGTCCGTTATGGTTGAGTCTGATTAGTTTTTTCCCCAGAGATTAAACTTATTTCTGCAGACGCCTCCTTCCCCCCATATGCTGAGCACTTTCCTCTGGCTTGGGCTGGAGGTCTTTCCCCTCCTCACAGGACCACATGCCTTCTTTGTGGCAGTGGCAGCGTAAAGGGGAGGATTCCCGGTGTGAGTCAGCTGGTTAGTATTTACCTTCAGCTATTCTCATGCTTCCCAAGTTCAGGCAGGCCAGGCTCCAGAGCTCCGGAACCTCTTTGGTGGTTGACAAATCTATTTGGATGAGATACAAAAGCCAGCGCGAACCAGTCTCTCTGAGGAGACTGGTATTGATCATCTGCTTATGGGAAGAAGATCCCTCCTTCTTAAGCTGGGGAATGTTGGGATAAAAATTCCTCACACCGCCCCCCCACCCCCCGCCCACCCCGCCGGCCCGCTACCCCAAGGAGAGAAAACACCTGGCCAAAACCAAAGCTCTTCATTGAAATGCTGGACTTCAGACAGCCTTACTGCATCCCAAATGACAGTGCTGTCCTGGCCGCAGGGACGCTCATTCAGAATGTCCCCAACCCTATTGCACTGAGGCGGCTTTCCCTAAATCTCCCATAAAACATGCACTAGACTCTGTTCTTGAAGGGCAGTCAGCTATAGGAAGAGGAGCATGGACCTTGTAGACGTAAATTCAACTTCTAGCGAGCCCTATCACTTCTTAACTCTGAGTCCCTTTTCTTATCTCTCAAACAGAAATAATGGTATCTACCTTAAAGTTATTGTGAGGATTAAATAATACTCAGTTATTAATTCAACAAATATTTTATTAAGTGTCGCATATTAATCAGGATAAAAAACTCCAATGCCTCAATAGGTAAGCCCCTGTAGCTCAGTGATACGCTGCAACAAAAGTCTGAAGAGCTTGCTGTAGGCTGGTCGGCTGTAATCCACCCAGTAACTCAGGGATCCAGGCCCCCTCATTGTGCCCCGCCCCCTCTCACCACACTGTGGCAGGGAAGGGAGGGCTGGTGAGGTAGATTGTCTCTTCCATGTCTTGAACCAGAAGTGGCACATCACTTCTACTCAAGTTCCTATTTGCCACAACTAGTCATATGCTCCCAGTTTAGCTCTAAGGGAGGCTGAGACATGAAGGGGGAAGCCATTGTGTGGGGAAGAACAGTGTTGTCTCTGCCGCAGCATTTAGTGAGAGTGGTGATGGGGACAGAGAGATGAGCAAAGCCCCCGTCCTCACAGAGAACATGGGCCAGAAATGATCGATCGTGGGCCTGTCAGCACTAGTAGCTCTTAGGATGATGCCACACCCTCTTCAAGGCTGTAATTACAGTAATTCCATCCAATCTGTATTCAATTAATCTGTAATTTTGCCAGTATTTCCTGTTATCAATAACTATTTATATCCTAAATATTCTGTATTCTTAAAACTTCACTCTATGCCTATCAGCTTCCTGTGAGTCATTCCCACCACCCTCCACCGCTGGTCAATCCTTGGGGCTGGGCTTACGGCTTGGTCAGCCCCCATGGAACCTAGCGCGGTGCCAGAAGAAGCAGAGCCCCATTTCCCCAGACACTGGGGAATTTGAGTTTACTGTTGAATTTGAGTTTATGTTTCTAAATTTTGTCTCTTTTCTTAATTATATATTTCTCTCTCCCTCTGCTCATGGCTTCACCAAGGCTCCATATTCTCCTGACAGATGGCCACAGGCCTGAAGAGGAGACACCCAGTTTCTCAGCCCAGCTCCCCGGACATCTCCAACGTGGTGTCCTCCCCATCCTCTCTCTGCCCGCCTGACTCTCCCTCTTGGGACTCGCAGGAGGTCCCCTGGAGAGCTGTCCACAGAGCTGACCTGTAGGGGCAGGAGCAGCTGTAAGTAAACAAGTCAAAGGGGCCCAGAGAGGTGCGGAGAGGTGCGGAGAGGTGCAAAGGGAAGCTGGGCCTCCAGGGAATCCCCTGAGGGGCTTCGCTAGCTTCCTTGCTCTGCAGTCCCCTCACACACACCTCCCGCAACCCCCACCGGTCAGGGTGAGGGTGACAGCACCCCGTGGCTGGGCATGCACCACTCCTTCCTGACAGCGCTGGGTCCCAGTCCTGGGCAGCCCGGTGAATGATGAGGGTCCCGCCTCCGTTCATCATTCCAGGCACCTTTCATAGAAGTGTGAGCAGGCTCCTGCCCAGACCTCATTTAGATTTCTTGTTTGTAGCAACAATACTCTTTAATATGCTAAATGAGTGAGCAAAGGAGCCTTCCTCTGGGCGCTGGCAGGTTTTGAAACCACCCCTTCTTTAGCGGAGGAAGGTCAATCTTTTGGCAGATTAACACTTAACTGGGAGGCCCTGTGTGTTGTCTGGGGTTACATCAGTGGCTATGGCTGCATATTAGAGAGGCGGGATTGCCGGTGCGGAACAATGCAGTGAGGTGGGTGACAGGAGGGGCGGCCCCTCGCCTGGTCCCTTCCCTGGCTCCCATTTAAACTCCAGAGCCGTTAGTAATACTTTAATTTGTAGTACCTTAATGAATCCTAATCCCCATTATGTGTTGAGCAAATGGGCATTCTCCAGGCTCCGTGCAACCCCAGCAAGTCCCGCTGAGGGTCAGGCAGATGCACCATGGCATTAGCCAGGCAGATGCGGGCACCTCTAGGCAGGCCAGGAGGGGCAGCCCAGCTGCACGGTGCAGTGGGCAGGGGGACAGACAATCTTGAAGGCACCAACCATTTGAGGGTTTTCACACATAAGCTGTGAGTTCCTCCCAGTGCCATGAGGGCCTGGCCCAGTAGGGGACCCATGTGGCCAGGGCCGCAATGCACCAGCTGGTCTGTGTCCCCACCCTCTGCCGCCAAGGTCCCTGAGGGTCTCCTCTGCTGTGAATTCCGGCATCCACTCCTTCCACTCCACCTTCTGGTGTCTTCTCAGGACCCAGGGTCCAGTTCTTTGGAAGAAAAGCAAACACTCGGGGGAGGGGGGGGCAGAGGAGGAAGGTAATGTGCCCTCCCAAACCTCCACTGTGGGCAACGACGAGGCGCTTTCTCCCGCCGATGCGGACACTTTGTTAGATTTTGCTTTCAGTGGCGTCGGGTCCTCCCCACCACTCTGGCGCAGCCCAGCGTGTCTCTTTGCTTCTTCCGACAGAGATTTAATGGATCTGAAGTTCAGAGAATCAGAAATCAAAACACAAAGGAGACACTGATGGAGTGTGCTCTGCGAAGCAATGGGCTCTCTGGCCAAGTGTCTGTCTGGCTGCTTCCTGACTTAGCAGCCTGAGGTGGCCAGCCAGCCCTGGCCTCTGCCTCGGCTCAGAAGTGCTCCCAGGGCCAGCGGCAGCCTTCACCAAGGAGGTGTCAGGTCTGTCCCATGTGTCCAGGAGGGGTGTGCAGCGGGCAGGTGGGTGTGAGAATATAAAGAATGCGGAGTGGTGTGTGTAGGTGACTTTGGGGATGTGTATGCATGAGTTCATAGGAACAATATATGTGGCAGGTGGTGAATGGGCACATGCATGAATGGAGGTTAATTGTGTATTTATTATTGGGGGTGTAAGAAAATTACAGGTGTTTGAATATGTGTGCAACAAATATACCTTCAGTGTAAATCAGTGCTTGAGTGTATTTGACATGTTGGAAAATTTTTGGTATGTATGTAAATGGGGTCTGTGTTGGTGTGTATGTGTGTTTTAAATAAGTAGGGACATAGGGTATATGGGAATGCTGTGTGTATGAATGAGTATAACTGGGTTTAGTTGAGCTTGTATTTTTATGTTTGGGTTGTATGAGTTTGAGGACATCTATGAATTGGGAGTTTGTGAATATGGATAATGTAACAATGTGTGTTTTATATATCCAGGGTCTGCATGAACACCTTGTGTGTAAAGGGGGACAGGTGCAAGTGTGAGTATGTGTACGATGAAGGCGTTAGTGAAGTATATGCTTATGAGGGGTCAGGGACATGTGTGAATAAGTGAGATTGGATATGCATGTAGAACTAACCTGTTGGTTTGATAGATGTATGACGATGAAGGCATATGCACTGGTGTGCTGGAGCTTGCTTATACTGGCCTTACAAATTTAGGAATTTTGTGAGCTGCTTCTTAAAATCGGCTGTTATTAAAAATTAAATTGTATATACTTATAATTATATAAATCATATAAAAATAAAAGTAATTATTAAAACTCCCCCCTTCTGAATTAGTTTGCATGTTACTCATTTCTACACTTGAGGTTATTTATTTATGTCTATTCCATCTGTGTGGTGGGGTGGGGTGCTACTGCTCATCTCTTCCCACCTTCACGTCAGTGACTCTGTTGGCCACTGGAAACTGGCCTCGGTGGTAGTATTTACACCACTGAACTTAGCAACTGCTGCTAACCATGGCCTTACTGTTTAACCTCTCCCATCACCACCCAGCTGCATATGAAAGTCTTGGTTGGGTATTTATGAGGCAGGGTTTAGAAATGCATGTGTATGAAGTGATGGGTAAGTGTTTGTGAGTAGAATGAATGAATGTGTGTGTCACTATAGAAGTGCATATGCTGGATAACTTGGGTAATGGTTAGCCTGGGATCCATGGCTCTTCCAGGTGTCCATAGAGAGAATTGAGAGGTTCCATGAACTTAAATAGGGAAGAAATTAAATTTTTATTTTTACTAACTTCTATCTAAAATGTGTCATTTCCTCCAATATGAATGTAAGCAACAAATCATAGTAGTATTAAGAGTGCCTATGATTTTATTACCAATAGAAATCACAGATATTTTCATATTATTTTACAGTTTTTGTAGATATATCAAAATATTATTTATAGTCACTCCAACATTAGCTATAAGATCAATCATAAGATATTATTTAAAGCTTGAATAAGGAAGTCCACGTTTCACCAAACGACAGCTTTGTGTTTAAAATACTTTGAAAGCTGAACTTCAATATAATACTTTTCCTTTGTAATTCTGTGTATTTTATTTTATGCATTTACTAACAGTTTTATGAAAGGGCTCACAGGCTTCCTCGGATGGGCCGAAGGGGTCTATGGTACAAAAACCCATCACATGGACACTATGTGTAGACGTGATCCGCAGATCAATGAGTGAGGTGCTGTGTGTGTCTGTGTGTATGAGATTATGCTTTGGGACATGGGAGTTTACCTGACTTATAGGCATTGGAGTGTGGGTGAAAAGGAATGGAAATGTGTCTATGACCCAATCTCTCAAGCCAGATTCCTCCTTTTTCCTAGAGAAACCCAGGGAGCCCGGGCAGGTGAGATGAAGGGGAGGAGAACGTTTCATCAAGAGTGGGCATGAGCTGAATTCCAAACATTTTCCTTCTAACATGGACTTACTCTAAGGTCTTGCAGACTCAGATCCCTGTGGACACAGCACTTTGGCCTCACCATGGATCTGTTATTTTACATGCTTATCTCCAGAAACTCTAGCCCTCTTTTGCTTGGCTAAACACCTTTGATCCTTGAACACCAGGGTTAGGGATGCTGACCTCTGTGCAGTCAGAAATCCACATATAACGTTGATTCCCCCAAAACTTACCTACTAGGAGCCTACTGTTGGCCAGAAGCCTTACTGACACCATAAACAGTCAATTAACACATATTTTGTATGTTATATGTATTATATACTGTATTCTGACAATAAAGTAAGCTAGAGAAAGGAAAGTGTTATTAAGAAGATCATAAGGAAGAGAAAATACATTTACAGTAATGTAGGTATAAATTGAAAATAATCTGCATATAATTGGGCCCACGCAGTTCAAATCTGTGGTTGTTGAAGGGTCAACTGTATACTCTACTCTCCCCACACTGGCCCTGCACACACCCTGGGCCTTCCTTCACACAACATCACCTCTATTTGATCAGCTCTGCTTCTTGGCTGGGGTGTCTGCCAACCTGGCTCACCTAGGGAACAGCTTTAGGATTCTCCCAGGAAGTAGCTTTGCCAGCAAAGGGGAAGAGGAGGACAAGGTGAAAAGGAGAGGGCGGAAAGAGGAGGGGCTGGAACTGCATTCTAGGGGCTTCCTGTTCAAAGAGTTCAGGCCCAGAAATCGGGGTCTCTGAGTCAGCCCTTGGGAGGCTGCTGTTTACAAGTTCAGTTCTAACACTGATGGGGCTTTCATCACGGCATTTATTTGTCACTGGCCTCCCTGGCGGAAGGGAGGGACACATCTCTTCTCCTTCTCTGGACATTCAATCCATCCCCTTCCTCCAGGTAAGATGCTCCCAGATTCCCCTGAAGGACAGCCAGTGGACATGCCCCTGAGCCCTGGAGAGGATAAAGCCCTTTAAGTCGGGTCTCACAAAGCTTCCTCAAAAGCTGTTCTAACACAAAATCTCTCCTGCTTCAGCATAAGCCTCTTGATCAGCCCTTGGAGGAGGCAGAGCAGAGCTATGTGATCATTGAGTTTGGGGAGCTAGCAACTAGCCTCTCTGGAAACCAGCCAGGAAGCCAGATGGCCTGAGAGCAGTGCTGGGGCACGACCTTGAGAGATCTCTGGAGCCTACGATCTGTGCCCACCTGCATGTGTGTGTGTGTATGGAGGCGGGAGATGATTTCTGAATAGACACAAATTTGGAGGCCTCTGTGTCTATACCCTTTGTGGGAATGGGTGTTTGATGACCCCAGGACTGTGTGCCAGCTTGAGTGAGGACCTCTAAGTGGCCAAATACACAGCAATGCTTCAGACCTAAGCTTATATAGGAGCAATAACCAGAAATAAGGCCAGAAAGGACTCACATGCTGACTGTGAGAAGCAAGGAGTCCCTGTTCTTACTGCTTACATGATTCCCCTCAGACTAAGATTGTTGGGGGGGAATCATAAAATGGGCTTTTCTTGGGGACAAGAATTGCAACCTGCCTGGTCCTCTAAGTCAGGCTTATGGCAAACTAGCTGGATGCACCGGTCTGTTCAATGCCCTTTAGTTTGTGCCACACACAGGGAGGCCATGAGTTAGTCACTTGAAGTCAGGCCTGTGTCCTGAATTTGTGTCCAACTCAGGGGCGAGTAGAGAAGGCCTGACTTCTTCCAACAAGGCCTTCATCCTCGTCGGGTGCTGCTGGATACAAGTATTCTCTGTACTCCTCTTCTGAAAAGTCACACTAGAAACCCTGGTGAATTCTCTGAGAATCCCGTCTCTGGGTTGGGAGGACAAGTTTTGCTGCGTGGTCCTCACCCGAGCCTGGCATTCAGTGACATGGGACATGAGGCTCCTTGGTTTCTGATAGATCTACGTGAGGTTTATGGACACACTGATAAGTTTACTAGCTATCCAGAATGACGAAGGAAGGGAATTCTGTTGCCCAGGGCTCAGGTGGGGGCACCTGGTGACTTTTGGTGCTTTCCTTCAGAGCTTATATGTATTTGTGTTATACTCACTAAAAAAAACCACACGACTTTGTCTTTTTAACATAAGATGCCCAGGTGTTCACCTGTCTCCATCCTTCTCAGGATAGAAAGTCCACAAACCTCTTAGATAAGAGCTGCAACTGCACACTGCTGGCTGCATTCCTCTTTCCAGAGGAGGGTAAAAGCCAGGCAGAGGTTATGGGTGGGGGAGGGTAAAACTCTCCCCATCTTGAATTGCTCCAGGTCCTCATTCTCATGTCTGGATTGGAATCAAGTCATATCCTAGATCAATGCAAGAGGCATTCACCTCCCCACCACCTCTGTATTGTCCCTTTCTCACAAAGTAGCCATGTCACTTAGCTAAGAACATAGGCTATGGGCTTCTAGTACCAGGATCATCACATTATTTTATCACTTTGGCAAATTACCCAGCCTTTCCAAGTGCTGGCTTTATCTTTTTTACAATGGTGATAACCATTTGTCACACGGTTATTACCAAAATTAAGGTAAGGCCTGTAAGACCACCAGCCAAAGCCAACACGCATTAGCAGCCTATAACCATCATCAGCGGTGGTGGTACGTGGTCTTCCATTCTCTTGGATCTCCCACGGACTTTGTGGCTTTTCCCTCAGCTCTCGCTCCATTCTCCAAACCCCATTCTGTGGGAGGGCATTCGCAGGGACAGAAGTAGCCTGAGATAGCTTCCCACAGTAGACTGTGGAAATGGGTTACAGTATGCCTTGAGCACTTATCCCATCAGCACTTGCGGTGGTCAAGGAATCCTGAGAAGTTGCCTTCTGCTTTGAGCCATTTTTTGGGAGGCTCCTCAGAATGCTGCCAGACCCGTGGCATCTCGCATGCAAAAGGCTAGGAAGCACCTGAGTTAGAGAATATTGTCGAGAAGACCACAGAAAGGTCACCTCAGGTCAAAGTTGTGGTCTCTGCAGCCTGAGCAGAGCTCGGGGCTCAGGACAGGAGCCGTTGGAGGGTCCCTCAGTGGGAGGCTCCTGGGTATGCTGGTGACAGCGGAGGGGGGAGGACAAGCGTGTCAGAGCTCCGGGGAGAATGCCCCACTGGAACTCGGATAATGCCCTGCTCATTGTCTAGGTGCCCAGTGTCAGGTATTTTTTTGCCTAGATTCTTGCACCGTGTCCCCTCAAACGTTTTTCATTCTTGTTCTATTAAAGCTTCTTTGTGGATAAGCCAACCTCTCTTGGTTGTTAAAAGTGTGAGGAATCCTGATTCTAAGCAGCTTATTTCCTCTCAGATTACTCACCAGCCCTGGTAGGTGGCCCTGGGTTTCTGAGAAACACCTCTCATACAAGCTTCCTCTGGTCCTGTGAAAACATCTTAATGCTTACAACAACCTCGCCAAGGGTTCTTGACCTCCTCTGAAAAGAGACATCAAATAAATCCCCTTCCAGTCACACAGGGTTTGATGGGGGTGAAGCAACCACAGAGGAATCCCCCTCTAGCCCCAGTGGAATGTCTCTCTCCGCTCAGCCGGGCTGGCCTCCCCGCCCCCGCGGCCTGCACCTCACTCCGCTTTACCCCGATTGTCTCTAGGAAATATATTCTGGGCTAACGCTTCACAAAAAGTGAAACAGGATCCTCAAGTGTCCATCCCAAAGTCTATACCTAAAAACAAACAAACAGAAGCTGCCTAGAATGTGACAACTAATCACCACATTGCAGTGAGGAAGAAGCTTGAGGCACAGAAAAAAAAAAATTATGTTCAAAGAAGCACAACTTCACCCGGCTAGTGAGAACCTTCAGGAACCCCTTACCCAGTGCTGGGCTCGATTTGAAAATTAAAGATATTGACAAAGAGAAGCCAGTGAATTTTACAAGATCATTAAGCAGCACTGTTTTTCAACCAGCATTTCCATCCGGAATGCTCCTAGGACTTAGTGTTCTTTGTTCGGTATCGTTTTCACAAGTCTGTAAATTAGGGACTGTAGGTCTTCCCACTCTACAGAGAAGACTCATGTAGGTTAAGGAACACATCTAATTGAGATGTGACCTGGGAGTGAAACTTACATCTGTCTAATTTCAAAGCCTGTGGTGATACTTAAACTATTCTACATTATTTTTCTAAGGCGGACAAAAATCTATGGAGCAACTGTTTACCTTTGTAGGTTGTTACCAGAATAAAGAGCAAAATTGCCATTCATTTATTCGTGCTTTTGTGCAGTCCTGTGTTCCTTCCTTTAACAAGTGTTTAGAGAGTGACTATTCTGTTCCAGGCGCTGTGTGCTTGGTCACAGCATGCCCCTTGGGTCTACGGTTTAAAACAATCGACTAGGTCCATGGTCGGCAAACTGCAGCTCGCGAGCCACATGCGGCTCTTTGGCCCTTGAGTGTGGCTCTTCCTAAGCCTTAGGAGTACCCTAATTAAGTTAATAACAATGTACCTACCTATATAGTGTAAGTTTAAAAAATTTGGCTCTCAAAAGAAATTTCAATCGTTGTACTGTTGATACTTGGCTCTATTGACTAATGAGTTTGCCGACCACTGCACTAGGTTAATATCTAATAAGGAAATATTTTACTTCCATCACTCACATCAAAGTAGTAGAAAGATATAGATAAAAGGAGCTGGAGGTCTTGTGGCCCTCCTTATTTCTCTCTACTGTATTGTTTCAAATTGTTTCATCAGTATAATTTCTAATCGGTGATGCTGCCTCCCTTCCCCCATGGGATTCTGGTGTGAGTGGACCATGGTTTTTCAATGGCCAAAGACTACTTAGAGTTATTTGTCCCAGGAGCTGATATCCTGTGTGATTCCAAGTAAAAAATCACTTTCCTATAAATGTATAAGTTTTGTAGAGTAAGAAGCATGAACTATCCATGGTCCAACAAGGCCAATAGTTCCATCAGTGTATTAGAAACCATCTCCTTTTCTATTCAAGAACATTTCTGTAGCCCTGGCTGGGTGGCTCAGCTCAGCTGGTTGGAGTGCCATCCTGTACATGCAAAGGTTGCGGGTTCGATCCCTAGTCTGGGAGTGTACAGGAGGCAAACGATCAATGTTTCTCTCTCTCTCTCTCTCTCTCTCTCTCTCTCTCTCTCTCTCTCTCTCTCTCCCTCTCTCCCCTTCTCTCCTTCTCTCTCCCTTCCTCTCTCTAAAATGCAATAAAACATTTTAAAAAAGAACATTTCTTTAGTAGCCACTCTCTTCTCTTGAAGCATTATCTTTCCTCTCCTGAATCATTTTGTCAGCACTCATGCATGCTGTGGTTTCTCCCACATTAAATAAACACCTCGACCCCCCTCCTCTTGCAGTCATCTCCATGTCTCTCTTACCCTTTCCAGCAAGACACCTTTGAAAAGTTGTCTTTGTTCATTTTCTCTAATTTGTCTTCTCTCATCTCTGTTTAACACACTTCCAAGAGACTTCTCCTGACACCTCACCAAAACCTCTAATCAAAATCACCCTCAACGTGCTAGCCATTTCCCACTCCTCATACTATCTGACCTGCAACAGCCACATTTGGCCCAGCTGATCCCTCCTCCTTGAAACACTTTCTTCACTTGTCTTCCTGGTTACCATATTCACTAATTTTCCTTTAAATTTTCTGGCTGCTTTGTCTAGAGTTACTTTTTTTGACTCATCTTCATCTGTTCAACCTCCAAATGTTGAAAGCTCTTTTCTTTTCTACACACACAGACACATTGCCTGGGGAAGCCCATCCAGTCCTGTGGCTTTAAGTGCATTCTTTGCCTCTGCTCCAGATCTGTATATTCGTGCCTAGTTCCTACTGAACCTATAATAGGCATCACAAAGCCAACAAGTGCAAACTTGAGCTCCTTATCATTCCTCCTGCATCATCCTCTCCTGCACCTCCTGTTTCTCCATTATAGCAACTCATTCTTCCCATTGTTCTGTCTCAAAGTCTCAGTGATACCTTTCACCCTTTCTCTCACTTACCACATCTGATCTGCCAGAAAAAGTCCTCTCCACTCCTATTTTCAAAATATTCCAAGAACTCAACCACTCTTCACTTTCCCCACCGGTCACTACCTTGGTCCAAACCACCATGATCTCTTGCTTGAGATACTGTATTACCTTCCTAATTATTTTCCCTGATTCGTGTTCTTGTCTCTTACCTTTTCAAAACAGCAGCCAGAGTGATCCTGCTCAAAACCCTCAGATCTTCCCAAGCCACAGGCTAAAGGCCCAAGTCCTCACACAGCCAGAGAGCCCAGCACAACCTGGGTCCCGTCTCCTTTGTGGCCTCAACTCTGCTCCAGCCTCATCCATCTGCTTCTTAGATACAACAAGAGCATGTCTGCTTTGGGGCCTTTTCTCAGTAGCCGATTTATTCACTCAGTACTTTTGAGAATATACTACATACCAGGTCCTCTTCCAGGTGCTGAACTACAGTAATAAATAGAGCCATCACAATTTGCTGTCCTCACCGGGTTTATATTCTGTTGGGAGAGACCAAGAGTAAACAAGATAACTAAGTAAAATATATAGTAGTAGATGGAGTTCAGTTATTTGGAGAAAAAAATAAAGGAGAAAAAAAATAAAGGCCCCTTCTGGCTCCTAACCGCTTGCCTGCCTGCCTGCCTGATTGCCCCTAACCACTCTGCATGCTGGCCTGATTGCCCCTAACTACTCACCTGCCTGCCTGATTTACTCTAACCACTCACCTTCCTGCCTGATCACCCCTAACCACTCTGCCTGACTGATCGCCCCTAACCACCTCTGCCTCTGCCCCTGCCGCCGCGGCTTCATCCGGAAGGACGTTCAGAATGACATTCGGAAGGTCGTTCAGCTGTCCAGTCTATTATGCTTTTATTATGCTTTTATTATTATGCTTTTATTATTATAGATCTTTACTCAAACATCACTTTTTTTGTAAGGTATTTTTAGACCAATATCTCAAATTTTTCCCCCACCCCAGAATTTTTATATCCCCATTTCCTCCTTTATTTTTTTCTCCAAATAACTGAACACCATCTACTACTATATATTTTACTTAGTTATCTTGTTTACTCTTGGTCTCTCCCAACAGAATATAAACCCGGTGAGGACAGCAAATTGTGATGGCTCTATTTATTACTGTAGTTCAGCACCTGGAAGAGGACCTGGTATGTAGTATATTCTCAAAAGTACTGAGTGAATAAATCGGCTACTGAGAAAAGAAAGATGACCTAGACTAGAAAAACTGCCTAGCTTGCAAAAGAAACCTAAAAAACACCAAAAGATGTAAAAAGTCACTTCTAAAACCCTAACACTGGGAAGTTGCTACATACTAGGTCTTATATTTCTAAATCTTGTCTATAAAGTGCTTAATAAAGTAAAATATTTGCTATTCTCTTCTGGGGACTGGAAAGGGGAAAATTGCAAATATTGCAAAAGTATAAGGTGAAGGCCAATGATAAATTAACTAGAATATTGCTTATCATGCTTTAATATCAGCAATAATACAACACAATCCTAGCCTGGAGTCGAGTGCCATTGTGAGCTTTTATACACCCAAGCTTTTTCTAGAGGCAGTGCGCTCTGCTTCCTGGTCCGTGAAAACGTGGGCAAGTGTTCAGATGGTAAACACTTCTTCACCTCTGACAGAGGAAG
Organism: Myotis myotis; assembly: GCF_014108235.1. Classification (NCBI taxonomy): domain Eukaryota; kingdom Metazoa; phylum Chordata; class Mammalia; order Chiroptera; family Vespertilionidae; genus Myotis; species Myotis myotis. Next base: position 4,457,755 of record NW_023416314.1, read on the forward strand.
CCTGGCAGGGGGACTGCTTGTCAGAGAAGGTGATAAAGCATGGGCTGCACCCCGTGTGAGAACTGACTTCTCTTCTCCCAGGGCATCTCACATGAAACCACAGGCCCATTTGTTAAGCAGATCTGAGAAGTGGGTGCTAACAGCAAAGTCTTCTCAGCAGCGAGGGGAACCCACTATGGGAAGGTGCGGATGGTGAGAAATGAAAGTGAAAAATGTCATTAAGTGGTTTCAAGGGTGCAGAAAAAGCCTGACTTCAGGCTTTACTTTAAGCCACATCTCGTGGACCACACCTTTAGTTGACAGTCAACAAAGGCAAGGCTTGTACTGCAGGTCCCTTACCAGCCGTGGTCTCCGCTCCCATGGCTCCTGCCTCTGGCCAGCTACTGATTCTTAGTTCCAGTTCACAGAGTTGGTCCTAGTCCTACACTTTGTGCTCGCTGACTGCCCTTAGTTTCCCCAGTTCCCACCCAAGTGCTGACAGGGACTCCCGTCAGGCTCCCCGGCTAGATCTTTCCACTCTTGGCCCCTGGACATAAGACACCCTCCTCTCTCCCAGCCTTGAAGCTCAAATACCCACAAATGGAAGGAGAAGGAAGCCCAGGCCCATGACTTCCTAGGAGGGTTTTACGTGTGCACCTTTGGCGGAGAGAGGGTGAAACTTGGGCAGCCGGAGTCACCTCGTCTTAACCAGCCTCTCCTTGTTCTGTGCCTAACAAACTCCATGGCCACTTGGGCCCTACTCAGCTTGCCTGCCCTTCCCGACCTTGCTGTGAGCGGCTCTCTCGCTTAGTTGAATGTGGTGTAGGACTCCCTCGCCCAATGGTCTCCTCTGACTCCCGCACCAGCACCATGGCAGTGAGTGGGATGGTCCCTCTGGGGAGCCACAGAGAGGGCAGGATCCAGCCTGTGGGTGGGGGAGTGCAAGCCAGTCTCTGCTCTTGCAGGAGCCCTGTTCTGGAGGCTCCAGTTCAAGCAGGAAAAGTGAGTGGTTGTTGACTTGCATTCAGTGAGAATCTGATATGCAGCATGTTCTAAAGTTCCTTTATTTTGGGGGCATCTAGCACAACGTTTTGATGTTTGTGTCATTCGAGATACCTCCTGACAGCCAAGTGTGAGAACCCATCCTCTATCCTTCCTGACCTATAACTCAGATGGTCATTCATGTGTAGTTTTCAGACTTGTTCCCCCCAAACCAAGGCTTCTTGGGGCCATGACAAACATCCATAAAGGCTAACAGGAAGATAGGAATCTGCCATGTCATAGCCTACTGGTTTATGCTGAGCCTTTATCATGATTATTTTTATAATAAACTAGAGGCCCGGTGCACGGATTCATGCACCAGTGGGGTCCCTCAGCCTGGCCTGCACCCTCTCACAATCCAGGACCCCTTGGGGAATGTCAGAGGCTCGGTGCACTGATTCTACCCAATCCCCACAGGCCAGGCCAAGGGGCCCCACCGGTGCACAAATTCATGCACCGGGCCTCTAGTATGCTATAAGATTTTTGGTTAATCTCTTCCCACCCTCCCCTCTCCCCTCTTCCCTCTGAGATTCATCAGTCTGTTCCATGTTTCCATGCCTGTGCATTGAGCTGCTGCCCCCTGATCGTCAGTGCACATCATAGCTACCAGTCTAATGGTTGCTTAGGCTTTTATATATATAGAATATATAGATACCATTTTATTATTTTACTATCCTTTCTGTTCTTGTTTTGCATTTGTAGAGCATCAGACAACTTTTGAAGTATTTTCTCCCATTCCCGCCCATTTGGCTCTCACAGAGTCCTCTAAGGAAAGAAGTGAAGGTATTGGTGGTGTGTCCTCCTGAAGGCAGTCACATCACATTGCAGTGGGGAGAGCTCAAGGACCTGGGTGGTGTCGTACATGAGCCCAGGCCCCCCAGATCCAGGTCTACAGCTTTCCCACACAACACCCTGACCCTCTGACCACATGCCTCGCTGGGTTTCAGAAGGAGGTGTGACCTGCAGAGAGTGAGAATGTGAACAACAATGAGACAGTGACACCAGGGCTCTGCACCACCATGTGTGTTGTTCAACTGAGGAGTGTTGGTATCATTCATCCCTACTCCTTTCTCTTGAATAACCTCTCCTAGACAGAATCAATTTCTCCTGCCTCTGTTGTCCTGTACCATGTAATTCTAAGGTGTTAAGAAAACACTTATAAACAGATTAGCGTAAGCAGATGGTTTGGCTGAGAGCAGAATATGACAACTCTGAGGTTAAGCAACACTCCCCCGAGGCCTTCTCTGAGCTCTGTGCACAGAAGATCACTCAACTGCCATGAAACGTGCAGGGATGTGGTTACATGGTTACAGGTGTCTGGCAATATCCTGTGATTTCCCTGGGGCCTGGGAGCTCCATGGGAAATGGTCTGGAGCTTTACTGGGAATTCTGAGCTTCATAGATGGATCTGATGGAATGAATGGAGAAGGGCCCCCACGGGAAGGATAGGATGGGAACCTGCTGGAAGGAATCTCCATAAGTGAACACTGAGTCTGGCAGGTAAGCTGGGCTCAGTCACTTGAGGACTGGAGGGAACAGGAGACCCTGGTGCGGAGCGAGGCTGCCCTGGACACACGCCCTCCGCTTCCCCTAGCGAATCCGTGGACCGTGCGGGAGAAGGGAGCAGACAGGAGCCCCGTGTGAGTACCTGTCCTCTCTCTCAGCTCTGGATCTGGGCCCTAAAAGAGTGTGTCCATTTCCCCACAGCTAGAGAGAAGTGATCAATGGAGTTCGGCAAGAGGAACATTAAGATCTGAAGAACTGCAGCGACCCTGTGGCAAGCTGGTGACTCACGCTGTGAGCATCCTCGTCCAACACTGACACAGCATCCAAGCTCCAGAAAAGGAGGGGTAGACCGCACGGGCCAGCAGCAGCGTGGCCTGCCTGTGAAACACCCCAGCTCTACCGGGTGCTCCTATAGAGACACCAGAAGTGAGGAAGCCTGAGGCTTGGGGATCCAGGCAAACTCTTACTGGGTGGAATGAAAGAGCTCCAAGAACAGTGGACGATGGTGGGGTGCGGGGGGGGGGGACCTCCAACCAGAGCTGCAGGGGTGTATGCGACTTCGCCCTCCATAAGGGCCAGGCTCCTGGCAGGAATCAGGGCTGATTCGTCCTTAAAGTTGGAAGATGCTCAATGATGATTACAGACCCCTGTGTTTAGAGGTTAGAGGCTCCTTATTTTTATTAAAAAAAATAATTTATTTTGTAATTTTGGTAAAATATTTTAATTAAAATTCACCATTTTAAACATTTTTTAGTGTACAGTTCGGTGGCAGTAAGGACATTTACATTGTTGTGCAACTATTACCACCATCCATCCACAGAACTCTTTTTATTTTGTAAATTGAAATTCTGTGCCCATTAAGCAATAATTCCCTCCTTCCCCCAGCTCTTAACTATTCTACTTTCTGTCTGTATGAATGTGACGCTCTAAGGTCCTTGTGAGTGGGACCATGCAGTGTTTGTTCTTGTGACGGCTTAGTTCACTTAGACTCTGTCCTCAAGGTTCACTCATGCTGGGCATGTAGGCTGTCCTTCCTGCTGAAGGCTGAATAATATTCCACTGTATGCATGGAGTATTGTTTATCCATTCATATGTCAGTGGACACTTGGGTTGCGTCTGCTTTCGGGCTATTGTGAACAATGCTGCCATGAACACACGTGTGCAAAGATCCTCTTCTGTGTTGTTCTGCACATTATTTCTTATCCGCCCATCCCATCACCCTCTCAGCTCTTCTGCCTTCTGATCTCACCTGCAATGCTACTTCCTCCAGGGAGCTTTCCTTGACTCTACAGACCAAGTTGGTTGATTCTGCCAAGGCTCCCATCGCTCCCCAAAGCACAGCTCACTGTTATTGCCTATTAGCCTTCCCACTAGCCTGTAAATTTCCGATGAAAGGGGCACTGCCTGGCCAGCTCAGCCCTGTGTCCCTCCGACCTAGCACAGTGCCTGGACCATAGGACATCCTTGAAGGTAAGAACACAGCCATCAGCAATAATTCCCCCTCCCTCCTTCCCCCAGCTCTTAACTCTTCTACTTTCCGTCTGTATGAATGTGACGCTCTAAGGTCCTTGTGAGTGGGATCATGCAGTGTTCGTTCTTGTGATGGCTTAGTTCACTTAGCACTCTGTCCTCAAGGTTCACTCATTCTGGGCATGTAGGCTGTCCTTCCTGCCAGTCTTATAAGGAACCTGTGGTTGCCTCAGGCCACACAGACAACCCTGGACTTCTCCCTCTCCAAGTCCTGAAGGCGATCACATCTGCAGAGTCCCTTTTGCCACACAAGGAACATGGTCACAGATGTGCTGGCGGAGGACATGGGCATCCTTGGGGACCATTATTCTGTCTGCCACAGGGGTCTTCCACAAGCCAAGCCAGGAGGGGGACAGCTCCGGGAGGGGCTGAGGAAGCTCAGAGACACGGGGGAGGCAGGAGATCAGCGTGGCTGCACACGGAGGACACGGCTGGAGGGGAGAAAAGGGTTTCCCAGGGCCCTGGCTGCTAGGCAGAACCGCCTGGTCTGGCTGGGATGGTCTTAAACACCCCCTGGCAGTTTCTGTGCAGCAGCTCTGCATTCTCTCCGCAGGCCGGCTCTGGGTCCCCTCCCAGCATCCTTTGTGGCATGCTTTTTAAGGAGTGCTACGATGGAAGTGGATCAAATCTCCTCAGTTCCTCCCATGAGCATTTTAGTTGCTGTTCCCTGCAGCCCGTGGTGCCAGCAGGTGAATAACAGTGACACCAGGAGTTGGAGGCTGCAGTTCAGAGAGGAGAGTTCAGCCATGAGGTCTGGCGCCCAGCAGGGCGGCTTCCCCAGGAAAACTGTGCAACCACCTGCTTCCAGAGAGCCCAGGAGACCACAGAGGGTCCAGCTTCCCTACAGAGGCCCTCTGCCCCGCCCCATCAGCACACTGGAGAGCCAGACCTGGCTGGGGCAGGGGGCTCCTCTATGCTGGGGCAGGGGGCTCCTCTATGCTGGGGCGGGGGCTCCTCTATGCTGGGGCAGGGGGCTCCTCTATGCTGGGGCAGGGGGCTCCTCTATGCTGGGGCGGGGGCTCCTCTATGCTGGGGCAGGGGGCTCCTCTATGCTCCGATTCCCTTTTCCTGTGTCTGCCTCTGAGGGTCGGGGTCAGTAGGGATGCAGCAGCTGCTGTGCGGAGGTGAAGAGCTCAGCGCTTTTTGTTGTCAGAACCTGAGCCCGCACCACCTGGTGGGGCTTTGGGAAGAATGTGCCACCTGGTGGGGGTGGGGTGGGGGCGGGGCCTGGGCCAGGCTGCCCGTGCCCTTCAGCACCAGCCTCCCCAGCCTCCTTCAGGAGTGGCCACCCCAGGCCTGCCCGCTGGTCTGGGCTCTCACAGCGAGCCTTGCTTATGTCCTGCCTTGCCCAGGTTTTCAGTGATGCTGGGAACTCACATTGTCAGCCCAGCCCTGGACTCTTTTCCAGCTGAACCTGCCCCCTTCCTGCAGTCTGAGCCACAGGGTCAATGTACTGCGACTGAGCACAGCCCCGCCTCCACGGCCCAGGGCATGACCATGCCAGGCAAATCCCTCCACACCTTTCCGGGCAAGCAATCACCTCCTCACTCCTCTCACTGCTTTTGCCCCTGATCCTCTCCAGTTAATCCTCAGGAAGCAATTTAAGACGCATCAGATCCCATCATTCCCTGCTCAAACCTTCCAGCTTCCTCTCCACAACCCAGCGGCCCTGCACGGCCACTCCTGTGGGCTCCGGTGATCCCACCTCCTATCACTCTGTCCAGCCTCCCTCTGCTCCCAGACACAGGTTACCCCCCCTCACAGTCTTTCTTCTCGATACTCCCGTAGCCAACGCACTTCCTCCGGATTGCAGAACTGCTCATTCTCCCCTTCGCGCAGCCTCTACTTGAAGACGACCGTCCCTAGAGGCCTCTTCCCGCCACCACCTCTAAATGGTGCTCCTGCCACCTGGCATCGTCTATCTCGGGGTGCTCCCTGACATCTGACATTTATTATATGGCAATGTATTTGCACACCCCTGACTCCCCACCAGAAGGTGAGTTCCACGGAGGCTGCTTTTTGTCTGAGTCCCCAGAGCCTCGCACAGTGCCTGGCCCAGAGCGATGTGTAATCAATATGTGTTGAATGAATAGATGAGGAAATCATTTATGTCACAGACAGTGACCGAGGCTCTTACATGCCGAGCCTATCGTAGGTGGGCAATGTTTATTCCCTGTTCCCTGGGAACTCACAGCCATTGGGGCAAAGATTAGAAAAATATATATTTACCAGAGGCCCGGTGCACAAAAATTTGTGCACTCAGGGGGGAGGGGTCCCTCAGCCCGGCCTGTGCCCTCTTGCAGTCTGGGACCCCTCAGGGGATGACCACCTGCTGGCTTAGGCCTGCTTCATGGGGGATTGTGCCTAAGCTGGCAATCAGACATCCCTCTGGCAGCCCGGCAGCCCTCAGGGGATGTCCACTTGCCAGCGGGGAGCAGACCTAAGCTGCAGTTGGACATCCTTAGCGCTGCTGAGGAAGCAGGAGAGGCTCCCACCACCACCGCTGTACTGGCAGCCATCAGCCTGGCTTGTGGCTGAGCAGAGCTCCCCCTGTGGGAGCGCACTGACCACCAGAGGGCAGCTCCTGCATTAAGCATCTGCCCCCTGGTGGTCAGTGTGAGTAATAGTGACCAGTCATTCCCAGTCCTTCTGCTGTTCGGGTCAGTTTGCATATTACCCTTTTACTATATAGGATAGAGGCCTGGTGCACAGGTGGGGGCTGGCTGCTTTGCCCCGAAGGGTGTCCCGAATCAGGGTGGGGGTCCCGCTTGGGTGCCTGGCCAGCCTGGGTGAGGGGCTGATGGCTGTTTGCAGCTGGTCACACCCCCTTCAGGGTGGGGGTCCCCACTGGGGTGCCTGGCCAGCCTGGATAAGGGGCTGATGGCTGTTTTCAGGCTGGCCACACCCCCTTTAGCGGGTGGGTCCCCACTGGGGTGCCTGGCCAGTCTGGGTGAGGGGCTGAGGGCCGTTTTCAGGCTGGCCAGCAACTGAAGCTCCCAGCCTCTCCTTTTTTTTTTTTAATTCTGGGATTTATTTACCTTCTATAATTGAAACTTTGTTGCTGTCACTGGAGCTGAGAGCTGGCTCTCACTCGCTCCAGCTCTGAGGCCACGGCCTTCTGAAAGCAGGTATCTGGGGTTTGTTTAGCTTCTATTATTGAAACTTTGTTGCCATCACTGGAGCTAAGAGCCGGCTCCAGCTCCGTAACCTTGACTGGCTGAAAGCAGGTATCTGGGATTTGTTTAGCTTCTATAATTGAAACTTTGTTGCTTTCAGAGCTCAGAGCCGGGCCATGGCAGGCAGGGAACCTTGCCTTCCTCCATTACTGGAGCAAGCAAGCCTCCTGCTCACTTCAGCTGCGTGGCTGCCGGCTGCCATCTTTGTTGGTGGTTAATTTGCATATTGCCCTGATTAGCCAATGGGAAGCGTAGCAAAGGTATGGTCAATTACCCTTTTTGTCTTTGATTTGATAGGATATGTGATAAATGCTACAAGTGTAATATGCACAAAGTAGCATAGGAATGCACGTGAGGTGACAATTAAACTTTCCCAAGGTCTAGGGAGCTATTAGACAAAGGAGAAGGATTTAAATTCACGTGAGCTGCCCACTCATCAGTTGAAGGTGTCTGAATAATCCTTAGTTGCTTCTAAGTCCTCCACCTTAGCTGAGCAGCCACAGATGAAGTTGCCTGGAGACCTAAGGATGCCTACACCCAAAGAGGTTGTTGGCAAGGTGTCAGGGTCTGATACTGGCCCCAGAGGCTTGCCCCTGTGAAGCCGATGGCGTCAGACCCGCACCAGGAACCGCAATGTCAATGTCACTGTTGCTAGGACCTCGCCAGGCCAGGGCTCCCTAAGGGCCACCCTCTGTGCATTGCCAAGCCTTGAAGACTGACCGATAGGCCACTTGTGGTAGCCAACACTGATGAGAGGGCCTGGCCCTGTCATACAGAGAACTCTCCCAGCTCTGCCATCCTGGGTGCTGGAGGCTGGGGTGCTGGATGCCAGAGAAGCTGCTTGTGGCCATGAATGGCCGCGGGAGGCGTGTCCAGGCTACCAGGTGTCTTTTTCAAGAGTCAACAGGACACTCTGATGTGCATCCCACAGGCAGTATCCGTTATTCAGGGTGGGAGAGGCCGCTCCCCCTGGAAGCAGTGACGCTGCTGAGGAGCAATGGCTGGGAAGGCGAACAGATTAAGCATCAGAGCCACGCTGCCTGGCCAGCCCCTCTGCTCCCAGGGAGTCTCGTCCATCCAGGCCAGGCTCTGCAAACAGAAGGGTGATCAGTAATCACCCCTTACCCACCAGAGGCTTTTATACGTTACAGAATTTGGTCCTCACAGTAGTCTTATGAGGTGTATTTGATCATGCTTTTTTTTTTTTTTTTTTTTTAATATATTTTATTGATTTTTTACAGAGAGGAAGGGAGAGAGATAGAGAGTTAGAAACATCGATGAGAGAGAAACATCGATCAGCTGCCTCCTGCACATCTCCCACTGGGGATATGCCCGCAACCCAGGTACATGCCCTTGACCGGAATCGAACCTGGGACCTTTCAGTCCGCAGGCCGACGCTCTATCCACTGAGCCAAACCGGTTTTGGCATTTGATCATGCTTTAAATAGTATTTTCCCCTTAAAGTTTATTATAGAAATTTTGGAATATGTATATGAAAAGATACACTGAATAAAATAAAAATCACATGTAATCCCACCATGAAAGTGTCTACTATTAATATGTTGGAGTATCTTCCACCAGGCTTTCTCCCAAAGGCATAAATGCATAAAATGATGTCAACTTATGGCTCACTCTGTCCTAAAAAAAGATTGGCTCAAATTCCTATTTTATGGCTCTTAGAAGTATGTCTGAAAATTCTTGGAGAGATTTATAGTCTCATAGTGCACTCTGGCTCTAAGCTACCATCATCTTTGAATTTCTCTCTCAAGTCCACACAAGTTCTTATTGTTTTCACAGTGACCCTGCAAATGTGGGACTCTATCCTCTTCTCGTTTCTACTGCCCCCTGTACACTCACCAAAAAAAATCCCAGTCACACTCAGCGTTTTTTGTGTGCAGAAAAATGCTTCAGGGAGAAATGTTTAGGGAGAGAGGGGATGTTTTTATAGCAGTTCAAACAACTTTACCATGTTCAACAGAATTTCCCCCTCTTCTGTTCTTTTCTCATTTTCCAGTGCTTTATTTATTCTTAATGTAGAGCTGCTTAGGGATAGCTTTTGTTTACTACTCTCCCTTCTCCTTGCTCTTGTACTCTTACTTTCCACTTCCATCTTCTATCAAAGAATTCTCCTTAGCAAAAGAGTTCCCTCCTATATCCTGAAAGGTTTCTTAGTTGCAAGCCACAAAGACCAACCAACTCAGGCAAAAAAATAAGAATTTATCAGGGAACAGTTGTTATCTCACAGAATGAGAGGGGGAAAAAAACTTAAAGAAACAATCTCAGAAAAGACAGAAACCAAAGTATCTATATATATAAAAGCCAAGCGACTGGAATGATGGAATGACTGGAACAACTGGAATGACCTATCGCTATGACATGCACTGCGGCAGCTAACTGGCCTGATCAGGGTCCCGATCGCCCCCCTCCAACCTCCCACAGCCCCTCCCCCTGGCCAGTCCCACTCCTGATGGGTCCCCCCACCCTGATTGGAGGCATGGCCAGCCAGCCAAGCTCCCCTGGCCCCTCCCCCCCAGCTGGCCCCAGCTCCCATTGTCCCCCCCTCCCATCGGGAGCAGGGCCATGGCTGGCCTGGCCCAGATTGGCCCCAATTGGGGCGGGGCTGGCCAGACCCCACCCATGCACTGGGTCCCTAGTTGCAAAATAATGGATAGTTGAGAGCCCACCACCACTACACCACTATGATAACTTGAGACTTTTCCAATCTTTCTTTCTTTCTTTCTTTCTTTCTTTCTTTCTTTCTTTCTTTCTTTCTTTCTTCTTTCTTCTTCTTTCTTTCTCTCTCTCTCTCTCTCTCTCCTCTCTCTCTCTCTCTCTCTCTCTCTCTCTTTCTTTCTTTCTTTATTCCTTTCTTTCAGATAGTGGAAGGAAGTGGGAGAGACAGAGAAACATCAATGTGAGAGAGACACATGGATTGTACATGCCCTGACCAGGGCCTGGGATCAAGTCTGTAACTGAGGTATGTGCCCTGGACCAGAATCAAACCTGGGACCCTTCAGTCTGCAGGCTGACGCTCTATCCACAGAGCCAAATTGGCTAGGGCCCCAACCTTTCTTTCAATGCACTCAAGACTGAAATTTCAAAGAGGGTATCTGATCAGCCTGGATTGTTTCATCTGCTCACAACTTGGCCATGGAAGGACGGCCCCACCAAAACAGCTTTCCACAGCAGGCAGATACCTCTGCAAGGCAAATGGGACTGCTATGTCATACCCATCGTGGGAGAAAGGAAACGGGGCACCCTGCTCACTTGTCTCAACATTCTTTAACCACTAATTTATGGGGTTGGAGGGTGTTCGGTGGAGGTAAGATAGTCTTGTGTAGATTTCTTTCTTTCCATAGAATCCACTTTTTTTTTTATTAGTTAAGGTATTACAAATGTGTCCTCACCCCCCCCCCATTAACCCCTAACCTCCCCCTCCCCCCTCCGCCCCGCACACTCATGCTCCCATTCCCCTGTTGTCCATGTCCATTGGTTTGGCTTATATACATGTATACAAGTCCTTCAGTTGATCTCTTCCCCTTACCCCGCCCGCCCCTACTTTCCTTCTGGGGATTGATAGCCTGATCGCTGTTTCTCAGTCTTTGGGTCTGTCCCTTTTCATCAGTCTATGTTGTTCTCTATAATCCACAAATGATTGAGATCATGTGGTATTTATCTTTCTCTGACTGGCTTATTTCACTTAGCATAATGCTCTCCAGTTCCATCCATACTGTTGCAAAAGGCAAGAGTTCCTTTTTTTTTTTTTTACTGCAGCATAGTATTCCATTGTGTATATGTACCACAGTTTTCTAATCCATTCATCTGCTGATGGGCACTTAGGCTGTTTCCAAATCTTAGCTATTGTAAATTGTACTGCTATGAACATAGGGGTGCATATATCCTTTCTGATTGGCGTTTCTGGTTTCTTGGGATATATTCCTAGTAGTGGGATCACTGGGTCAAATGGGAGTTCCATTTTTAGTTTTTTGAGGAAACTCCATACTGTTCTCCACAGTGGCTGCACCAGTCTGCATTCCCACGAGCAGTGCAGAAGAGTTCCTTTTTCTCCACATCCTCTCCAACACTTGTTGTTTATTGATTTGTTGATGATAGCCATTCTGACAGGTGTGAGATGATACCGCATTGTCGTTTTGATTTGCATCTCTCATATAATTAGTGACTTTGAGCATGTTTTCATATGTCTTTCGGCCTTCTGTATGTCCTCTTTCGAAAAGTGTCTATCTAGGTCCGTTGCCCATTTTTTTATTGGATTGTTTATCTTCCTTTTGTTAAGTTTCATGAGATCCCTGTAAATGTTGGAAATTAAACCTTTATCGGTGGTATCATTGGCAAATATGTTCTCCCATGTAGTGGGTCTTCTTGTTGTTTTGTTGATGGTTTCCTTTGCTGTGCAAAAGCTTTTTATTTTGATGTAGTCCCATTTGTTTATTTTCTCTTTAGTGTCCATTGCCCTAGGAGCCACTTTTGATACCCTAAAACAGGGGTGGGCAAACTTTTTGACTCGAGGGCCACAATGGGTTCTTAAACTGGACCGGAGGGCCGGAACAAAAGCATGGATGGAGTGTTTGTGTGAACTAATATAAATTCAAAGTAAACATCATTACATAAAAGGGTACGGTCTTTTTTTTCCAATAGTTTTATTCATTTCAAACGGGCCGGATCCAGCCCGTGGGCCATAGTTTGCCCACGGCTGCCCTAAACCAATGTCACTTGGCTACTTCCCATTCATTCTTTTATATTCAGTTCTCAGTTTATATTTTTGTTTTTCTGAGATATCTCCCATGACCCCAACCAAAATATGGGTTAAGGCCCTCAATTTTGTGTTCCCAGAGCACCATGCAGGTCTTCTTAGATAAACTGTAGGTTCCTCGAGAGCTTGAACACTGTGGATCAACACAGCAGAGCATGGGAAATGGCGTGTAGATGGCACACCAGAAACACTGTGGATTCACCTGTCTGCCATAAGGAAAGTGTCCTCAGAGAACCTGCACAGGGACGAGGAAGAGGAGGCAAAGGGAACTGGAATTGATGCCAGAGAGGAAAAGACGCCTGATTTTAGAGATAGTGGAAGGCAGCTGGAATGAGCATCCCACATACAAAAGCATACAGCCCTGCACACCATGCCCCAAATGGATGAGGGACAGAGGAGTTGGAGCATATTCTACAGGCAGTGGCAGCTGGAAGTCGTCAGCCAAACTGCATGTCCTGTGGATTCCAGGTGGGTGGGTTGTGGGGGGAGCCCTCAGTCGGAGCACTGCCACATTTAGCAGGAGGACCGGGTCATCTGAAGAAGAACGAGGATGGGGGACACAGGGAGGGGTGCACAGATTCCACCAATGTTCAGTACTAAAAATAACAGAGTGAAATTTTGCGGGGCTAGTTGATTCAACTTGTTACTCTATGTGCTCTTTACATGTGAAAGGCACCATTCAAGCCAATGTGATATATCCTCTTACATACTATTACAACAGTAACAGCAGCTAACACTTAGACGGCTCTTCATGTGCCAGGCACTGTGCTAAAGCACTTTTCTTAAACAATCTCATTTAAATCTCACAGGGACACTGTAGCCTGGCTTGCTCAGTGCCCACTGTATGTCCTTCTAAGATTGCTTCCTCTATGCAGCAGCTGAAAGCTACACTTTCCAGTATGCTTTGTAGCTATCGGCTGGATGTGATTTTAGTTGATCCAATCCAATTTCTTGAAACTTGAACTCCTTGATGAGTGGAAGAGGTAAAGAGAAGTGAGTGAGCCATCCATCTTCATAATGCAGGTCCAGCTGACCCTGGAACTCATAGCTGTGGCGACAGCTTTTAAATTGCTGCATTTCAGGTGTTCTTGAGGCCAACAATTCCGGTGGCTTCCGGATCCTTGGGTTATATCTAAGGGGATATGATCCTGAATTCAGCACTGGAGACAGTGACCTGCTTCCTGAGCTTTCTGACTGGGAGGTGTGGGAATTCTCTTAGTGGGTCATTACGCTGGTGGCATTTTGGAACTTGCTTGCACAGGCTGATTTTAGAGTCTGCTCCTCCCATCATTCAACACCTTTGTAAGCACCTGATTTCCTGTATTCAATCCTCTCCTGCTTCAAGTACATGGACTGTTTTATGTTATCTGAAGCTGCACCCTGACTAAGCCAAGCAGTACTGTCCCCATTTCATAGATAAGAAAACTGAGGCAAAGAAAAGTTACACTGTAAGTGTGAAACTGTGTTTTGGATGCAGGAAGTTTGCCTGGGTCCAATACCCATCTACCACCATGCTGTTCATTCATGCTTCCATCCCACAGTTAGTTATTGGAGACTTTCTATGTTAATCTCTGGGGGTGTTATAGTGAAAAACAAAGTCAAAAATTCTTAATACCAGTCCTCCTGACTTGCAACAGAAAGTAAGATAGTTATAAGTGCATCTCAATGGTGGTATATTTTGCTACAGGCTTGCACTGGAAAGAGACATGCAACTTTTAAAAGCAGGCAGTCTGCATCAAAATCAGGTTGTAGAAGAGCTGGTTGCTAAAGGGATTGAATTTAAAATTTGGTTTACACATAATTCAGTCAAAATATGGATAAGAATGAAAGGAGAAGGCTAGGAAGAAAGGAAGGAAAGGGTGAGTTAGCAAATAGGATGTCATCCTTTTATTTCATGGAGCCCTTTGATCCTCCACTCTTCACTCCCCACACACTCTCCACCGCGCCACCTCAGCAGCAGTAAGTGACTTCAGCACTCCTGGCTGCCTTTTGGAATTCTGCCCTATGGATAAAGAAGATAAGTTATGGGTAGGGGGCTTTAAAGAAGACGCTTCCCCCTGGAAAATTCTTTCTGGTGCTGCAATGGAAGAACTGGGTGGTTAGGTCATGAGAGACATCGGATCACTGATCGCTAATAGAGAAAACTCCTGAGAAGCAAGGACTCTCCCATGGAGGCTTAATCTGCTGCTGTCCAAGTAAAGACTCCAGGGCCAGTAATACCTGGTGAAGTCAGATGAGCACTGAACTGTAAATGTGCCTCAGGAAGGAATTTTGGCTCCGTTTCAAGATTGAGAATGATTTGAAAGAAGTATACTCAAGGTTAGGGATAAAACCAAGGCAAGATCATTGATAATCTACACTAATAAAAGACAAACATGCAAATTGACCATACCTTCGCTATGCCTTAAGCCATGCCCACCAGCCAATCAGAGTGACTATATGCAAATTAACCCAACCAAGATGGCGGCCGGCAGCCATGGAGCTGGAGCGAGCAGGAGGCTTGGTTGCCCCAGTGATGGAGGAAGCCAAGCTTCCTACCTGCTGTGGCTGGCTCTGAGCTCCACTCAAGGCAACAAAGTTTCAATTATAGAAGATAAATAAACCCCAGATACCTGCTTTCAGCCGGCCGTGGCCACGGAGCTGGAGCAAGCAGGAGGCTTGGGTTGCCCCTGGCAATGGAGGAAGCCAAGCTTCCCACCCTGCCCTGGCCGGCTCTGAGCTCCACTCAAGGCTACCAAGTTTCAATTATAGAAGGTAAATAAATCCCAGAATTTAAAAAAAGAAAAGAAAAAAAGGAGAGGCTGGGAGCTTCCGTCACCAGAGGGCTTGGCCAGCCTGAAAACAGCCCTCAGCCCCTCACCCAGGCTGGCCAGGCACCCCAGCGGGACCCCCACCCTGATCCGGGACACCCTTCAGGGCAAACCAGCCAGCCCCCACCCATGCACCAGGCCTCTATTCTATATAATAAAAGGGTAATATGCAAACTGACCCTGACAGCAGAAGGACTGGGAATGACTGGTCACTATGACACACACTGACCACCAGGGGGCAGATGCTCAATGCAGGAGCTGTCCCCTGGTGGTCAGTGCGCTCCCACAGGGGGAGCTCTGCTCAGCCACAAGCCAGGCTGATGGCTGCCAGCACAGCGGTGGTGGTGGGAGCCTCTCCCGCCTCCTCAGCAGCACTAAGGATGTCCAACTGCAGCTTAGGTCTGCTCCCAGCTGGTAAGTGGGCATCCCCCGAGGGCTGGCGGGCTGCCAGAGGGATGTCTGACTGCCAGCCTGGGCTCGATCCCCCAGGGAGCGGGCCTAAGCCAGCAGGTGGACATCCTCCAAGGTGTCCCAGGCTGCAAGAGGGCATAGGCTGGGCTGAGGGAAACCGCTCCCCCCCCCCCCCCCGTGCACAAATTTTTTTTCACCGGGCCTCTAGTCCTATATAATAAAAGGCTAATATGCAAATTGACCAAATGGCAGATTACCGATTACTATGACACACACTGACCCCCAGGGACAGATGGTCAACACAGGAGCTGCCCCCTGGTGGTCAGTGCGCTCCCACAGGCCGGGCTCATGGCTGGTGAGCACAGCAGTGGTGGCAGGAGCCTCTCCTGCCTCCTTGGCAGTGCTAAGGATGTCTGACTGACAGGGAGTGGGCCTAAGCCGTCAGTCAGACATCCAAGGGCTCCTAGACTGTGAGAGGGTGCAGGCTAAGCTGAGGGACCCTCCCGAGTGCATGAATTTTGTGCACCAGGACTCTAGTAATGAATAATTAGCTAGAGAGATATCCAAAACTTCCTGGGAGATTAGGTTTTCTTTTCTTTAAAGACTTGCACTTTTGGACTATCCATATCCTTCTTGGACATTTATTTATTTCAATAAAGAATCCTCTTTTATAACATCAAGCAGCTATGTCTACTGGGTGCCCAGATGTCTGGGCCATATGTTTATCCCCAAGGTAACTTGACGATATCAGGTCCTAATTGCCAGGATCCAGAAAGAATAAAGAATTTTGTATGCACTGCACTTGGGGATCTAAATGTAAAAGTGACAGCAATATTTTGCAGAAAACTAAGTCAAAAATTACTCTAAGAAGCCCTGACCGGTTTGGCTCAGTGGATGGAGCATTGGCCTGCAGACTGAAGGGCCCCAGGTTCTATTTATAGTCAAGGGCATGTACCTTGGTTGCAGGCACATCCCCAGTACGGGGTGTGCAAGAGGCAGCTGATCGATGTCTCTCTCTCATCGATGTTTCTGGTTCTCTATCCCTCTCCCTTCCTCTCTGTAAAAAAATCAATAAAAATATTTTTTAAAAAAATTACTCTAAAAAGAAGTCTTGAGGCAAGTGTGCCACAGGGGTGGTTTCATTGGTTCTAAGGAAACAGGGATCTCTGATCCCTTGCTGTCAATTCATCAGCTGACATTTGAGACATTTGAGACACTTGCAATAACAAGACATTTCTGTTTCAATCACTCAACTCAATTCAAAATGCACAGATATGCTGAATACCTATCATCCACCAATAAAATATGCATTTGCTTCCTACTATGTGCTATATTTAGGAACACAAAAGATATGTCAGTAGAATAGCTGATGTTGGAAAACTAAATAAATGCAAGATTTATAAGATAACTGTTTTCTCCCCTCCCCTTCCTGAGGGAGAATTCTTATTTTTTTTTATTTTGCCCCATTGAAGTTGGACTGTGACTTGTGACTTATAGCAATAAAATGCACAGGAAAGTGACATGAGTCACTTTCAGGCAGACATTTTGTGTTTTTTAAATAAATCTTTATTGTTAAAAGTATTACATATGTCCCCCATTTTCCCTGATTGACCCCCTCCATCTTGCCCCCACCCCCCACCCTCACCCCAGGCAGAAGTTTTAAGACCCACTTCTTGTTTGACTACTGTTTCCTTTGCTGTGATGACTGCGATGTTGCAATAACAGCTCCTTAGTCCTCAGGATTCTTGGAGAAAACAAGATGGAGTCCATTCTTAACTGTGCTACAAGGGCCATGTGGAAAATAACCAATTTCCAGATTTGGTTCCAGTTAAGGTTACTTGTTACTATAGCATGACTTAGCCTATTCTGATTTACTTGAGACATCTCCATAAAACTAGCATTTATTGGGTGTTTCCTATATTCATTATCTCATTGAATTCTCATAAAAACACCATGAAGCATATATGATATTACTTATGTTACTTAGATGTTGAACTGAGTGCCAGAGCTAAGTTCAGACCATACTCTGTATATGGTACTGGAACTGAGTTTCAGAACTTGGTTTGCTTGGATCCAGAGCCCATGAACTTAACTATTATGCCATACTGCCATACAGAGTAGACTGAACAGAATCGCAGGTCAAAAGGAAATTTTTGGAATAGACTGTATGCGCTGTGGGCAGTTCAGAGGAGAGGGAACCATGGACACTAGGACTTCTTGGGGAGCTCTTCGTGGAAGAGGGGGCATTTAAGAACAGGTAGGTCGTGGATGGGATGAAAGAAGCTGTCATTCCAAGGCCTTTTTGGAATGGGGAGGGGAAGGGAAGAGACCCATCTATCTGGTGAAATAAGGCAAAACAATGGATATGCCAAATCTGGAAATTGGTTTAGTCTACCCTTAAGAATTTCACAGTCAGAGAGAAACAATAAGGCATTTACTCAAATTGCTATCATAATTCAGGGAAACTCCATTAAGAGGCATGCTGGAATTCTCTATGAAGTGTGTTAAGATTCATCAAACCAGAAATTGAAGCAGAAATCTATACCCATGCAGGACAGGGGTTTAGAAAAACCACATCTGCTGCAGAGAAGGCAGGCTATGGGCCCAGACACAATATCTCAAAGCACATAGCAGTCACTGTCCCAAATACAGAAGGGGCTGGTATAGAATTAATACAATTATGTTGGTGGAAGATGGCAGGAGAAATCATCTTTTGTATTGTCCATGACAATTCCCAACACAGTAGAAGAGATTTGGCAAGAGGGTACCAGGGCTGTGTTGCACATCCTTCTTGTTTCACTGGCTCAGGCCTGAGAGGAGACCAAGGCTTTGTGGGCTCCTCAGTGAGGGCAGTACAGCGGGAAGTGTCTCTGGTCCCTCCCTCATCACCTCTGGAGATTCTGTTTCAGGAGGGCTTGAGTTTCACCAGGAGTCTTATTTTAATGAACACTCATTAGATTCTAAGGTTGATGGCCTGTTAAAACTATGGTACATCTACACAATGGAATACTACGCTGCTATAAAAAAGAAGGAATTCTTACCATTTGCAGCATCATGGATGGAACTGGAGAGCATTATGCTAAGTGAAATAAGCCAGGAAGTGAAAGAAAAACACCACATGACCTCACTCATTTATGGATAATAAAGAGCATTATAACCTGATGAACAAAAAGATAGATGCAGAGGCAGAGAAGCATGGAACAGACTGTCAAACTACAGCGGGAAGGCTGGGGAGTGCTGGGGTGGAGTAGGTAAGAGATCAACCGAAGGACTTGTATGCATGCATATAAGCATAACCAATGGACACAAGAAACTTGGGGGGGGGGTGAGGGCATGTGCCGGGGGGTAGGGAAGGCTGGGGGAGGTCAATGGGGGGGGGAGGAGACATATGTACTACTATCTGTAATACTTTAAACAATAAAATTTTTAAAAAAGAAAAGAAAACCAAGGGGGGTGAGGGCATGAGTGGGGGGTGGGGTGAGGGGGGTAATGGGAGGATGAAGACACATATGTAATGCCTTAATCAATAAAGAAATGTTCTAAATAAATAAATGAAAGGAAGCTGAGAGCTCCAATGCCTAAAATGAATTAGAACTACATGTGAAAAGTACATTAACTGTACTTTTACATTATACTGTACATGTCACTGTTTGTTCATCCTGACAACACTGGGAACAACGTGTTTTCTTTCTGAAGCTATAACATTTCTACAATCTGGGGAAATATAGGTTGTTGCTCTTTGTCTGGAAATATCAACTATATATCTTAGGCTGGACTGAAACAACTACATCAATGTGACAAACATCCATGGAATTAATAGGAATAGTGAGGATGTTACAGGAAATCTATGTGTTTATTTTCCATTATCTACAAATCAACAATGGATCACCTGCATAAGACAAACATCACAGGTGGTGTTAAGCTGGTCCCATGGTCACTCGCACCTCTTCCTCATTCTCTGTTGAAAGAGATCCATACATGCTCTCTTTTTAGATAACATGCCTTTGAGGGTATTATAAATTATTTTCTATGTTTAAGGGTTCTGTACTCAAGGATCAAAATGTATGTTTGAATTCCAAAAACTTAAACACTATGATGAAAAAATTAATATATTGCTCTTAAAATATATATCTATAAGTCATAAGAAAAAACTCATGAAAGTCATGAAATAAGAAAACTCTCAAAAATAATTTTAGAAAGATTATAGTTATCTTTTCTTCCAACTCCCTGTTTCATATAATTGGGGAAGGCTTCCTAAAGAAAGTAAAATTTTTAGTTTAAAAAATAAATAAATAAATAAATAAATAAATAAATAAATAAGAAAAACAACCAATAACACCATTAAAGAAAACATTTTTTTGAAAGTTAAAGAATACTTGCATTAAGACCAACTGAAATACAAGAAATAATGTAATGAGTTCTTCAGAAGGTTATGTTATGCTTTAAGAATTCAGTGATTGAAAAATAAAATAAAATTTAAAAATTAATTCAGTGAACAACCAAAGGGAATGGGGGTGTGGCCCATGAACTCTGAAATTACATGCAAATGTTCTGTTGGCTCATTTGCATCTTTCCTGAAGAGGCTAAACTCACAATGTTTAAGAATCACTAAGTCAGAGTAGCTGCCATTTCACCTGGACTTTTTTTATTTTTTATTTTTATTGATTTCAGAGAGAGAGGGAAAGAGAGATAGAAACATCAATGATGAGAGAGAATCATTGATCAGCTGCCTCCTGCACGCCCCACACTGGGGAGCAAGCCTGGAACCCGGGCATGTGCCCAGACCAGGAATCGAACTGTGACCTGCCGGTTCATAGGTCAATGCTAAACTACTGATGATGGCTGGGATCACGTGGACTTCAATAGGAAGCTGGGATTTTAGCAACCAGAAATGGTAGTATCAGCAACAGGAATGGCATGTACAAAGGCACAGGGTCAGAAAAGTAAGAGAACAGTGATGCAATAAGTCTGAGTAGAGTGTGAGATACTCGTAAGACAGTTGTGGGAAATAAGGCTGTGAAAACAGGCAAGCACAAGATCATGGAGAGCCTAAGGCCAATTATTTGTAATGTAATAAGAAGCAATTGAAGGTTTATTGGTAGAACAATGGTGTGTTGAAGCTGCGCTTCCGAAAAATGGAACCATCAGGTGTGCAGGATGGAGCGGAGGGTAGAGAGAATGGTGGAGATACTGCACAGAAGGTTGTAGTTGGTCCTAGCAAGAAGGCTGAGCATGTGAAGATCTGGAAATAGAAACAAGACATATTATTAAAGAAGAATTAACAATACTTGGTGATCAATTGTATGGAGGATGATATCTAGGATGACTAACTGAGGTTGACTAACAAAAAGAAAAATTATGTCATTTATAGGAAAAGGTAAGACCAGTGTAGTAACAACTCACATTTATTGAACCATGATTATGTTCCAGGCACTAAACATGGTGATTTGGGTACATTATCTCTTTTAATCTTCTCAAGAACTCATGATGTAGGTACTTCTACTTTCCTATCTCACAGATGAGGAAATAAAGATACAAAAACGAATTTTTTATTGTGACACAGCTAAAGCGGAGAGAAGCTGAGACTGGAACCCAAGCCCATAAAATTTGAAAAGCCATTATCTTAACCATTAGCCTCTACTGTTTTGATGGAAGTGATCATTAATTCATATTTAGACCTGTCTGCTTGAATATGTCATTTGAACATCCATGTGGAGATGCCTACAACACATTTGGAAAGTGGAAATGGAACTTGGGACAGTGGTCATAAAGGGAGTCAGTGATATACGGATAATGACGATATCATGAGGATAGACAAGATCACTCGGGCAGATAGGGTGCTGGGAGGGAAGGAGAGCTAAATGCAGGACCTGGTGGCCAGCTACAGGTAGGGGCAGGGGGAAGAGGGGCAGCCAAGGACAAAGGGCAGAGAAGAAGAGATTGCAAATATAGGAGAATCATCAGGATAGGGCACCGTCATGCAAACTAAGGGAAGTGACAGCTGCAAGGAGAGGCCAATTATGCACTGCAGAGAGGTCAAGAAGAGCGGGGCCAGAAAGGGGCCATTGAGATTGTCAATTAAGAAAAGTTCAGCTGTGTAGAGTGTAATTTGAGTTAATTGTTTAGAATGGGAGCCAGAAAAAGCTGTTCAAGAGTGGGGATGGTGATAAGAGAAAGCAGTGAGAGTAAACAGCATTTGGAATAGCTGGGCAGTAAAAGGAAGGAAGGAACAAGTAGTTAGTATTTCAAGGAGATAGCAAGGTTCAAAAGAAAGCTTCTGTTTATTTGTATTCACTCCTTAGTGTATGGGGACCCCGAGCATGTTAATAGTGGGAAAGTGAGCAGTGTTTGATGATGTATGGGAAAGTGGAGAGAACTGATGGCATAAGATATCTGGAGCATAAGATAAGGAATGACCTTGGACAGGTAGAATGTTATTATTCATACAAAACTTCCATCATCAATGCTATTATTAATACTAGAGGCCCAGTGCAAGAATTCGTGCACAGGTGGAGTCTGGCCATCCCGGCCCCAATCAGGGCAGATCGGGGCTGGGCCTGTTGGGAGGAGGAGATGGCTGGAGGTTGGCCAGCCGGCCTGCCCTGATTGGAGCCCAATCAGGGCAGGGCCAGCTGGGGGAAGGGGCCACAGGCAATTGGCCGGTGGGCCCTGCCCCCAGTTGGGGTTGGAGAGCTGATTGGGGGCGGGGCCAGTCATGGGGAGGGGCTGTGGGCAGTGGGCCAGCCTGCCCCACCTCTGAATGGGGTGGGGAGGTGCCGATTCGGGGGCCAGCAGCCTGGGAGAGGGGCCATGGGTGGTTGGCCAGCCACCCCTGCCCCTGATCAGTGTGGGGTGGAATATCTGGGGTGGGGCCAGGCAGGGTGAGGGGCTGCAGGAGATTGGCCGGCCCCAGCCCCTACTGAGGTGGGGGGAGGCGATCAGGGGTGGGGCTGGCCAGGGGGAGGAGCTGCAAGTCTATCAGGATGGTGGGGCTCCATTGGGGGTGTGGCTGGCCAGGGGGAGGGGCTTCAGGAGGTTGGCTGGCCAGCCCCACCTCCTATTGAGGTGGGGGGTACAATCAGGGGTGGGGTGGCCAGGGGGAGGGGCTGCAGGAGGTTGGCCACCCAGCCCCGCCCCCTATTGGGGTGGGGAGGTACGATCAGGGGCAGGCCAGATGAGGGGAGCGACTGCAGGCCTATCATGGTGGGGTGGGCTGACCAGGGGTGGGGCTGGCAGGTGGAAGGGAGGGGACGTTTGGCCAGCCCTGCTCTTGATCAGGGTGGGAGAGTCCGACCAGGGGCAGGCTGGCAGAGGGGAGGGACCGCGAGGTTGGCCAGCCGGCCCCACCCCTGATCTGGTTTGCTGGCCA
This sequence comes from Myotis myotis, assembly GCF_014108235.1. Lineage (NCBI taxonomy): Eukaryota > Metazoa > Chordata > Mammalia > Chiroptera > Vespertilionidae > Myotis > Myotis myotis. The sequence goes on from NW_023416314.1 coordinate 4,480,348, forward strand.
CAGTGGGTGGCATAATGACCAGTTGTTATGGGCGTTATGGCGTTACAGTAGCTGGCTATATATATATATATTAAAAATGACAATAATAGCAGCCTGGGGTATGCCAATAAAAACTCTATGATTAATCTAGGACTATTGCTTTAAAAAAATAAAACAAACATCTAACAAATCCTTCTGAAAATAATCACCTAGATATTGGTTCTTGGATCTGGTAGCTTTTTTGATTGGAGTTATTTTAACTTTCCCTTTGCAATAATTCAAAACTACTCAGCAGCTCAGTAGCTCTGCAGTCCTTGAGCACCTCAACAGTCCGTATGACAGCACTGCCCCTAGGATTTCTTATTGGACAGCTTTATTGCAAGCTTATAGTAAACTAGAGGCCCAGTGCATGACATTCATGCACTCAGGGTGGGGAGGAGGGGTGTCCCTCAGCCCAGCCTGCACCCTTTCGCAGTCCGGGAGCCCTAAGGGGATGTCTGACTGATGACTTAGGCCAGTGATGGTGAACCATTTGAGCTTGGCGGGTCAGCATTTTGAAAAACCCTAACTTAACTCTGGTGCCATGTCACATATAGAAATTTTTTGATATTTGCAACCATAGTAAAACAAAGATTTATATTTTTGATATTTATTTTATATATTTAAATGCCATTTAACAAAGAAAAATCAACCAAAAAAATGAGTTCGCGTGTCACCTCTGACACGTGTGTCATAGGTTCGCCATCACTGACTTAGGCCCAGGGAGCAGGCCTAAGCCAGCAATAGGACATCCTTAGCTCTGCCGAGGAGATGTGAGAGGCTGCGCTTGCCAACCACAGCCATCAGCCTGGCTTCTAGCTGAGCAGCGCTCCCCCTTGTGGGAGTTCACTGATCACCAGGGGCAGCTCCTGCATTGAGCGTCTGCCCCCTGGTGGTCAGTGTACATCATAGCGTCCAGTTGTTCCACCTTTCAGTCTATTTGCATATTACCCTTTTATTATATAGGATGTCTTATTAAGTACAGGTGGAGAGAGAGGCTAGACTACCCTCAGTGAGGCCAATTAATTGGAGCTGGGCAGACCTCCTACAATCTTTGCAACAGCCAAAGAGAATGAGTGACTTGTCCAAGGTCACATAGCAGCAAGGGGCAGAACGAACTTAAACCCACACCTCCAGGACCAATCCCTTTCTACTGAACCTTTAAAAAAATGACTTAATTACAGTTGGCATTCAGTTTCTTTTACATTAGTTTCAGGTATTGGTCAGACAATTATATAGTTATGAAATGATACCCACCCCAATAATTTTAGTACCTACCTGGCAACATACACAGTTATTACAATATTATTAACTATATTCCCTAAGCTGTACTTTACATCCCCCTGACTATTTTGTAACTACCAATCTGTACTTCTTAGTCCCTTCACCTTTTTCATCCAGCTCCCCCAAACCCTCCATTTTGCAACCTTCAGTTTGTTCTCTGAATCTATGAATCTGCTTCTGTTTTGGTTATTCATTTATCTTGTTATTTAGATTTCACTTATAAGTTAAATCATATGGTATTTATCATTCTCTGACTTATTTCACTTAGCATAATATCCTCTATCTAGGTCCATGCATGTTGTCGCAAATGATTTCATTCTTTTTTTATGGCTGAGTAATATTCCATTATATATGTAACATTTCTTTATCCAATTGTCTATTGATAGGCACTTGGGTTGCTTCCATATCTTCTATTATAAGTAACACTGCAGTAAACATAGGGGTGCATATATCTGTTCAAACTCGTGTTTAGAATTTCTTCAAATATACATCCAGAAATGGAATTGCTGGGTCATAAGGTATACCTATTTTACATTTTTTAGAAACCTTCATACTGTTTCCACAGTGGCTGCACCAATTTGCAATCCCACCAACAGCACATAAGGGTTTCCTTTTCTCCTCATCCTCATCAGCACTTGTTGTTAGCTCATTTATTGATAATAGCCATTCTGACAGGTGTGAGGTGATATCTTACTGTGGTTTTAATTTGCATTTCTCTGATGATTAATGATGTTGAGCATTTTTATATATCTATTGCCCTTGCATATGTCCTCTTTGGAGAAAAGTCTATTCAGGGTCTCTGTCCTTTTTTTTAAATTAAGTTGTTTGGGTTTTTTGGTGTTGAGCTGTATAAGTTCTTTATAAATTTTGGATATTAACCCCTTATCAGTTCTATCATTGGTGAATATGTTCTCTTATTCAATAGGTTGTCTTTTCATTTTGTTAGTGGTTTCCTTTGCTGTGCAAAAACTTTTTAGTTTGACATAGTCCCATTTGTTCATTTTTCTTTTTGTTTCCTGTGCCTGAAAAGATACATCAACAAAACTATTACTAAGAGAAATGTCATAGAGTTTACTGCCTATGTTTTCTTCTGGGAGTTTTATGGTTTTGGGTTTTACATTAAAGTTTTTAATCCATTTTTAGTTTATTCTTGTTTATGGTGGAAGAAGGTGGTCTTGTTTTATTTTTAATGTATCTGTACTGTTTTCCCAACACCATTTATATTCTTGACTCCTTTGTCATAGAATAATGACCATACAGGTGTAGGTTTATTTGGGGGCTATCTATTCTGTTCCATTGACCTACATGTCAGGTTTTTTTTTAATCTTTCATTTAAAAAAAATATATTTTTATTGATTTCAGAGAGGAAGGAAGAGGTGGAGAGAGATAGAAATATCAATGACGAGAGAGAATCATTGATTAGCTGCTTCCTGCACACCCCACACTGGGGAGGAGCCCACAACCTGGGCATGTGCCCGGACCAGGAATCAGACCTGATCTCTTGGTTCATAGGCCAACGTCCAACCACTGGCCGGGCCGACGTGTCAGTGTTTATGCCAGTAACACACTGTTTAGATTACTGTGGTCTTGTAACATCATATCATATCAGGTAACGTGGCACCTCCAACTTCGTTCTTCTTTCTCGAGATTGCTGTGGATAGTCGAGGTCATTTGTGGTTCCATATAAATCTTAGTATTACTTGTTCTAGTTGTATGAAAAATACCATTGATATTTTGATAGGGATTGCATCAAATCTATAGATTGCTTTGGGTAGCTTGGACACTTTAATTATGTTAAATCTTCCTATCCATGAACATGGTATATGCTTCCATTTATTTCTCTCTTTTTAAATTTCTTTCTTCAATGTCTTATAATTTTCTGAGTACCAATCTTTTACCTTCTTGATTAAATTTTTTCCTAGGTATTTTACTTTTCTGATGCAATTGTAAATGGAATTGTCAATTTCCCTTTCTGATAATTTATTATCCTATATAACAAATGAGTAATATGCAAATTGACCCTAACAGTGGAACGACCCAAAACAACCAGTCATTATGACGTGCACTGACCACCAGGGGGCAGACACTCAATGAAGGAGATGCCCCCTGGTGGTCAGTGTGCTCCCACAGAGGGAGCTCCGCTCAGCCACAAGCCGGGCTGACGGCTGCAAGCATAGCTGTGGTGGTGGGAGCCTCTCCCGCCTCCTCAGCAGCCTTAAGGATGTCCAACTGTGACTTGGTCCCAGTCCCCATGGGGAGCAGGCTTAAGACTTCAGTTGGACATCCCTCGAGCACTCCCGGGCTTCCAGAGAGATGTCTGAGTGCCAGCTAAGGCCCAATCCCCCAAGGAGCAGGCCTAAGCTGGCAGGTGGACATCCCCTGAGGGGTCCTGGACTATGAGAGGGAGCAGGACAGGCTGAGGAACCCCTCCCCCCAGTGCAAGAATTTTTGTGCACCAGGCCTCCAGTTGGTGTATAAAATGCAACTGAATATTTATCTTGTATCCTACTACTTTACTGAAGTTATTTTACAGTTCTAGTAGTTTTTTGGTGGAATCTTAGGGTTCTCTACATATACTAGCATATCATCCACAAATAATAACTGTTGTACTTCTTTCATCCCAATTTGGATGCATTTTATTTATTTTTCTTGTCTTATTGCTGTAGATAGGACTTTCAAAACTATGTTGAATAAGAGTGGTTAAAGTGGACAACTTAGTCTTGTTTCTGATGTTAAAAAGGATGTTTTTAGTTTTCACCTGTTAAATATGATGTTAGCTATGGGTTTGTCATATATGCCCTTTATTTTGTTGAGGTATATCCCCTCTATTTCTACTTTGCTGAGAGCTTTTGTCATAAATGGATACTATATTTTGTCAAAAGCTTCTTCTGTATCTATTGGTATAATTGTATTGTTTTTATTCTTCATTTTCTCATGTTGTGTATCATACTGATTGATTTGTGGATATTGAACCAACCTTGCATCTCATAAATAAATCCCACTTGATCATGGTGAATAATCTTTTTAATAGATTGCTGAGTTTGTTTTGCTAATATTTTGTTATGGATTTTTGCATCTAAGTCCATCAGGACTATTGGCTATAATTTTCTTTCTTTGCAGTGTCTTTATCTGGTTTTAGAATTAGGATAATGCCAGCCTCATAAAATGAGCTTGGGAAATTTTCCTCCTCCTAATTTTTTTGAATAATATGGGAGAATAGGTGTTAGTTCATCTTTGAATATTTGGCAAAATTCAACTGTGAATCCATTCAGGACTTTTGTTTGTTGGGAGTTTTTTTGATTACTGATTTGATTTTATTGGTAGTATTGGTCTGCTCAAATATTCTGTTTCTTCTTGATTCAGACTTGGAAGACTGTCGAACTTGTTGGCATGTAATTGTAATTTTTTTAATGCTGTAGTGTCAGTGTCAGCTCCTCTATTGTTTCTGATTTTATTTATTTGGGTCCTTTTTTTTTTTTTGTATGAAACTGGTTAAAGGTTTATCAGTCTTTTCAAATTTATTTCCTTTCTTCCACTCATTTTGGGTTTTGTTTGGTGTCTTTTTTTTTTTTTTTAGTTTTAGTTTCTTTAGGTATAAGATTAAATTATTTATTTGAGGTTTTTCTTGTTTCTTGGAGTAGGCCTGTATTGCTATGAATCTCCTTCTTAGGACTGCCTTTACTATGGTCCAAAGGTTTTGGTTGTTGAGTTTTCATTTACATTTGTCTCAAGGTGTCTTTTTATTTCTTCCTTGATCTGATGGTTAACACATCCATTGTTTAATAACATGTTATTTAGCTTACATGTGTTTACGTGTTTTTCAGGGTTTTTTTCTTGTAATTGATTTCTAGTTTCATACCATTGTTGTTTGAGATGATACTTGATATCACTTCAATATTCTTGAATTTATTGAGACTTGTTTTATAGCCTAATATGTGGTCTATCCTGAAAAAAAATGTTCCATATGCACATGAAAAGAATGTATATTCTTCTGCTTTGAGACAAAATGCTCTGAAAATATTAAATTCATCTGGTCTAGTGTATCATTTAAGGCTGCTATTTCCTTGTTTTTTGTCTGCAAAATCTATCCGTTGATATCAGTGGGGTGTTAAAATACCCTACCTTTACTACATTACTGTTGATTTCTCACTTTATGTTTATCTTTATTTGCTTTGTATATTTAGGTGCTCCTATATTGAGAATACGCACAACAATATTTTCAAGGGTTATATACTCTTGTTGGCGTGATCCTTTTATCATTATGTAATGCCCTTTGTTTCTTATTATAGGCTTTGTTTTAAAGTTTATTTTGTCTGATTAAGTATTGCTACCCACTTTTTTTGTTTGTTTGTTTCCATTTGCATGAAATATATATATTTTTTTTATCCCTTGACTTTCAGTCTCTGTGTCTTGATCTGGAGTGGGTCTCTTATAGATAGCATATATATGGGTCTTGTTTTCATCTCCATTTAGCTATCCTGTGCCCTTTTTTTATTCTCACCTGAGGACATGTTTATTGATTTTAGAAAGAGAGGATAAGAGAGAGAGAAACATCAATGTGAGAAAGAAACATTGTTTGGTTGCCTCCTGTACGCTCCCCAACCAGGGATCAAATCTTCAGCCTCGTTATGTGCTCTGACCAAGAATTGAACCTGTATCCTCTTCTGATGTTCCAATTAACTGTGCGACCCAGCCAGGGCTATTCTATGTCTTTCGATTGGAGCATTTAATCCATTTACATTTAAAGCAATTATTGATAAGTATTAGTTATTGCCATTTTATTATTCATATTTATGGGTATGTATTTTCCTTCTTCTTAAAGAAGTCCCTTTTACATTTCTTGTAATACTGGCTTGGTGGTAATGCACTCCTTTAGCTTTTTCTGGGAAACTCTTTATCTCTCCTTTAATTCTAAATAATATACTTCATGGGTAGAGTCGTCTTGGCTATACGGTAGGTCCTTGCTTTTCATCACTTTAAATATTTTGTACCAATCCTTTCTGGCCTGAACAGTTTATGCTGAAATATCGGCTGACATTCTTATGAGATCTCCCTTGTAGGGAACTGTCCTTCTCTTGCTGCTTTTTTTAAAAATATATTTTATTGATTTTTTACAGAGGAAGGGAGAGGGAGAGGGATAGAGAGTTAGAAACATCAATTCAGCTGCCCCCTGCATGTCCCCCACTGGGGATGTGCCCGCAACCCAGGCACATGCCCTTGACTGGAATCGAACATGGGACCCTTCAGTCCACAGACCTACGCTTTATCTGCTGAGCCAAACCAGTTAGGGCTCTCTTGCTGCTTTTAAGATACTTTCTCTATAACCTTTGCCATTGTAATTATGGTGGGTCTTGGTATGAGCCTCTTTAAGTTCATTGTGTTTGGGACTCTCTGCACTTACTGGACTTGTATGTCTTTTCCTTCACCGGGTTAGGGAAGTGTTCAGTCATTATTTTTTCAAATAGGTTCTCAATCCCTTGCTCCCTCCCTTTTTTCCTGGTACCATAATGCAAATGTTATACTTGATTTTGTCCCAAAGGTGCCTTAAACTAACTTCTTTTTTTCTATTCTGATTGGGTGTTTTCTGCTACCCTCTCTTCCAAATCACTGATTTGATTCTCAGCTTCATCTAATTTGCTATTAATTCCCTGTAATGTAATTTTCATTTCAAGTACTATATTCTTTATCTCTCAGTGGTTCTTTTTATGGTCCCTATTGCTTTTTTAAATGCTTACTATTTTTTGTTGAAGTTCACACTCAATTTCTTGAGCACCCTTATAACCAGTGTTTAAACACTGCGTCTGGCAGATTGCTTGTCTCCATTTTACTTAGTTCTTTTTTTGAGATTTTTCTTCTGTTCTTTTATTTGGGATATGTTTACCTCCCTATTTTGGCTAGACCTCTGTGTTTGCTTTTATGTGTTATGTGGATCTGCTATGTCTCTCAGTCTTTGCAGCTGGCCTTATGTTAACACATTCATTGTTTTTTTGTTTTTAAGGGATCGTGTCATCTTCAATATGTACCTTCTTCTTTTTATATATATATATTTTTTATTGATTAAGATATTACATATGTGTCCTTATCCCCACGTTACCCTCTACCCCCCCCCCCGCTCATGCCCTCACCCCCCCCCTCCCCCATTGTCCATGTCCATTGGTTAGGCCTATATGCTTGCATATAAGTCCTTTGGTTGATCTTTCCCCCTTACCCCCACCCTCCCCTACCTTCCCTCCAAGGCCCGACAGTCCAATCAATGCCTCTCCGTCTCTGGATCAATCCTTGTTCATCAGTTTATGTTGTTCATTATATTCCATAAATGAGTGAGATCATGTGGTATTTATCCGCTCTCCATTTCCATCCATGCTGTGACAAATGGTAACAGTTCCTTTTTCTTCTTCCTCTTCTTAAAGAATACCTTTCAGCATTTCATATAATGCTGGTTTGGTGGTGATGAACTCCTTTAGCGTTTTCTTATCTGTGAAGCTCTTTATCTGACCTTCTATTCTGAATGATAGCTTTGCTGGATAAAGTAATCTTGGTTGTAGGTTCTTGGCATTCATCACTTTGAATATTTCTTGCCACTCTCTTCTGGCTTGCATGGTTTCTGTTGAGAAATCAGCTGACAGTCGTATGGGTATTCCCTTGAAGGTAACTGACTTTCTTTCTCTTGCTGCTTTTAAGATTCTCTCTTTGTCTTTTGCTCTTGGCATTTTAATTATGATGTGTCTTGGTGTGGTCCTCTTTGGATTCTTTTTGTTTGGGGTTCTCTGAGCTTCCTGGACTTGTAAGTCTATTTCTTTGAACAGGTAGGGGAAGTTTTCTGTCATTATTTCTTCAAATAGGTTTTCAATATCTTGCCCTCTCTCTTCTTCTGGTACCCCTATAATTCTGATGTTGGTACGCTTGAAGTTGTCCCAGAGGCTCCTTACACTATATTCATATTTTTGGAACCTTTTTTCTTTTTTCTTTTTCGGTTGGGTCTTTTTTGTTTCTTCGTATTTCAAATCTTTGACTTGATTCTTGGGATCCTCTTGTCTGCTGTTGGATCTCTGTATATTATTGTTTATTTCAGTCAGTTTATGCTTAATTTCTAGTTGGTCCTTTTTCATATCCTCGAGAGTCTCACTAGATTTATCGAGGGTCTCACTAAATTTATCGGCGGTTTCCATAAAATTCTTGAAAAACCTTATAAACGTGGCCTTGAACCCTATATCCAGTCGTTTGCTTTCCTCCATTTCTGTCATTTGTGACCTGTTTCTTTGTCTCCGCATTTTTTATGCTTCCCTGTGTTGGTAGAGTGGCTTTGTGTGCTAGGTGTACTGTAGGGCCCAGTGGCTCAGCCTCCCCAGTTACCTGAGGTGGACACTCTTGGTGTACCCCCTTGTGGGCTTTTTGCACAGTCTTATTGTAGTTATGTCTTGATTGTTGTAGGATCACTGGGAGGAATTGACCTCCAGGCCAATTGGCAGTGAGAATCAGCTGTGTCTGCAGTGGGAGAACTTCTGTGCTGAAGACACCCTTCTGGGGCAAGACTTGCTTCAGTGGGGTTTTGGTGCTCACTGAGTCTGCACCCTGAGTGTGTCCCTTATGGATCTGAGGAGTTGTAATCTGGATGGTCCCCCTCTGACCACTGGGTACACTGGCTCTTGGATCTAAGGAGGTGCTAATTTAGCCTCTGCCTGAGGTTACACAGCAGGAACTACAAGGAGAACTGCAGATTCCCCTTCCTTTTTTGGAGTTTGGAGGTACCCTGATGAGGCCCAGCTGTGAAGCAATGCAAGCCGCTGTGGGGCCTTGGGCCTTCTCTTGGAAGTTCTGGGTCTGTCTGGCCCAGCTGCAGTTAGGTAATTTTTAGGTTGCAAAGGGCCGGGGCATTCATATGCAAAAGCCTCTGCCACAGCCTGGGTGGGGCTGGGTGTCAGGGAATCAAAGGGCGGAGCAAGCAGCTATGGCGGATCCTCAGCCCTGCCTTAAGGGGCCGCGTGTCTCAGTGTCCCTGTAATTGCTGCAAGCACCTCTGAGGGAAAGCCGACCTCAAGTTCCGAGTTCTGCCCGCTGCCAGACAGTCCAGTTTCTCCCCGTATGAGTCCTGGGTCCCCAGAGACTTCCCGGAACCAGAGTTCAGAGCAGTTGGGAGCTTGTGACTCCCTCCCGATTCAAAAAGACAGCCGTGTCCTCAGGTGCCAGCCCCTTTCTGCGTGTGCGAGCCTCCATACCTTTGCACTTTACTTCCGCAGCTCCTCTGGCTCTCAGTGTGCTTTTCTTTCCTTCTAGTTGTAGAATTTCCACTCAGCCAGCTTTCCTGTAGTTCTGGATGATGTCCATTTTGTCTTTATGTTGTTTTTTTGAAGTTGTTGTGGGAGGCAGCAATTTCCCGGTGTTTATCTATGCCACCATCTTAGTTTCTCCCCACATTCATTGTTTAATAATAATGGGTGTTCTGTAGGGTTCAGCAGCACAGACTCCCTGATCACCTAAGCCAGGTGTCTTTTGAGTGAGCTGTGTGTGCTCTCCTGTTATAGTTGAGCCTTGATTGCTGTTGGCATGTTAGCAGGTGGGATTGAACCTCAGGCCGACTGGCCATGAGCATTGGTCATAACCAGAGAGTATGAGCTGTTGTATGGGGAGCTAGCCCCATGGAGTAGGATTAGTCCTGGGTCTGGTGCCTGCTGAGACTACACTTTGGGTGTGCCATTTGTGGAGCTAATGGAGTAGTGCTCTGTTGTAGTCTGAAGCCAGCCACCTGGTGCATTGGTTCTGTGGCCTCTTGGGAGAACTTCAGTGCAGACCAATGTTAGATGCTGCCTATGACCAGCCTGGGGCCACCTGTTAGGAGCCAAAAAGTGATTCACAGTTGGTATCTTTCTGTACTGGGCCTGGATGTGCTTGCAATAGGCCATACTGAGATCCAAGACCAGCTGCCATGAGTATTCAGCCGGGGGCAGGTAAGCAAAAGGTGCAAGGCAGCCCGAAACCTGCCACTACTGCTGGCTAGCCATAAGGCTTAGCTGCTGAAAGCCCTCCTGTGGTAAGTGAGTTGGTTGAGGCAGGGTGTCAGGGAGTCACGAGGGTGGGGTGAGTAGTGTCCAACAGGCTAGTGTATATTTAGATTTGGCACCAGTGCTGAGCCCGAGGCACTCAGCAAAAGCCTCAGGGCACACTGGGGACAGAAGCCACTCGCCTGAGGCCTGCAAACCTTTGCAATGGGGTGGGGTCTCGGAGTTGTCAGGGTGGAGCTAGTGGAGGAAAGCAGGCTAATGCAGATTTAGATTTGGGCATGTGGGGGACAAGTGTAGCACACACACAATGGTGGCTGTGCCTTCGCCTCTCTCCCTGAAGCCAAACACTCAGTCTCTACGTGTATGTCTGGTGCTGCCTGAGCCACGGCTCCTCTGCAGGAGCCCAGGGTGAGTGTCTGTGAGTGGAAGTTTGTGTGGGGGCATTTAAGGGAATCCTGGGTTCCCAAAGGACTTCCTTCTCACCTGGATGAATGGAATCCTCACTGCTTTTCACAGCCAGATGTTCCGTGGGAGCCTCTTCCCAGCACGAGTGTCCAGGGTTCAGGAGCCTAGCACAGGGCTGAGACCCCTCCCTCCTCAGGGGGGACCTCTGCAGATGAGAGAGCCTCTGGCTTCTCAACCAGCACACATGGGTGGGGCCAGCTTGTTTCGAATCTCCACCCTTCCTTCCAGTCTTGATGAGGCTTCTTCCTTCTATCTTTAGTTAAAAGACTTTAGTTCGGCTAGTCTTCAGCTGTTATCCAGGCTGACTGCTCTATAATTTAGCTGTAATTTTGATGCCGTAATGGGAGGAGGTGAGTACAGCGTTCACCCACTCCACCATCTTGACCAGAACCTCCACTGTGCCTTGAAAAATAGCTTATATACAGAACACCAGGAAGCTTTCCTACAAACAAATATACACTTCTCTAGTGTTTTCTCCCTACCTGCTTCAAGCTTCCCTCCTCAGTGCAGAATAAATGTTCAAAGCCATGCTTCGGGATCTGCTGTGGCTCCCAGCCATAGGAACAGAAATGTCTCTTGGTGCTTATTTTCCTGTCACTGAAGGTATTAATTTCCTATTGTTGTTGTTACAAATTACCATGAACTTAATGGCTTAAAACTACAGAAATTTATTCTCTTACAATTTCACTGGGCTGAAGGTCAAATGTCAGCAGGCCTGGTTTTTATAGAGGTTCCAGGAGAGATTTTGTTTCCTTGCCCATTCCAGCTTTTAGAAGCAGCCTGTATAGGCTCATGGCCCTCCTCCTCCATCCTCAAAGCCAATAGTGGGGCATTTTCAAGTCATTTTCTCTCTGTCCCTTTGCTTCTGTCATGTCTGACTCCTCTTGCTTCATATATATATACTAGAGGCCTGATGCCTCGGCCCCCACCTGCCATGGCTTTGTCCAGAAGGAAGGACCTCCGGAAGGATGTCCATTCTAATTAGCATGTTACGCTTTTATTATTATAGATATATATATAAATTATATATATATATATATATATAATTTATTCACTTATTTATATTGATTTCAGAGAGGAAGGGAGAGGGAGAGAGATATAGAAACATCAATGATGAGAGAGAATCATTAATTTGCTGCCTTCTGCACACCCCATACTAGGGATCAAGCCCACAACCTGGGCATGTGCCCTGACTGGGAATTGAACTGTGACCTCCTGGTTCATATATCAACCCTCAACCACTGAGCCACGCCAGCCAGGATATTGCTTCACTTTTATAAATACCCTGGTGACCACATGGGGCCCACCCAGCTAATCTACCCATCTCAAGATCCTTAATTTAGTCACATGGCAAAAGTCCCTATTGTGATGTAAGATAATATCCACAGATTTTAGGATTGGGACATGGACATTTTGGAGAACCATTATTCAACCCACCACACAGAGTAAGAAACAAATACACAGTGTTGTAAACACACGCCAACAAATCAATTAGCAAATATTTAATAAACATGTACTAGATGCCAAGCTTTAATAGAGGAGGTATAGAAAATATATACCAATGTCATGTTCTGTTCCCTCAAGGACATCACAATATTTTAAGAACAGAAAACTAATATTCATGAAACAATTATATTCTAAACTCTGGCAGTGGTTCTCAACCTTCTAGCCCTTTAAATACAGTTCCTCATGTTGTGACCCAACCATAAAATTATTTTCATTGCTACTTCATAACTGTACTGTTGCTACTGTTATGAATCGTAATTTAAATATCTGATATGCAGGATGGTCTCAGGCGACCCCTGTGAAAGGGTATTTCGACCGCCAAAGGGGTCGCGACCCACAGGTTGAGAACCGCTGGTCTAGAGTATTGATTATAAATGCCACGGGGCCCCAAAAACTCACTTTTGTTGTATTGGTTGGGGGCAGTCAACAAAGTTTTCATGGGGAAAATACAGAGACTCAGATATGTAGCACATAGATGGAGAAGGAAGGGAAGGAGGGAAAGAAGCGATTCTAAATGCGTTGAACCACAGTAGCCAAAATGTAAATAAAATAAGGCTGAGAAACAGAGAGAATCCCCTAGATCAGGGGTCAATAAACATGGACCACAGGCCAAGTTCAGTCATCTACCTATTTTTATAAATAAAGTTTTATTGGGACTCAGCCACACTCATTTTATTTATGGCTTTTTCCATGCTATAGTGACAGAGATGAATAGTTGCAAAGGAGATGATAAAGTCTGCAAAGTCTAAAATATTTACAATCTGGATTTTTACAGAAAAAAAATTGCAACCCCTCTCTTAGATAGAATACTCACTAAGGTTCTTGAGCAGGAAAAACACTAGGAAGGACTCAAAGCAGAGATATAGCAATGAGGAAACTAATCCAGCTGAAGCTGCTCTTTAGTTCAGCTCCACACAATGCTCTCTGTGCACAAAACTTCTACCTGCACCAGAGTTTTAGAACTTCTCCTGAAGTTTGCTTTGGATCCTCTGGTGCAATGCAAACCTTGGACCATTGACTGGTGGAGACATGTTTAGGAAAAAGGCAGGTGGAGGCAGGGACAAGTACAGGGTGGTAACTTAGGAGGCTTGTTCCTTGGGTCCCCTGGGCAAATAAGGCCTGGTTTCCATATATCTGTTTCTTCATATGAAATATAAAATGGATCATCTCAGCCCTTATCTGCTACCCTGGGCTCTTGACAAATTCTCATGAATGACAAGTATCTCTGGTACAATCAGAGGAAGTGGACTCTGACAGCCCAGGAGATGTTCTCATTATTGTTTCAAAGGGGCAGGTGTGTTTGTGTTTATTCAGAATGTAAGAATGTGCTTCCCGCAAGGCTCAGGTCAAGGATTTAGTCCCTTAGTTTGCCCCTCTCCACTCTTCCGAATGCAGCTCCTGCGCCAGCCATAGTTTTCATAAGAGCCTCTTGTAGGCCAGAAGAGGGACTGGCCAGAGAAAGGGCAGGTGTCAATCAGAAAAGGCCTTCTCCTTCCTTCAGAGCTTATTTGTATTTTTTACAAATATTTGTTTCATGCATAGACGGTATAGGAAACAACAGAAACTCTTGGTGTCTGCCCCCAGGAGCTTGGAGCCTAATAGAAGAATCAACAGAAATTCACGAGGAACAGTTAAATAAGAAGAGAAAGCAGGACACATTGAGAAGGTGCCGGCTCTCACCAGAACATGACCGAGCCGGAGCCTTGACCTCGAACCTCCCAGCCTCCAGAACCGTGAGAGAGACAGTGCTGTTGTTTCTAAGCTACCAGCTGCTCTGTCTGTGGTGACTGTGACAGCAGCCAGCACGGCCGCGATAGGTACTCACACTGTACTTCTAGGTACCGCTGGGTCTGCAGGTTCCCGGTGACGGCAGGGTGCTCCACCTGGCAGATCACTGGGACGCCGTCGTCCTCCCTGCGCACCTTCAGCATCAGCTGACTAGTCACGGTGTACATGTCCGACCACTCTTCCACCTCCGATTTGCCTTTTAGCTCCACCCAAAGAAACCACACAAACCAATCCCATTAAAAAAGGGGCCAAGGACCTTTTACAAAGGGGACATACAGATGGTCAATAGGCATTTGAAAGGATGTTCACTATCTTTAATCCTCAGAGAAATGCAAATTAAAATCATAATGAGATATCATCTCACACCTGTCAGAATGGCTATCATCAATAAATCAATAAACAAGTGTTGGCAAGGATGTGAAAAAAGGGAACCCTCGTACACTGTTGGTGGGGATGCAGACTGGTGCAGCCACTGTGGCAAATAATACAGAGATACCTCAAAAAATTCAGAATGGCCCTAACCGGTTTGGCTCAGTGGATAGAGCGTCGGCCTGCGGACTGAAGGGTCCCAGGTTCAATTCCAGTCAAGGGCATGTACCTTGGTTACGGGCACATCCCCAGTAGCGGGTGTGCAGGAGGCAGCTGATCAATGTTTATCTCTCATTGTTGATTCTAACTCTCTATCCCTCTCCCTTCCTCTCTGTAAAAAAAATCAATAAAATATATTTTTAAAAAAATTTCAGAATGGAACTGCCTTATGACTCGGCAGTTCCAGTTCTGGTAACTTATCTGAAGAAACGTGAAACGCTCATTTGAAAGAATATTTGCACCCCTATGCTCTTTGCAGCATCATTTACAATAGCCAAGGTTTGGGAGCAGCCCAAGTGCCCATCAGTAGATGAGTGTATAAAAAGCTGTGGTGCATTTACATGGTGGAATACTATTCAGCTGTAAAAAAGAAGGAAATCTTACACTTTGTGACCGCATGGACGGACCTGGAGAACATTATGCTAAGTGAAATAAGTCAGTCAGAGAAAGATAAATACCATATGCTTTCACTCATATGTGAAATCTAATTAACAAAATAAACTAACAAACAAAATAGGAACAGAATCATAGATAGAGAGCAGGCTGACAGCTGTTGGGGTGGGGGGAGGAGGGCTGGGTGGAAAGGTGGAGGGATTGAGCAAAAAAAGAAAAAAACTGATGGACACTGACAACAGTATGGTGACTGCCAGGGCGAGGTGTGTGTGTGGAGCGGGGGAGAGGAGGAGGAGGAGGCTTAAGAATTTTTCATTTATGTCTACTTTGGGCTTTCTGTGGAGATGCCTAAGCATGGCCTAACATATAACCTACCAGCAACATCACAGTCATTCTACCTTTAGAGTGTAAGAAGCCATGCCAGTGAAAAAAAATATTTAGATATGCCCCACATATGGAGAACAGGGTCAAGTATGTCACACATATCGAATTACAGCTTTGTTCTACTTGGAAGATGACCTCCATAGGGAGTTTCTTAGCCTTGGGTTATTTCTGCTTGGTAATCTCATTGGACATTGTTGATTTCTACTTTTCCAAATAGTAACAGATTATATTTTCCTAAAGATGGATGTAACGATATTCTGCCATCTTTCATGCTTTTCATGCTTGCAACTCATCCACCCAGAGGTGATCAAGAGAGTGCAGCGAAAATGATGTTTTATGACTTTCAAGGCTGGGTCAGAAACGGCCACGCACCGTCCACCAAGTTCTCTTGGAAAACTCACTTTGGGGACACTCCCTCCAGAAACTCAGCTGCCATCTTGTGTGAAACTCAAGCCACATGGAAAGGCCATGTGCCAGCTGAGCCAAGTCTCAAGCCAGCCTCTGGACACACGAGTGGTGAAGCCTCCGGATGCTGGCCCCCAGGTGTTCCCCCAGAAATGGTGAAGCAGAGGCCATTGGTCCTTTCAAATGCCCTACTCACAGAATCTCCAATAATAAATTCATACCACTAGGTTTGGGGCAATTTGTTACACAGCAAGAATAACTGGAATATGGACCCACAGGTTTGAGATAAAATCACAATCCCTTTGCTGCTTCCTTTATCATATTTGTCCAAAGTCTAGTTTACTCTGAATTAATCATTTCCAACTCTTTCTTTGAATATCTTAATTATTTTCCCTCTTTTTTAGCTCCTTCACTTCTTCTCCTAACTAGAGTTTCATGTTTTTACCCATTGTTAGATTTCTTGTTCACTAATGAAAAAACTAAGCCTTCTTAACACTTTTTGGACTGATCCAGTCTATTCTGTTCCTACTAGAGTTACTAGAAACGTGTGTATGCTTCTAGGGACTGCCAGAAGAACATATGTAACTTGGAATACATCCAACAGAGAGTGACAAAAATGTCTTGGGACTTTAAATTTTGTTACAGAAGGACTGAAGTGGTAGAGAGAGTTCCGGATGGAGTAAAAATAATAAACTATTCAAGAGAAGGGGGTGGGGTGGTGAATTTGAAATCACTGTCATTAGATCGTGAGAGTCTAAGGAGAGAGATAAATATTATTTGTCTGGGCTCTGAGGGAAAGACCAGGGCCAGTGGATGGAATGACAGACAGACTTTACCTCTCTGTTAACCTTCCTAATTGAGCGTGTAAAGATAACACGGACAGTTGTAAGAAGCAGTGACTTTCCCATCACGGGAGGTTTGGAGGCAATGGCTAAAGGTCTACTTGATGAGAGTATTGTAGAGAACATTCATGCATTGAAAAGGGGGAAGCAAAGGGTGAGGAATTCTAGAAGAGATGACCTTTATGGCCCCTCCCCAACCCAGGATTCTATAAATACTCTATTTGATTTTATATTTGGTTCAGTGGGAAAACAAAAACATATGTAAAGATTGAGACCAACAGCAATTTTTCCAGAGGCATGAGCTTTTGTAAGCTGGTCAGGCTTTGGAGTGAGTGAAGTGCTCAATTCAGTGGAGAGGGCCCAGTGATCAGGATGAAGACAAGCAGAAGGCAATTGAATGAGACGTATTCGGGGAGGGTGGCCAAGTGTAACTAAGTCAGACTTTGATTTCGACTGGAAGGTGAGAAGAATGTGATCCTCTGAAGCAATTTGAAATAGGAAATATGGTAGAATGGGGAGATGGGGATAAAAACCGGTGAGTCAACAAAGCTGCTCTACCCAGAGAGAGATACCAGGTCATGCCTGGGATAAACTCAATAACAGAACTAAACTCATTAACAAAACTACAACTTGACGAGTGATGTTGGCTTTCAGGAGTGGGGAGCGTATAAGGTCCGAGAAATCATTTGGTCTGGCCCTGCCAAGGCATTAGCAGTGAGTTAATTAAATATTTGACCAAATACAGCAGCCTAATTTCTAAGTTGATCATTTTGTATGGCCCGCTAATCCTATATAATAAAAGCCTAATATGCTAAGTGTCCAGTCCTCTGGTCATCCATTCAACCAAGCAAAGCATAATATGCTAATGATATGCTAAGGCCGCTCAACCACTCACTATGACGTGCACTGACCGCCAGGGGGCAGACACTCCGACCAGTAGGTTAGCTTGCTGCTGGCATCCAGCAGGTCTGGACTGAGCACAATGGGCCAGACACACCCTGGAGCCCTCCCATGATCCCTCTCCAGCTGGCCAACCTGCATCCCTCCCTGGCCCCAATCGTGCACTGGTGAGGTCCCTTGGCCTGGCCAGTTTCAGCCCAATCCTGCAGGTCAGGCCGAGGGGCCCCCACTGGTACACAAATTTGTGCACCGGGCCTCTGGTGCTGTTATAATTATCCAAATGGCCCTTGGCAGAAAGAAGGTTCCCCACCCCTGCTTTAGTGGAAACTAGCAGATAGTTAAAAACACCTACAGAAGAGCCTACTTTTGCACGTTAATAAACAGCACCATGCACTCAAGCAGAGCCCAAGAGTCAGTCGGTTGGTGCATTTATGTCCTGGGGCTGCTGTAATAAAGAACCACAAGCTGTGTGGCTGGAAATGACAGAAAGGCATCTCGCACAGATCTCGAGGTGTGAGCAGGGCCCTGCTTCCCCTGGGGCTCTGAGGAAGCACTCTTCCTGTACTTCTAGCTGCTGGCGGTTGCTGGCAGCCCTCATGCCATATCTGCATCACTCCAATGTCTGCCTCCATCCTCACATGGCAGCACGCGTCTCTCCACGTGACCTTCTTATCGGGATGCCAGTCATTGGGCATATACCCACCCTAATGCAGTATGATCTCATCCTAACTAATTACATCTGCAAAACTTCCATTTCCAAATAAGGTCATTTTCTGAGATTCCAAGTGAACATGAATTTTTTTAAGGGGGTAGTGGGACACTATTCAAGCCAGTGTAGTTGGGGACCTACGTTTTTGTTAAATAGTGCTTGAAACTAGTTGAAAATAGAGAGGGTCATCAATGTGTGCCTACATGTTAGTCTTCTTTATAAAGTTTTGAGTGACCATTTTTTCTCTTTTCGGCACAACGATAGCTAGCATTTGCTGAGCCCTTGCTTTGTGCCTCACACTGTACTCCGCTCTTTGCACACACTCCGTTCCTTAATCTTCACAAGGGTCTGATGATTAGCCCCACTTCAAAGAAGAGGCGGCCGAGGCTCAGAGAGGACGAGTAACCTGCTGGAAGTCACCCCAGCAGGAGAAGCCAAGGCCGGTGTGCGGAAGCCAGGCGGAGATATGTAAGTGGTTACTGACTAATACATATTTACATGCTCTCCTTCTGAAGCCGTGTTTATATTAGCATCACAAGTGGGTGGAATATATGCATTAATCTAAGATCCTCGGTTATCTCCGCTTGGGAAGGAACTTGCTCTTTTGAACGTTTGTTATCCTCCTCATGGCAACTGTGTTGAGCTGGAGGCACGCTGCCTGGGGGGAGGCAGCCGGACGGGGACGGTGTCTCCAGTCCCACCGGATGAAAGCATTTGCAAAGCACCCACGCTTGCGTGCAGCGCATGGAAGGTGCCCCGTGCCCGTGCCCAGTCGAAAGGGAACTTGCAGCTGATGAGGAGGTGATCCCTCACATGTGATCATGATTACTGTCGTTCTTTCTTACCATTATCGTCTCAAACAGTGGTTGTTAACCAGGGTGATATTGCTTCCTAGGGACACTGGGCACTGGCTGGCTGTCACAGTGGGGAGAGGGTGCTATTGCAGGAAGTGGATAAAGGTCACTATTGCCACTTAACCTGCTGCCCTGCACCAAACAGCCCACAGCAGACTGGCCTGCATCTCAGGGCTGCCGGAGGGAGGACCCCGGCTGAACAGCCTGCGGTAAAGAGGGTGCCTTTGGGGTCTCTGTCCTGTTCCAGGACTGCGCTGCTTTCCTTCCAGCGATTTCCTCAGAATTTTTCCTGATCCCCAAATAGTGAGGCCTCTCTCAGTGGCGATGGCAGCTGATGTGACGGTTAGGACTGACTGAGTTCTTCCTAGGTGCCCACACTGTTCTAAGCGCCAGTCATGCCGTGACCCAGCCGCTCCTCCCTGGGACTCCAGTGAAGTACCATTGCCATTCTCCTGTGCCAATGCGGACTGCAGACACCGCCGGTTTGAGAACCACTCTCATGGAATGCGTAGCTCACTTCCTCCCCCAAGTCACATGCCATGTGTGGCTTTCCCCTCCCAGGAAGTTCCATCTGAGAGTGAGTGTGCCTTGCAGAGTTTGAGTAGCCGCAGTAGTGCCAAGTATATGCTGCTTCTGGATGAATGAATGGATGGAGGGAGGGAGGGAGGGAGAAAGGGAGTGAGGGATGGGCAGATGGACAGGTGGCCAGATGACCAAATATTGAGCTACCAGGAGGACTCAAGAAATGGTATTTTAGGAGAGAGGAACTTTATTTCTAAAACTGCAACTGTGGTCAGGAATCCCAAGTTCTCAAAGATGGCAGCAAAGCTGGGAGCGTGCAGAGCCGGAAAGAGTCAGAGGCCAGAGAGAGAAGCAAAACCCGCAGTGGACCGGAGCCCAAGTCCCTCCGCACACATGGGCCGGGGCCCCACAAGGCCTGGAGGGGAGGCACGTCCTGATGTGTTTGCCCTGTTTCTCCTAGGCCAGGGCTCCTCAGCCGCAGCACCGCTGCCTTTTAGGGCCAGAAGCTCTGTGTTGGGAGGCTTGTCTTTGTGCTGTAGGTGTTTATCAGTATCCTTAGTCTGCCCACCTGAGGCCTGGCGATCTAAGTAAACGTCTCTGGGTACTGTGGAATGTCTCCGGAAGGGGCCCAGTCACCCCCAGTTTAGAATAACACCTCTGGATTGTGAGTTCCTACAGGACAGGGCTGGGCTTCTTCCCTTTACTGGCGATTTCAGAGCTTAACACAGTGAGAAAACCTCTATGAATGTCCCTGTGTTGGTACATTGCTTATCTCCTTCGGCAGGAAAAATGTCAAATTTCAAGGGGAGAAAACTGCTGGAGAAATGAGGCAGGGAGAGAGGGCGGCAGGGAGAGAAGGGAGGATGGGAGGGAGGGAGGGCGCAGGAGGGAGGGAGGAGGAGAGGGGAAAAGAAAAGAAAAGAGGATAGGACGGTGGAAGAAGAGGAAAAGGTGCTCAGAGATGCCAGCACAAGCCCCACCCATGCCCAGTTCCGTGCTGGTGGCTCAGCAGCAGGTATGAAGTGACCTCTTGAACTCAGCAAGGAGCCTTAGGTGACATCCCCTCTGCTTGAACCAGAAAACTCACACCGTTTTTGCATTCATGTTGCTTAGAGGGGACCAGGGTTAATGTGTGTGTGTGTGTGTGTGTGTGTGTGTGTGTGTGTGTGTGTGTGTGTATGAGAGAGAGAGAGAAAAAAAAAATATAATTACCCATCACTGATTAATCTTCAGACTGAGTCAAGCATTCATTGCAAATCCTTGAAACAAACAAGTCTATTTATATTTTAATTATTTTTTGGATTTCAGGTTGATTTGTCTTTCTTCTGCATATTTATGAAGCTGCTGATCCTATGGTAACCTCCTCCTTACCTCTTTGGAGCAGGAGGAGGAGAATAGAGTGAGAAGACAGACAGGGGAGCTGGCTTTTCCCTTCCCTTTCCCAATGCCACAGCATTGGCTTGGCTCCAGGGGACAGAGGATGACACAGAGGAGAGCCAGCTTTTCCAGTGAAGGTGTGATTCATTAGCTGGAGCCCCGCCCACGGCTGCCGTTCTTGTCAAAGGCGGCCTCCGCCCTCTCGCTGGAGTCTGACTGGAGTCCTGGCTCCCTGTGCTTCCCTGTTACCATTATACTCAGTCCGCCTGTGAATTTACTATCCCTACATTTGTTCTTAAATAATGCAATTTTTTCTATAAAACTTCATCAATGTCTTATTGGAGAAAGTTTTTCTTACTTAACATCTGGACATCACAACTGGACATGAAAAATGGAAAAAATTGAAAATGTGAGGTCAAGGGTAAGCTAGTCACCAGACTAGCAAGGAGACCTCCAGCCCACCTCCAGCGACGGTCCAACTAACCCCGTCAAAATAGCAACATACTTAAACGACTGCATCCAGCAGCTTACACTAGACACTGCTCAGCTGATGTTTTGGCTTCTGTAGTATATTATTTGTCAAAAAATATTTACTGCCCACAAAAGACCTCCATGGAGAGCATGCTCTCCCCTCCGTTGACGTTGGCCTGGCTGTTGGGCTTGCCTGAGCCGCCTGCTGAGAGGTATGCTGTCCTGTTCCTGGCTGTGGCCCATGGGGTAGTGACAGAGGGGATGCGAGCAGAGGCGTAGGCTTGTGAGCTTCTGACGATCACTGTGAAAAGAACAACCAATGGAGCTGCTGGTCCAGAGACACACCCTCCTGAGTCTGACCTGCCAATGGGAGCCGAGCCTGGCCGACCCTGTCCTAGATCCACTCCAGTTGACCGGCAAATGCGTAAGCAAGAAATTAAAGCTTGTTGTTTCAGGCCAGTGGGTTTGGGGTGAGTATTACACAGTTTCGAAGCGTCATTGCCTTGACAGACTTTACCAAAAAGTGCCTCTAAGACACGTGATCCTCTGTCAGGGCCAGAGCTCAGGAGACCACCATCTGCACCTGGCTGACCCATCAATCATTCCAGAATCGCTATTACTACTATAGGAAACAACCGCTTGCATAAGAATTGTGTGAGTCTCAAAGTACTTTGACATGCTTGGCTCATCTAATACATCAGGACTCTAAAGTGATGGTGTTTTATCTCCATTTCACAAGCGAGAAAACAGGAGCTCAGGTGAGTTACTGATTTGACTAAGATGACATTGTCAGTAAGTGCAAGATCTTGAACTTTTGTCTTCTCACCCTTGCACTGTCCTGCCTTGTTGCTGTACGTGTACATCAGACGAGGCGATGACGGTGGGTGAGGGGCGTTTCCAGCTCCCCTCCTTGCCCCGCTGCAGCCGCTTTTGCCGTGGGCATCAGGCAGGCACATTGCATATGATCCTCTCAGAACTGTTCTCAGCCTGAGAAGACAAGTTCAGACGCTCGCCCCCTTTCCTCCCCGCTCCTCGCTGCCGCATCACCTGCCCCCTAAGAGCTACTTGTCTTGGCTTAAGGGTCGCTGAATATCATGCAGGTGGGAACTTCTGCTCTGGAAAAGTCAGTCCCACTCAGCATGTTTTAAAATCAAATCAAGCAGGACGCCTAATCTCAAGACACAACAGCAGAGGCTGGCAAACCTTTTTCTGTAAGCGCCCCACAGTGGGTGTTTAGGCGTCGAGGGCCAGACAACCTCTGTTACAACTGCTCAAATCTGCAGGTATAGTGTGAACGCAGCTATAGACAATAGGCACATGCACAAGCCCAGAAAACTCGATTTACAGAAATAGGTGGTGGCAGGAGCGAGCCCCTGGCTGTGATCTGCCTGCCCCTGGTCTGTAGACAAACGGGGGAGAGGCCTGAACTCAGTCCAACACCAACCCTCCATCTTTGAAGTTGTATCTTATAGTAACTTCTGGTTTTACATCATCATCCTTCCTCCTTTCCTTAGTTCTTTTCTTCCTTCATTTGTCTCTTCTTATCTATTTCTCCTTTCCTTCCCCCCCCCTTTTTCTTCCACCCTCTGTCCCTCCCTCCCTTCCGGGATTCCTTCCTCTCCCCTTTCCTTCCGCTCTTCCGTTCTATCAGCACAGATCTACTGAGCACCTGCTTGGTGCCTGCACTGGACACAGGTCAGGGGTCCCAGCCTCTGCCCCAGTTCTGCCGGCTCCTCCCACCTCCGCTAGTCCTGGGCACTTTGTTCCTAGCGGTGCCCTGGGAGCCAGGAGGGAGGGGACGTGGAGGGGAGAAGGGAGAGAGAGGAGACTCCGGCAGGAGAAGGAGGCCTGCTCCAGTGCCATCACCCAAGGCATGAGGCCTGTAGGTGCAGACTCCCCGAGTCTCGCTTCAGCACTCCTTTCATCTGGAGAAAGACTCTTTAATTTGTAAACATTAATAACCATTATTATTATTAAAAAGGAAAGAGAGTGAGTAGCCCTGTAACTAATTACTTTAAGTGTTCTCAACAAGGCACAGTTCAACTCCTTTATAAAGCCTCCTGCTGTGAGGACCAGATTGTCATTATGATCACATCCTTCCTTAGACCTATTAATTTTACCCAGAATAACAGCAGAACAGATGCAAGGAGAAGGCTAGTCTGATTAACATAATTCTTTTCAAAGACCATTTCCTCCCTAAGGGCCACGCACTGAGTCTTCCATCTTGTCTCAGATCTAATTACATTCAGGAGAATTCAGACACTGACGCCGATCGCAGCAGATGTCACTTCTCAGATTTGAAGCACACTTCAGGATATGAAGCCTTATCAGAAAATCAATTGAAATTAACAGCTCCCTCTCTTTTCTCTCCATCTCTTCCCTCTGCCAACGCTCCCTCTCCCTGAGTCTTGTCCTCCCTCTTTCCCTTTTCTTTGGCCAGATTAAAGTTGTTTCAAAATAGTGCTAACCTTTTTCAGGAGGAGACAGCGTTTCCGGGAATTCAATAAACCTGAGGCTCACACCTACGCTTACCTTTTGAAGTGTTTCTTGGCTTCTTCCAGCCTCAATATAATGAGTGTGTGTGTGTGTGTGTGTGTGTGTGTGTGTGTGTGTGTGTGTGTTAGGAGCAGCAGTCCTTGAGGATCACTGTAGGACATCAAAATAAGGTAAAAGCAGGAGAAACCAAGGGGCTTTCTGCAGCATGTTGAAAAGATACACACCACAAGCTCTCTCTTAAGCAGCTGGTCTCTGATTGAAGCCAGAACTGATTGGGATCCCAGTGTCTGATCTTTGAAGGGCAAGAGCCGTGGGTTTACAATGGAGTCTCTTGCTGCTTTTAATGAAGTATTTGACTTTTCACCTGCTGCTTTCAATTGAGCTCTGGGCGCTTTAGATAGAAGCTCTTGGGTGAGCAGCAAATGAGTGGCGGCTGGGGTTTCGGTGCCTGGTGCCTGGGTGGAGATATGGCCAACCTGGGGTCCCGGCAGCACCGGAATCTCCTCTCTTTACCCCACTTCACCCTTCACTGCAGCGCCTTCTGTTCTGAGGCCCCAGAATGTAAAAAAACGAGGCCTGGAAACCCAATTACCTGAGACCCAGCCACGCTGCTCCGCTGCCATGCCGGCCCTCCACTTGGCCTGGGTGTGGGAATAACGCCTCCGACAGGAGTGTTTGAGGGCATGGCTGCAGGCAGAGAGCATGGGGGCGCCATCTATGTTGTATTTCCTGGGTCCTGGGAGAAGGATGAAGAAGGAGGCGGAACGAGGAACATGCAGCTCTGCATTGTGCATTGCTCTTCGCGTTTGCAGATGCCGCTCGGAGCCTGGCGGACACGGAGCAGGAGCCATCCCGCTCCCCAGGGCCCCGTTGCAGCAGCTGTTCCCGCCTGGCTGGGCCTGGCCTGCGTCACTGCGGTGCTCCTCGGGGTGGCCAGCTGGGCGTTCTCCCCAGGGAGCCCGCAGCCTTGGCACTGCCCCCTGGAAGCTGCCAAAGCTGGAGCATTGGAGCAGGATGGGCATGAGCCTCCCTGGGCAGGGACACGGAACAGTCTCCCGTCTCCACGGGCGGGTGATAGCTGGGGAGGATGGCGCTGTGTGGGTGGAGAGACGTATGGGAACCAGGGCATCCTTTCTGGCTTGCCGTGCATATCTTGCTCACTGGCCCCTACAAAGGCGGGGAGAATTTGGGTTTGAAATACCTGGCCATGCTGTCTGGCTTTCCCAGGGTCCACCCTGAAAATGACACGTGTGTGTAACTGACGAAGGGGAGCCTACCAGGTCCTGAGAGATCGCTCTGAATCAGGCTTGACACGGCGGGTTCCCAGGAAGGGTTAGGCTTACGCAGTAGTTGAGACAATAGAACAACCAATGGGAAACCAACCCCTTATTCTCTTCCAGGTTTCACGGTGTAATGTCATCATTACAGCCTGCTCTTGTGGGAGCCAGGAAGCTCATTATGGTGGGAGGCAGGCCGTGCTCTGTCAGGGGGTCCTTAGCAGTAGGCGGTTTCTCGCACCATCTGTGCTGTCACAAAGCCTGTAGGCAAACAAATGCATTAAGGTTGGTGCCACTCAAGCCTGCCTGGGCCTGGTAGGTGTCCCCACGGTGCTCAGCTCGCTGCTGCCTTTGGGGAAGGGAGCTCATCTAGGGAGCAAATGAAAAGGATGGAAATGCGCGTGAGAAGCCCGGCCTCCACCTTGCCTTCCTGAGAGGAACACAGAAAAGGTAAGCTCTGCCTGGAGTAGGTGGTCTGAGTGACAAAACGTGATGGTTTGTGATCACAGCATCCTTCTGGCCGGCCTAATCCAGGATTCAATGAAAAAATAATTACTGAGTGTCTTCGATGAGCAAATGTTTCCATTTACTCGGCATTTATTAAGCATCTACTATATGCACTTTAATGTGATAGCTGCTAGGGAGCGGTGAGGAGAAATGAGTCAGACATGGTCTCTGACACTAAACTAGCTTCAGTTTAGTAGGCACACACACACACACACACACACACACACACACACAATATGGAGGTTGAAAACAGGGACGTGTTAACACAGAGAGAGCCAGTTTCAAGGTTTCAAAGGAATTATAGGTTTTGTGATATACAGGCGCTGCTTTTACTTTTAAATGACATTTTTTCCCCTTAAAAACAAATACATATAATACTTGCTTACTGCCCTAGCTGGTTTGGCTCAGTGGATAAAGTGTTGGCCTGTGGACTAAAGAGTCCCTGGTTCAATTCCAGTCAAGGGCATATGCCTGGGTTGTGGGCTCGATCCCCAGTGGGGGTGTGCAGGAGGTGGCCAATCAATTATTCGCTCTCATCATTGATGTTTCTATCTCTCTCTCCCTCTTCCTTCCTCTCTGAAATCAATAAAAATATAGTTTTTTTAAAAAAATACTTGCTTACTAGTGAAAATGTGAGGGGAAAATTCCTTCTAATCCCTGCCACCCAGATATAATCACTATTAATGTCATATAAGACTCAAGCATTACAAGTTTATAATTGAACACTTTATTACACACACACACACACACACACACACACACACACACACACACACACTGGACCAAACCTGAATGTTCTCTTCTGTCCTCTTAAATGGTACCACCGTCCACATCGTTATTTGAGGCAGAACCTGAGTCATCTTGGATGATTCCACCTCCTCTAATTACCCCCAGTCTCTTCTATTCTAACCTACACAACACAGTTCAGCCCCTCTATTTCTCTCCCTCTTTACAGCCACATCTAAGCTCAAGCCACCTTCTCCCCTAGGTTACTGCATAGTCTTTCATTACTCCTACTTAATTCACTCTTGCCTCCTTCACTCCATTCTCCATATTGCAGCATTGTTTTTTTTAAATATAAATTAAGTCTTCTAAAAATAGCTTCCGTGGTTTCAACCACACTTAGAATAAACTTTTGTTTCTGAGAATAAGGCAGGCTAGGTTGTTTGGACAATCCTTGTGCTGAAAACTAAAAATGATAAATAATGTTTAAAGGATTCTTAAAAGCATCAATACACTGACCATATGGCCTCAAATTACTACATCAAAAGCAATGTCAAATTAGAAACCCAGAGAGTCAAGTAGGACATTTTTTACCCTGATGGCATTTTCTGAACTGGATAAGCTAATTACAGCCTCATGGGTCGATGGAGACCCTCAACTCCCCAAGCCTTTTTTAAAGTGGGGCATGTACCAGGATGCCTCCTGCCATAGAGCTGGAAGGAAAAGGGCCATACCTTCAGGGTGGCCACCTCATCTCAGGAATTTCAACAGAGATTTCCTCTTCCTTGAGCAGACTGGAGCAGACTGAGTTCTCCCCTAGAACTCATAAGCACAAAATGGTTTTGTAGTAAACTTGTGGGCTAAATTCACATGCACTGAAAGGCACATAAAAGGCTGTCTGTAAATTTGGTTTGCTGTGGCCAAGCTCTGGGGGTAAGCATAGGTTAAAAATAATAATAAAATAATAATAATAAATAAATAAATAAACATAAATAAGTTGCCAATGGCAATGAGTAGCACACCATAGAAAATACCAAGATACAAAAGAGAGGTATTATGTGGGAGAAGCAGCACAAACAACAGAGAGCAAACATAATCCAAAAACACTTTAGATTGAATAACAGAAACATTTTATAATTTACTATGCTTATTGATTTAGAGAAAAAAAATTAATAATAAACTTAATAATATCTTCATGGAACCAAAAACCATAAAAAGCAACCTTGGATATTTGAAATAGAACTTTTAGAAATGAAAAATACAATAACAGAGACCTAATTGCTGGGTTTAAGAGCACACACACTAATAAAAAATAAAAAAACAAGAATCCGTGAACTAAAAGATAACTCAGACAGATCTTACCCAGAAAGAAGCACATAAAGGAACAAGAAATAAAAATGTGAAGAGAATAAGAAGGTAGAATGAGATCTGGTGTTTAATTTAAATTCTAGATGGAGAAGGGAGATAAAATGAGGCAAAGACAATGTTTGAAGAGATGATGGCTGAAATTTTTCCAAAACGGTTTAAAAGACAGATTCAAGAGTTTCTACAAATCTAAACAATATCCACTCTTAGATACATCATAGTGAATTTGAGGACACCAAAGATGGTGAGGCAATCGTAATGCAGTCAGAGGAAAAAAAATGTAAGTTTAAAGAAGAGGCATTTATAATGACAACTGAACTCTCAAAAATCTTGCATTTATAATAAAATCTTCATTCCTTCCTAGCTCTAAGACTGCGTGATCTATGGTGCCCTCCTTTCCGACCTTGCCCTGTGCTGCTCTGCCTCTCACTTGCTTCACTAGACTTCTCTCATTTCCATGATCACACCTCCCCCACCTTTACACATTCTTCTCCCACACTCTTCTCCATCTGCCCGAATTGTCCACCATCTCCTTGTACAGGACTGGCCCCTTCTCCTCACTCAGATCTCAACCTAAATGTGACTTTTTCAATGGAGCCTTCCCTGAACACTGGTCTAGAATAATTTTTAATCATTTTCATATAATTTTATCTTCTTTCTTTCTTCATTTTGCATGTCTTCCACTGACTAGACTATGTTCCTGGGATACCAGAACCACAACAGTTTTGTTCACACTTCTATACCTAGCACCCTGAAGAGTTTCTCCTTACAATAAGAATTCAGTAAGCCCTAGCCAGTTTGGCTCAGTGGATAGAGCTTTGGTCTGTGGAGACAAAGTGTCCTGGGTTCGATTCCAGTCAAAGGCACGTACCTTGGCTTCAGGCTCCTCCCTAGCCTGGGCCCTGGTCGGGGCTCATGCAGGAGGCAACACATCAATGTGTTTCTCTCACATCGATGTTTCTCTCTGTCTTTCCTTCTCTCTTCCACTCTCCCTAAAAATCAATAGAAAAATATTCTCAGGTGAGGACTAACAAAAAATAAAAATTATTTTCAGTAAATAATTGTGAAAAAAATTTAGACTAGGTACTGCTGGTCTTTACCTAGGTACATTCACTTATATGATTATATGTAATTTTTGCTTTTTTATTTTTTTAAATATGTCAACATTCTATTCTCTACTCTACATTTTACATTTACAATGTAATGTCTCCATGCTGATGAACATTCTTCTACAACTTGATTTTGCATGATAGTCCATCATAGAGATATCATCAGTTATTTAACCAATCCACTATTGCTGGATGTGTAGATTGTTTATCTCAGTCATGATGTGAATAAATCAATGTCTATTTCCTTGGCAATAGCACCCAGGCTGAAATGCAAAGGGGGCAAAAAAGTGTATCCTGAAAAGTCTGTCTCTTATTTTTGTATTCCAGTCACCCAGTTTTCCTACCCAGGCACAAACACTGTTACCTATAAAAATGACAATTTTGTCCAATTTTCCTTTCCCTTTCCATAAGTTGAACCTTAATAAACCCAATTTACTGCATTTTGTTAGTTTGCTTGTTTTCTTAATAGTATACATTGAGTATTGTTTTATATCAGTACATAAAGAGTTGTCAGTCTTTTTAGCTATTGTATAATATTCTACTGTATGTTATGAATACACTATATCATAATGTACTTAAGCAATGTCCTATTATCAGATACATCTAGAATAAATTCCTAGACGTGGGATTGCATATGTAATTTAATTTTATTGATCCGCTAGCTAGGTCTCTGTGAAATTGTACAAAAATGTATGCCCACCTGGAACATATGAGTGTGGCTTTCCTTGCACTCTCAGTACCAATATCTTATCAAACTTTCAGATGTTTACATATGTTACATAACAAATGGTAGCTTGTAGAAATGCAAAATAAATTGCATTTCTCCTTTAGGAATGAGGTTGATAACTTTTTTGTTCATTTAAGAACCATTTGTATTTACTTTTCTATGAAGTGTCTGTTTATTTTATTGCCTATACTTTAATTGTGGGTATTTCTTTACTTATTCATAAATACTCTTTATATATAGACCCTCAATGTCTTATTCACACACTATGTAATTTACTTTTACAAATTCAATGCCAAAACTCATTTAGTTGTAAAACTTGCTGTGCCTGGCCCTAGCCGGTTTGGCTCAGTGGATAGAGTGTGGGCCTGTGGGCTGAAGAGTCAAAGGTTTGATTCTGGTCAAGGGCACATGCCTGAGTTGTGAGCTCAGTCCCCGTAGCCGGTGTGCAAGAGGCACCTGATCAATGATTCTCTCTCATCATTGATGTTTCTATCTCTCTCTCTCCCTCTCCCTTCATCTCTGAAATCAATATATATATTTTAAACTTGACATGTCTGGATTTCATGTAAAGTTTTATCTATCTCACTTGGTGTGACTAATCAATTGTTTGCTGCAAAAATAATTATGTATTTAATTATAAAAAGCTGCCTCACACTTTATTGGTGTTGTTTCATAATAATCAATATACTCACAATGTTAGCTTTCCAAAAAAAAATTAAAAACCCAGTGGTTTCAGATGAGAAACTGTGAAAAATATTGAGAAAAATTTTTATTTCAGATTAATGCTTCCCTCTCCAGTATATTCAAACCCAAAATCCAGGAAAGGGGCAAAATAAAAGTTTCTTTGCATCCATGGTCTAATCCAGATTTTGCATCTTTGGATTATAACCTGCCCGTATTGTGGCCATATTTCCATGTGGAAGGCATTTCAAAATACAAATTGAAACTTGCAAATTCAAGAATAGTCTGCTTACAGAAATGTCAGTCACAAATATGGGCCGTATTTCACACAATAATATCTTATCATCTTCTATTACCTAATAAATTATATATTTACAGAAACAAATTTTGAGGCAACTTAGTAGAAACGTCTTTGTCACTCTGAGATTATAAATGACTGCTCCCATGTTTTCTCATGCTACATCTATGGATTCCTTTTTCACATTTTATGGCTGACCCACCTGGAATTTATTTTGGCATAAGAAGTAAGGTAGGGCTCTAACTTAATATTTTATCAGATGGCTCCCCAGTTGTTCCAACCATATTTATTGATAATCCATATTTACCACATTAATTTGAAATGTCATCTTCATAATACTCTAAGTTCTAATGTGTATTTGGGTCTATTTCTAGGTTTTCCTGTCTGTCCCTTTAATAAGTCTATTTAGTACAAAAGGAGGACTATTTATTGCTTCGCATAATTATATTGCTCTCCAGAAAGGTTCTATCAGTTTATACCCCATCAACAGTGGATGAGTATCGTGCCCCTCCCTACCCTTGACAGCCCTCATGTCATCATATTTTAAATCCTTTTCATTTTGGAAGATAAAGAGTATAATTTAATTGGTTTTTATTTGCATTTTTATTACTATCAAGGCTGAGTGGTTTTTTCCCATTTATTGAACACTTATGTTTCTTCTTTTGTAAATTAACTGTTTGTATCTTTTGACCGTATTTCTAAAGGGACAGTCAACTGTTTCTTAATGCTAAGGGCATACTTTAAATCTTTGTCAGAAGTGCCGCTAATGTTAAGAACTGAGGTCAGACCTGGCTGGTGTGGCTCAGTGGTTCAGTGTCATCCTATGAACCTGGAGTTCATAGTGTGATTGGCAGCCCAGGCACATGCCCAGGTTATGGCTCAATCCCCAGTAGGGGGCTTGCAGGAGGCAGGCAATCAATGATTCTCTCTCCACATTGATGTTTCTACCCCTCTTTCCCTCTCCCTTCCTCTCTGGAATCAGTAAAATTACTTTAAAAAAGAGTAAAGGAACTGAGGTTAGAATAGCAGGCTGGATGCAAGAACCCATTCTAAAATATATCTTCAACAGTAGGTCCAAATGCAGAGGGTTTTGCTGGATTGGAAGTGGGGAGCTGGAAAATAACCATCCCTGCTATGGATTGAATGTTTGTGTCCCCCTAACATCCATGTATGGAAGCCTTATCCCCAGGGCAATGAGAGCTGCAGTGGCCTCCGGAGATGATGAGGTGGTGGCTGTGGAGCCCTCATGAGCGGGCTCAGTGCCCTGGAAAGAAGAGCCCCGGGACAGCCTGCTTTCTCTCTCTCTCTCTCTCTCTCTCTCTCTGATCTCTGCCATGTGAGCACCCGACAAGATGACACCACCTGGCAACCAGGAAGAGGGTCTCACCAGAGCCCAACCATGCTGGCACCAGATCTCAAGCTTCCTGGCCCTCAGAACTGTGAGGAATACATTCCTGTTGTTTAAGCCACCCACCAGTCGATGGCATGCTGTTATAAAAGCCTGACGTGACTAAGACAATATCTAGCATTTGCTCACCGCTTATGCAGCAGTACTTTTCAAGTGTCTGTTCATTGTACCATCAGAATAACCTTACAGTCGGCATTACAATGCTCTCCGTTTCTCAGGTAAGAAAAGCGGGGCTTAGTGATTAAATACCAAACTCAAAACCACATAGCTGGTACATTATAGAATCACAACTAGAATCCAGCTCTCTGACACCAAAGTGGGTCCTCTTCCCGTCTGAATATACTGAATTCCAATAGCTCAGAGTAGTGGACAAGCTAGATTCGTTCATATACAAAATTGTGTGATGGACAGAGTTTGTCCTCAGCTGGCTGGTCCCTGTGTCTGTCACACAGATGAGCATCGGTCTCTGCCTGCGCCTGCCCGCCTCATCAGCACCCACTGTCCTTCTGACTCCCGATGAACAGAGGTTTAACCACAGCACCCACTGGGCCTGATCCCCAATGGGGACACCCCAAGCTTTGAACATGTCCCTGAACCCTTTTCTGCTCATCAGAACGTGTCTGGTCTTTGAACTAAAAGCCACAGTTTCTGCGAATTTGCTCAATAAATTAGAGTTTTTAATGCATGCTAATGAATTAATGTATTATTCACATAAGAGGCAGGAAGGAGAGAGGTAAAGAGAAAGGGAGAAGAAAAGACTGAGCCAAGTTTGCCAAGTGACATGTGAATTTGGCTCCCAAGGTAATGTGGACACCCTTCCGGGAGAAAAGGAAACCCTGGGCCAGGCTAAAAGGAAGGAGGAGGATGGTCCGGAGGAGCAGGTGGGCCTCAGCAGCTGGGTGCACTGTGCCTCCCTCCTCTGGCTTCACGCAGACCATGGACTCACGGCCCACTCGTCACTGCAACGCCTGCACCTCAGGAGCCTGCTGGGCTCGCCGAGTGGTGGCTGTGAGAGCAGTGGGAGGGCGGTGGAGGAAAGCTGTCCCTGGAGAGGGGGGCCTTCCACGGGGAAAGTGCCCAGTAGGTGAACCAGGGTGTTCAGGTCAGAGCTGGGGAAGACTCCTCCAGCCCCTCAAACTTCTCCAGAGCTGTTAACAGGGTAAGAAAAGACTCAACCAACCCTGGCTTCCCAGGTGCCTCTCAAAACCTTTTACATTTTAAGGCAGGGCCCACTGGAAGAAGACCTACGTTATCTGCCTCCCCAAGGATTGTACCTGCAGCTTTGACATGAAGGACCAGGAGAGGCATCTAAACACAACACGAGGGAGCATCTCCGTATCCCACCGTGGACGGCACAAGTGGCTCTGCTTTGGCAGGACAAGGAGTGGGCAGTAAGCGGCGATCTCTGTATTTCTCAATTCACAACAGTAATGAAACATTTTCAGAGATGTTTGCTTGCGGCTCCAGGTTTGCTCTCTACTCTCCCTTCGCTGAGAGATGTGACTGAGGGGCGCGCAGTGCAAAGACCTGCCTCTGCCCAGAGCTGTCTCGTCTTAAAGCGATGGTCTGGGAGAGGCGCTCTCGGTCCTCTCCGGTCTGGGTGAGAGGTGCTCTCGGTCCTCTCCGCCAGGTGCTGCTGAGCTGTATGTATCTGGCTTTATCTGAAGTGATGAACTGCTTTCAGGGGTGGAGATGAGAAAAGATTAATTACACTCAATTGGGTAAAAACATTGTTAAGAATACTCCTTGCATTTATCTTATGCCTGTGCCTTTTTACTCTCTTGAGGCACAGTGATATTGTGAGGCTATCATGAGTGTGAAATAACCTCACCACTAGCCCTTTGGCATGGAAAGGAGACACTGAGACCTGGGAGTCCTGGCGCTTGACGGGAACCCTAAGGGGTTCCCAGGTCCCTCTCTGCCAGCTGGGGTGCATCCACCTCCCACAGGAGGTCCTACTCCCGCAAGGCGCGCTCTGCTGATTAGAGCCGTTTCTTTTTCCTGAGCCCCATTGCATCGGGCAGACACATTAAAGGCCTCCCCATAGACAAAATTCAGGGGCCAACAGGTAGCTTTCCATTAATAACGCAAAAATACACATTAAGCCATTCTCTTGGTGGTTCTAGAATAGAACTTGACCCCTCCTCCCCAGCTCCACAGGAATCCACAAACACATTTTTAAATAACAAAAAGAAAATTGAGTACTTGATGCTGTTAGCAGAGGCCCTGGGGGGCTGGAGAGAGCAGAAAACAGTCTATTATTTTGCACCTGTCCTGCCCATAGCTCGTTGTGCAGCAGTATTTACTTAAAAAGCAGAGGAGGAAATCATTATTTGCTCTTAGTCCTGCGATTCCCCTGGCTACACTGTTTGGAGCAAGTGTTTTATTTTATTTCTTTCTCCCCCTTTCTCTCCTGCCCAAGTTGAAGGAAGTCAGAGTGACAGTGCCTGGCACAACGACTTAGAGAATCAGCACAGAGGCCAGGTGGGGGCTCAGCCTCAGCCCTCCCTGCTTCCTTTCCAGTCTGACAGCCGAGAAAGGGAGGGGTCTCTTTCTCTCTTCCTCTCCCTCTTTTATTTTCTCTCCCCATTTGGAAAAGCTGCATATACTTGAGATATGCATGCTGTATGTGCAGGTATTCATTAAGGACATAAACATATACACTTTGCTTGCATATGCATGCATTTCATACATATAGGTGTGTATCATACACATGTCATCTAAACGTATTTCCATTGTAGGCGTGTGTATTAAATACACCCACACGCGCGGGCACACCCACAGAGACATACATACATCCGGCTTCCTCCTCCAAGTGGAAGGGCTGGGGGAGCACTGAGCAACACAAGATGCGCAACCTGGAGCACATCAGCGGAGAAGCAAGGCCCGTGTTAAATGAGAGTATCTTCCCGTCACTAATGCTGCTCCCTCTTCATGGCTTGTTTCTCCTGCTGGAAGTTGGCAGCAATCAGCCTCACAAGCGCCGGGGAAAGAGTTACTTGGACAGATGACAGGGAATCCCGCCCTCCTGAAAGCGGCCCCCCGCACAGATGATGGCGCCCCTGCTAGGCAGGGGCAGCACAGCTGGAAGGAGCTTGTTTCCCTGGAAAATATAGTCATGGGCAGGGAAGACAGAAACAGGACTGCACTGGTAAACAGGCGATTGTCAGGGGAAGAAGGTGCTAAGGCAGTGCCTCCCAGGCGCAGAGCATTTTCTAAAGCAAGGAGAGCAGTGGGCAGAGGGATAAATGGCCCTGAGGGAGAGAGCCGCCCAGCAGGACCCGCTGGCTTCCCTTCAGTAGCCTCCAGCCCTTTGCATCCACACGTGTTGATGCAGAAAGGGGCCCACACTTCACCCTTTCTGCCCAGAGAGGAGAGAAGGCCGCTAGCTAGCCCATGTCACAGAGTAGTTCCAGGTGGGAGTGGAGCTGGGATCCGAAGACCTCCAGCTGCAGGCGGCCTGCGGTCCACCCCCCGCAGGGAATCCAGTGTTCTTTACAGGGGGAGAGCAGTTTTAGTCTTTCTGTGAACTGGGGTCTCTCAGGGAGGGGAGAAAGTGAGGAGCCACTCTAAGCCTCTGACCCGTGAGAAATGGCTCACCTGTCTGAATGTCAAATGACGGACTAGGAAACAGAAGCATGGCTAAAATGAGACTTTTAACAGCACTCAAAGAGCAGGCGCCCATTGCACAGGATAACACATGGAACAGGGAATATAGCCTATTTATTGAGTCCCTCCTCCGGTTCCTCATTGGCTGAGTCCTATGACTTGACCTGTTTCCTCATATGTCACCTAGGTCTTGCTGTCTCCATTGGGCCATTAAAATATTGGGCTGTCTCCACCTTCTTTTGTCTAGAGCAGTGGTTCTCAACCTTCTGGCCCTTTAAATACAGTTCCTCATGTTGTGACCCAACCATAAAATTATTTTCGTTGCTACTTCATAACTGTAATGTTGCTACTGTTATGAATCGTAATGTAAATATCTGATATGCAGGATGGTCTTAGGCGACCCCTGTGAAAGGGTGGTTTGACCGCCAAAGGGGTCGCGACCCACAGGTTGAGAACCGCTGGTCTGGGGGATCTTCCTAGAACATGTGCTGTCAGCCACATACACAGCTCTCATACCTTCTCCCCACCCCACATCCTGTTTGCTCTGGGGAAATTCAGTAACCGCCTGCCCACATGCTGTTTCTTTTCCATGAAGATGAATCAGAGGCATGTTTCTTACATGACCCAACCACCTTCCCTCCAGGCAGCTCTCCTTGTATTGTTCTCGTTATTGGTCGTCTACAAGCTGAAATTGTAAGAGGTTTGTGACTGCAAAGAGTAGGAAAACCAATATTTCCTGGTAGTCACCTCTGGGCAGCCTCTTAGGCTCCCCGTTCTTTCTAGGGCTCCCCTGTTTCCTGCTCTTGGTCCTAGGCTTGACCCCCTTCCTCATCTTACTTTCGCCACCAGATTGCTTCTGTACCAGATTTTTACCTTGCTGCTTGTTCTTTCTGCTCGTTATAACCCTCCACCTCCCTTTGCCCTTTGTGCTATGTCCCCCAAGGTGGCATCAGTTCCTCTAAATGATTATTCTAATCTCAGCTGTCAGAGGCTGCCGGTAGGTATGAATGTCCTTGCACTGGACTCTCTGTAATCTTCCTGCTTCTGAACCCCAAATCTATTTCTTCGGCCAAGATCACCAAGCCAGGTTTCAGACTTATATATTCTAATACATCCTGGATGGATTTGAGAATGTTTCATGTCACCACCTTTCTTCACCAACCCACTGCTGTGTCAGTGTTTGCAATCACTCACAGGACCGCACCTAATCCGGCACCCAAACTAGAAGGTAGGCTCAGAGAGGCAACTTTCTCTCAAGCCAGTCAATTGCCAAATCTGGCCCGTTTTACCTTTCTCTCAAGAATTCTATCTGGAAGGAAAAACCAAGATGGCGACATAGGTAAACACTGGAGTTTGCTGCCTCGAGCAACCACTTCAAAAATACAATTAAAAGACGGAACGGACATCATCCAAAACCACAGGAAGGCTGGCTGAGTGGAAATTTTACAACTAGCAGGAAAGAGAAAAGCATACCGAGACTCAGAGGAGGCACAGTGTGGAAGTAAAATACTAAGGTACAGAGGCGCACGCGGAGCAGGCTGGCGGCTGAGGGCGCGGTTGTCGTTTTCAATCTGGAGGGAGTCTCAGGCTCTGAGCTCCAGTTCCGGGCGAGTCTCTGGGGACCCAGACTCATACGGGAGAAGCGGGACTGTCTGGCATCGGTCGGAACTCGAGGGCAGCTTTCTCTCCAAGGGGCTTGCAGCAATTGCCGAGACAGTGAGAAGCTGGGCCTCTGATAGCAGCTATAACTGCTAGCCCCGCCCTGTTGATCCCGTGGGACCCGCCCCGCCCAAGCCCTGCAGGAAGGTTTTTGCTGGATAGCCTAAGGCAGAGGCTAGATTAGCACCTCCCTAGAGATCCAGGAGCCAGTGTACCCAGAGGTCAGAGTGGGACCATCCAGTTTGCAGCTCCATGGAACCATAAAGGACACACTCAGGGGGCAGACTCAGTGAGCACCAAAGCCCCACTGAAGCAAGGGGTGTCTCCAGCACAGAAGTTCTCCCACTGCAGACACAGCTGATTCTCACAGCCAATTGGCCTGGAGGTCAATTCCTCCCAGTGATACCTACAACAATCAAGGTTTAACTACAACAAGACTGTGCACAAGACCACAAGGGGGTGCACCAAGAGTGTCCTCCTCAGGTAATTGGGGAGGCTGAACCACTGGGCCCTAGAGGACACTTAGCACAGAAAACCACTTTATCAACACAGGGGAGCATAAAAAATGTGGAGACAAAGAAAAAGGACACAAATAACAGAAATGGAGGAAAGCAAACTACTGGATATAGAGTTCAAAACCACACTTTTAAGGTTTTTCAAGAATTTTCTAGAAACTGCCGATAAACTTACTGAGACCTACAAGAAATCTAATGAGACCCTCGAGGTTGTGATAAAGGACCAACTAGAAATTAAGCATACACTGACTGAAATAAAGAATATTATACAGACTCCCAACAGCAGACTAGAGGATCACAAGAATCAAGTCAATGATTTGAAATATGAAGAAGCAAAAAACACCCAACTGGAAAAGCAAAATGAAAAAAGAATCCAAAAATATGAAGATAGTGTAAGGAGCCTCTGGGACAGTTTCAAGCATACCAACATCCGAATTATAGGGGTGCCAGAAGAAGAGAGAGAGCAAGATATTGAAAACCTATTTGAAGAAATAATGACAGAAAACTTCCCCTACCTGGTGAAAGAAATAGACTTACAAGTCCAGGAAGCTCAGAGAACCCCAAACAAAAGGAATCCAAAGAGGACCACACCAAGACACATCATAATTAAAATGCCAAGAGCAAAAGACAAAGAGAGAATCTTAAAAGCAGCAAGAGAAAGAAAGTCAGTTACCTTCAAGGGAGTACCCATACGACTATCAGCTGATTTCTCAACAGAAACTTTGCAGGCCAGAAGGGAGTGGCAAGAAATATTCAAAGTGATGAATGCCAAGAACCTACAACCAAGATTACTTTATCCAGCAAAGCTATCATTCAGAATAGAAGGTCAGATAAAGAGCTTCACAGATAAGAAAAAGCTAAAGGAGTTCATCACCATCAAGCCAGTATTATATAAAATGCTGAAAGGTATCCTTTAAGAATAGGAAGAAGAAGAAAAAGGAAAAGATACAAATTATGAACAATAAATACACATCTATCAACAAGTGAATCTGAAAATCAAGTGAATAATCTGATGAACAGAATGAACTGGTGATTATAATAGAATCAGGGGCATAGAAAGGGAGTGGACTGACTATTCTTGGGGGGAAAGGGGTGAGGGGGGTGCGGGAAGAGACTGGACAAAAATCGTGCACCTATGGATAAGGACAGTGTATGGGGAGTGAGGGAGGAGGGTGGGGTGGGAACTGGGTGGAGGGGAGTTATGGGGGGGAAAAAGAGGAACAAATGTAATAATCTGAACAATAAAGATTTAATTACTACTAAAAATAATAATAATAATTCTATCTCCTCTCTATTCCCACCACCCCCACTATGGTCTCATCCCTGGCTTACCACAGCAACCTCCTTAACTGGCTAGTGTTCTTGGCTCTACTCTGTCTTCCCATTTGCTCTCTGCATAAACACAGGATGACTGACTTGGAAAGCAGATCCTGCCAGGCCTGGGATGAAACCCAGTCCCTTCCACAGCCGGCCTGGCCCAGACTGTCTGTGATCCCACCCCTGCTGCCCTCTCCAGCCTCACCTCTCACCCCTCCCCCTTGCACTTTTCACCCCAGCAAACCAAGCTGTATGCAGTTTCACAACTCCTGGTGTTTCTTCCCTCCTAAGTCTTGAGTTTGCTGTCCCCTCTGCTGCCATGCCCTCCCACCCCTTGGTCTTGTCCTAGCCAAGCTG
Source organism: Myotis myotis (assembly GCF_014108235.1). NCBI lineage: Eukaryota > Metazoa > Chordata > Mammalia > Chiroptera > Vespertilionidae > Myotis > Myotis myotis. The sequence goes on from NW_023416314.1 coordinate 4,519,901, forward strand.
AGCTCTTCCTTTACATGTCTGGGAGGCCTCTCCTTGGCCTTGAGCCTTCCCTGTGGCCCCTTTCCAGCTGGCTTAGATCCATTTCCCACGCTCTCTCAGCACCCTGTGTTCCCCCCATCTCTGTTCGTTTGTTCCACCAATATTCCTCAGTTGCCTGGTGTGTGCCAGCCATGGCACTAAGAACAAAGCAGTGACTCCAGCTAAGAAAACTCTTGCCCCTTAGATACTAAGTGATACTGGACAAGAAAGAAACAAGATAAGTAACATGGCTAGAATGGTGGTGAGTACAAAGGAGAAAAATAAAGCAGAGGAGGAGTAAAGGCAGTGTGATAAGTGGGCCTGCATCTGAGATGAGGAGACTGCAGAGAGCCTGCTGGAGAGGGTGACTTTTGAGAAAGAGCTGAGGCCTGCAGGGGAATGAGCTGACAGATAGTTGGGCAGAGAGCATTTCAGGTGGAAGCAACAGCAAGTTCTAGGGCCCTGAGGTGGGAGTGTGCCTGGCATGGTTGAGAAATAGCAAGATGCCAGCATAAATGGAAGAGAGTGAACGAGCAGGAGGTGATGTCAGGAAGGTAATAAGGAAAGGAAGTCAGATCCCATCCAGTCCTGCTGCCACTATGGACCACTGCATAAACAATGGCTTTTACTCTGAGGGACATGGGAGCTATGGGAAGTTTAAGCAGAGGTGTGGCATCTGCTTTACATTTAATAGATCTCTCAGGCTATTGTGTCAAAATTAGACCATGGGGAAGTAAGGGCAGAGGCAGGGAGATAAATTAGGAGGTGTAGCAATAATCTGGGCAAGAGGGAATGCTGGCGTGGCTCAGGGATTTGGCAGGGCAAGAGTACAAACCATCTTCAAGGTTTCTCCACCGGATTAGCCCACTCATCCGCCAGGACCCTGGGAGCCTTTGTGGTTCCCTAGATGGTGCATATTATTCCCTTCCTGTGCTCTCCTCACACCTATATATGCTTGTCTATATCCATGCCACCCAGTATGGTAGCCACGAACCACATGTGGCTCTTGTGTAGTTGAAATGTGTCTAGTGCCGTAGGTTGAAATGATATTTTTTATTTATTCAGTTAAAATTTGTTATTAAAATTAATTTTATTGGTTTCTTTTTACCTTTTTAAAAAGTGGCTACTAGAAAAATTTAACTTATATTTGTAACACCTATTTCCAGACAGCACTAGCTGGAGTATTTTCATACTATAATGTGACTATCTGAAAGCATGTCCATCTTCTGCACTAGGAGCAAGAGAAAAATTTCATCTCTGTGTCCAAAGACCCTTGAAAGGAGCCTTGGCCATAATAAATCTCTCTTCCCAAACACTGAAGAGATGAATGAGTTCTGTAAGAGAAACACAAAAAAGAGTAAGGGGTAGACAGGGAGGATTTTGACTGATGGACAAGGGGAAGTAGAAGGAAGTGGTTTCACAGGAGAAGCAGGCATGATGCAGGGGTCTCTGAAAGCATGGACAGTCAGTAGTGGAAAGTGAATGATTTGAATGGAAGCAAAGATTAAAAGATCAGCCATGGGCATTGTGAGGGTCCTTCCAATACCAGGATGAAGGGTCAGGACTCCTGTCAGCAACGCGAATCACTGAGGATTTGTGAGCCAAAATGGCTGCCATGATCACATAGTGCAGTGGTCATGAGTAGCAGGCTGTCACACTATTTGCCTGTATGAATTATTTGCATTTCATCACTTGGTTTGTTTCTTCATCTCAGTGCTTGTGGTTTAGAGCCCTTATTTCAGTATTTCCAGGGTAAACCCCTGCTTGACTTCCCATTCCCCAGCTCAAATCCCCTGAGCCCAAACCTCTTCCAGGGAGGAGAGCAAACCCAGTTCCCATGAGGATCTTTGCTGTGAGGGTTTACTTTTTGTTTCCTGAGAGGTAACTTCAGAGCCCTCGGGAACCAGGCAGGAGGATTCCAGAGCTTTTCAGGCTGTGGACTCAGAGCTTTGGTTCCTTTGAACACAACTGCTCTGGGAACAAGCCAGTAGTTGGCCAGGGCACCCAGCTCCAAGCTTTGACCTGAGGCTGCTGGGCTGTTGATGGGTGTGTTCCAGAATCAACCTTAGGGGTAATTAAAGCTTTTTTTCCATAATGAGATCCAATTGGCTCCTTAACTATATTTCCCTCATCTTATATATTTTTTAAAAAGTGAACTACCTAGCCCAGCCAGCATGACTCAGTGGTTGAGCATCAATCTATAAACCAGGAGGTCACAGTTTAATTCCTGGTCAGGGCACATGCCCAGGTTGTGGGCTTGATCCCAGGTGTGGGGAGGGGAGCTGGGCAGGAGGCAGCTGATCAATGATTCTCTCTCATCGTTGATGTTTCTATCTCTCTCTTCCTCTATTAAATCAATAAAAATATATTTTTTAAAAAGTGAACTACCTAGATTGGTTAATCAAAACTTGTGTAGAATGAGATAAAAAAAAATGGTGGTGGAGTAAATGAATGCAACACAGACACACTCCAAGGACCAAACTGGAATTACAACTAAAATAAAAATAAAAACATCCTGAAGACTAGCTGGAGAGAACCCTGATAACCAAGGACAGAAAGTGGAGACCACATAGAGACTGGTAGGAAGTGTGGAGGCACGAAAAGGCTGTTGGGGCTTTCACGGACAGTAGCTGAAGTTCTAGAGAAATATCTCAATTCGGGGGGGGGGGGGCATTGAGAACCCTTGGGTCTAACCCCAAGCTGGGCCCCACAGTAGAGAGCACCAGAACTGAGAAAGGTGTCCATATAATATCTGGCTATGTAAAGTAGCAGGGTTGTGGTCTTCCAGGAAGAGATGGCTGGAAATGCAGGCACACTCTTAAAGGTCAATGTACAAAATTTTGAATGCAGCCACTCACCTTGGGCTCCAGCATAGGGAGGGCATATTGGACTGAGGTTGTGTAAGCATAAGCCAGGGTTTGGGGCTCTGAGGTTAGAGCTGAGAAGGCAGACACTACAGTGGTGGAGGTCATCTTTCTCAGACTGATTTTTGCTATCTAGGCAGTTTTTGCGGGGGGGGGGGAGGAAAGTTGACTCACCCTATTGGAAAGCCCCTCACCCCACCCTGTGGAGTTTTTCAGGCCCATTAAGAGACTGAGAATAACAATTAGCTTACAGGCAGAAGCAATTACCCCACTTTTTGGAAAAGCTCTCACCCCACCTATGGACCATTGCCTGAAACTACTCAAGACTAAATCAAATCATTCTGCAGGCAGAGGTTGGTCTCTGAAGGCTTTGAGTCTTTGCCTGATCTAATTAGTCAGAAACAGCATTGGGGTCCCCACAACAGAAGCACAGGGAAGCGAACACCAGCAGGAACCCAAGCGCATCTCCATGCCCCCACCACAGACACTATCCCAGACCCACACAGAAGGCAAAAGCCAGAAGGACCCCAAGCTCCTGCAGCTGACACCTGCAGGTCCAGCTCCATGCGGGAAGGGAGTACAGCTCAGAACATGGACTATCCAGGTGTGAGACTCAAGGCAGACCCAGTCTCTGGGCTAAGGCATTCCCAACCACTGGACAACTACAGGGGTCAACCTCTTGGACCTCAATTAGGTTGCCCAGGGCCAGAAAGGGACAGTGACCCACATTCACCAGCAATGAGAAGCTCCCAGGAAGCCCAGGATAGACACACCAAGGGATCAGATTCAACAACATCAGAGCAAAATCCAGCAAGCCACTCAAATAGGACCCAAAGCACCTGAATAACAGCTGGCATGATAACAATGGGGTTGAGCCTCACTGGCAATAAGTTGGAGGGGAGATCCTCCCAGGAATGGGACATCAACAATCAAGTCCCAATTACAACAGGAAAGCCCAAACTATGCTCACAAGGGGCACTCCTAGAACATCCAGCTCAGGTGAACAAAGAGACTGCACCACTGGACCCCTCAAGACACTTTCTACATTAGGCCAGCCCACAAAGAATGAGAGGCATAACAGTTCTAATACATAGAAGCAAATATAAAAAGACAGCTAAATTGGTGAGACAAAGAAACAACCTCCAAATGAGAGAAACGATGGAATCTCCAGAAAAAGAACTAAATAAAATGGAGGCAAGCAGCCTATCAGGCATAAAATTTAAAGCAATGCTTATAAAGATGCTTAAGGAACTCAATGCAAATTACAACAGCATGAAAAGGGAAATAGAGGTCATGAACAAGAACCAGACAGAAATGAAGAATGATATATCTGACATCAAAAACACACTGGAAGGTATTAAAAGTCGATTGGATAAAGCCAAGGGTCAAATAAGTAATTCAGAAGACAAGGTAGAAATAAACACCCAAATAGAGCAGCAAATAGAAAAAAAATTAAAAGCAAGAAGATAGCTTAAGGGAGCGATGGCAGAACATGAAACATAACAACATCCACATTATAGGAATGCCAGAAGTGGAAGAGAGTGAGCAATGAACAGAGAACCTGTTTAAAGAAATAATGAAAGAAAACTTCCCCAACCTGGTGAAAGAAAATATCACACAATCTCAGGAGACACAGAGAATCCCAATCAAGATGACCCAAAGAGACCCACATCTAGACATATCATAATTAAAATGGCAAACATTAAAGACAAAAAAAGAATCTTAAAGGCAGCAAGAGAAAATTACCTACAAAGAAGTTCCCATTAGAATGTCATCTGACTTCTCAATAGAAATACTCAAGGCCAGAAGGGAATAGCATGAAGTATTCAAAATACTAAAAAACAAGGGCCTAAATCCAAGACTACTGTATCCAGCAAGGCTTATCAATTAAAATTGAAGATGAAATAAAAAGCTTTCCAGACAAAATAAAAGTTTAAGTACATTACCACCAAGCCAGCAATATAAGAAGTATTAAAGGGAGTGCTTTAAGAAGAATAAAAGGTGAGAGAGAGGATCATAGGCATAAAGAAAATAAAAATGGCAATAAAGAAACACCAATCAATAATAACTTTAAATGTAAATGGATTAAATGCTCCAGTCAAAAGATATAGGGTGACTGAATAAATAAGAAAATCCATATATGTGCTATCTACAAGAGATCCACCTCAGAACAAAGATACACATAGACTGAGAGCGAAGGGATGGGAAAATATATTCCATGCAAATGGAAAGGGGAAAAAAGCTGGGGTAGCAATACTCATATCAGACAAAATAGACTTCAAAACAAAGGCTATAACAAGAGACAAAGAAGACCACTTCATAATACTAAAGGGAATGATTAAAAAAGAAAATATAACCCTTGTAAACATATGCACCCAATATAAGAGCACCCAAATACATAAAAAAAACTCTTGATGGACTTTGAGGGAGATATTGATAGCAATACAGTCATATTAGGGGACTTTAACACACCACTGACATCACTGGATAGATCTTCCAGACAAAAAATTAACAAGGAAACAGAGACCTTAAATGACACACTAGATCAGATGGACCTAAACAATATTTGAGGAATATTTCACCCCAAAGCAACAGAATATAAATTCTTCTCAAGTGCACATGGAACATTCTCAAAGGTAGATGATATGTTAGGGCACACAACAAGTCCATTCTAATTCAAGAAGATTGATATAATACCAAGCATTTTCTTGCATCGCAATGGCATGAAGTTAGAAATCAACTACAATAAAAAAAAAGAACCTCAAATACATGGAGACTAACTAGCATGTTATTAAACAATGAATGGTTACCAATGATGCTGGGGTCCAGCCCCAGAGGTCCAGGGGTTCGCAAAGGTGTGGACGGAGTCGGCGAAGAATGTTTTACACGGAGACAGTGTTCAGAACTCTCTAGCTTTCCTTAGTCTCCGTGGATCTTCCCTGTGCCTGGCTGAGGCCTCAGAGAGAAGATCCCAAGGCAAGCTGAGCCTTTATTTTATAGTGAGAGGTAAACAAGGTAGTGGTTACCAAAGTTACACTGTTCTTGTGAGTTTCACTTGTTTACACCATGGTTATACTTCCTGCACTTCCTCAGCCCATTAGCTTCCCAGATAAGATCTAGGGAGTGTTATAAGGTCAAGCCTAATTATGCTAAGAGGACGGTGCCCTCTAAGCTGGGAATTGTTTGTGACTTTGCCCACAGGTCAGTCCGAGGCTTAACCCTATATCGACTCCCCACACAATGAGATCAAGCAAGAAATCAAAAACTCCCTGGAAACAAATGAAAATGCAAACACAACCATCCAAAACCTATGGGAGATGGTGAACACAGTCCTGAGAGGGAAGTTCATAGCACTACAAGCCTACCTCAAGGGACAAGAAAATGGAATAATAAACTATCTAACACTACAGCTAAATGAATTAGAAAGAGAACAGCAAAAAAATCCCAGGGAAAGTAAAAGGAAGGAAATAATAAAGACCAGAGTGGAAATAAATGACATAGAGATTTAAAAAACAGTACAAAAGATCAATAAAGCCAAGAGCTGGTTCTTTGGAAAAATAAACAAGATTGATGAACCCCTAGCCAGACTCATCAAGAAACAAAGAGAGAGGACCCAAATAAATAAAATCAGAAGTGAAAGAGGTGATATTGCAATGGACACTACAGAAATATAAAGTATTGTAAGCAAATACTATGAACAACTATATGCAAACAAACTGGACAAACTAGGCAAAATGGACAAATTTCTAGAAACATACAATCTTCTAAAACTCAATCAGGAAGATTAGAAAACCTGAGTAGGCCAATAACAACTGATGAAATTGAAGCAGTAATTTAAAAACTTCCAGCAAACAAAAGTCCTGGCCCAGATGGATTTACAGGTGAATTTTAACAAATGTTCAAAGAAGAACTAACACCTATTGGCCTCAAACTATTCAAAAATATCCAAGAGGAAGGAACACTTCCAAGCTTTTTTGATGAGGCCAGCATTATCCTAATTTCAAAACCACATGAAGACACTACAAAGAAAGTAAATTATAGGCCAATATCCCTGATGAACACAGATGCTGAAATCCTCAACAAAATATTAGCAAATCAGATCCAGCAATATATTAAAAAGATCGTACACCATGATCAAGTGCGATTTATTCTGGGGATGCAAAGCTGGATATTCACAAATTAATAAATGTGATACATCACATAAACAAATTGAAAGATAAAAGCCACATGATCATATCAATAGATGCAGAAAAAGCATTCGACAAAATCCAGCACCCTTTTTTTTTAATAAAAACTCTCAGTAAGTGGGACTATAGGGATCACACCTCAACATAATAAAGGCCATATATGATAAACATACAGACAACATAATACTCAATGGCAAAAACTAAAAGTGTTTCCCTTAAGAACAGGAACAAGACAAGAATGTCTGCTTTCACCACTCTTATTCAACATAGTACTGGAAATCCTAGCCATAGCAATCAGTACTGGAAGTCCTAGCCACAGCAATCAGACAAAAATAACAGATAAAAGGCAACCAAACTGAAGTGGAGGAAATAAAACTGTAATTTTTCACAGATGACATGATATTGTACATAAAAAAACTTCAAAGACTCCACCAGGAAACTACTAAACTTAATAAATGAATTCATCAAGGAAGCAGGTTACAAAATCAACATCCACAAATCAAAGGCATTTTTATACACCAATAAAGAAACTCTCAAAAAGAGAAACTAAAATAGCAATCCCATTTACCATTGCAACAACAAAATTAAAAAGATACCTAGGAATGAACTTAACAAAGGAGGTAAAAGACCTGTACTTGGAAAACTATAGGACATTGAAAAAAAGAAATAGAGGAAGACACAAACAAATGGAAGTATATACGATCTTCATGGATTGGAAGAATTTACATCATTAAAATGTTTATACTTCCCAAAGCAATCTATAGGGTCAACACAATCCCTATTAAAATACCAATGGCATACTTCACAGAGCTAGAACAAATACTCCAAAAATTTATATGGAACCATAAAAGACCCTGAATAGCTGCGGCAATCTTGAGAAAGAAGAACAAAGTAGGAGGGATCACAATACCAGATATCAAACTATACTACAAAGCCATTATAACCAAAATAGCCTAGTACTGGCACAAAAACAGGCATATAGACCAATGGATCAGAACAAAGACCCCAGAAATTGACCTACATCATTGCAGTCAATTAATATGTGACAAAGGAGGCAAGAACATACAATGTAGTAAAGACAGTCTCTTCCACAAATGGTGCTGGGGAAACTGGACAAACACATGCAAAAAGATGAAACTAGATCACCAACTTATACCATACACAAGAATGAACTCAAGATGGATAAAAGACTTAAATGTAAGGCATGAAACCATAAAAATTTTAGAGAAGAACATACGCAGCAAAATCTCAGACATTTCACATAGCAATATGTTTATGGATACATCTCCTTGAGCAAAGGAAACTAAGAAGAAAGTAAACAAATGGGACTACATCAAAATAAAAAGCTTCTGCACATGCCAAACCGGTTTGGCTCAGTGGATAGAGCATCGACCTGCAGACTGAGAGGTCCCGGGTTCGATTCCGGTCAAGGGCATGTACCTTGGTTGCGGGCACATCCCCAGTGGGAGTGTGCAGGAGGCAGCTGATCGATGTTTCTCTCTCATCGATGTTTCTAGCTCTCTATCCCTCTCCCTTCCTCTCTGTAAAAAAATCAATAAAATATATTTTTTAAAAAAAGCTTCTGCACAGCAAAAGAAATCACCATCAAAATGAAAAGGGAACCCACTGTATGGGAGAACATATTTGCCAATGATACATCTGATAAGGGGTTAATATCCAAAATATATTAAGTATTCATACAACTCAACAAAAGGAAGATAAACAATTCAATTAAAAAATAGGCAGAAGAGCTAAATAGACATTTCTCCAAAGAGGACATACAAATGGCCAAGAGACATATGGAGAAATGCTCAAAGTCACTCATCAGAGAAATACAAATTAAAACCATTAGCAAATATCATCTCACACCTGTCAGAATGGCTATCATCAAAAAATCAACAAAAAACAAGTGCTGGAGAGGATGTGGAGAAAGGGGAACACTGGTTCACTGCTGGTGGAAATGCAGATTGGTGCAGCCATTATGGAAAGCAGTATGCAATTTCCTCAAAAAATTAAAAATGAAACTTCTGTTTGACCCAGTGATCCCACTTCTGGGAATATATCCTAAAAACTCCTAAACACCAATCAGAAAGAATATATGCACCCCTATGTTCATAGCAGCATTGTTTATAATAACTAAGATTTGGAAACAGCCCCAAGTGCCCATCAGTAGATGAATGGATAAAAAAGCCATGGGACATTTACACAATGGAATACTATGCAGCTGTTAAAAAGAGGGATCTGTTACCCTTTGGGACAGCATGGAGGGACATGGAGACTATTATGCTAAGTGAAATAAGCCAATCTGAGAAAGACAAATATCATATGATCTCACTTCTTTGTGGAATCTAATGAACAAACTGAATTGACCAGCAAAATAAGACCCAAAGCATGGAGGCAAGGAACAGACTGATACACCTCTATGTGGGGTTGGGGGGATGAGAAGAGATAATCCAAAGAACGTTATACTTATGAGAGGCCCGATGCACGAAATTCATGCAAGAGTAGGCCTTCCTTTCCCTGGCTGCCTGAACCAGCTTCCTTCCGGCGACTGGGACCCGGACTTCCCTCACAGCCCCAGCTTCATCTGGAAATTTGGAAGGTCATAGGAAGGATGTCCAGTGTAATTAGCATATTATGCCTTTGTTATTATAATAGACTAGAGGCCCGGTGCACAAAAATTCATGCACTCGGGGGGGTAGCCTCAGCAGGGCCTGCACCCTCTCATAGTCTGGGACCCCTCGGGGGATGTTCACCTGCCAGCTTAGGCCTGCTCCCCAGGGGATGCACTCTAGCTGGCAGTCAGACATCCCTCTGGCAGCCTGGGAGCCCTCAGGGGATGTCCACCTGTCAACTTAGTCGCAGGTGGACATCCTTAGTGCTGCCGTGGAGGCGGGAGAGACTCCTGCCACTGCCACTGCACTAGCAGGTCTCAGCCTGTCTTGTGACTGAACAGAGCTCCTCCTGTGGGAGTGTACTGACCACCAGGGGGCAGCTCCTGTGTTGAGTGTCTGCCCCCTGGTGTCAGTGCACATCATAGGACAGCGGTCAACCTGTGGATCACGACCATCAGAAAACACATATAGCATATCAGATATTTACATTATGATTCATAACAGTAGCAAAATTACAGTTATGAAGTAGCAAAGAAAATAATTTTATGGTTGGGGGTCACCACAACATGAGGACCTGTATTAAAGGGTCGTGGCATTAGGAAGGTTGAGTACCACTGTCATAGCGACCGGTTGTTCCTGGTCAATTTGCATATTAGCCTTTTACTATATGGGATTATATAGGATATGCGTAGCCCATGGACACGGACAATAGGGTGAAGACCTGTGGGGAGGGAGGGAGGGGCTGGGAGTGGGGAGTGGGGAGTGGGCGATATCTGTAATACTATCAACAATGAAAAATATATTTTAAAAAGCTGGTGTAATATGTGGTGGGAAGAAGGAAAGGATCCGGCTTAAACCCGAGCTCTCAGTTTTTATTAGGAGATGAAGGAAGAAGTCTAGGAGCGAGCTGACGCCAGAGCCGGATCAGAGCCGCGGCTGACAGGGGCCGCTCAGCTAATGGCACGTCCCCCAGGGCCCGCGGAGCCTTCGGCCAGGACCTCCACTCCAGGAAGTGGGCACTGGAAGCGGTCTGAGAGGTGCTGGTCTGAAGCTGTCGTTCTGTTGAAGGGAGGCCTCTGCTTCGGAGGTGAGAGGTGACTCGGCCAAAACCACACTCACTGTGCTTCCTCCTGAGACCGCAGCCAGAACTGGGTGTAGGGATGGTTTCCCTCCGCACAGTACTTTATGCCTGAGACAGCGCTTTTCTAGCCATCCTCTCCCTTGCTCCTCATGACAATCCTGTGAGCTAAGTCCAGCAGTTTTCAGTTTGCCTTTTTTCCGAATCTGAATTTCAGCATGGCTCAGCGTTTGCCTGAGGCTGGGAGCCTTCCCCAGTCCGTGTCCTTCCCATTTCTTTCGCTGTATTCTTCGCGCTGATGTATTCTTTCAGGCCGGGCCCTGTCCTGGGCAACTTTCCTAGTGTCTGGCCACTTTCTTCCAAGTCCTATGGGCCTTCCTGGAGCAATTAGGGTTTCAGTCATAGGAAGAACACATCTGGTTTGAGCTGTAGCATATCTCTCCCAGAGCGTGCGAAAGACAGCTGGGGAGGGCAGCGCCTGGAGGCAGGGACACCAGCGGCCAGTGGAGGGACGAGGAGGCCTGGACGCAGAACCGACAGTGAGAACTGAGAGAGGGAACAGTGGCTTTGAGGGAGATTCAAAGGAGAATGTGCTTGCTGAGGAACAGAGCCGTCGGAAGGAGTCTGAGATGTTATAGATTAGGTGCTGGGTAGGTCCAAACCCTGTTAACCAGGTCCAGGAGGTAAAATAAAGAGCCCGGGTATCTGGGGTCCAGGTTTAAATGTCTCACTACCCAGCATGGGCATTGCGGGGGGGGGGGGGGGGCGGGGGGTTGACCACCCCAGAAAGTGCGACAAACAAGAGGAGGGCCTGCGGTGAATTCCGGCTCTGACAGGCTCCCCAGGCTGAGTCATTAACCGCATTCGCATCTGGAGAAGCTACAGCTGATGGCCAGCACGCTGCCTTCCAGCATTGGCATCCATCGCCGGGACTGGACTCAAACAACGCGAGGACACTGCAGGAATTCGAGTCTGGCCCCGTCTCCCAGTTGACTGGGTCTCCTGGCTGCGGTTTTAAAAAGCTGGTGACCCCGTAAAGCCCAGTGCGCAGTCCCCGGCGTTCCCTGGCTCCCTTCTCCCCGCACAAGGCCTGCTATTGAGTAGCGGCCTCCCAGCATCCACTCTGCGTGGCTGCCCTCTGCCCGGGTTTTATTGCTCCGTGAGTGATGTTTGCCTGGAAACACTTGCTTTATGACATTAATAAAAAGCGAGAAGGGAGAGGTGGAAGAAACACAAGGTAGGAGAGCGGGATTGTATCTAAGTAAAACACTTTTCAAAGTGTCAAAAGGTCTTTGGGGAAATAGGAAAAATAAATGAGGCAAAGTGTGAAGTGGATGAGAGGCAGGAAACTTTGGCTTCAGGAATAAGTCGGCAGCAACAGCAATTTGCACTGAAACAAAGCAAATCAAAACAAAATAAAACCCGACAAAATGAAAACTAATAATAATCATTGCCATATTCCCCATCATGGTCACCCTCACCACAACAGCTGGTGTTGACATATTATTTCGAGACTGGATTGATCTGAACAACCACCAAGTCATCAGGGAGTGATACAACAAAGGCGTCAATGGCGGCAGGTGGATCAGGAAGAGAGTGGTCGGAGCTGGCCCTCGCTGGCCCTGGGTCCCCGCCCAGGATGACCCTAACTCCACCACCTAACTCCCATGGGGCTGGAGATCTCCAGGGCAGGGCAATACCTTGGACCAAACTTTGTTTCAGAATCCAGGGACTCTAGACAAGCGGTTCTCAACCTGTGGGTTGTGACCCCTTTGGGGGTCAAATGACCCTTTCACAGGGGTCGCCTAAGACCATCGGAAAACACATATATAATTACATATTGTTTTGTGATTAATCACTATGCTTTAATTATGTTCAATTTGTAACAATGAAATTGGGGGTCACCACAACATGGGGAACTGTGTTAAAGGGTCGCAGCAATAGGAAGGCTGAGAACCACTGCTCTGGACTCTCTGCACCTCCCCTGGAATCGTCTGCTCATTGGAAAGTGGGAGGTGGCCACCAAGATTGCAGATCCATGCCCCGTGGGTAAACTGAGGGTGGGGGGCGCTGTACACTTTGTGACTCTTCGAATTCTCTGTGAGAGGTCAAGTTAAGGTACAGCCTGCCAGTGGGCTTCCTAAACTCACGGTGACAAGGCCACGGCTGAGCCTTCGGGAAAGGTTTGCGTGGAAAGAAAAGGATGCTGCTCTCCTACCCTTTGCTTCCCCATTTCTGAGAGTCTCCGTTTCAGGGGGTTCCCCATTCCGTCCTACTGCCCTGCCGCCTGGTGTCCAGGACACTCGCCAACCTACAGGGTATTTCTTCCAGTTGCTTTGCTTTGTGGACCACCCGCCATGGTTCGGTTCAAGGTTGGTTCTTCTCCCTGGAGCCCCTCCCCACTTTTATTCTAATTCTCTCTCTCTTGAAATCCTACTCCACGCACAGCTTGATGCTTTGGGATAGAAGTGAGTTCTCTTCCTTTGCCCCCTTTTTATTGTGCATATCATCTTCATGCATCGTTTATGAATATCTGGACACGTGCAGGACTTATCTTCCCTCCGAGACCACAGACTCCCTCAGAGCTGGGACCTCGTCTCACTCATCTGACTAATGTTCCGCGGGGGAGCCCAGGAAGTTTCCCAGCGGTGAGGAAGCGAGGGGAACGCGTGCCGGGTGCTCTCCCAGCACGCAGTCAGTCCCCAGCAAACTGAACGGAGTGTTTTAAACCCAGCTCGCCCTGAAGGACCAGTCAAATGCCACGTTTCTAAAGCCTTACCAGACATTTCCACTGGGAAGCGGACTCTGCCTGGGTTTCCTAACAAGGGAACTAACGCTGTTCTCCAAACATTTCCAGCTTTTCTTCTGGACACACGGTCGGGTTGTATTTCCCCGGCCCCTCTGAAGTTCAAAGTGGTCGCGTGACTTGTTTTGGCCACCAAATAAGAGCAGACATTGCTAGTGTCACTTCTGAGTGGAAACTTCCAGAGCCTGTGGAAGAATCACTACGCCCTCATCCTCCTGCCCAGCAACTGAGGGAGAAGCGTGGAGACACAGCCTCGCTGTGGCTGTGAGGACATCAGCCCTCAGAATACCTCCGCTGACCCGTGATAAAAGCACCCGGGGCAGGAAATAAAACTTCTGTTGTTACAAACTGCTGAGAATTGAGGTGGCTAATTACTACAGCATAACACAGCCTGTCCTGTCTGAAACACAGACCTTACACAATCCTGCCCAGTGCTTTATCTGTGAAATGTCATCTCCCTTTGAACGCTTATTCATCGGCTCCCTCATTTGCTTGGCCTTTCACTTATCCTCCAGCTATTTATACACACCACCATATGGGAGGCACTGTGCTAGCTGCCTGAGATAGCACCGTAAGCAAAGTGTCTGTTCTCAACAGGCTTTTGATCTGGAAGGGAGGTTGGAGTAGGATGCATAACAGGGGAAATTCCGAACGCTGTGGGAGCACTGGGGTAGGGCGCCCAAACCCTGGGAAGTTGGGGAGGACCGGAAAGGACTGCTGGAGAAATTTCCATCTAGGCTGAGCCTGAGAGACAAGTGGCAGTGATTCAGGTGAAGGGGTGTAGGTGAGAGAAGAGTAATCCAGGCAAAGGGGAGGGCAAGACGGGCAGGAAGAGCAGAGGAGGTTCAGGAGCCGCAGGCGGTGCAGTGTGGCTGGCCCCTGGAGTAGGAGGTGGGTGGGACGGAGATGCGCAGGAAGAGGCCGGCCAGGTAAGCTGACCTCACATCGAGAAGGGCCCTGGATGCCAGGTGAAGGACATCAGCTCGGACTTTGTCATAAAGGCAGCAGAGAGCCATCAAAGGGTTTAAAAGTAAGTGAGTGACATCATCATATTTGTGTTTTAGAGTTTAAGAGTACCCTGGTGGCCGCCAGCAGGAGCTGGAGTAGGACAGCGTCATGAGCCTCGCGGGTAGGCTGTGCCGGCTCGCCTTGATGGCCTGTGCCCCTCTATCACACGCAGCCCCAAAAACTGCATTCTACGTTCCAGAAGTGCCACCTGGAGGGAGAGATGATGAAGGGCACGCAAGTCCTCAGCCCTGGGAGTCTCCCTCGGTGACGCCTCCGGGCCTGAGCAGTCGCTCCCCACGCAGCTGCGCGCGGTTTAGGGGGGAGGCTTTTAGATGCTGGCGTTGTCAGGGGTAAACCTGAGCAAGCCCCAGCCTCCTGTCATCGCCAGCCTCTTCCTTGGAGACAGAAGCAGCTGGGCGTTTCCGGAGGAAACCAGCCCCGGACTTGACGCCGCCTGGGGTGGGCCACCGTGCGCGCTGCCCTGGCTGCCCTGCGCTCCCCCAGACCTCCAACCCCTCCGCCCCGTGGAGGCAGGTGAATGGAGGTTCCTAAGGGTCACAGCAGACTCGGAGCTTTCTCACCTTCCGCGCCGCGGCACCGCTATTTCAGGCGGCGAGCTGGGCGGCGGGCCGAGCCAGGTGCTGCGGAGCAGGAGGGCTGCTGGCACTCCGAGAGCCAGGCCGTGATTCCAGAAGGCGAAACTTCAGTGGATTCCAATTTTCCAAAATAGAAAAAATAAAACGAATCAGAGCAGATGTTCCAACATGTAATTATCAACTAATCAGTTTGGACTTTTTTTAAAAAAGGAAAATTTCAGAATAGGTCCCAGATTTCATCCACTGCGGCCCTGCTGGAGGGCTGGCTGGGTAGCAAAGGCGTCACTGCAGCGGCTGCAGGTGCCAGGTTGGTGGGCGAGGGCGCGGGCAGGGGGGCGGGTGCTGCGCTACCACTGCTTCTGGCTGAGGCTGCTGCGGGGCAGCCGGAGGGAGCGTGCTGGCTGCAGGTGCCAGGTTGAGGCGGCTGGGCCTCTCCAGAAGCAGCTCCCTGGGATGTCAGCTCCGTGCCCCGTCCTGCCTACAGCTCCTCTCTGGCAGACTCGTCAACTGCCGGGCCTGGGAGAACATAAGTTGAGCACTTTATCCTCAAGCTTAAGGCGTTAGCCACCTCCTCTCCCCTCCCCACCCTACTCCCCCCCACACACACACACATGCCCACTCATTCTTTGTAAGCAAATAAGATTCAGGAAAGCAACAGGACGTGTCCTTGGATGGGCAGAGTCCCTGAGCTTGGGCGCCCTCGCTCTCGGGCTTAGCTCCGGAGTTGGGTCTGAACTCTGCGAGGCGGAAGTTTCTCTTTAGATGCTGTCCCGACCTCTGAGTGATTCCCTGGCAACAAATAATGCCAGGGAGGCGGCAGCGGGGAGGAGGGAGCAAGCGAGGAAGAAGGGAGCATGGAGAGGGGAGGGAGGAGAGAAAGAGAGAGACCTAGGCGAAGACCCCCACAGTGACATCTCTAGTTTTATGAGGTATTTACAGTAGAGGCCTGAGATATTAGACATTGTTTAGAAACAGTCTTTTGCTGAGCGATGCATATATATGTGTGTAACGGAGCTCTGCGGGGAGCTGCGCCTGAAGCACGTTTGGTTTGCTGGGTTGAGCGTGCTGCGGTCCCCAGAAGCCTTCGGAACAAGGTGTTAGTAACACACAAACACTCACAGCTTCCTGCGCAGGTGCTGAATCCAGGTTTCCTGACCCACAGGCAGCCCCTGCCCTGCCTTCCCCGTGGAAGTGAGCTTCCACCTGCTCCCAGGAGGGGACTGGACTGCGGGGGGTCGGGGGCCTCCCTGTCCCCCCTCCCCGAGTGCCTGCTCCCAGGAACCAGTCTCCAAAGACCACACAGGTGCACAGAGGCTCCAGGGGCTCTGCCGGCCGCCGGGCCGAGTCCCAGGTTCCTCTCTTGCCAGCTGCGTGTCTTGTCAAGCTGCTTAACCTTCCCGGCTTGCATCTCCTCGTCTGTGAAGAGAAGATCATGGAAATACCTATTGCACTGGGTGGCTGTGCAGCTTGCAGGAGGGACGCACAGGAAGTGTGGGTGCACACGCGGCAGACGGCTGCCCTCGGAGCAGGGTGCACCCCGATGGCCTGTGTGTGCGGGTGAAACTGCGAGGGCACCGGATGGGAGGAAACGGCAAATGCTCCGAGGGCTGGGTGTTTCCTTCCAGGGGGACACTGCCCAGCCCTGGAAACCCCGTGAGATCCTCTCTACTTTTTTTTTTAGCCTTGGCACTAGCATTCCTTCTCCTATGAATGCCATCTAATCTCCCCATCTTTGCAGTCAGACTGAGTTGACTCCTTGAGGCCCAGCTCAATGCTCACCTCCTACATGAAGTCCTCCCAGCTGCTGCATCCCAAAGCTTTATGGTGCTCCCCAGATTCCCTTAGCACCACATCCATGTGTTTCTTGATGTTACTATGGCTCTCTAGCTGGTGTTATAGTTATTTGTATACACATATTAGCTCTCCTAAGAGACTAAGAGACCCTTGAGGACAGGGTCTCTGTTGGCAGGAATACCCCCATCCCTGCAATTGACACAGCTCCTGCCCCGGGGGAGGGGGTGTGCTCGATCCATGCCTTTAACATGGTCATGAAGGCAACTCATACTCTGCATGAAGCCTGGCTTGTCAACGTGCAATGGAGAAGGAAGCCACAGACCCCCTTCCAGCTGCACATGCAGGAGGGCCCGCAGTCCCGGGGAGCCCAGGAGCGAGCAGGAGTCAGGGGCCCTGGGGAGCTCTCCTGCTGGCATCTGCAGGGGCTTTGGCTGGAGGGACAGTGGCCTGCCCTCTCCCTTAGGTGAGAATGGGCTGCCCTCACCCTTAGGTGAGAATAATTGCATGGACTTTGTTTACCTTCCTTTCGGCTTGTTACTGAGAGGCCGCTCAGTGGGGTGGGCACGGATAAGCACCTGAGTCCAGCTGCCTGGAGTTCTGCTTCGGTTCCAGGATGTACCTAAGGTGCAACCTTGTGCAGTTGACTGACCCTTCTGTGCTGTCCCCTAACTCCGACCTGTGGACAATCATGGTACCTGCCTTTCAGGGCTGTTGACAAGAGGAAGTCACATCCTAACCCACCAGCTCTGTGACTGTGAGCTACTCGGCTCCCGTGAGCATCAGGGCCTCGGCTTCCGCATCTGCAAAATGAGAGTTGAATTTGTCGACGTCTAGAAGCTTTTCTCATGCGCTATTTTAACTTTGATAGGTATTTAGGAAGAGACAAGGGGTGGGAAACAAACATCTATACTCAAATGCTAACCTTGCTACCCTTTTCTCACCCTCCAGGCCTTGGTGTTACCGCCTTTCTCTTTCCTCCACCATTCCTTACCACACCTCTACTTCGCGCTCTCACTCTCCTCTGCCCCCCTCCCCTTCTCTAGGCCATGCAAGCGCACTGCTCCCTTCTTCTTCTTACCTCATTTCATCTCACCCTTTCGGACCCTGCCCCTGGCACACCAGCTTGTCAGGAGCCCTGGGGGTTAAGGGCCCAGGCAGGGGCGGAGCAAGGCCCATGTCTGCTCCCTCCCTGCAAAGCTGAGGAGTGCAGGAGGATTCGGCTTTATTGGATGGATGTGCCTCAGCTTTACAAGGGCTGAGCTCTCCGTGACACACCAAGAACTGCGGGCTTGACAAGTAGTCAGGGCACTGGAGAAAAATGAAAAGGGATTTTTTTTAACTTTTAAAATAAATGATAAAGAAGGAAGCGAAAATTAACCAATTCCAGAGCCCTCCCTGGCTCATGTTGCCTGGTAGGGAGGTCAGGGCACAGGGGAGGGGAGGCCTGGAGTGGCTGGGGGGGCGGGGGGGGGGGACTGCTCTAGGGCTTTCCTCCAGGGACACCACTGTCTGTCTCCTCTGCTCCGCTGCGTCTCCCTCTGCCTCTTTCCCTGTTGCTGACTCTCCCCCACTCCCTCCCCGCCACCCCCTCTCGCACCCCTTCCCCAACCTTCACAGAGAGGAGAGGCTCCAATTACAGCAGAAATGGCAGTTTGGCTCCTGAGCTGACATCTCTGTTGCTGCACAAGCGCTCGCCGCTGACAGCAATCCTGGGCTTTCTTAGCTCCTCATGTGCTGTGCACTGTGTGGAAAGGAAAACAAAATCTCCACAACCCACTGTCCCTCCGCTCTGGGCGGTCTCCCCCTCCTTCCTGCACCTCCCAGACTCCCCAGCCCCAGCGCTGTGGACTCTGCCCATCCTGGCTGCCCCACGGTGGCCATGCCGTCCTTGTCGCATTTCAGGGAGGGTTTGAAGGAGGCAGCAGAGGCCCAACCTGGTCTTGGGGACCCCTCGCCCTCCGGACTATATTGAAAACGTTCAGGTTTATAGTTCAGCGGTTCCCAACACTGTCCACTGACAGATGCACTTTGTGGAGCCCCCGGAGTCCTGGGCTCCCTGCATCCCGGCCAGCGGGGTCCTGCACTGTGTCCCTTCCTTGAGAGGAAGTGCCAGCTGGGGCCACACTCACCCTGCTCATGGCTCTCCCAGTCTCACCAGCCTGGTGTTGGGCGTCCTGCTGCACCTGCACCACTGCTCTGCCACCACCACCCCCATCCTCCCCCCTCCCCCTCCCCCCCCCACCGTGTGGCCAAGGCCTGCTCATTACCTGCTCCCAACAGCACATAACCCCACCCCACACCTCCCCACCACCACCACGTCAACCTGCTCTTCCTCCTGAATGACAGCGTCACTGTTCCCCGCCCCTGAGACCAGACCCATGCCATCTCCAGCCGCGCCACCCTTCCTGGCCTCCCCAAGCCCAGCACGTAGACTGAGGCTGCGGCCTGGGAGCACCTTCGGGCCCCTGTCTCCTTCCCGCTGTCGCATTGCCTGCTCCTGCTGCTCCATGGCCCGCCATCTCCCAGCCTCTGTGCCTGCCCCTTTCAGCCACCCTGCTCTCTCCTTCGGGGCTCCAGTCCTGTATCTCGGCCGCCTCTTGTCTCTGCCATCCTCAAGAAGCTGCAGTGGCTCCCTGTGGCTTATGGATTGCAGTCCAAGTCCCTTTCCAACCTCATGTCTCACCGTGTCACTCCACCCACCTAGCTGCCTCCCCACCTCTCCCGGACCTCCCGCCTGTCTCTGCGCTGGCTCTCGGCCTGCGATTGCCTCCCCCAGCCTGTCCTCGTGTCTTGCCTGACAATTTATGCTAATAAGCTCTCTCGTCTGGGAAAGGCACATAATAAATATTTGCAGATTGATAGATTCATATTTGAAAATCTAAGAGTCGTGTATTTTTTAAATATGCATCGAGTGTCTACTGCGGGTCTGGCGGCACTAGACTCTGGAGATAGAAGAGTAAGAAGCAGCCAGGGCTCCTGCCTCTGATGTGCCCACAGTCCAGAGCAGTGGTTCTCAACCTGTGGGTCGCGACCCCTTTGGGGGTCGAACGACCCTTTCACAGGGGTCGCCTAAGACCATCGGAAAACACATATATAATTACATATTGTTTTTGTGATTCATCACTATGCTTTAATTATGTTCAATTTGTAACAATGAAAATACATCCTGCATATCAGATAGTTACATTACGATTCATAACAGTAGCAAATTACAGTTACGAAGTAGCAACGAAAATAATTTTATGGTTGGGGGTCACCACAACATGAGGAACTGTATTAAAGGGTCTCGGCATTAGGAAGGCTGAGATCCACTGTTCCAGAGAAAGGCAGAAATGGGAACAAAGGAATCAAGGGCACCGTTAATAGATAAGTAGATCATCATTTACTCAGTGTCTGTCTGTGTCAGGGACCGTGATGGGTGCTGGAAACAGGAAAAGGGACGAGGTGCCGTCTTCGCCATTGAGGAGGGTTCGTTCTGGGGGAAGATGCCGCCAAGGGAGTGGGGACAGGTGGGATCTATCCCTGCGTGCCCTGGCGTGTGTGGCAGGGCCACCGTTCAGCCTTGCAGATTCCGGAGACCGAGCCTAAGCTGAGCAAGGGGAATGAGCAGGTGATGGCAGACCCAGGAGGGGGAGGCTCGAGGTGTTTGAGCAGCACAGAGTGAGGTGGTCCGTTCGTACTTTAGGACCATCCCCCTACAGCTCTCCCTCATGCATTATTCACCCACTCACTGGCTCCTTCAGCATCTACTGAGCACCCACTACACGCCAGGAGGGATGCTATGCATTGTGGGGAGGGGGAGGTTAGAGCTCGGGGCTCAGGGCAGGGGCCGCAGCAGAAATCAGGAGGGAGGGCAGTGGTCTGGAATAAACTGGTGGGAGTGGGTGTGGAGCAGTTTCAGGAGAAGGAACTTTAGAGCGTGGTGATAGAGTAGATGGGCTATGTGGGCCTGAGAGGCGGTAAAGTCATCACAAACAGTTATTGAGCTAGCATCGTATGTAGGCATGGTTCTGGTTTATATGTGTTCTTTAATTCTCACAACAGCCTCATGAGGTCGTCTCTGTTGTTGTCATCCTCATTCTCTGAATAAGCACAGAGAGGCTGAGTGACTTGCCTAAAGTCACACAGTTAGTAGATTGCAAAACCAGGATTTAAATATGGGCCGAAGAGAGAAAGAGGCCCATTCCTAAGATGGAAACAGCCTGAGCAGAAGGGCAGAGAAGAAGTGGACATGTCAGATGGGGAGGAGCAGAAACATGCATACATTTCATCCAGTTTGGCGATTGTAGACAGATTAGAAACCAAAGTGAAGTATTACAGGACCTCTGACGTTTGAGATTAAGCTGTGGAGAGTACTTCCCTAAGCGACGATTTCTAACAATTTCTGGAAAGCAAACTTAACCTGTGAAATTGGGGGGCAGCCTGCTCAGAGGACCCCGTTTTCCAGATCCGGGACCTGCTAAAGGAGAGGGCCCTTTCTTTGTTGGATTGGGACAGTCCTAAGAGCTGCTGTTTTGCATTATTATTTTTGAGGCCTTCCCGGCCTGCTCACTCCAGGGAAACCTCTGTAATGTTGTGTTTCACCAGCATTCCAGTGCGTCCTCGGAGCATGCTGACAAGACAGCGGCACGTATGTTCTGACGTGTGTCATGCGTGCTTATATCCAAGACTAGCTACAGAATTTGCGGGGCCCAGCGCAAAGTTAAAATGAAGGGCTGCTTGCTCAAACATGATTAAGAATTTCAAGCAAAAATTATTAAGTCTCAAGCAGAGCCTGAAGCCACACACAGGCCCTTTCTGAGCCATCTGTGAGTATGGTCCCCTGCATGGACCACTCACCCAACTGTGTTATACATTTCTGTAGGGTGAAGACTATGTTTTCTGTCCAAAAAGTACTTTGGAGTGCAAAGCAGACTCATCAGATTTTAGCAAAACAATATGGGAGAAGGAGTCCTTACAGCACTGTGCCAAGCCCTGCGTGGGCATGCTCTCTAGATGAGTGAACAAAGGTGCAGGGAGCTGCCTGACGCTAATTGCTGTTAATGACGGATGGGGTTGAGATGGGCACGTGCATTTCCCTGCTCCAAAGCCCACGCATTTGCAATATACCTCCAGTGGTGTGACGATTTCTCTGAAGGGGACCTAAGCCAGATTCCTTGAACCTTCCATCTCCCTCATCAAACCAGGAAGACCCCCGAGATGCTCAGAAGGACAGGGAGCTTGGGGCAGGATTGGATTCTTGCGGGGGCCCCACTTGACCTTCTGGGTAGTGCCCAGTCTTTATAGGAATCAGGAAAACTGAAGCTAGAGATGGCCCAGGGACCTGGGATGGGCTGAGGCTCAGTGGGGGTGTCAGTTAACAAGTTACTAAGGGTCTGACGCCGTGCTGTGAGCCAGGAATGGAGAGCACGTCCAGGATAAAGTGAGATGCAGGGATGGGCCGGGATCCATGCACATTTTATTTGTTAATTTTGCAAACTGCAAGTTTAATTTTTAAATCAAGTTTCTGAAATGTCCCCAGCATAAAAATAGCCCCATAATGGCCTCATGTGGTTCCCAGTGTTTTCGCTCCTTTCAAATTCTAAAAATACTTCCAAATCTCCCACATCAAAGCAGTTTTCTTTTGAGTTATCTGTTCATCAAGCTGTGTAATGACAAAAAGCCACCCTTAAAAATGTGTTTTGTTCACCACAATCTTGATAACATTTAACAAATAACCGCACACCATGTATGTGTGAGATACATCAGGAAAGGAGCCCAGGGACTGAGCTAGGTGTGTGCGAGGCTTCACTCACCCAAACTGCCCTACCACACACACGTGCAGGTGTGGAAACGCACACACAGGTGAAAACCCGCGAGCCGCTGCGCAGGACCCAGCGGAGGGAGCCCGGCTGGAGCCGCAGCTCACAGATGCCATCAGATGACCGGTCTGTTCCAAGGCGGGGGGATGTCGGGAGATTCTCAAGTGTATGTTTGCAAACCCAGTCTGGCCTGGTCCCTCCTCAGGTCTAAAGAAGTGGCAAACATATGAGCTTTCTGATTTGCTGGGGGGCGGCGGGTTGGGGGAAGCGGGGGTGCTGGGAGCAGCTACCTGAACAGCAACCCAAACAAACTCTGAGAATGAGGGCGCTGCCAGAGGGCAGTCTCATGGCAGGTAAGCCTCTGGTTACACCTTTTGGTTCTAACCAGTGAGTGGATAGGGCAGCTTTGTCCAGTGCGATTCTTCTCCCTGCTGCTGGCTTTCCTGTGTTGAGTGTGGCAATTGGAACTGAGAGGGGCATAAACAGCGATCCAGGTGCCCCATTGTCCCGGGAGCTGCCACGAACAAGGATGAGTCAAGGAGGGTATCATTGGTACCTCCCAGCCGGCCGCTCTCCACAGAGTGCAGCCACAAGGCGGGGACTTGGCTATTTATAGTCACACTCTGCTCTCAGGTGTGACGTCTACTTTATGGAGATAGCACGGTACAAACTAATTGCAGGTTTTGTGGTGCATCTATTCTTTCCCCGTCTTACTAGCATCTTCTCTTGGCACCTCCCCTGCCCACTGATTCCCAACACCACCACTACCCTGTTTCTTGCAAAGGTCAGAAACAGCACAGTGTGACTGGGAAGCTGGCAGCCCAGCAGCCGTGCCACCGCCTCCATGAGCCCTGGAAAAGGTGGTGCTCTCAACGGGGCCAAAATACACCAGATGAGGCTTAATTCCTGAAGCCTTGCTGGCAATTCCCAGCTCTGTGCTCAAAGGCCAGCATAATTCCAACAGAGCATGCGCCTTAGCATCTGCACTGTGACAGCACCTTGGAGGTCAGCTAGCCCAACGTCTATCTGGGGTGTCTTCTGAAGAGATGACTCACCCCTCTCCAGGGCCACCTACTCCAGATTTAAAATAATTCTAATTATTAGGAAGTTCTTGTTTTGAACTGTAACATGCCTCTTCAAATACGCTCTTGGTAAAAAGAAAGAAAAAAGTGATATCCCTTTTCCACATGACACCCTGTTACCCCCTCAAAGACAAGCTCAGGCACTTCAGGCTGCCTGGCTCCAGCCTCGGCCTCCTCCTCCAGCCCCCACTGGGGCCACTTGGTCCTCACCTCTGCACTCAGCTCTGCTCGGGGTGCTAGGACTAATCTTGGCCTTGGGCAGGAAGGATTTAAGGAGCTCAAGCTCAACTGTGTGGGATTAAAAATCAATTTTCCCTCAATGCTAATCTGGATAATGTGAGTTTTTCGTTGTGTCCTTTTCCTGATTAAAGGGGCTTCTACTTCTTTTTGTGATAACGATAGCTATGGTTTTTGAGTGTTTGCTATCTGCCAAATACTATGCTAAGCAGGTTATAGTTTCTTGAATTCTACCAGCAGTTCCCTGTGGTTGATATTATTACCCTCGGTTTACAGACGAGGAAACTGAAGCCAAGGGAGGTATAGTGACCTTCCATGGTCACAAAGGTAGTAAGTGAAGGAACTGCGGGCACAGCCCAGGCAAGCTGCACGCAGCAGCTCCATGGTTAGCCACTCTAACGCGATGCCTTCTAGCCCAGTGTCCCTCTCAGTACCTGTAGGGCGAGGGCATACCCTTCTTGGTTCCCAGTGCTCAGATTGGAGTCCTACTTGAATCCCAGCCCAGAGGTGGAGCCCAGCCATGTGCTTGGAGACTTTGTTGTCTGCTTCTGTATCTGTCTGCATGGTCAGTTTCATCCACCTGCTGCCTGGACCACCCCCTCCCGCCCCCCACCTTTCCTGCCGGGGGTGGCATTTGGTATTTGCATGTTTTCTTCTCTTCATACTCACAATGGTGAGGCTTTTGGAGAGGAGGTCTCCCCCGCCCTTCGTGTTTAACTCCTGGTGGGCCCCAAATGTAACCTAAGGATTCTTAACTGCCCCGTGAGAGAAACTCATAATGAGAAAGCCTGGTCCCATCTCACGTTTAAGGAGACAGTTCTGACTGTACCTTACCCACTGCCTCCTTAGCAGGGAGCAAGGAGACTTGTTACTGGGACCCCCATTCCAAAGGCAAAGGAGGTAGAGATATATTCTAGAGAAAAAACATCCCTTAAGTTTCAAATTCCTTCCCTGTCCATGGGTCTAATCCAGCTGTGGGCAAACTATGGCCCGCGGGCCGGATCCGGCCTGTTCGGCTGTTCTATCCGGCCCTCGGAGCCGAAAGAGCGGAGGGTTCTCTTGCTCTCCCCTCCGCTCCTTCACCAGCAGCAGTGTTAACATGGCAACATCGGGAAACACAGTCGCAGCTCCTTCTTCTGAGTCCAGTTCAAGAACCCATTGTG
The DNA here is from genome assembly GCF_014108235.1 of Myotis myotis. NCBI lineage: Eukaryota > Metazoa > Chordata > Mammalia > Chiroptera > Vespertilionidae > Myotis > Myotis myotis. The sequence continues at coordinate 4,545,150 of NW_023416314.1, forward strand.
GCCCTCGAGTCAAAAAGTTTGCCCACCCCTGGATCTGTCAGGTCTGGGGAAGGGTGTAGAGTTTGCCAGGTTTAAACCTTTGTTCAGGAAGCCATGTCCCAGGTTCAGGAATGTTTTATTTCAAGGACGGAACTCTTTTGTGAAGGAAGGAGAAAGAGTCACATATCAACTCACTCATTAACTGTCTGCTGGCCTCAATCTGAGTTGGTTCCTAGTCTTCATCTTGATTCTACTGTATAGACAAAAAATGAAAATTTCTTTCTAAGATCAAATGTTTTAAGGGGCAAATAAAAAGTGGCAACCCAAATATGCTAACTAAGAACAAAACAAAGGAAAGAACATTCAAAATCAAATCAAAAATTGACCAACAAAATAAGACTCGAAGCATGGGGGCACGAAACAGACTGACATACCTCAATGTGGGGTCCCATGGACACGGGCAATAGGGTAGTGAAAACCTGAGTGGGGAGGGGGGGGACAGAGGTAGAGGCTGGGAAGAGGGGCTGTGGCGGGGGGGGGGGGGGATATCCGGGAGATACCTGTAATACTATCAACAATAAAAATATATTTAAAAAATCAAACCAAAACAAAAGGTAAAACCCAGTCTCTGGGCTCAAACTAAACATGATTACATGATGCTGAGCAGCCAGTCCACAGTGACTAGCAAATTAATTGTCCCTGTTACTGCTTCCCTCTTCAGCCTCAGTCGGGAAAGGGTTGACCTAGTGTTCTTCTAAGACAGAACTCTGGACCCTAGGATCACTAACACTGGAGCTGATAACATGGCTTCCCGAGTGAAGGTTATGAAGGGGCAAAACCATAGATCTCAGCACACCCCAGAGCAAATCTCTTAACCTTGAGGGCAGACTCTCCAAACCAGGTCATGTGAGTCTGGAGCATAGGGAACGGGGTGATCAGAAATCTTCCCTGACACTTAATGAGTTTCTTCTGGTCATATACTTGGGGTCACTGAGGGGTCCCTTTTAACAACCCGACTGAAGAGTCAGAGATTGCAGCATGCAGTCAGGTGCATTGCATGGACAGCCTTTCGGGTACCCTGAAATTGCCCTCTCGTATAGTAGCCATAAAGAGGGACTGAAATGTGCATCTTAAATAGGCCAACTAAGTCACCGTTATGGAATGTGCTATTCACATCATCACATTTTGCTTAGCAAATTGGGGTTGTCACTTTTTTTTTTACTCCTCTGAAGTGTGTGGGCTTAGAAATACATTCTTCCATTATTTTCTGCACATCGAATCAAAACAAAATTGGGAACAAACCCAGATAAGTGTCAGAAAGGCAATTACTGAGTGTGTTGCAAGGCAGCCAATTCGGAATAATTGGCAAGGGCCAGCTGGCCCATGCCTCTGGGCTTAACTCAGCCCATTACTGAAGAGAGACCCTTGGGTAGGCAGAGTGGTGTAGAAGCGGTCATCTGATTTTCCCTGTGATATGCTGATCCACAGGGAAGAACCACCAAACCAGGAGACCCAGCTTCCCATGGCCTCTCTGTGAACACTCACCCCTGGAATCAGAGGGTTCGGTGCCTGCAGAAGGTTCCTGGTCCTAGGGTTTTCTTTTCCTTTCTTTTTTTCATGACCCACTTTACTTTCCAGTATAAATGTTGAGTACATCAAACTCAACTTGAGATAAGAGCAAATTCATTTATTTAAACTTGATGAAAGATATCAAACAAGAAGAAAAACTAAAACCCAGGCCATCATGCCATACTATATTGGGAGAAATAGACAGACACATCAAGTTTACAATCAGGAATCTGATCCAGATTGAAAAGTAACCCTAAATGTTCTCCTCTCTTCTTTTTAAAAAAATATAAATCTTTATTGTTGAAAGCATTACATATGTCCCCCTTTTTTCCACCATTGACCCCTTCTAGCCCACCCTCATCCCCTGCCCTAGGCCTTCACCACTCTATTGTCTGTGTCCATGGATTATACATGTATGTATACAAGTTCTTTGGCTGATCTCCTTCCACCTACACCTTCCCTCTGAGATTCTACAGTCTGTTCCATGCTTCTACATCTCTGGATCTATTTTGTTCAACAGTTTATTTTGTTCATTAGATTCAATATATGAGTGAACTCATATGATAGTTGTTTTTCTCTGACTGGCTTATTTCACTTAGCATAATACTCTCCAGGTCCCTCCATGCTGTCTCAAAAGGTAAGAGATCCTTCTTTTTACTGCTGCATAGTATTCCATGGTGTAACTATATCACAGCTTTTTTATCCACTCATCTCCTGGGGGGCACTTGGGCTACTTCCAGATCTTAGCTATTGCTAAGTTGTGTTGCTATGAACATAGGGGTGCATACATCTTTCTGATTGGTGTTTTGGGTCTCTTAGGGTGTATTTCTAGAAGAATGATCACTGGGTCAAAAGGCAGTTCCATATTTAATTTTTGAGGAAATTCCATACTGTTTTCCATAATGGCTGCACCAATCTGCATTTCACCAGCAGTATAATAGGGTTCTCTTTTCTCCACATCCTCGCCAGCATTTATCATTTGTTGATTTGTTGATGGTAGCCATTCTGACAGGGATGAGATAACACCTCAATGTTTTAATCTGTATCTCTCTGATGATGAGTGACTTTGAGCATCTCTAATAATAAAACCGTAATATGCTAATTAGACTGAACAGCCGAACGACCTTCCCAATGTCATTCCAGATGTCCTTTCGAATGAAGCTGGGGTGGCAGGGGCCAAGGCAGAGGCAGTTAAGGGCAATAAGGCAGGCAGAGTGGTTGGGGAAATCAGGCAGGCAGGCAAGTAGTTAGGGGCGATCAGGGAGGCAGGCAGGCCAGCGGTTAGGAGCCAGCTGTCCCAGATTGAGAGAGGGATGTGGGACATCCCCCAGGCTGGACTGAGGGACCCCTCACTCCCATACTCAAGTTTCGTGCACCGGGCCTCTAGGTTTTCATATGTCTCTTGGTCATGTGTATGTCCACTTTGGAGAAGTGTCTATTTAGGTCCTGTGCCCATTTTTTAATTGGATTTTTTTCCTTTTGTTAAGTTGTACGAGTTCCTTATATATTTTAGATATTAAACCTTTATCAGATTTATCATTGCCAAATATGCTCTCCCATCCAGTGGGCTCTCTTTTCATTTTGTTGATGATTTCACTTTCTGTGCAGAAGCTTTTTATTTTGATATAGACCCATTTGTTTATTTTCTCTTTACTTTCCTTTGTGCTAGGAGATGTATTGGTTAACATACTGCTACTAGAAATGTCTGAGATTTTGTTGCCTATGGTTTCTGCTAGGATTTTTATGGTTTCACTACTCACATTTAAGTCCTTTATCCATTTTGAGTTTATTTTTGTGTATGGTGTAAGTTAGTGGCCTAGTTGCATTTTTTTGTATGTGTCTGACCAATTTTCCCAACACCATTTATTGAAGAGACAGTCTTGACTCCATTGTATTATCTTGCCTTCCTTGCCAAATATTAATTGAGCATAGTGCCTTGGGTTGATTTCTGGGGTCTTTGTTCTGCTTCATTGATTAATATGCCTGTTCTTGTGCCAGTATCAGGCTGTTTTGATTACAGTGGCTTTGTAGTATAATTTGATATCTGGTATTGTGATCCCAACAACTTTGTTCTTTCTCAAGATTGTTGCAGGTATTCAAGGTCTTTTTTGGTTCCATGTAACTTTTTGAAGTATTTGTTATAGATCTGTGAAATATGCCATTGGTATTTTACTAGGATTGCATGGAATCTGTAGATTGCTTTGGGTAGTATGAATATTTGAATAATGTTAATGATACCAATCCATGAACATGGTATATTCTTCCACTTGTTTATATCTTCTTCTGTCTCCTTATTCAATCTCCTGTAGTTTTCTGAGTACAAGTCTTTTACCTACTTGGTTAAGGTTATTTCTATATAACCTTAACTTTTAGTTGCAATGGTAAGTGGGATTATTTATTTAGTTTCTCTTTCTGAAAATTCTTTATTAGTGTATAAAAATGCCATTAATTTATAGGTATTAATTTTGTATCCTGCTACATTGTTGAATTCTTTTATTAAATCTAATAGCTTGGGGTGAGTCTTTAGGGTTTTCTATGTACAATATCTGTCATCCACAAATAATTATTTTTACTTCCTCCATTCCAATTTAGATGGCTTTTATTTCTTCTTCTTGTCTGATTGCTGTAGCTAGGACTTCCAATACTATGTTGAAAAAATACAATGAAAGTGGACATCCCTGTCTTAGTTCCTGTTTTTAGGGGAAATGGTTTTAATTTTTGCCCACTGAGTATTATGTTGGCTATCTGTAGGTCATATATGGCCTTTATTATGTTGAAATATGATCTCTCTAGTCCCACTTTGCTGAGAATTTTTATTAAAAAAATGGGTGTTGAATTTTGTTGAAAGTTTTTTCTGCATCTATTGATATGATTATGTGATTTTTGTCTTTCAAATTATTTATGTGATGTATCACGATTATTGATTTGCAATTATTGTACCAGGTTTGCATCCCTGAATAAATCCCATTTGGTCATGATGTATGATCTTTTTAATATATTGCTGAACCCAATTTGCTAATATTTTCTTGAGGATTTTAGCATCTATGTTCATCATCTCAAAACAGGACATTGGCATGTAGTTCTCTTTCTTTATAGTATCTTTATGTGGTTTTGGAATTAGGATAATGCTGGCCTCATAAAAAGAACTTGGAAGTTTTCCTTCCTCTTGGATTTTTTTAATAGTTTGAGTAGAATAAGTGTTAGTTATTCTTTGAAGATTTGGCAAAACTCCAAGTTCAAGCCATCCAGAATAGGTCTTCTGTTTGCTGGTAGTTTTTTGTTTTTATTACAGCTTCTATTTTATCAGTAGTTATTGGCCTATTCAGTTTTTCTGATTCTGTTTTGGAAGATTGTATTTTGTATTTTTTAGGAATTTGCCTATTTCATCAACATTGTTCAGCTTGTTGGTATATAGTCATTCATAGTATTTTCTTACAATCTTTGAATTTCTGTGTTGACAATTATTACTTCTCCACTTTCATTTCTGATTTTATTTGTTGGGGTCCTTTCTCTTTCTTGATGAGTCTGGCTAATGGTTCATCAATCTTGTTTATCTTTTTCAAAGAAACAGCTCTTGATTTCATTGACTTTTTTTGTATTGTTTTTTTAGCCTGTGTCATTTATTTCTGCCTAGTCTTTATTAGTTCCTTCCTTCTACTTGCTCTGGGCTTTTCTTGCTCTTTAATTTCTTGCTCTTTCTAATTCTTTAACTTGTAGGATTAAATAGTTTATTATCAATTTTTCTTGTTTTTTGAGGTAGGCCTGTAGTGTTATGAACTTCCTTCTCAAAACTGCTTTTACTGTTTCCCAGAGATTTTGGGTTGCTGTATGCTCATTTTTATTTGTTTCTAGGAATTTTTTTATTTCTTTCCAGATCTTGTTGGTAAGTTATTCATTGTTTAATAACATGCTATTTAGCCTCCATGTGTTTGAATGTTTTTGAGGGTTTTTACTGTAGTTCATTTCTAATTTCATTCCATTGTGATCTGAGTAGATGCTTGATATGATTTCAATCAACTTGAACTGGTGGAGACTTGTTTTGTGTCCTAATATGTGTTCTATCTTTGAGAGTGACCCAGGTATACTTGAGAAGAATGTATATTCTGTAGCTTTGGGGTGAAATCTTCTATACATGTCAATTAAATCCATTTGATCCAATGTGTCCTTTAGAGTTTATGTTTCCTTGTTAATTTTTTATCCAGAATATCTATTCAGTGAAATCAGCAGTGTCAATTCTATGACTGTATTGCTGTTGATCTCTCCTTTAAAGTCCTCCAGAAGTTTTTTGTATATTTAGGTGCTCCTATATTGGGTGCATATATGTTTACCAGAACTATCTCCTCTTGTTGGATCAATCCCTTTAATATTATGTAGTGACCTTTATTATCTTCAGTGATGGCCTTCATTTTGAAGTCTATTTTGTCAGATATGAGTATTGCTCTTTTTCCTTTCCATTTGCATGGAAAAAAATTTTTCCATCCCTTCACTCTCATCCTGTGTGAGTCTTTTGTTCTGAGGTGAGTCTCTTGTAGACAACATATAATTGGTTCACATTAAGTATCCATTCTGCTACCCTATATTTTTTTATTGGAGCATTTAATCCATTTACATTTAAGATTATTATTGATGGATACTCATTTGTTACCATTTCAATTCTTTATGACTATGTTTCTCTACCTCTATTTCTTCTTTTCATTATAGCAGTCCCTTTAGCATTTCTTGCAGTGCTGGTTTGGTAGTGATAAACTCCTTTAGCCTTTTTTTCTGTAAAGCTTTTTATTTCCTCATCTATTTTGAATGATAGCCTTGCTGAATATAGTAATTTTGGTTTCAGATCCTTACTTTTCATTACCTTGAATATTTCATTCCATTCCTTTCTGGCCTGTAAAGTTTCTGATGAGAAATCATTTGACAACCTTTGGGAGCTCCTTTTTATGCAACAAATTGAATTTCTCTTTTCATTTTAATATTCTCTCTTTGTCTTTAATTTTTGGCATTTTAATTATGGTGTGTCTGAGCGTGGACCTGTTTGGGTTCTTCTGGCTTAGGAGTCTCTGTGCCTCCTGAACTTCTGTGACTTTTTTCTTCAGTAGGTTAGGGAAGTTTCCTGCCATTATTTCTTCAAACACATTATCCCTTGCTAGCTTTCTTCTCCTTCTGGCACTTCAATTATGCGAATATTGTTACATTTCACATTGTCCCACAGCTCCCTTAAGCTGTCCTCCTGATTTTTAATTGTCTTTTTCCTTTTGTTCCTATGATTGAGTGATTTTTTTTCTACCCTCTTTTCTAATTCACTGATCCAGTCCTTGGATTCCCCTAATCTTCTGTGTATTCCTTCCACTGTGTTCTTTATTAGTGCTATGTCATTCTTCACAGTTTCAATATCTTTTTTCATGCTACTGAGCATCTTTGCCATCATTATTCTGAAGGCTATGTCTGATAAATTTCTTATCTCCATTTCATTTAGCTCTTCTTCTGTGGAATTAACTTGTTCTTTCATTTGGGGCTTGTTTTTTGTCTTTCCATTTTGGCTGCCTGTTTGGGTTAGTGTCTGTATATTTGGTAGACCTGCTATGACTCCCAATCTCTAGTGCAGGACAATGTCAGAGGCTGTTTTTGACTGGCCCTGAGTACCTTGTTTGGAGCTCTCAGCAATCCATAGCTTGTGGCTCCCTCTTCTGGGTCTGAGTGCCTTCAAAAAGATCCAAGATGTGCACCTTGATCTGCTTTTCCTAGCCCTGGACCCAGGATTAGATCAGACACAGACACAAAGCCTCCAGGGACCCACCTCTTCCTGCAGTCTGATTGTATTTAGTCTTGATTAGCCTCAGGCTATTGACCACAAGGTAGGATGAGAGGTCTTCCAGTAGGTGGAGCAACTGCCCCCCCCCCCCCCCGGCAAAAACCACCTGGATAGCAAAGTTCCGCCACTGGAGAAAGGTTTCCTCCATTGCAGAGAATGACTCAGCACTGGAAACCGGGGTGGCTGCCCTCCAAGATCCAATCCCAGAGCTCCCAACCCTGGACTCTCCTCACACAGGTCCAGTCCACTCTGCCTTCCCTCTGTTGGAGCCCAGGGTAAATGACTGCACACAAAATTTTGTGCACTGGCCCTTTAAGTGGGTGCCTACATTTCCAGCAGTCTCATGCTGGCAGACAGCAACCCTACTGCTTTTCACAGCCAGGTGTTATGTGGGTACCTTTCTCAGTTCTGGTGCTCTGGGCTGAGGAGCTCACATTGGGGTTTAAGACCCCAGAGTTCTTATTGGGAACCCCACACACCTGCTACATCCCTCTGGTACATCAGCTGTTGTCTGTGGGAGCTTGGCCAGCTCTTTTGTGCATCCACATTTCCTACCAGTATCTAGGCTGTCTCCACTTTCCACCCTTGGTTATCAGAGTTCTCTCCAGCTAGTCTTCAGTTGATTTTTCAGGGTGGTTCTGTATTTCAATTGTATTTCCAGTTTGGTCCTGGGGAGTGTCACTGTAATTTCCACTTACTCTGCTGCTATTTTGGGATCTGTCTCATTTGACAACTTATTGTTCCACTCTCTTCTAAGAAAAACATTCACACTAGACTCCAGTGAACACAGAACCAGCCCAAGCCAATCAATTATGTTATTCTGCTCTCCTAGCCCATGACTGGTTCAAAGAGTGGGCTTGTGACCCATGCCACACCAATCAGTAATCTTTAGGATATTTCAAACTGAAGTTGGGAGGAAGAATTTTCCTTTCTTCTTGCATTGAAAAGATGAAATTCAAGATGCCTGTGGCTATGTTCTCATCAAATAGAAAAAATATTTAATGAAAACTACAGATGGAAATGGAATGAGCTGAGAATGAGAGAAGAGAGAGAGAGAGAGAGAGAGAGAGAGAGAGAGAGAGAGAGAGAGCAGTGGCAACGAAAAACAGAGCTCTGATAGCATTGTAGATCTTGAGTCCTATTGTTCCTGAGGTCAGTCCTACTCTTGCCAGAACTATTACCAAGCTAATAAATTTCATTTTATTCCTGGATCTTCCTCTTTTAATCTTCCTCTTATTCAACAATGCCTCTTGGTTATCTGGCAGTGATTTTGATTGGACTTGTCCAACACAATACTCTCCCCTTCTCCCACAAGACCCTCACCCAGCCTCCCAGCTTGTTAAAGGCACCACTGAAGGCATTTTTCAGTTGTTCGGATCAGAAACATAAGTATCATCTTTGAAATCCTATTTTACACCTCCGACACCCAATCCATCACCAAATTCTGCTGGTTCTACATCTAAAATAAATTTCCACCTGCTTTATTCTATCTCACCTTTTCCCAGCATGGTGTACCACAACAGTCTCCTATCTCGTTTCCTAGCTTGTGCTCTTGACCACTATTCTCCATCTCCATCCAGCACACAGAGCATTCTTTTTAGCATTTGAATGACACTTCTGTACTTTTTTATCTTCCACAAGAATTAGTAAATTCCAAACTCCTTATCATGGTCCACAAGACCCTATGATCTGTTTGTGTCCATCTCTCCAACTAATTTTCTTAATTGTCTTCTTTACTTGAAACTGTCAAATTTGTTCTCTGCCTCAGGGTATTTGAATTTGCTCATCTCTACCCAGAATGTTTGCATAACTGCTTTCTTTTCACTATTTAAATGCCTCAAAGAAGCCTTTTCTGTTTCCCAAATCTAAGGTGATTTCTCAGTAGTACTCTATACTCTATGGTATTTTCTTCTTATCCATTCTTTATATTTTATCTCTCTGTGCTAAAATACAAACACCACAAAACTTGGAAATTGCTTTTTCAGTACCATATTCTCAGCACCTAGCAAAAGAAGTGCTTAATAAGAGTTTATAGAATGTAGAAATAAAAGCTATTTAGTTGGGTTTCTCTCACTTTCAAGTAAAGGGGATTTCAAGAGATACAAGATATTTCTTCATAATTCCACACAAAATCAATGATAATAAGTTTGATAGTTATAGACCTTAAGTTATAAAGCTGTATTGAATGCCATAACAACAGCAGGACAATGATGCTTTCTATTTATTGAGCATTTACTATATACCAGACACAGAATCTTCTTTTCACAGTGTTGGAAACTGAGATCAAGAGAGATTTCATGACTTGTTCAAGATTATATAAAATAAAATTTGTAAGTCTAGAACTTGAACTTAGAAGTTCTGATTCTAATGTCAGTATTTATCCATATGTCATCACACTACTTCTGCAAAGTAAATATAATAAATGAGTAGGAAAGAGCAATATTTAATGAAGTCAACTTTTCAATGTCTTACCAGGTATGAGGTCTTTAGGTATTTGCTAGATAGAAACTTTACCGCTGAAAATAATAGAATAAAATATAAGTTTGAATAATCAAAGAATGTTAAAAGTCTAAAGTTCATTATCTATTGCACATTTTAATATAGTGTAGCTTTAGAAGACATAAAATAATATCTACCCAAGCAGATCATAGTGATAATGAGCTTGTGAAAGTTATTATGAAAGCCTTTTAAGTAAGAGAAAATGTATCATGCATATATGAAGTTTAACTATTTTTAGATGGTTAACATCTTAATCCCAGGGACAAACATCTGTTCATTCAAGGAGCTTGCAATTTGGGGGAGGTAAGGTGCCATAGACCAATGGAATGTGTTATCAGAGGTAAGGAAGAAGAGGAGGAGGAGGAGATGAAGGAGGGAGAGGAAGAGGAGGAAGGGAAGGGAGGGATGAAGGAGGGGAGGAAGAGACAGAGAGGAGGGAGGAAGCAGGCAAGGAAAGAGAGGGAGAATGAGAAAGACAAGAGGGAGAAAAGGAAGGAAGGAAAGAAGGAAGGAAGGAAGGAAGGAAGGAAGGAAGGAAGGAAGGAAGGAAGGAAGGAAGGAAGGGAGGGAGGGGGGGAGGGAGGGAGGGGGGAGGGAGGAAGGAAGGAAGGAAGGAAGGAAGGAAGGAAGGAAGGAAGGAAGGAAGAAGAAAGAAAGAAAGAAAGAAAGAAAGAAAGAAAGAAAGAAAGAAAGGAAGGAAGAAAGAAAGGAAGAAAGGAAGGAAGAAAAGGAAGGAAGAAGGAAGGGAGGGAAGAAAAACGGGAGCTATCAACCTTATCTGCCATGAAGTAAGTGCTCTGGACCAATCTCTATAGACCCTCTGTGCTGCTCTCAGTGTTCACAGATGCTCCCTCTGGTGCAGATCTCTGCTCCAGCTCTGGGGCTCTCAGGCTGGCCCACAGCTTCTTCTCACTGTTTGTTTGGGTGCAGCCTCTCTGGCCCCTTCTGCCCCGGAGGTCGGGGAGAATGACTGTAAGCGGTGCACAGAATCCACTGTCTAATTTCCTTCCCTCCCAGGGAGACCCGCCACTGGACCGCTGCTCCGTCCTGATCTGGAATCTCAATGCTTTCTCCTTGGCTCACTCGCCCTTCGAGGTGTCCATTAGTTTATAGTGGTTATACTCATCGCCATCTCGTTTCCATGGTCTGCCTCCTCAGGACCACTCTATCCTTTGATGTGTTCTTATGAAACTCTTATTTTCCTTAACTATTCTCCAAATTATAACTCAGCCAGGATTTTTGCCAACCTTATCTTCTCCCAGCAGTCTTAACTGATGCAGCCAATTTTTTGCCCTATTCCCTCTCGTCTTCCCCATTTCTAGGACAGATGTTTCCTTCTCTTCTTATTAATTATCACAAATACCCAAATAAAACCTAAATATAGACTAACTTATGTTCTCTTTTCTGTCATTAGGAATTAAAGTACTGCTATCTGTTCCTTTCTGTTACCAAGAAAATCCCTGGGTGGGAAAATGAAAATAAAAACACTGAAATTACCCATTTATTTAATTACAAGGCGCTTGCTTTCATAAGCCACACTTTCACTGCTGAGAAGATTCTGATTTGGCAACAAAAGGCACCAGCTATTTCTAGTGAGAGCAGCCAGGAGTCGGCGTTAGCAATGTGACAGCATGGAGGATGCATGTGGAGCCGCTTTAATGGCTTCCTACCTTTGAGGGAGGGGCAGCCAGGAGGTGGGACACAGGATGGGAAGGCACAGAGAGATGGATAAAGTAAAGGTAGGAAGATCAAGAGATGGAACAAAATGTTAGAAAGGGACAGAGTAACACAAAGAAACGTAAATACAGACACAGGGATGGAATGGGGGGTGAGGGGAGGCCAAGAAAGAGTCACGGGAAATAAAAGATGGAAAGTAGTGAAGGGCAGAAAAAGTAAGGGATCTATGGAGAGAAAGAGATGAAGTTCACAAGGCAAGGTCATTAAGCTGGAAAGATTCCCTGGGGCAGTGGTCGGCAAACTCATTAGTCAACAGAGCCAAATATCAACAGTACAACGACTGAGATTTCTTTTGAGAGCCAAATTTTTTAAACTTAAACTGTATAGGTATGTACATTGTTATTAATTAATTAGGGTCCTCCTAAGCTGGCCTTTGCTAAAAATGTCCTCAATCAAATTGAGGTACGTTCGCTGAGGTAGACCCCTTCCAACTCTCCCATCCACACTCGTCTTGTATACTTGTTTCATCTATCTCCTTTCCGAAAACCGACTTCTGCGCATGGGCCATGAAGTTTCAATCGCACTGTACGTGTGCGCCCACACGTGGTATTTTGTGGAAGAGCCACACTCAAGGGGCCAAAGCGTTGCATGTGGCTGGAGAACCGTGGTTTGCCGACCACTGCCCTGGGGCAATGCTGCACTTCCAATCGTGCTCACCTGATGGTGATGGCAATTTTAAGGTTCACATGTTGCCATTTATCTGTAAAAGTCTCAGAGGTAAATACACAGGATTCAAGTATCTATCTATATATATAAAAAGCTAATATGCAAAGTGTTCCCTCAGGAGTTCAACCAGGAGACCAGGAGTTCGATTACTTGCTATGACGTGTGCTAACCACCAGGGGGAGATGTGGAATGAAGGAAGGCCCCAGTTGGCCCTGATCGCCAGCCAGGCCTAGGGACCCTACCCATGCACAAATTTCATGCACTGGGCCTCTAGTTGCTTGATATATTTCTATTGAAATAGGGTTTTGTTGAGATAGGAATATATATTATAACAGTGTTCTCTCTTAGAGATAAGTAAAAGTAATATAAATAAAAGCAAAAGTTGAAAAAATTAAGTGATCTAGGCACAGCTGAGATGTTATAGCCAATATAACTATAGTTTTGGTTATTCCTCAGTTGTATTATGGTTTCTACTTGGATAGTTAGACCCAAAGTTGATTTTTCCAGATATCACAGAGGTGATCGGGGACATGGCCTGAAAACCATTACTTGAAGCTGTCCTCTTCTGACACCAGCTGCTCGAGGCTGTGGGCCTCAAAACTTCACATGAAACTTGATTGTTCCTTGATTGTTCGTATGAAGATTCCAACTGCAGTGTTATAACATGAGCACATGCACACAGAGCTCATGGATTTGATCTAACAAGCTGCTAGAATAAATGCCCTCTCTGTCTCACAGCTCACCAGAAAGGTCATGGACCTCGTTTAGCTCTGAACGGCAAGTAGGTTTCATCTCAGGAGCAAACTCTGGTTCATGTATGGGAGCTGCTGAGGAAGCTTTGCTGAGAAAGGCTGCGTTGAGAATGAGCGTATGTTCAGAGGAACAGGGTGTGAGGCTGGTGAGCTCCGTTGCCATAAAAAGGGGAGCAGGTAGGGAGGGCAAGAGGACCGCAGGCCTGGTGGCAGCTACGTTCCTAAACCTTATTTGCATATCTACTTGAGAGGTGTGAGCCTGTTTTCTTCTGTAAGCCCGGAGGAGAGAAAGATGGATGTAGAACTAGCCTCAAGTCATGAGGCAAGTCACTCCTAGTTTTTACCGAACTCTTCTTTCAATTTCTAATATCATGCCAGTTTATGTCCAGTAGCACTCCCGGGAGAAAAAGGGACAATAGTTTCATTCATTTCCATTAACATAAATATGGTGGCTAGGGTATGCCAAGCACTTAGCTTACAGTGATTAATATGACTTTATTCTGTTCTCATGGAGCTCACAGCCTAGGTGGGATGGGCAGGGAGATCAGTCAAATTAAGAATTATTTGAATGTACGGTGAGTCATGCAGTAGTAAGTGCCAGTCTCCTACACACAACCTTTCTGTGACCCACTGCTCCTTGCCTAAGAGGCAAATGTCTCACTAAGACACAGGGATCTCTGCTAACACGGATCCCACCTACCTCTCCAGCTTCCACTGTGCTTCATCTGCACTGAACTATTTTGAATCTCCCAAATCATATTTCAACCAACTCCAGACTCTCACCCTACTTCCCGCTCCATCTAGAAAACTCTCATCTCCTTTGCTACCGATGCCCTGCATGCTCTGCTCCCTAACTCTTCCCCAGTTTCCCCAGCAGATCTTTCTGGCCTCACTTGCACTCTCTGTGTTCCCCTATCGTATTGTACTTTGCTCATCGGAGCAGAGACCAACCACATCGCTTGTTACCTGATTCTGCCTGTAGACTGTTTGCTCTGTGAGGGCAGGGATCAGGAGCACCCGCTCATCATTGCATCCCCGGCAAGTGGCTCAGAGCCTGGCACAAACCAGGCTCTTGCAGGATATTTGTCAGGTAAGTAAAAACGCAGAAGTCATATACAGATGGGAGTTCACTACATTTCCAGTTTCACTGCGGTTGGATATTGAACACAGAAAGGGGGCACAGAGATTTATTTGAATCTCAGAGGAAAGAATTGATTACTTCTTCATCTCAGTAGCTTCTAAATTTTTCTAAGAATATCACTCTAGGTCATTCCCTGATACTTATTTTTAGTTTTTAAGCTACAAGATGCTAGCTAATATACATAAAAATTTTACCCCTCCCATGGACATTTGAAATTAAAACTTGGTTTTAGAAGGTAAAAAGTCTTCAAGGACTGAATAAATGAAGAGCAATAATAATTAATATGTGCACAGAGCTTTAGAATTTTAAAAAGCTTCCCAAGCATTTTTATTTGCTTCCTACAGTACTCGAAGGTTCAAAAAGCTTAATGGTCTGCCCACTATGACAAAGGCCAAAAGAACAGAACCAGGAACCACAGTGGATTGATCTTTTAAGTCCAAATTCTATGCTCTTCCTTCTACAATACCGGATTCCCTATAGCTGGTGGATGAATTCAGGCACTGAACGGAAGTGTCTTGGGGACAGGGTGGGTGTGCCTGGAACCATCCAAAGCACACCACGTTACGTGACTTCCTCCTCTGCCCACCGAGAAGCTGCCTCTGGGACAAGATATGGCAATAGCACCTGTGGAAACCCATTCTTGAACTCAAGCTGGGGTCCAGTGTTGAGCTGGTTGAATGGGTCCCGGGGCTGTCACTGGGGTGTCACCTTATACCTAACATCAGAGCAAGACATGCACAGGGTTATGATGGCCAGAGAACAACCTCCATGCCAGGGTGTCATCCTAACCGGAAAAACTGGCCTCTCTCAGGGTTGCACTGGATGCCAGTTGATGGTAAATGTGGGATCGTGCCCTGGTAGTGTGGCCCCTCCCAATGTTACTGCTGCCATGGGAGTGCCCACACGAAGGTGGACAGCAGGGCCTGAAGAGACAGGAGAAATTGATGTGGAATTCATCTGAGGTTGGAAACTGGTGTCATTTGAAACGAAGAGGCATTCTTGAATCTAAGAGGCCAGGGCAGTGGGTTAAGGGAACCCTGAATGCAAGGACCAGATGGAGTGGTCTGGGCAATAGTCTGTTGTGCCCGGACTCTTTTGGAAAGCTTATAAACCTTATAATCCTGGGAGGGGTTTGCTCTGAGCAGAGCTTCAGACAGCTGACCAGGAAGCTCACTGGCTGGGAAGAGGAATACAGAAGGGAGGCAGCATCAACACCGATAAAGGAATCTCATCTCTGAAGTTCCTGGGGTCTTTCTTGTGCTCCCCCCGCCCCCCTGCACAGTCTAGACCCAGCCTTCCTCTACTTCCATCGCGTACAGGTCAGGAAGCAGGTCCTCCTTCCTCCCGCCGCCGGGTTGGCAGCACAGGAACCTAATGTTCGCTGTTACTCAGCCTTTCCCACCTCAGGGAGAGACTGCCACTGATTACAGGCCGACCAGTTAAAGCTTCCGGAGACTTGTGTGAGCGCTGTTATCAACTACAAAATACTGGGAGCTGTGTATCAGCCCCATCTTGTTGTTTACGCTGCCAGCTTCCTGCCGCGCTCTCTCGCCTGCTCTGTGAAGCAGGAGAACTGTTCCAATGCCACCCCAGTTCTCAGAGTTTACGGAGACCGGGTTCCTCCTCAGGATTCGGGACTCGGTTCAGCCAGCCCCTGCCTCAAGGTGGGCTTTCATCACATCAGGGCAAATGAGGAACGTAGGAGACTGGAGAAGATAGAAGATAGGGATCCCTAATTTAAAATTGCCCACGAATGGGGACTCCTACACATCCCTGTGTCATGGTGGAAACATCTGGAGGTCAAGTCTGTCCCCACAGTAGTGGCTGCACACAGAACAGATAGCGTCCCTAGAATTACCTTTCCTGTGATTCCTGCAGCCAAACTCTAGGGCTCACTGATTTCCTGCTTATTTCTCAGGTCTGCTTCTCCAGGTTGGATTCTGTGAGCCTAGTGGGTTTCTATTGCTTCTTTTTTTTGCTTCTTGCCCATCGTGGTAGGGGCACAGTCACACCAATATCCTGAGTGCTTGTGAAATGCCACAAGATGCTCTGGAAGTCGAAGGTCACCTAATTCAGCTCAGGAGGGCCTATGAGGTGTCTCGGAGGCCACACTAAGCTGATTCTTGAATGGTACTAGGAAAAGGTGAAGCGGGCAAGGGTGCTCCATGGAGAACAAGCAGCAGTTGCAAAGGCCAAGGACGTGAGAGAACATGGCATGATCAAGCAACTGAAAGGAAGGTTCTGGGTACTCCTGTGAATAGGGTCCATTGGGAGTAACTGGAAATGAAGCTGGAAAAGTGGCAGGAGGTGTGAACTTTGTTTCGAAAGTGGGGGACTGCCGAAACCGGTTTGGCTCAGTGGATAGAGCGTCGGCCTGCGGACTGAAGGGTCCCAGGTTCGATTCCGGTCAAGGGCATGTACATGGGTTGCGGGCACATCCCCAGTGGGAGATGTGCAGGAGGCAGCTGGTCGATGTTTCTCTCTCATCGATGTTTCTGACTCTCTATCCCTCTCCCTTCCTCTCTGTAAAAAATCAATAAAATATATTTAAAAAAAAAAAAAAGCGAAAGTGGGGGACTTCGTGCCAATGGGCGGGACTAAGCAGAAAGTGCTCCATTTGACTTGTGCTGTGCGGGCAGTTGTGTGGAGGGACCCCTGGAACAGGACAGCCAGGAGGCAGGCAGGTCTCTCAGAGCAGTAATCCAGGCAGGAAACAAGGAGTCTAACTGTAGGGAGACGGCACTTTCCAGGTAAAGTGGGATTCAGGAAAATGCAAGGCAAACAGAACTGGCTTAGAGATAGAGAAGCCAGCTGAGGGTAAATGGTAACGGTGATAAAAACTAGCATAAGCGCCCTGCAGCGAACAATTGGGCCTGCGAAAGTGCGGTCTATGAAAGACCAGACAGAACACCATGTCCTTAAAATAATCTCCTCTCTCTCACTGATTCCATGCTCCCCTGCATCTAGCTTAATAGTCCAGATTTCCCCATCCTCATCCTCATGTGAACTTTGCTCTTCCTCACCCTCATTTCCCAAATTCTCCATGCAAAGCCATTCCCCGCTGCACCTGCCACACGCAGTGGTTTGTCCCCGTAGTTTACCACCTAGAACCCCCTCTGTTCTGCTGTTCCTGTCGCTGCTCCCACGGAAGCCCGGGTGAAGCCTCCGCGTGGTTCCTGCCACCTCCTCTCCGTCTTGCTGGAGTCTCTGTTATATCTATAGTCAGATCAACACAATAACCATTTACCAAATATACTGCCTTTCTATTTCTTATTCAAGAAAACAATAAAATTTTAGCTTGAGGGCAAAAACTCTGTTTGATATGTCTCTTGCTCAGCCTGTAAAATTTTGCACAAGAGAGAAAAACATGGTGACAACCCAAAAAAATGCAGTAGTGTTTATAATACAATTATCAGGGCCCTACCCGGGGAACCACAACTCAAGGTAAACTGGAGCAGCCAAGTATCATCAAAAACAGTCATATGAGAAAAAGTTGAATTGCAGACGTTTTGCAAATTTCAAGAAAAACATGGGGGGTATGGTATGTAGAGATCTTACTAAGGTATAAAACCAGGGAAATGGATAAAAACTACAAGGAGATGGTTTTTAGCTCAGCATGAGGCTGTATTTTCTCAGGGTCAGAGGTGTCAAAGACGAAACAGGGTGTCCCAGGCGGCCATGAGGTCCTCTCTACCGGAGGCATTCGACAGAAGCTCCCGGACCAGCAGTCAGGGCTGTCAATGTGGGATAGTGGTTAAGAGCACGGGCTTTGCTTCCTAAACTATACATGGGGATGACAGCATTTTCCTCACAGATTAATATCAGGATTAAATGATACATATGCAAAGTTCGTTAATGGTAGCTCTATTTTGAAACAATTAATATAATAAGAAAAGTGTCACACTGAATAGGGGAGGAATCAAATTAGATATCGTTGGTGGATTTCTACGATGACAGATGTCTCCGATGGCAAGTCTTCACTGGTGAACTTGGATCGATAGAGATGGTTCGGTGGGGCTTGCACTTCCCTAGGGAGCTGCAATGATCATTTTAAGTCCAGAGTAGTCGTGAGTCAGGAATCGCCAGAAATACTCTGAATCTAGGAGAGAAGAGAATTATGAAAATATGGATACAGCAAGAAATCAGAAATCACCGTTACCGAGTCAAATATGTGACATCAGGAATAGACAGAGGGTCAAAATCCAGACGGCCTCAAGAGCATCTAGAAATTAAGAGAACCTGGAAATAAAAGTTTACAGGAGGCTAAATGTAAAACCAGGCAGATGAGCCTGATGGAGTCAGCAATGATCTTTATGATAAAAACTTCAGCCGGCAAGAGCTACTTCACCCAGGGCCCAGTGACATGTTCCCTGGTGGACCGGGGCTCTGGGCACCCTTTTTCAGTCTAGTGAAGGCACACCCCTGCGGATGGAGCCCGTGCCACTTTAAGGAGGCCACCCTCTCCCAGTATGGTTCCTGTGTAGAGCTTGGAGTGTCTGAGCAGCCTCCTCCGCAGTCTTCATCCCAGGTTGCTAGCTCCCAGGGTGGACTTCTCCGCCCACCACTGCTCCTCAGCTCACCCGATGGCAACTCATCTTCTGCTTCTGTGCTGGTTTCAGACTACTTGACCCCACCTCACCCACTCATTCATGCCTGAGTTGGTGACACCCTCAGTCTCCTTAGGCTCCGGCCTGGACTCAGCCTCTGATTTTCATTTCTCCACTCCACAACAGTGCTGACACCTGCGACTCTGCCTGAGTTACGACCAGCCCAGGGGCACTCAGATGTGCCCGCCCTGTCTCGAGGTAAGAGGCGGAAAGCCAAGGTGAGCGATGGAGGAGCACGTCTTCCGACAAGTCTCTGGCCTCATATAGTTCCCGGGAGGCCTGACTTTCTCAGCAGCTCACAGAGGGGCCTAATTTCCGTTGAAAGAATAGCCTGGGCATATGCTTAACCTGGACCTCCTCCCCCACAACTGCAAAATATCTGGAAGAGTACATAAGCACCTGCATTAGCTCGGTGCAACGGGAACCCTGTAATAGAACAAGGTGTATTACCCTTTCTCTCACTTTTCTGAAGTGAAATCATTCTGTTGTCAACGCTGGTGAGGGTTAGCCTGTTTGACTGAAGCGGTAATTTGACAAGATGTGTCTTTCCTGTCATTCAAAGTGTGTGATCGGGCTCTTAGCATCTGCAGGTTTGTTCTCCCTGCCACCTCCATCTCCTCCTTGTAAGACTTTGCATTCCCCTTGGAGATACGCCTCCTTAAAGAGTAAGAAGGAAAAAAACTCACAGAAGCCAGGGGGTCAAGAGAGCACTGGTGAGTTCCTGAGATTCAAGATGAGCCAGGATGCCAGGGGGGGCTCTGCAGGGACAGGGAGGGGCAGAAATCAAGACCAAGAGCAGCGTGGGTTCTGCTGGCAGAGGCTCCTGCCTATCTCCATAAATCAACCCCGATGAGTTAATTCCTCGTCAAGAATGATGAATGAAAGGCTCCAAGACCTGGCATGAGGCTGGGCTTGGTGAGGGACCAAAACTGCTAAAATATCTGCCTGACTTGTCCCAGTGGTTGGGGACAGGGGATCAAAACCAGGGAACACTCCTGTGTACTTCTGGCTCCGACTGCTGCCCTGGCTGCCAGAGACCCAGACGAGGCTGTTGATTACTAGTCACTCTGGGAAATCAGAGCCAGCCAAAACCTGGATTTTATACCGACACAGCTTAGTGATTAAGATTATGGATTTTAGAACTGGGGACACCTGAAACTCTGGCTTGGAAGCCTGGGCAGGGCATATGACTTTTCAGCTATAAAATGGGGATGATGATACCCGTCCTGGAGAGTCAGTAGATGGTAGCTGCTACTGTCAGTGTATCATCTGTCTTCCCAACTGCACCCCTGGTCCCTTCAGGGGCCACCGTGTGGTCTGGAACTGGGGGTTTATGTGAGACCTGTGCCAACCAGCCAGGGAACCAGGAGATGGAAAGGGAATCTGTCTACTGGCCATTATTTGGAATTGCCCTCCCCTCCTGGGTCTCGTTGTCCTGAGTGCGTGGCTCAGCCTTGCTGGGCCTGCTCCCCCGAGGTACAGAGCCCTGTGGGGAAGCAGGCGAGCCTGGGCAGATCTGCCTCTGAAGGATCCTTGAGCTCATTGTTGAAACTCAATGCAGGTCTTCTGTGCATACATTCCCAGCAAACGTGAGCAAGCAGTGTGCTGGGGTCGCCCTAGACCAGTGGTTCTCAACCTTCTGGCCCTTTAAATACAGTTCCTCATGTTGTGACCCAACCATAAAATCATTTTCGCTGCTACTTCATCACTGTCATGTTGCTACTGTTATGAATCGTAATGTAAATATCTGATATGCAGGATGGTCTTAGGCCACCCCTGTGAAAGGGTTGTTCGACCGCCAAAGGGGTCGCGACCCACAGGTTGAGAACCGCTGCACTAGACAGAGAGACAGGGATAAGCGAGATGTGAACAGAGAACTAAATGAACAGCAAGGAAGCCGTGTGAGGAGCACAAGCAGAGTGAGGGAGCCGCGAGAAAGGAAAGGGCCCCGCACACAGCCCAGCTGCTGGGGAAGCCTGGCCTGGGGGCGCTGAAGGCCGCCTTTGTCACGCGCCTTCGCCAGCCACATTGGTCTCTTTCCCGCCCGCCCGCCCCACGGTGCCGCCCCTCTCAGCACTCAAACATTTTGTTTCTTTTATGTTCACTTTCTTCTCCTGAACCAGAATTAAACTCGGGTTTAGCGCTGTTTGTAAAGTGCTGGGCACACAGTTGATGGATGGTGACAAATGCTGTTTCCTTTTACTCCTTCCCTCCTGGAGGCGGTGCTGTCAGAGCTGGTTGGGCCATAGGAAATGACCGTTTGGGCAGGTCTCAGATGGTTGCATGTTAGTCATTCCATGTGGTGCAGGTCCATATTTCATTCAGTGAGAGGATGGTGATTCAGCTTAGAAGAAGACGTCTCCTCCGGGCGATGGCTGCGGGTGGTGAGCGGCCTTAAACTGCATATCCTGCAGGTTTCAAATACCAGCTACATGGGCCACCACACAAGGAACTGGGGGGTGTAGATGTAGGAGGCCCCTGCCCTTGAGGGGCTGGCAGTCCCAGAAAGAGAGAGGCAAGAAAAGTTATAATTCAATGTGCAGATTAGTTAGCAAAAGTCCGCCTGGCCGATGTGGCCCAGTGGTTGAGCGTGGACCTATGAACCAGGAGGTCACAGTTGGAATCTGGTCAGGGCACATGCCTGGGTTATGGGCTCCATCCCCAGGTTATGGGCTCCATCCCCAGTAGGGGCATGCAGGAGGCAGCCAATCAATGATTCTCTCTCATCATTAATGCTTCTATCTCCCTCTCCCTTCCTCTCTGAAATCAATAAAAATAAAAGTAATTATAATACTAAAGTCCAAACAACAGGCTATGTGAAGTCAATAAGGGGAATAAGGAGCTTGGTCTGGGCAGAGCTGAGAATGACCTCTGGGAAGGGGTGATTTTGGACCTAGCACACCAGCATTCCCGTCAGCGGAGCCAGAGACAGGTCTCCAAAGCAAATATGAAATCGTGAATGTGAGTGCTCTCAGATAGACCTTTAAAAGGAAACCAGAGATACGGGTCCTGTACCTGTGTTTGCCATGGGAAGATGAACAGGATTTCCTCCTGGGGCCCTTCCCCCGATAAGGAGTGGGTGTCTGGCTGCCTTGGCCCCGCTCCTGCCTCCCTCCAGCAGTGTCTGTGCAGCCGCAGCCCGGCCCACCAGCCTCTGGTTCCCCCTTCTCCTGTGACCACGGCCAGCCAGCCAGGGAGTGGGTTTCTCAGCCTTCCACAGGGCTGGCCTCCCCGCCACCCTCCCTAAACTCTGCTCTGCCAGGAAAGAGGTTGTTTCTTTGCCCTTCTCCTCATGGCCACAATGTAAGCCCGTGCTGAGGGCAGCAGCTCCATCGATGTTATTGATGCTGCCAGGAGCGGGGCAGGGGCTGGCTGTCCGTCAGACACGTGTGCTGGATAAATCGCTCCTGTGGTACTGGCTGCTGTCCTCTCTGAGTTGCACCTTCCACCTTCAAGGTCTTCATCACCTCAGGTTGCAGAAGCCCCAGTGGAGGCACTGAGAGGCCCTGGTTGGTGGGATGTGGAAAGTGGGAGGGGCCGAGTCCCAGGGAGACAGGTCCAGGCAGCTCCTGAAGAATACTCAGCACCAAGAAAGAAAGCCGGTCTCCTATACCTTCCTCCTGTGTGGCTGACTCTTGGAATTTTTGTAAAGAATAGAATACCTACATGTATACAAAACAGCTCCTGTATTTTCTAATTAAACTTATTTTTTCAACAGATTTTTAGAAAGAGCTCAGGCAGTATGATGCTCCCCAGCCCCTCCCCTTCCCTACCACCCCCATCCCAAATTAATATTTTAGCAGGTGTCCTACTCTCAGTAGATACGCCAGGATCGATTGTTTGCTACAGACCCTGCTCATATCCACCTTAGATGATAATAGCTTCAAGTTGATTGGATCTTAATAAGAGGCCCCTGGTGTCATGACTTTGCTGGCATTGTCAGGCCAGCCATTGTCTCTCCAAACACTCAATTATTAAAGCACAATCCCTGTCCCGTTCCCCCCCCCCACACACACACACACACACACACATACACACACACTGCCACCCCACACCAAGGCAATGTGAGAGAGCCGCACCGGGCACCCACTGGGGGAGGCTCACTGATGGTGAAGTGGGAGGATGCCTCACTATGACCTTGGGAGTGCGGACATGTCTCCTTGCAGAACCAATGGAGGCTCCAGGCTTTCCCCCCTCTCTCCCTTCTTTTTTCTCTTATATGCCAGTTGACAGTGTCATCTCTCAACTTGATAAACTTGTCAGAGGGAGCTCTGGGGAAGCATGACACATGGAGGTTGGAGTGATTGCTGAGTATGCAGGGAGAAGGGAAGGGGCTGGGAGTTGTGAGAGGGACTGGGACATTAGCCTGGGGGCGGGCAGCTGTTCTGGGGTGTTCCTGGCTCACTGGCAATAGCACCACCCCCATCAGGCACCTTGGCAGACCAAGACCTGGGAAGAGGGAAGGAGAGCTTCAGGGACCAGAATGGGGTGGGAACTAGGGGCGATGTGGACGGACAGTGCCAGCAAGGAGTGTGCGAGGCTGTGTGTGTGCACCTAGGTATGACACTGTGTGTAATGTGTGTGAGCATGCATGAGACAGCCATGTGAGGCTATGTGGGGATTGCTGGGTGTGAAGGTGGGATGGAGGGTGGAAAGCAAAGAGCACTAGAGCCTTCTTGGAAAAGCAAAATGGAAACTATGACTTGGGGTTGCTGTTGTTGCTGAACTCTTCTACCAGTTGCACCCTGAAAGATCTTCTCAGCTATCTACCTGGAATGTGTACTTATCCATAATCATGAAAGTTTACACTGAATGTTCCTTTGAACATAGAGGGTAAGGAAGCCAGCAATCACTGCAGTTCTGAGTCTGACACAATGCTTTATGTCACTGGCATTCTATTGATACTAACCAAACAAATGTTGAGTCAATGAGAAAAAAAAACCACAGGACTTTTGCCTGACCTCATGTGCTGGGGACGAGGGGAACCCAGGTTAAATGAGTGCGGATGCAAAAGGGCTCACATACTAAGCCTGACATGCTCAGGGGAAGCCAGCATGGCGGGTCCTACACACTCAGCGGCTGAAAGTGGCCCCATTGGATGGCCTGAACATAAGCATTTCTAAAAGCGGCCACAGCAGCCAGCCTGTAGTTTTCCTGACAAAGGTCAATCTTTACCTTAAGTGAGCCTGTCTATTGTCTTTTTACATCTCAGATAACATCCCTTTGAAAGGTCAGGAGAATCTTACCAGACCCCTCAGGGCACACTCTCTGCACCAGAGCACAGGCCACAGAACCCGTCATTGTTATCTTTTCCCCATACCCTCTGCTATAAGTGTTAATTACTAACTATCCTGTACCCACCAGCGTAGAAGCCCTGTCTCC
This sequence comes from Myotis myotis, assembly GCF_014108235.1. Classification (NCBI taxonomy): domain Eukaryota; kingdom Metazoa; phylum Chordata; class Mammalia; order Chiroptera; family Vespertilionidae; genus Myotis; species Myotis myotis. The sequence continues at coordinate 4,569,288 of NW_023416314.1, forward strand.
CGTTTTACTTTTTATCCAATCCCAGCGATTGCCCACTTTGCTTTCTCTGACAGACTAGGTCTACCACCAATAGATTTTGAATTCTCCTTCCATCTTCTCCTTTGACTCCAATGCAGTGGTTCTCAACCTCTGGCCCTTTAAATACAGTTCCTCATGTTGTGACCCAACCATAAAATTACTTTCATTGCTACTTCATAACTGTAATGTTGCTACTGTTATGAATCATAATGTAAATATCTGATACGCAGGATGGTCTTAGGCGACCCCTGTGAAAGGGTCGTTCGACTGCCAAAGGGGTCGCGACCCACAGGTTGAGAACCGCTGCTCTAATGTTTAAAATTAGCTGCAAAGCTGCCATTCTCCAGAGCATTTTCTCAATCCATTGAGATTTTGCTTCCTGGCAATTGTCAGTTTGACTCAAACTCAGAAAGAGTTGAATTTGAATACCAGCTCCTACCCAAATTACCTCTTCTCTCCAATCGTGTTTCCTCATCTGTATGATGGGAGATCTGAAAATTCATTACCGAGGACAGCATCCAATATCCTAACTTCCAGACAGAAATCCCAAGTGCTGTCATGGAGATGCGTGCAGCAGTGCAAATGGGAGACATTTGTAACTTACAACCCACCCCACCTTCATGTTTCTCTCCAGCGGGAAGGCCCTGGTGAGCTGCTGAGGAACAGGTGTCCTCTTTTTCCTGTGTCTTTAACAAAGTGCAATACACTTCTGCCAGCGCCTCCGAGTGACTAGAACACATCTCAGGTGCTGCCTTGAGGGGCTGAGGCCAAGAAATTCACCTCACCTGGGAAGTGCAATAATTGTTCTATGGTGCCCTGCCTGGCGTGTGACATTTGTATTATAAGATAAGGTTTAGGGCTAAAAGTAAAGAAAACTGTCGGAGTTCAGGATTATTGGTACACGTGTGAATGACAACACTGACAGCTAATATGAGGAGCTCTAGCTGTGTCCAGGCTTCTAAGCAGGGAGGGAGGTTAAATTAATCAATTAGGCCATTGACAACAGCCAGGGAGAGGGGAACCGGCATCCCAGCTCACCGGCTCACCTTCTTGGCCTTCGCATAAAGAGAACTACATTTTGGAAGCACATGTAACTAAACACACACACCACACACGCAGGGAGGAAATTGCTAATGCAATTAATACATTGAAAGGGCATCGATGAGCTCCTACTTAATGGAGTCATATGGTTAAAATGGAGTAACTGCATTATCATCCAGAGCCACCCTGTTCAGTGTGACACAGCAGAGTGAGGGCTGTCCACGGGCGTAACAGGAAACAGCAGCGGAGATGCAGAGGTCTGGGGTCTTGGCCTCAGTTTTTCATCAACCAGCCCATGACCTCTGGGCTCAGTTTCCTCAGCTGCACAATGAGAGGCTGGACCAGAAGGCGCCTAAGGTCTCATCCAGCTTTGAGTGTAATTTCATTGGTCTTTGTTGGTACAGTGGCCCTTTGGGTCCTACGTGCCGGTGTCACCATTTTGAACGTGAGTGGCCTTTGTCTGAGAGTGTGGGCTGGTGGAGGCCTGACTCAGAGAATGGGAGCGAGCAGGGCTACTGTGGTCACTTTCTTCTTCTCTGCAGCGCTTCTCTTGTTGGGGAGCTAAATGAGACTGGTCAGTGTTGCTTGTTTTTAAACTTTCTGGTTTTTATCCACACCCCCAGCAGAGATTTTTGGTTTTCATTTACCTTCACTGTGGGTTTCAATCTTCCCGACCCCCAAATAATCTCTCTACACTGTTGCATTAAAAAAAAAGAAAAAGAAAAAGCTTCAAATTGGCTCTGCCTCCTTAAGCTTTTGGAAACTTCACTGTGTGGGTCTCCAGAACCAAAATCTGGGGCCTGTGCTATTTGGTGGTGTCTGTACCGCAGAGGACTCTTCTAGCTTTTTCCCATTTCAAAGCCCTTGGGTCCACACAAATGCTCAGGGAGAGAGAAATCCCCCATGCCCTCTCCCACCCCGCTCCCCCACCCCCCACCCTTTAGCAAAAATTCAGGGTTGTCACCAGGAGAAAAGAGGTTTCTCTGTGGAAATCTTCCTCATGCTGGTTAGAAAGCCACTCACATCTCAGTGTGAACTCTGCTAACTTGCCTGTTGTCTTTGTGAGTGAGAGGTGAAAGCCACACAAAGGTATAAAGAGCTGATCCATATAAAGATTGCTCTGGATTCCATTGGGCAGCAGCTTTCTGATGACTGCATCTTTGCTGTAGACAGCTGTGCAATTGAGACAGCAGCAGGACTCCAGATGTGCTGGGACTTGCTAGGCAACAGACTTAGAAGTTTGGCCAAATCAGCCCCCAGATAATCACCAGGAGTGAGAGGTGGGGGAGTGCAGGGCTGATCCAGAGCTTTTGTTGTAATTCGGGGGCTGGGGGATTAACCCCATGGACAGAGGAGGAAGGTGGGATGTTAGGTTGACTTCTCATGTAATGTGTGAGGTCTTTTCTTTACCTGTAAGAAATTCCTAGGAGAGAAGAGCTGGGAGTACCTTCTGGAGAGGGGGTATGCACGATGGTTAGAAGCCTGGGATCCTAAGTCCAGCAGACCTCAGTTTGAGTCTTGGCTCTGCCTCTGAGTAGCTCTGTGACCTTGAAGCTAGTTTATGGGGTTGATGCTCCCAAAGCAATTGAATATGTTTGACACATTTAATCAGAGTGGCCTCTTTTTCTTTTTTTAAAATCCGCACTTCAGGGTATTTTTTCCATTGATTTTTAGAGAGAGTGGAAGGGAGAGACCAAGGGAGGGAAGAAGATGGGGAGAGGAAGAGGAGGAGGAGGAGGAGGAGGAGGAGGAGGACGAGGAGGAGAGAGACAGACATGAGAGAGATTCATTGATTGGTTGTCTCTTGCACACTCCCCAACCAGGACCAGGGATCAAACCTGCAACCCAGGTACATGCCCTTGACTGCGAATAGAACTCGTGACCATTCAGGACACTGGCTGATGCTCTAACTACCGAGAACACCAGCCACGGTGTGGCCCTTTCTTTTACAAGGAGAAACTTAACAACAAGTAGGACATGGTGACTAGATGAAGATCAAATAGCTACTAGGCAGTAAAGATTAATCTGAAATCCAGTTCTCCTAACTCCCTATTCAGTGGTCTTTCCTCTATATCAGTGACTCCAAATTTGAGTAATTCAGATTCTGAAATCTGAACATTAATCAAATGTGCCAGGTGAGTCTTAAGATGAAAAGGACAAATTCAAGAAAGACCCCACCACACTGCACTTCAGTACCTAAGATGGAATTTCTCAGCGAAAGGCTCTCATTCCTTATGTATCTATTCTCCATGTACAGAAGATGGGAAAAACACAAAATATTAATCTCAAGAGGTAAGAAGGACCCCAGAAAGAGTAATCTAAACAGTTCTTGGTGATGTCTTTGCATAAACAAAGCAACTTCTGGCAGAATTTCAGGAGAGAGCATCTGTGTTCCTTGTATGTGAGTGGGGTCCCTCCAGCGATTGCCGAGAAGGCTCCGTGTTCTCTCCTGGGCACAGTTCAGAGAGATGAGCCGGCTTCAGGATGCCCTGGCTTTTCCTTGGACTTCTCTAGGAATCAGGGAGCTATTTGGGGCGTGTACCAATCAGGCATTAAAAGAGGAACACTGGAAAAGGACCCCTCAGGTGGGAACAGGGGAGAAGCAGATGGTAAAAAGGGGTTTTGGTGTCTCTTGAACATGAACGCCCTGGAAACTTCCTTTTAACTTGGGTTTTTATGGTTACTTTGGGCAGCCACAAAGGATCACAGAACTGTGGTGGCAGCTATGCTGGGAGAGGAGAAACACGTGTTCTAGAACACTTCAGGTACCAAGGCAGGCGGTCTCAGATCAACTGCAGGCCAGGAAATGGAAAAGCCTATTGTCCTTCTGGACCTTGCAGGGATCCGAGAGCAAATAATCCTTCTCATATAGCTTTAGCCCTGCGCTATCTTAATTGCAATCTCTGGTGAGATTTGGAGTTATGCGTTTTTAACAAGCAAACCATAAAATAAGGTTTAATCTCCCCAGAGTCCCAGAGCTAATTTATCTGTCCACAGGCTAAGATCTTTTTAAAGGTTAGGAATCTTGGGTTTTCTTCCTAGGTCTCTGGGTTGGCTGGATGCCTGCAGGTGTCTCCTATGGCTGGCTGCTGGAGGCTGGCTTTCATCAGCGCTAAAGACCCAGCCCTCGGAAGCCAGGCGATAAGAATCAGGGGTTGGGTCCTACTATTCACCACTCTCCCTTATCCTAATGGAGAGAAATTAGTATCTATTAGAACTGTGTCTGTGGCAAAACAAAACAAAACAAAACAAACAAACAAACCCCACACATTTGTTTAAGAAGACCAGGGATAGACTCTTTTCTCTGCAATTCGAAGCTGTGGGATTTGGGGAAAAGGATCTAACCTCTCTGCCCTTCAGTTTTCTGTAAAATGGGTATAATATCTACTCTGAAGTCCTTCCTAGGGGTTCTGTGAATGTTAAATGGTACATGGATGGCTTTTTTTTTTTTTTAATAGTGAAACACAAAATAGTTGTTCAGCTCGATTTCTTACCTAGTCATTCATCCAGGTGGAATCTGCTGCCTTTGCCCAGAAAGTGCTTTCCCATGAAGTCAGACCATGGAGCGCAGGTCCCAGGTATTCGGAGCACAGTGAGGACCTAATCCTGGCTCCACGCTGGCCGGCACAGGTTCATTGCCAGAACACTGCAGCGAGCACAGGTTAGCCCAGCTCTGGGTCCCAACTGCCCTGCAGAATCGATTTGCATGTAGACTCTCCACCCGCGGCTGGGTGCCTCGCCCTGGTCACAGCAGCCTTCCTGCCCTTGTTAGCCTCAGGGGAGGCAGCGATGCTCAGGACCCTCCAGTTGGGAACTCCTTTCATCCCTCTGCCTTCCCACCTCTGCTCCCTACCCCACCCTGCCTGTCCCTCTCTGCTCCCTACCCCACCCTGCCTGTCCCTCTCTGCTCCCTACCCCACCCTGCCTGTCCCTCTCTGCTCCCTACCCCACCCTGCCTGTCCCTCTCTGCTCCTTACCCCACCCTGCCTGTCCCTCTCTGCTCCCTACCCCACCCTGCCTGTCCCTCTCTGCTCCCTACCCCACGCTGCAGGTCCCTCTCTGCTCCCGGGTCTGGCACCCGTTCCCACAGGCAGCGCCCCACACCCTCAGGAGCCTGCAGGGGGCTCAGGAAGCTGAGGCTGGGGGCACTCACACCTGCTCCTTGGCCTGAGCCCCGAGATGGGCGGCCACTGAAGGAGGACCGGGGAGTGGAACCTGCGCTCCTCTCCGCCTCCCGCTGCCTCTTCCATTGGCCTTTGTCTGTGGCTGTGGGATGTTTGGGAGACGCCTGGAGACAGCCAGGGAAACAGCACTAACCCAGTAAAGCGCCTGACACTCGGGCGGGTGGCACCGGGCGGAGGAGGTGGACACGGTGCTTCTGGTTCGCTCTGGGAGAGTGTGTTACCGGCTGTGGACACCTACAGGGGAAACACCAGCGGGAAGATGCACAGATAAACCCAGTGGCCTCGGCTTCCTCCCGGGGCGTTTTCATGAGAAATTGGTTCTGGGCAGGGAGGGGACGAGACTCCCTCTCTTCCTCCCCCGGCTCGGGCGTTCAGAGGGGCTGGAAAGAGGAAAGCTTGGAGGGAGGCAAAGGGTAAGTCAGAGGAACCAGGTATTTTTCAAAGAGTAAAAAATATCATTGGGGCCAAGTGAGCTTTTAGGGTGAGGCCCGATCCCCTTCCCTTCCCGATTCTCTCTGCTGCTGCCTGCCCTCCGCTCTCTCTGTCTCCTCTCCCGGGTCTCCTCCCCGCACTGCTCACTGTGCATGTCTGGGGGGCGGGGGCTTGTTTGGGCCGAACAGGGCATGGAGCCGCCCCCTGAAACTCAGAACAGAAGACCACGGTCCCACCAGCGCCCTTCCATGGAGCAAATCCAAGCTCCTGGCCAGAGCCTCCCTGGAGCTGAGCGATCCCAGGCAGGTGCTGCCAGTCGCACAGCGTCCCGAGAAGCGGCTCAGCACCTGGCATTCCGGCCTCTGTCACCCTCACCGCCTCCCAGCCTGGCCACAGCGTGGACCCCTCCCCAGGTGCACCCGGGAAGGTGCACCTCAAGCGCCCACACCGCCTGCGCCTGGCTCCCCCACATCACACCCAGGCCGCCTTCGCTGTGTGATGGCTGGGAAACGTTGAGTGCTTTCCCCTTCATGACCAGAAAGCGTTTTATTCTGATTGAAGTGAACAATGTGCAGAGACTACAGAGCGCTGGCGCAGGATGAAAATTCCTTATATCCACAGAGCCCCACTTCAAAGTGTCCTGTGACAACGTTCCACTTTAATTAGGGGGAGGAAATTGCCATCTAACTTAACTAAAATCAAAAACACCTTTCCTTATTCACCAGAAAGAAGGGTGGCTGCGGAGAAAGGAAGACAGGCACTCCCGGAGAAGCTGGGCGGCTGTGCACAGACACCATGGGGAGGAGCTGTGTTTTCAATGGCCCCGCGTGCATCTTAGGTTCCGTGAAGAGCTCTAAGGCCACAGGGAGTTCTTTGCCACAGAGGAGGTTTTCATCCTCCACCCCAGCACTCCGGCTTTCCTACAAAGTAAAGCAAAGGCCTGAGATCGTTATCTGGATATTTCAGAGAGAAACACAGAAATCAGGTTTTAATTCAATTTCTAAGAAGGATTTGCAGACAGTGGTTTTGGAGAGCTGGGCCACGTGGCTCCAGATTCTCTCCACAGCCTGTTATGGACACTGTCCCTCCTCAGGGCTGCCTGTCCTGGTCACCACATCTCACCTTACTCCCCGCCCCGCCCCCAAGTGTTCCGGGAGGACTCCCAGGCATTTCTCTGGTCTCTCCTCTCTTTACACAATCAGTCCACCATCTCCATCCTGCCTCCTAGTTGCCTCTCAAGTCTGTCCTCTTCCTACCACCACCCCAGGCAGGGCCTCTTCCTATCTCCCCTAAATGAGTTTCAAGGAGGCTCCTAACTGGTGTTTTCTCTTTTCTCTTGTCCACGAGAGTCCATTCTCCAACCAGCAGCCAGTGTTCTTTTATGAGACATAAAGGCACCTCACTCCTCGGCTCAACACCCTTTGCGGGCTTCCCATCATTCTTAGAAAAAACTAGAGCTTCCTCACGAGGACCTCACGCCGGCACTGCATGGTCTTGCTCTGCCTACCCCTCTCGCATGCGCTCCTCACCCGCGCCGGAGCTCATGGTGCTCCTTCTGCTTGGAACACTCCTCCACCCACGGGACCTCAACCTAACTCACCCCAATCCATCTCAAGTGTTATTTACTCTTGGAAGGATTCTGCGACCCTCACCCCCAAATCTAAGGCAAACTCACATAGACTATTACACTTCTTTGTAACACACATCAAAATTGCAATCAATTAAATATTTGCTCCAACAGCGGTTTGATATTTATCTTTTCTTGACGGTAAGCGGGTAGAAGTAGAGACCAAGTCTGTCTTGTCACGGCTGTTTGCTGAGCTGCCTGCACGTTGTCAGGGCAGACATCGATCTAATCTCCATCAGTTTATTTTGATCTAACGCCATAGGAAACACCATTTTATTAAACCCATTGTACAGGAGTAGAGCATGAAGCACAGAGATTGGTATGACCCGAAGTCACACAGTAATAGATGGTGGGTAGTATGGCTCCTGAATCTTGCTCTTCCTCACTGTGCTTTTCATTTCCTTTCACACAGGAGGAGCACAATGTTCATTTATGGAAGGAGGGGACGGAGGGAGGGAGAGAGAGAAAGAGAAAGTAATGATTGGCCTACAAATAGTGAAGTGACCATATTGTACCAGGCATAACCCTATGGACTCGCAGCCCACTCAGGGAGGTGCCATTCCTTCTCAGCAAGGCGCGCCTTGAACATGCCCAGGGAGGACCCTAGCCTCACGATTGTCCCTAGAAACGCCTCTTTAAGAATGAGCATCATGTGCAAATGCGTCCTGAGAAAGTTCCGATGCGGGCTTGTCTGGGCAATCTCTCTGTCCCCATTCTTCACCCCATCCCACTTCCCTCAGCATGAGGAGATGCGATCAATGCATGGAGTGGGGCCACACACCACGCCCCAGCGGGTCCTGGGACACAGAGCACTCACACCGCCCTGCAGGCCATTTCGTCTGGGGAGGGCGATGGAGATACAGCTACTGCCGGACACCGAGCAAACCGCTACGAACTCCAGGAAGCTTACAGACTTGACATGAGAGCTCTCGATGTCCTTTGACGGGTCATTTCGTAATGAAGGTGAATATTCTGTGGCTGCTGTGACGGAGGCAAGTCCAACACAAAAGTCGATCTGGATCCAAAAGCGAAGGTGGTTGTGTGCAAGGTTTGTGTACACCAACAGGAACCACAGCCATTAGTAAGTTCTTATGATTATTTAAGAATGAAATAAACATTTTTCCCTTTCAGCTTTTTTTCCAATCAGCTATCAAACCATGAGGGTGTTACTCCTTAGAAGGCTGGCTGACGCTGGCTAATTAAAGACGGAACTGTCGTTCTTTTGACCCATGGACACTGCAAAGAGCTGCTGTGATTAAGATGCGGTGAGCCGAGCAAGCCTGGGGCCCTCTGGCATGGGTTCTGGGATTATCAGACTAATAGGCAGCAGGAGAAGCGACAGCCCCCCTTAAACAGGACCACCTCAGACAGGACACTGGGGGAGTCCCCTGGACCCGTTGCAGCCAGTAGACGGGGAAAGGGAAGAAGCAGGGGCCCGGACCAGCCCCCCGCGGGGCCTCTCCTGCACGCGGCACACCCATTGGCCCACAGAGCCACTTTGATTAAATAAGTAGTTGGCCATATTTTCTTTTGTTCTCCCAACTCCTCTGTTAATCCAGTGAAACAATATTTATGAAATACTTGTTTTGTTGCCACTCACTGTGCTAGACACAAGGACCACTACAGTCATGCTCCTCCCTTCATGGGAAGCACTGTTGTCAGTGCTATGAAGATGACCAACCTGATCAGCTGGGTGCAGAAGGTAGGAATGGATGGATCAGGGGCGTCCTCTCAGGGGCTCTTAGCAGGTGATATCTGAGCTGAGGCCTGGAGCATAAGAATCAGTCAGACTTTTCTTTTGCATGTGTTTGTATGCTTGCATCTTACAGATTTTCATTTCTAATAAAGTAAATATCAATATTTAAGTTCCATATAAACAAAAAGCTCTTTGGGGGTTGTCTCTTTGTTTTTCCCAAAGTATAAGGGTCATGAGACCCAAAACTTAGAAAACCACTGTGGTTTATCACCAGCCGTGATTGGTCCAGTTCTAGCTCTGACCTCATAAAGAGCCATTGTGAGGGAATTGCAAACCACAGCCCAGCTGTGATTGGTCCATTCTTGATCTGACCTCATAAGGCGCCACTGTGATGAAATTGCAAAGCACTCCTATATAAGACCCTGACCAGGCTGAGGTTTTTGTCCATTATAGCCCAGGAAGAACTGCCCATCAGGGGCGCTTGTTGCCTGGTGGGTCTCGGTAGGGAGCTGACCTGCAGGAGGGGTTGCTTTGGGGCGGCTGCAGATGCGCGCCTCTCCCCACGTGCCCATCAGGGGTCAGCGGGGCAGGCACTTCTCCTTTCTTAGATGTTTTCTCAGGACTCGGTGGCACCCCGTACAGGATCTCATGCTGCGCCTTCAGCATCGCAGGAGTTTCCTGGGGCCCGCATCGCACCAGGGCAGGTAGTAAACAGAACGCTGGTCCGCCCTCCAAGCCCAGGCCCAGGCTCCAGGTCACCGCCTCACGGGAAGGTGTTCTCTCAGCCTCCTCTGCCCACGCCGTCCCTCCTCCAGCCCCGGGGGCCTGCACAAAGCTGCTCAGAGCTTCGTTCTCACCTCTCCACATCTTCAAGGCCCGGGTCTAACCCAAGGAGGGCCACCCAGCCAGCTTCGCCCCCTGCACTGCCCCAGAGCCTGAGCCTGGACCTGGGTCCGCCCAGGAGGCGCAGGCCTGGAGAGAAGGCCGGGAAGGGAGAGGGGCTTCAGCTGCAGGCCGCGCCCAGCTGGTGGCCGAGCTCTGCGTCCGGGGGCTTGCAGCCTGGCAGCCGCCCCCCCCCCCCCCCCACCCATGGACCTGCTGCCAAGAGAATGTGGCTACCTTGTACCTGGGTGCCAGCGGTGTCTGTCCCCAGCTGCCATGCGTCATCCCCCAGCTGCGGGACCTGCTATGATTTCATACAGATCTGTAGACAGGTATGGAAAGACATCTAGAAAAAATGAGAGCATATCAAGGCAAAGATTTCAAAAAAGTCATTTTTTAAATGTCCAGCCATAGGTACCCGCGCTCAGTCCTCGCAGGCACACTGTCAAGGTCTCTCACGGCCTGTTTCCTGATCTTAGAGCGCCCCCTGTGGAAAGAACGGTCCTACTGCCCTGGCTGCACACGCTTCCTGCCCACCGGTGAGCCTGGGATGGAAATGGGAAAAGGAGAGGGAAGCAGGCAAACCGGGCAGAGGGAGGAGGAACTGACCCCAGGGAGCACCACGTGGGCACACGCTCCCTGGGCAAGCACTGTGCCACACACTGGACATGCATAATCTCACTAAACGCTCACACAGGAACGAAGCCTCCAGCCCCAATTTACTAACAAAGACGCGGGGGGGGGAGGGGGGGGACGGGACGGGGGCGGGGCGGGGGTCTGCAGGGCATGAGCTTAACCCGGAACCCAAGGTTCTGCGTCTTTTGAAGGAAGGGGTCTGGGGTGAGAATGGGGGACCTTGTGCGTAAGGAATCTCTTTAGCAGCAATGCCCTTCCCGGTGGGTCTGTGCGTGAGCGGAGCCTGACTTCCCTATTTCTTCTTGGCAGGGAGCCTGAGACCACCTCCCCCGTCCCTCCGCCTCCAGGCTGCGCTGCCTTCCCATCCTTGGTCTGGCTTCTGGTTGGCCGCCCCAGAGCCAATTCCGCTTTGAATATTAGGGAGGGCTCCGAAGAGGTGTCCAGTGCGTGTCCTCCCAGATAGCACGTTGGGGTGTCTGGAGAAGAGGGAGAGAAGCAAGCTCTGCTTCCGTAATGCCATGATGAAGGAAGACAGAAGATTATGCAGGGCTGAGGTTGTGCCCCTCCCCTCCTCCCCCCTCCCCTCTCCCTCCTCCCCCTACCCCTTTCCCCCTACCCTTCCCCCCTCCCCCCTCCCCTCCCTCCTCCCCCCTACCCCTTTCCCCTACCCCCTACCCCCTCTTCCCTCCCCCTCCCCCTCTCCTCTCCCCCCTCCCCCCCTCCCCCCTACCCCTTTTCCCCTCCCCCCCTCCCCTCCCCCCGCCCTTCCTCACAGTGCCAAACCCCTCTTTGTGAGTGATGGCTGCCTTCATGAGCAAGCACATCCGTGAGGCAGGGCAGCAGAGGCAGGTCTGTTTATGTAGGAGCCCAAGAGTAAAGGTACTGTTTCAGACGGACCTTGTTGAGTCGGACATGGTAGGAGTCAGTAGCCTTCCTCTCCCTGCTGACCTGGGAGCCGAGGTGACCTGAGCACAGTGCCCATAGAGCTGAGGTCAGTGTTTGAGCTCTCTGTGGCCAACGTAACCCTTCAAAGAAGAAAACTCAATTCCCAAGCCCTGGGCACTCAGAGCCTTGCCTGTCAAATGCAAGACAATGAGTGCAGAGTATTGATGAAGCCATTCTCTATCTCCCAGAGTCTCCTAAATGCTGGCCCACACTAGAACTTTCTCTCAGAATTTAGAACCAGGGCATTTTTAATCCCCCAAGAATAGAGAAGAGTGGGAAAGTACACTTCCCTCTCTTAAATGATGCGCACTATGGAAATATGCTATGTTTCATTTTTTACTCTAACCACCAGGAAGCTCCAATCAGATTTTGTGTTAACTGCAATAAATATGTTAATTAACCTTTTGGATTAATATGTTTGTTTACTCCCTTCTTCAATCCTGGTTTCCCTTTTTGATTTCTGTTTAACGAGCTTATTGTAAATGTCCTTTGTTTAAGTTGTCCAAACCCATCTTTAGAAAGAAGTAGGTATTTCAATAAGAGACACAGGCTACCAAATGCACTTTCATGGGGACAGCTGGAGAAGCCAACAAAGCTGCATTTTTTTGGCCAGAACCCACAGTACAGCAACACTGTCTTCAGATACAGGACAGTCTCTGCATTCCTGCCCTCCCTCTCCCCTGCCACCACCCTCACAAGGACAAAGTGTCGAGGGCATTCTTTAATCTCCTGTCTTCTAATTGGTGAGAGAAAGTGGTGCCACTCATCAGTGCTCTAAGATGGAGAGATTTAATTAGACCTAATGACCAGATAAATGGAGAGTTCTGAGTAAGGACCTTTGGGGACTGACTGGTGTGAGGAGGATTATGTTGTTATATTTCCCTGCACTCATCACCATGGCTGAGGCCACAATAGAAAGAGAGACAGGGCACTAACAAGAGTCACATGTGGATGCTGTTGTGGTGGAGGTGGAGGAGAGAGCAGAAGGGTAGCCTAGGGCTTGGTGGAGAAAGCACGCAGAGCAAAGTGCAAGGTCAATGCAAAGATGAGGTGGGAGAGAGCACTCAAGAGGATCAAGATATTTGATTCCACTACCCAAGTAATTACCCCTCCTAGGCGATCCTGCCTGTTACTTGACCTATTGCCCAGGCCTCTGTCTCCCTGTGACCCTGGCACCTTCCTCGCCCTTGAGGAGGGCCCCAAGCTTAGCCCTAGAATGGATAGAACCATTCACTTGTCTTACTTCCCATGAGCTGGTGCTAAGACAACCTGTCCTCTTATGACAAGTCGCCTTTATCTAGTATGAGCAGGATCATTTTTAAAGTCCTTGTGCTGTCACTTAGGCCTGGAGTGTCAGAGATTTCTCTCCCCTCAAAGATCATCTGTCAGAGTTAGCAGGGTATTCTAGTCTCAAGAGCCCTGAGGGAAAAGTTCCGGGGTCTGTGGGGGTGTGGAGGAGAGAGGGATGAAGTCAGTCTGCAAATACTCCAGATCTGACTCATTCCCGATGGAGGTGATGCATTCCTCCCTGGAGAAAGGTCAGTTTTGAAGCTCTCTGGCTTGAGAGAAGGAGAACTTTTTTTGAGTAGCCAACATATGTCCAGCATTTAGACAGAAACTTACATCTATAATATCACATAATTCCCTTAGTATCAGAGCCTGCTGCACAATACACCCTCAGTAAGCATAAATAAAATGCATGAATAATTGGATTACCCTGAGAGGTATCACAGTCCTCATCACACAGAAGAGAAAGCCAAGGCTTGGGGAAAATAAACAATTTGCCAAAGTTCACACACCAGTGGATTTGAACATAAGTCTTTCTTTTTGGTGCCAAAGATCATTCTCTTTCCAATTTGACATGAACCCAACACATTGGCCACAACCCCCTCTAGGCTTCCTCTAACGGGAGCCTGTTTAAACTAGGCTTGTGCATAATTTGACCTTATTGAACCTCAGTTTGCTCACCAATTAAATGGACTGGCCGGACAGCACTTTGTGATGTAGGAAGCAGCTACTATTTCTGCCCTAGAGGACTCCTAAAGCTGAGATCATGTGAATGGCGATGCAGCCCCCTCTCCTCTACATCCAAAGCCCCGTGCTTGGTGATAAGTGCATCCATGTGCTGTTAGCTCTGTTTATCTGGCTCCGTACCCCAGGAGATGAGTCTACACATGTGCTAAATGTGTTTCACCAGCACCTGAGAGTGATGCTTTATTCCACTCTGGACACCTGGTAGCTGCTCAGGCTGTTAAGGAAGCAACACACACACACACACACACATACACACACACACACACACACACACACACTGGAACACGATAGCAGCAGGAGATAGAGGGAAGGATCCTGGCAGGAGGTTCAATTTACAAATATAAATGGCAAACAACCTCTTGTTCCAACTCTCTGTAAGGCTCTTAAAGATGCTTAAAAGGGCCTGCCAGGTCCTACATCCCATTACTTCTTAGAATTATTCAATTTGACTGTGGGTGGTGGAAACACAATGCAATGCACAGATCGTGTATCGTAGAAATGTACACGTGCGTGAAATCTACATATTCTTATTAACCAATGTCACCCCAATAACTTTAATTTTTTTAAGTATTTATTCCAATGAAAGTAGAGTTTATTTGAATTGTTGTCTACATCCTCTGCTGTAGTTTTTTTTTTTTCCTCTTCTGTAGTTTGACCAAGAGATGGCCTGTATAGGTTTGGCCAAGAGAGACCTTTGTAGCATGAAAACACGGTCAGTCAGTGAGTCCCACAGAGCTCCTGAGGCACATGGACCACGCTTCCCTAGCATAAACATTGCTAACTTCCATTGAGCAAGTTATGTCCCAGGATCTTTGCTGAGGGCTCCAAATAAGGTATCCCACTGAATCCTCACCAGAACTCTTTGAAATTTGAGTTACTATATATACCCATTTACAGATGAGGAAATAACTAACTTGGCTATAGCTACTCACTTAGCTAGTCCTTAGCAGAAGAAAGGTGTGAACCCACGTCTGCCTGAGTCCTAACTATGCAAGACCACAGACTTCAGTGAGATGGTGTTTAAGGATTGTGGGCTGCTGGGATGAAGGGGATCATTAAGGAGATTTAAGAGAAAGAAACTTTGCAATTTTTTACCATCATGTGCAGTGTGCCGTGGACAGTACACAGTTGTGGGGAGTCTTGGGCCAAGTTCTCTGGGAGGCAGACAGGACACGTCACAAATTTCTCCCGTTCATTCATCCATGACTTAATTCAGGTAGTCAACCAACAGGTTCTGTGCTATTCTGTGGAAATACAAAATTAAATAGCATCTAGTTTCTACATTCAGTAAGCTCACAGCAATGGAGGAGACAGATTATAAATCAATTTTTATACTGTCAATGCATGCTTTGGTGGATGGGAGCTATGCAAGCCCATGGTAGGGGTGTCCAGAGTAGATGAATTTACAGTGATGGAAGGAGAAAAAGTCCTTTGAATTAATTTAAACTATAGAAACAACTGGATTTGAGTCCTGTTTGTGTGATCTTAAGCCAGTTCAAACCCTTTGAACTATACACTGTCATTCTTTTTTCTGGATTACAAAAGTACCAAACTAATTATATTACCAACCCTAAAAGGGTTGTGGAGATGATTAAATGAGTTAGTGTACACGAAACATTATTATTCATCATAATAATGGCAAAGATGGAAAATGGGGAGTTTGAAAAGGCATGAAAGCAATGTAAATATTTCCATAATACAGGATTAGGCAGCAAGCTGTGCAATTAAATTGATGTTGATACTCCAAGGAAATGGGCTGTTCTGGGAATTTGAAATCACCAGCCACCCTTCAGGGAGACAACTCTCTCCATGTGGGATTGAGGAGAAAAATTATGTTCAGAAATTGGCAGGTATAATTCTTCCTACAATACTTTTCATTAGAACTCAGAGAAATTGATTAATCAAATCGTATTTATTGATCACAGCCATGTACCCAGTGCTGTGGCGATTTCTGTGTAGAACTTCAAAGAACTAATGAAGTAGTTAGAAAGAAAGGAATAAGATATTTTAAATAATTAACTACCAAACTGCAACTACCTCTGGTCACCGTGGAAGAAGGGAAAATTTAGTTTAAGCCCAAGCAGTGAAAGATGCTTTCATGGAGAGGTGGGAGCTGAATTATATCTTCAAGAAAGTCAAAGGTTGGAAAAGCAAAAAGATAGTAAAAGGGGATGAGAATAGATGAAGGGGAGCGTGGGGTGGCTAGGAAAATTGGAGACACATAATGAAGAGTGGGGACAAAGGGAGGAGAAACTTAAAGAGAGAGAAGCCTGAATAGGAGGATGAGAGCATTCTCAGAGAGGTTGGAAGTTTTGGCCAGAGGCCGAAGAGGCCGAGTCCATGACAGCAAGGTGGGTTGAATGGAGACAAATTATATTCTGAGGAGCCCGGATTTGATGCCCCTGTCAGAGGGACTCTTCCCCATTCATGACAGGCACTGTCAGGTGAAGTTCTGAAGGGTGGCTTGAGGGGGAATCAAGAGCACAAAGTAGAAAGCCCCAAATCAGAGACTCTCAGCAGAGTAATCTACGGTACATTCATGAGGGCCTGCATCTGCAAGAACAATGAGGAAAAAGCAGATCGGAGGGGACATGATAGGACTTGGAATACTAGAAATAAAAATGAGGAATGAAGACGAAGAAAAAGTCAAGGAATCCTGCTAAGATGCTGCTCAACTGAGACACTTGATGAAAGTGGCTCCTCTGGGGAAAAGCAAAGTGTTTGGAAAGAAGAAGTGTGATGACTTCGAGTGGGAATGTGTGCGTTTGAGGTGATGGGCAAGTCACTGCAGTGGGAAAATTCCAGGGGCAGCTGAGATGAGATTGAAATGGCGGAGGCGAGGGCAGGGCTGGACGGTACCCAGGAGGGATGTACTGGCGGTGGCATCCACAAGCCCCGGGAGGGACAAAGATGAAAGGACCAAAGAAAGGTCCTCAGAGAAGCCTCACATTGAGGAAGGCAGGATAAAAAATGAAACATCGCAGCCAGACAAGGAGCAACCCCAGAGATGGGAACAGCACCCCCAAAATCTGGTGTACAAAGAGCAAAGCAGGAGAAAATATCACAAAGAAGGGAACTGTCGATAGTGCCACACTGCCGAGGTCAGGAATAATGGAGCAGGGGGGCAGAAAAGGCTGTTTGTTTTGCAAAAAGACTGACATGTCAATATAATTTGGGAGCGAATGCCAGCCTGTGTTTAAACCACAAGTGGGGTATCAGAAAGTGAAGGCAGCTGCAAAGACCATCAGCTTTAGGATTTGCCAGGAAAAAAGAAGAGGGGGGATTAGCGGTGTGAAGCATCGAGCACAGGGCTTTCTAGAGCGAACATTGCAGCAATGGAGAGTCAGAGACTGGAGCCGTGAGAGTGGAGGACCCACAGGCACCTTGTGGAAGCACAATCCCAGCAGAGACACGGGTCCAGAGTTCACATGAAGCAGTGGTCTCTAAATAAGAGGAAAGAAACACTTCCTTTGAGAAGGAAGGGAACGTCTACTTCAGAGACAGGGCCTTCCTGTGGGGAAATGCGGGTACCTGAGATGGTCACAAAGGTGGCTTGACTCTCCCGCTGCTCTGAATGCCACGTAGCATGAGTGAGAAAGGAAGCTTTGATGGTTTGAGCTACTGAGATTTTCAGATTGTTATTGCAGCATAACCCATCCCTTCCCAAATGAATACAAGGAGAGAGCTGCCTCCTGAGATTAGGACAGCAGGGAGGAACTGGCGTTTTAAGGACAGAAAAGGTATGAAATAATAGCAGGAATACCTAAGCGATTCAAAAAGGTATGCTTTCCCAACATGTGTTCTCAAAATTTCAAACCTATGGAAAAGTTCAGAAACCAGCCTAATAATGCTCACCCACAGGCCCTCCACAGAGGCTCACCAATTGTCAACATTTTGCCACATCCGCAACATACTCTCTCTGCATGTGCTGTGTATGGACACACACCAGCACCTCTTTTCTTCTTTCTTTAAGTGAAAGCATTTGGAAGTAAATCGCAGACATCAGGTCAGTTCCCTGTGAGCATTTCAGCATGTGTCGCCTAAGAACAAAAATGCTCTCCCATAGAACTATGATGTCGTTATTATACCCAAGATTTTAATAGTAATACAACAATCTTATTTAGTATACATGCATATCCAAAACTTCCCGGTTGCTTTTACATATACTCCATACATGGTCCCATCAATGATCACACGCTGTCTTTGGTGTGTATACAGACAGCCTGACTGTCTGATGAGGGAATAGGAGTTATAGCAGGTGAGGAGATCTGCGATGCTGGAGAACACAGGCCTTTGCCCGACGCTATCTGTGAATACATCATGGCAGTGGTGTGATGATGATGATGATGATGATGATGATGATGACAATGAAAAGGAAGATGAATGATGCATAGAATCAAAGGAGAATAATACATTTTAGATATTAAAACCCCAACAAAGAAAAAATAGAAATATAATTAGGCAATGTAAAAATTAATATTAATTAGGCTCTTTATACTCTACCAAAAATGTTTCATTACCTTGCATTAAATAATAAATCATTTAATCTATGTGAAATTAATTTACACTAAGTTCTAGGCTCAATTAGGTTGGCCAACTCCTCCCAAATTTAATTATAGTTGGCACTGGCGATGGAATATTTCTTTATGGACCAGGTGCAATTAAAGAGAAAGGGGCTATGCTCATGCTAGAGAATGCTAGGAGGGATTTAAGACACGAAAGACTGAGAACCTAGAATCTCAGAGTGAATGTGATCTTGGTGGTCGTTTATTTCACTAGATTCCCTTCGTATCACGAGTCTGTGATGCCTACATGCAAGGCTGTGTGCTAACATGATGACTAACAGAAACGCTAGACTTACTCATGGTATGGCTGCTAGATAAAGATCACACATTTTTATGTTTTGTTTCATCTTTGGCTGGGATTACAGGAACTCTTTGCAATAACATTGGTTATCTTCTGCAAACAGATGCTCCAATAGTAGTTGATGTTTTTGATGGGAAAAAATGGGTAAGAAATCACTTTCCTTTAAGCAATGAGTTTATTTGGTAGAACTGATTTTTTATAACAAGGGGAAAGGGCAAGGTGCAAAGGGAACTTATGGGAGACATTCCTAGAGGGAAAAGATAGAAAAACACAATTCTTGCCCCAAACCCTCATTTTATAGATGACAAGATTGCCCAGGTGACATACCCAAGGCCATTTAGTTATTTAATAGAAGCAATTAGCAGCAGTCTTCTAGCCTATCACAGCCAGTTGAGGAATAAGTTTAGCGAGCTGAACATGGGATCTCCCTGGTGACAGCAAGTCTCCAGGGAAGCCAGTCAGAAGGCTGTTGCTTGCAAACCAATGGCGGAAGGGGGGCGGGTGGGCGATGGCGCCCTCATTTCAAGCAGAGGGTGGGTTGGAGTGTCACGTAGGAGCCACAACCACAGGCCTCAGTGGCTGAGTGGCTGTTGGCTTGGGGTGTGAGAAAGGTGGGGGAAAAAGGAACATCAAAAATGATTTTTAAAAAATGACATTCAGATTCTCCGTGGCCACTTTTGAACGATTCTATTTGTTGAGGGAGGGAGCCCAAAAGGAGAAATAGAATTGAAGGCAAATACTAGGAAGTGATCTCAGAAGGTGGGGGAAGGCTGAGGTTCTAAGGTTCGTCTCTGGTCCCAAAGGATTCTTGGGTCTTTCTAAAGCCAGAGACAGAAAGATTGGGAAGTGCTCCTGGCCTGCAACCTAACTCTGTGCTGGCAGTTAGAGGTCTCTCTGCTCAAGGCAGACACCAGGGGTCAGTGCAGCCCCAGTTCTCTATAAGGAGCCCATAGGTCCCTTTCCCTTAATGTCTGTTCGTTACCAAGAGAATTTAAGAGAATTCTAAAAGGCAGATTCGTTTATGATAGCAGCATTTACTAGCAGTTGTAATTATGGTGTATGGAAAACAATTATTCCCTCCTAAAATTGCTCTTTTAATTTTCTCTGATTTGTCCCAGAGTGAATGTTAAATAAGCCTCATTGCCTCACACACTGCCTTGGATTCTCGCACTGAGATATCCAAGCATGGGGCGCTGAAGCTCCCCCTGCACTCCAGCCTGAACTCTCACGCTCGGGCTCTATTCCACAGACAAGCCCGCACAGCTCATCAGAACGCCTACACAACCCCTCCCCACCCACTTACTCCTCTTCCAAATGCACCTCGAGAGCCTCCTGCCCTATGAAACCTTCCCCTGGAACCCTCCACCCACCAGAAGACGGGCCACTCCATCCTTTATGCGACCATATTCCCTGCGCAGACATTTTTCACTTGTGAAACTTTCACCTACTTTTTGTTTACATATTCAATCCTCTGTACCTTGAAGGTGAGGGCCTTACTTTATGTGTTTCCAGTCCCCAGTGCTTGGCTTAATACATGGAAACCCTTGATCAGTCAGTTTGGGGTTAAATAAGTGAATACTTAACCCTGAAGAAGACTGGCTAAAGTGTGTGGGGAGACAGGGAAGAGGGCCAAGGTCAAGCACCGATGACGACTTCCCTGTGGTGGGAAATCCCAGGAGGGCGCTGAGCTGGCCGAGGTTCTGGTGCGACGTGGTGCTGGGAGCCACACCAGACTGAAGTGGGTGCTCTGACGGCAGGCGCAGGAATTCGGGCTTGAGGAGACAAACAGTAGATGGTCACTGTCGATTTTTGTTCTGGAAACTGTAAAAACAACTGGTTTCTGCCGTCTCTCTCGGGCCACAGTTGAACATACTGCTTTCCTAACAAAGGCCACAGCGCTGGATGCTTTCCGGAAATGTTTGGCTTGAAAATAGCTCAGTTTCCACCTTTCCAACCTCTGTCCCGGCGGGAGCTGAGCCTGCTGCTTTCTGGGGGCTCCCCGGCAGCAGGGTGCCTTGGCCGGTGGTGAGCATGCGAACAGGCAAGGCACCCCGGGCTCCCCGGTCCGCCTTAGGAGAGAAGAGGCGGGCTCAGAACCAGATTCTAGGGAGGTGGGCAGGGATGATAAACAAAGCAAATCTTCACGATCAGAAGCAATGGCATTTAATAAAGTGCTTAGGCGGTGAGATGACGTTCCCAGGCTATCTTGCAGTGATTAGCATGGGTGGATGAAGGCCAGGTCTGCTAGGGGAGGGGTGTGGAGGGCCGTTCTTTTTATTAAAAAGTGTGTGTTGGGGGGCAGAGGGGTGGCTGTAATTTCAGGGAAGTGTTGTTATTAATTGGTTGTTCTGGCCTTAAAATGGTCTTGACTATTAAATAGCTCTCTCTCTGCACAGGGAGGAGTTTCATGTGAGCGACAGAGGAAGGTACTGCTGCCAAGAGTCCTCTGTTTGCGATACATTAGCGTCTTCTGCATCCCGGACAGCCCCTTGTCTTGGCTCAGATGCTGAGTGCGCTTCCGGATTCCTTTATCCCCCTTCACTGCCAGTGATGGGTGCTGTCCTGAGAACGCTACTGCTTCCTATTGCAGTCCCTGTCTGTGATCCCACGCCAGCGAGACCCCAGGGAAGAGGCCCGAGTCTTCATTCTCCCTCTGATTTCAGAGCTCCATGAAAAAATTGAGGGTGATGAAGGAAGATTGGTGAAAGCTTTGTTAAGCACAGCATCCTGTACCCTGTTGAAAGCAGAGACCCTTAGAAAAGTACCACGTCTACAGAATTTGAGAACTAATAGGAGACTTAAAATCTTCCAGATCGCCCCACTGGTGGGGCTCAGTGGCTGAGGGTCAACCTATGAACCAGGAGGTCATGGTTTGATTCCTGGTCAAGGCTCGTGCCTGGGTTGTGGGCTCCATGCCCAGTGCGGGCCAGCAGGAGGCAGCCGATCAATGATTCTCTCTCATCATTGATGTTTCTCTCTCTCTCCCTTTGTTACCGGGAAACCCCTGGGTGTGCAATAACGAAGGCAGGGTTGAATCATATTAGGTGTTTACTAGTATTGAGAAGGCTAGCCAACCAAGAAGCATCAAATCCTGCCTTCCAGCAAGATACAGGGGACAGGATTATAAAGGAGAAGGGGCTAGCCCTGGGGATCCACAGACCTCAGCTATTGTCCTTGGTTATCAGGCGATGAGATGATGTTTTGACTCCTGGTGGGTCGGCCTGACCATGCTTATTGGTTCAGCTTGCTGGATTCACAGCTGAGTCACCTCTTCAATCGCTTCACACAGGCCTTGAAAAGGAAACTTAAGAAAAACTTAACCCCCTCTTCACATATAAGAAACTTAACCCCCTATTCATATAAGTATATGTGTTCTGAGATTTAAAATAACATGATTATTTTTCAGATCAATTCAGGTGCTCTATCTATCAGATTATAAGCCCAGCCCCCATCACTTTCATCTCTCAAATCAATAAAAAAATATTTTTTAAAAATCTTCCAGACCAATTATTCCCAGGACTTTGCATTTCTTCATGAACCAGAAAAATTTTTTTAAAAAGGAAGATCGGCTTGGCCGGCATGGCTTAGTGGTTGAGCATCAACCTATGAACCAGGAGGTCACAGTTTGATTCCTGGTTGTGAGCTTGATCCACAGTGTGGGGCGTGCAGGAGGCAGGCGATCAATGATTCACTCTTATCATTGATGTTTCTTTCTCTTTCTCCTCCTCCTCCTCCCTTCCTCTCTGAAATCAATAAAAATATATTTTTTTAAAAGGAAGATCAATTTTTAACATTGTCAAATGAAGAAATAAATTACCACCCACCACTAACAAAGTTACAGAAAATGCAAAAAGTAGGAAGAACATAATCAAAATGACTAAAGGAAATTAAGTGCAATACAATTTGCTTTATAAAAAGCTTACTCTTTTCTAATTTTCCTCATTTTGTAGCTTACTTTTTGACCAGCCAAATACCCATGTAACTGGAGAAGGTTTGCATATACAATTCCTGATACGCCAACAGAAATTGACTTGATATGGAGAATAACTATACTACCACCCAATAAACACTCACTAGGTGTTGGTAAACTGGAAGTCAGAAACTTACAATGGTTTACTTTACACTGCTTTGTTTTAATGAATTTTTACATGTATTGACTCATTTCATCTTCACACCATCCCTAGAGGTGAATACGATTATTACTCCCATTTTACAGAGAAGAAACTGAGGTACCGAGACATGAAGTGACTTGCCCAAGGTCTCACAGCAGGGGCTGGTAGAGCCAGAATTCAAACCTCGGCCCTCTGGGCAAGGCCTCGGGCCTTCGTGTGGGTTAGCTGACTCAAATGGGAACTGTCTGTGTGGGTGAAACCAACCAGTCAGTTCGAATCCTTGGTTGGAATTAGAAAGAGGGGTGTGAGTGTGTGTGAGTGTGAGTGTGAGAGTGTGAGTGTGAGTGTGAGTGTGTGTGAGTGGGAGTGTGTGTGAGTGTGAGTGTGAGTGTGTGAGTGCATGTGTGTGTGAGTGTGAGTGTGTGTGAGTGTGAGTGTGAGTGTGTGGGTGTGGGTGTGAGTGTGGGTGTGAGTGTGAGTTTGAGTGCATGTGCGTGTGTGTGTGAGTGTGAGTGCATGTGTGTGAGTGTGAGTGTGTGTGAGTGTGAGTGTGAGTATGTGTGTGTGGGTGTGAGTGTGAGTGTGTGAGTGTGAGTGTGAGAGTGTGAGTGTGAGTGTGAGTGTGTGTGTGAGTGTGAGTGTGTGAGTGTGTGTGTGAAAGAGCACGTGACATGCCCTACTTTGAGTTATTAAAAAAATCTTACATCTTTATAGCAATGTAAATCTTATTGATTCTTCAAGAACCCTTGAGACTATGACAAAGTATATTTTATTACATCCATTTTAATATGGGGAACTCGGGAGAAATAAAGGCTATTAATACAGTATTAATAATAATTATTAGCACTTTTATATGTATTAATTTATTTAGTCCTCACAATAACCTTAGTAGCTTCATGAGATTATCATTTGTTTAACAGATTATTTCTGTTTTATGGATGAAACTAGGACTCAGAGTGGGTAAAGTGAGGTGCTGAAGATCACAGTTAGTGAGTGGAATTAGGACTCTAGGCAGAGATCAACGATTTCCTTGGGGCCTGGATCATTCCGGGCTTTCTGGAAGAAAAAGAATACAGTTTTTAACATATAAGATTTGGTGTAAATGAGAAGACTTACTTAGAATGAGAAAAGAATTAATAATAAATTATACATTTTTAAAAGCTTATACATCCCAAACATTACAAAATCCAAAAATATATTTTTATTAACTGCCTGACACATCTTTACCTTCCCTTCTTTTTGGGGGGTGGCGGGGGGCAGGGAGGGAGAGGGGAATTACTGTGTGTTGTGTGTGTGTTTACCAGAGAAGATTTATTCAAAGAAGAGCATTTGCTTGGATTGCCGACAGGACTGTGATCTGACACAGTTTGGGGCTAAGTATTCTGCGAGGTTTGTTTTCCACTCCTCTCTCTGGAGATTGCAGGCCACTGGGGAGGCAGCTGGGAAGGAACAATGATGTAAAGAGAGAGAGACCCAGGGCAAATGGGAGCCAACAACAGGAGGGACAACGCCCAAGATGGACAGAAAACTCTGTTCTTGTCTGGTGGAACGCCTGTCTGAGAATGCAGCCCCTCATCTCGGAGTTAGCTATGCATCCGCCCCGGGGCATGGAGACGAACAGAAGATCCGGGAGGGGACAGGCGGTCCGCTGCTGCCTCAGGCTGTCGAGTTGGCTCAGCAGATCAGCAAACCACAAGAATGAGCCAGAAGAATGAGATGCTGCTTCGCTTCCATCTCCATAACCCTCCACAGAAATCTCCCAGTGGCCCTCGTAATCAGAAATATGTAAGGGAACGTCCTGAGAAATGCCTCGGCCTGTGCCAGGGGCACATTCCGGGCAGCAGCATGTTTTCTGCAGGTGCTGGTGAGATGGCCGATGCACATCAGCGCGTCCAGCTGGTTATCTGTCTGCGTGTCATAGCCATTTTGAGAGAGGGATGCTGAGTTCTCTAACTACATTTGTATTTTTTATACTTCCCCAGCTGTACATTTCAAAACACTTCCAATAAAAATATAAAATAAGCCACTTAACCCATGTTTGTACTTGATTCACTCTTATTGCCTCTTCATGTAATATTGAAGTAGAAGAGCTCTTAGTCTTAACTAATTGCAATATATATATTTATATATATATATACATACATATAATGTATACATTTTCAAGTATATGTATGTTTTCTATGCATAAAATATACAAATACACATATAACATGTGTACTTTTTAAAATTAAAATGCATAGCATGTGAGTACACTGTGAGGACCCCTCCCAGGGCCTTGGAAGGGCCCATGCAAACGAAGCGCCTTTTTTTCCTAAGTTTTTTCCTCTGGTTCTGGCCCAGGTTTGTCTGCAAAGACCTGAATCTTGATCACTATACTGTCTCTTCAGTGAGAGACTCCGGCCAGCATTCAGGAATGACTCAAATACAGGTGCTCTCCCCTCTGTTTAAAGCGTAACCATATATTCCAGACTTCCAACGTGATCCAGCCAGGGGAGCAACCTATCTTAGTAAATTCACTTACATTTGTCCCAGAATGCATCCTGTGTTTTGTTCGAGAAAAATGTGAACATTCAACTAAACCTCCCAAGCCCAACGTTAAAGGGGAAGCAGATGAACATTCGAAAGCTGAGGTTGAAATCCCTGCTTCAAGTAGGAAAGTGGACTGTATTACCTTCCTACAGAGTTATTCCACTTACCTCTCCCTTCCCCAGAAGAGAGAGTTCTGCCTGAATGGAATTTGCCCATCCAATTGTCATTCACTCATAAATTCTGTACAGATTGGACTCATTGAGCAAGTACCTATCATAATCCTGATAAATAGTGAATGGATCACGCACGGTTGATGTACACTCAAGTGCGCTTCTGACACTTTTCCCCTGGATTAGAACATCAACACAGAGTCTTGTGGGGATGGCTCCTTCCATCAGAGCTGGCAGTAAAGAGAACATAATAATGGTAAGGGCAATAGTGTCTTACTTTATTGAACAGTTGCCATATCCCTTGTTCTCTGCCAAGCACTTTACACAACGTAGCCTATTGAATCGCTCCAATAACCCTGGAGGCAGGTACTTACCCACTGATATTACGGAGGCAATGCCCTCCTAGCAAATGGCAGTCATACTCTTGAGTCAGTGAAATTCACCTAGAAATGGGAGAGGTTAAGGGATAGAGATGAACCAAAGTATCTTCGAACAACTGCAACACAACCCAGAATCTGCTCACAAATATCGCCATTCTTCTGCAGGCTTTATCCTCTCCACCCTGTGGCAGGGGGCGGAGAGAAGGCTCTTTAATAATCAATGTCATTTAATGCCAACGACAAGCAAACAAAACTTTTTATGAAAAATTTACCACCATTTTTAATCAAGAAAACATCCCTCTCTTCCTTTCCCAATAAATCCTGGCTTCCATCCACCCACATTAATGACTTCAAAATGGCCTGAGAACTTACTTAATGTCGCTGCTTAATCACTTTATTAAATGCCACTGCTCCCAAATGTGAATATTCGTTTTTATCTCATCTCTGACATCTTCCATAGAGCCCTACTCCAAGAACCCCAACTCTTTTTCAGAAGAATATGAGTTTCCCACTGTGCACCCCTTTTGCCACTCCTTGCCATAAAGATCAAATGGTACATTCTGAGATACATAAAAAAAAAAAAGTTCCTTCCAACATAGCTCCCTTTTGGTATTATTGCCTGAAATCCTATCACAGGAAGTTATTGTTATAGACTAGGTATGTCCCTCTGCAAATCCCTTCCTTATAGGAGGACAATATTTTAACTTTAATTTTCATGTTTAGTTATCCGTTCTGAGGATAGAAGGGGGCATGAAGCTTCAGGAATAAGAGTTTATTAAGAGGAAAAAAAAACAGCTAAGAA
The DNA here is from genome assembly GCF_014108235.1 of Myotis myotis. Classification (NCBI taxonomy): domain Eukaryota; kingdom Metazoa; phylum Chordata; class Mammalia; order Chiroptera; family Vespertilionidae; genus Myotis; species Myotis myotis. Next base: position 4,595,642 of record NW_023416314.1, read on the forward strand.
ACAGAGAAAAGGAACTTCTGTCACCAATAGAAATGTTAACAAAGCAGAGTTTTGCTCCAGTGACTGAAACCAAGATGTTACATATGACTGGGCTAAGACGTCACGCTCAACCTCAATGGCGGAACATGGGCATGTGAGGGGAGGATGAGTCGCATAATGGGTTGAGGTTGAATCTGTTCAGGAGGGAGAGAGTAGTTTTTACTGCGGTGGGTATATTCTGAGAGAGACAAAGAAAACAAAACTTAGTTACTGAGTGTTTCCTATATGAAGACCCATTCTCTGGAACAAATATTTTTTTATTTTTTTATTTATTGATTAAGGTATTACATATGTGTCCTTATCCTCCCATTGCCCACCCCCACCCCCACCCCCACTCATGCCCTCAGCCTCATGGTGTCTGTGTCCATTGGTTAGGCTTATATGCTTGCATACAAGTCCTTTGGTTGATCTCTCCCCCTTACCCCCACCCTCCCCTACCTTCCCTCTGAGGTTTGACAGTCTGATCAGTGCTTCTCTGTCTCTGGATCTGTTTTTGTTCATCAGTTTATGTTGTTCATTAGATTCCACAAATGAGTGAGATCATGTGATATTTATCTTTCTCTGGCTTATTTCGCTTAGCATAATGCTCTCCAGTTCCATCCATGCTGTTGCAAATGGTAAGAACTCCTTTTTTTTTTTTTTTACTTCAGTGTAGTATTCCATTGTGTAGATGTACCACAGTTTTTTAATCCACTCATTTGCTGATGGGTACTTAAACTTTTTCCAGATCTTAGCTATGGTGAATGGTGCTGCTATGAACATAGGGGTGCATATATCCTTTCTGATTGGTGTTTCTAGTTTCTTGGGATATATTCCTAGAAGTGGGATCACTGGGTCAAATGGGAGTTCCATTTTCAGTTTTTTGAGGAAACTCCATACTGTTCTCCACAGTGACCACACCAGTCTGCATTCCCACCAGCAGTGCATGAGGGTTCCTTTTTCTCTGCATCCTCGCCAGCACTTGTATTTGTTGATTTGTGCCAGAATGACAGGAAGAGGAACAAGGATTAGAAAACCTATTTGAAGAAATAATGTCAGAAAACTTCCCTGATGTGGGGAAGAAAAAAGTCACACAAGCACAAAGAGTCCCAAACAAGATGAACCTGAAAAGATCCACACCAAGACACATCGTAATTATGATGGCAAACATTCAGGACAAAGAGAGAATCTTAAAGGCTGTGAGAGAGACAGAACGTATGTACAAGGGATCTCCCATTAGATTATCAAATGATTTCTCAACAGAAACAGAAAGAAATGGAAGGAAATTTACAAAGTGATGCAAAGCAAGGGACTGAATCCAAGAATACTCTATCCAGCAAGGCTATCATTCAAAATTGAAGGGGAAATAAGGAGCTTCACAGACAAAAAAAGGCTAAGGGAATTTATCACTACCGAGCCAGCAATGCAAGAAATGCTAACGGGACTGGTGTAAAAAGAAGAAAGAAAAAGGGAAGAAGGAACACAGGCACAAAAAATAAAAATGGCTACAAACAAGTACCTACCAATAATAACTTTAAATGTAAATGGATTAAATGCTCCAATCAAAAGACCTCTAGTGGCTGAGTGGATAGGAAAACATGACCCATATATATGCTGTCTACAAGAGACCCACCTCAGAACAAGGGACTCACACAGACTGAAAGTGAAGGGATGGAATAATATCTTTCAGGCAAATGGAAATGGGAAAAAAAAGCTGGGGTAGCAATACTTATACCTGACAAAATAGAGCTCAAAGTGAAGGCCATAACAAGAGATAAGGAAGGCCACTTCATAATGCTAAAGGGATGGATTCAACAAGAGGATATAACCCTGGTAAACATACTAATACATGCACCCAATGCAGGAGCACCCAAATACATTAAAAATACTCCTGGAAGATATCAAGGGAGAGATTGACAACAATACAATCATAGTAGGGGACTTTTAATTCCTCACTGACATCACTGGATAAATCCTCTGGACAAAAAATCAGCAAAGAAACAACAATCCTAAATGACTCCCTAGATCAGATGAACTGAAATACTTTTGTTCAGGGATGAAAACTCATTCCTGTGTGCCTGCAATGCCGATGGCTGCGGCAGCACTGTGCTGAGAAGGATTCTGAGGCCTCGTCCATCGCGGGGAGGGAGCGCTGCAGTGGGGTAACGAGGCCTGCTGTGGAGAGAGGAGGTGTCACGGCCCCCATATGCCTGTGGCCCTGCCCTGACGTTGGTTGATCTTCCACAGCTGCCTGCCGTGTGGACGAGCAGAACGTGGGAGGAGACACTCGCCTTTTATTTCACTCACCCATTGACTCTCCTTTCCCACAGGAATTTGAAACTGATGTGATTGGCTGCGTCTATTTCAAGGGGGTCTTAGGGACCCTCTGCACCCAGCTCCTCACTTTATGAATAAAGAAACTGAAAACATGAGCACTCATTTTCTTATCATTACTTCAAAATCCAGGTTTTTAAGGGCACATTTCTGCAAATAGGGTTATTTTAGTGTATAAGGCAGAACAAATTTCTGAGAGGGTTGCCATAAGATAAAGATTCCAGAATATTTTTCTGTTGGCATCCATTACATAAATAAATTTATCGGGAAAAATTATTGGCTACGGAGAGAATTATCATTATGCTTAAAGATTGGGAAATATGGGAAGAATCACATTTTAGAAGCTCGAACTACGTGTGATGCTCATAATGAAGTAGAAATCTTGTACTACAGAATGCAAACTAAGGTGTGTCTTTAACACTAAGAACGTTGCTTTTTCCCTCATTTGGTCCGCAGCCCTAAAGCATTATGACGTTATCCCCATTTTGCAGGGAGCTCGAGCCACACAGGCCGAGACTCCTGCGTAGGCGCGCCTCATGCAATAGTTTGGGCTCTTCATGCCTTTGCTCTATCGCCTCTTTCTGTGACATTTGGCAACGAAAGAGCACCTCATCCCCCGTGGGATCATAAAGACAATTCCCCAGCATTCCCGAGGATGAAAAGCCCACTGTGTGGGCCCAGGAAGAAGGAAAGAAACTACCAGCCTGAAGCAGGAGGAAGTGCTGGGGCGCATGCGAGAAGTGGGGCGGGCTGGCTGCCTCTGACACAGAGGGCCCAGGATGTGAAGGGCCCTAGGCGGGGCGTGTCACTGTTTTCATCCCCAACCAGGCCAACGCGTTCCTGAGGGGATGCGGGTGGGCAGTGGGAAGCACTCTGACGAAGGCTGTCTGATCACAAAACTATGACGCTCAGGCCCCAGGCCCCAGGTGTTTCTTACTTCAACTAAGGTTGGGATTTGAGGGGCAATCAGAACGCTGACCAGTGTGCCATTTACCTCAATGGCGTGGGGTAAAGGTAGGTTTACAGCTGTTCATATGGAAAAGAATACAATGGTTAATAAATGATAATACAAGAATAAATTGTTTTGCGTATTCACAACTGTAAACCTACTTTTGCCCCACCATGTATTCTAATATTTTAACAATCAGCATGGCTACAGCTGTGCATATGGTTGGATATTTGCTCCACTGTTAGTATGATAGTCAGATTGATTTAACCCCTTTCTAGAATTTTATGGTAAGTAGACAGACAGACACACATGGAGCAAGCAAGCTGTCTGCGAAGCTAGTACTACAGAATAACATTTTGGTTTTCTGGACCATAATTTAAGGTACTGAAATGCTGGTCTTTTGACAGAGAGAACACACATTTAGTATATGCAGGCTCCCTGGGTGCTTACTGAATTATCAAACAGACTTTACACTCAAAATAGAGGCAGAGAAAGGAAATGTCCAGAAATGAATCAGGGTACCATCTGTAACAAGAGAAGAAAAATAATAGTGGAAGCAATGCCTGGTGCTTTACAATGGGAATAATTGGAGGAAATGCTGAAAATAATACTGAGAAAAAAACATGGTAGCCTTATTCCATCCCACACACCACCCCTGGCTAACAGAGAAAGGCACCATCATCTCTCTGCAAAGCTTTCTCTTCAAACAAACATGCTGTTAATTCTCCCATTTTAACTAAACCCTCTTGATCCCCTCATCTCCAACTCCATCTCTATTCCTCTTCAGAGCAAAACCCTCTGAAAGAGTCACCAGTTTTCCTTTCGGTTTCCATTCAGCCTGACTTGGGGACCTCAAGGACCCACATGGTGCTCATTAGCAGGCAGTTCTCAGCTTTCTTGGACTCACAGTGGAGCAAATATCTAACCAGCTGCAGCCACACTGATGGTTAAAATATGAAAATACAGGGTAGGGCAAAAGTAGATCTACAGTTGTGAATAGAGAAAACAGCTTATTCTTGTATTATTATGTATTAACTATTGTATTCTTTTCCACATGAATAACTGTAAACCTACCTTTACCCCACGCCATTGAGAAAAATAGCCACATTTGTTAGCATCCTGACTGCCCCGCCAACCATTGCTTCTTCCTGAAACCCACTCCTTACCTTCTCAAAATCCAGAAATTAGGGAGTTCATCCCAGGCACTACAGGGGGCTCCAGGACCCTGCTCCAGCAAGCACGAGGCCAGATTCCATTCTCATTGATCATCAATAGTGTATGTGCTACTTATACCCCCAAGAGTCCTTACTCCCTGGCCTTGCCTTCTCCCCATCCCCCCATGCCCTGCCTGCACTTCACACAGCCTTCCGGATCTTCAAGGGCAATACCTGGGAGGCTTCTTGTGTCCACTCATCCCTAGGAATGCCAACCAGCCCACCATGGCCAGCCCTGTATCCTGACTGTATAGGCCCAGGCGTTGTAAACCATGTCCAGGGTAGCCCTGGTATCCAAATCTAAGCTCCCTCTGGTCTCCAGTGCTCTAGCTAATGCTGCTGGTACTCATCCCAGCATAGCCTTCCAGAACACGCCACACAGGACTGACGCAGCCTCCATGGGACTTTGCCTCAGAAGGACCTGGGAGAAGCAGGGGTACAGGTGGGCAGCAGGGAACAGCTAGGCTCCCTGGAGACTTAAAGGTCAAGGAGACCCAGAGTATGGGCCACTGCTGAACATCACTTCCATTCAACTGAACAGGCTCATCAAAACCCACCACAAGAATTAGCACAATAATTTTTATTAATTAAAATGAGAGTAATCACATAATATTTGTTCTGTCTGATAACGTAAACTTATTTAAGTACGAAATGATTACGATCATCCCCATTTTTACAGATAAGTGAAGCACAGAGAGGCTATTTAGAACTTAAATGGCAGAACTAAAATTCAAACTCAGGCTAGCACAGCGCTGACCACTCTTGTCCGCTACAGCACACTGCCTCTTGTTTTGCCTGAAGGATTGTATTCCACCCAATTAAATATGACATTTCAGAATGATTTTCCTGATTTAGTTGATAATAAAGATTTTAGCATACAAAATCTCAGCAATATAATGGCTAAAACATTTGGGAGGGTAGAACATTTTTAATGTAATTGCTTTTCAGTAGAAGCTGAGAGGATTTGGCACCGTGCTCTACATTACTGATGTGAATTTGATACTCTAAGTCACCAATGACTATTAATTTAGTGGGGAGGTTTTTGTGTGGTTGATGCAGTCTCCTTTATCAAAGCAAAGCTCAGGACAGGGGCTTTAGTTAGCTAGTGACAACCTCCTCAAATAAAACCAACAATGTCTAAAAATGACAAAAGATTTGGAATTTATTATAGTGATTTGATGAACAATTTATACTCTATGTCACATGAGGGATTGATATTTAGCTTAGCTTTTTTAAAGGATAAAAGGGAATTTATTTTAGGTTGTTATATACAGGCTTTTACATTCATTTCTTTTACATGCTGACTGTTAAATAGTTAGACTAGCACCTCGCCTTCCACCAGCATTTGACACTTCCCTCCTCCCGAGAACACGCTTTCAATCAACTTCAATGCAACGCATTCTCACTTTCCTCCATGTTCACCATGAACACATCTCCGTTTCCTTCGCTGCTTACTCCTCATCTTCCTGACCTGCAAACCTCCGTGTTGCCTAGATTCAGTCCTGGGACCTCTTCTCTTCTGTATCTTTGTTCTCTCCCTTGGTTGTCTTACCCAGTACCATGGCTCTAAATACCATCCATACACTGGACCCTCACAAATGATTGTCTGGTCTTACCTCTTTCCTGGATGCCAGACTATACTATATGCAAATAGTAACACGACAGGTCCAATGTGGTGTCTAATAGGCATCTTAAATCTAATATGTCTAAATCTTGGCCCTTGGTATTCTTCCCCAACCCCCACAGTTTTCCCCCTTCCTGTTCCATGGCAGCTCTGTCCATCTAGTTATTACAGCTCCAAACCTCAGTCGTTCTTGATTCATCTCTTTAACATTTTATGTCCAAACTACTTTCAAAATAGATCCAGAACTGGACTGCTTTCAGTTAGCCCCTGTTCTATCACCTGGACCACGCCATCATCGTTTTCACCTGTTCTACCTCCTGGACCAGGCCATCATCGCTTTCACCTGTTCTATCACCTGGACCACGCCATCATCGTTTTCACCTGTTCTATCACCTGGACCATGCCATCATCGTTTTCACCTGTTCTATCACCTGGACCACGCTGTCATCGTTTTCACCTGTTCTATCACCTGGACCATGCCATCATCGTTTTCACCGGTTCTATCACCTGGACCATGCCATCATCGTTTTCACCTGTTCTATCACCTGGACCATGCCATCATCGTTTTCACCGGTTCTATCACCTGGACCACGCTGTCATCGTTTTCACCTGTTCTATCACCTGGACCACGCCATCATCGTTTTCACCTGTTCTATCACCTGGACCACGCCGTCATCGTTTTCACCTGGATTGTTTACAGTATCTCCTTAACTGTCTCCCTCACTCCACCCTTACTCTCCTACTCTTCATGACTGCTTTTTAAAGGGTGTAAAGCAGATCATGTGGCTCTGCAATTAAAAATCCTCCAGTGACTTCCATTTAACTCTGAGGACAGCCCTTAGCCATTGCAGTGATCATCTAGAGCAGTGGTTCTCAACCTTCCTAATGCCGGGACACTTTAATACAGTTCCTCATGTTGTGGTGACCCCCAATTTCATTGTTACAAATTGAACATAATGAAAACATAGTGATTAATCACAAAAACAATATGTAATTATATATGTGTTTTCCGATGGTCTTAGGCCACCCCTGTGAAAGAGTCGTTCAATCCCCAAAGGGGTAGCGACCCACAGGTTGAGAACCGCTGAACCCTTCACAAACTGACGATACATTTCCTCTCTGACTCATCTCTGTCTTTCACTTGGCTTCAGCCACACTGGCCGCCTTTCCACTCCTTGCACGTGACAGACACACTCCCATCTCAGGATCTTCACCTCAGCTGTTCTATCTGCCCAGAAAGTTCTTCCCATAAAGACCTACTTAATCTTTCCCTCTCTTTCTCCATATCTTTTTTCAAATGTCACTGCATTAGCTTCCTATTGCCTCTATAACAAATTAGCAAAAACCTGGTGACTTAAAACAGAATATGTTTATTATCTTATAGTTCTGGGGGCCAGAGTTGTGAAGTTAAGGAATTCGCAGGGCTGCATACTCTGGGAGGCCATTCCTTGCCTTTTCCAGATTCCAGAGGCATCTGCACTCCCTGGCTACTGGCCCTTAAAAGCCAGCAGCACAGCTGGTCCCCTTCTCTGGCCTCTGCTTCCACCATCACATTGTGTTGTCCAACTCTGACCTTTTCCAACTGAAATATTTAAGTTTACAAATCTCGTTCTCCCACCAGAAAGCCTTAGTCTCCTTTTCACTTAATTTTTTCCATAGCACTTGTCACTGCCTGACACACTATATTCTAAAATAAAGGGGGTGGGGGAGGTAGGAGAAGTTATAGGGGATAAATGGTGATGGAAGGAGATGGGGTGGGGAACACACAATACAATATATAGATGATGGATTGTAGAATTGTACCCTTGAAACCTATATAATTTCATTAACCACTGTCACCCCAAATAAATTCAATTAAAAACATTTAAAAACTAATGGTGGTGAAGAAATTTAAAAGTGATAAGAGAAGAAATTATACTAGCTGTTTTAAAAAGCTTGCCATATATAAATTGCATTTATTTCATTATTTATTTTTAAATGAAGAAATGTTGTAAAATGTTTGTATGCCTGGGCGATAATTATAATGGCGACTTACCGTTAGTTGGGCATAAACTTGAATAACCTTTTCCAGTAATGGTGCTGCGTTACAGAGAGTCCATCCAAACTCTATTGTGTTCAATAAAGTATATTTGTGATCCAGCTTATTGGAGTAAAGGTTATACTTTCAAGCTTTACAATTTCATTTGTAAAATTCCTTGTGTGCGCAGTTGCCGCCGGCATATTAGTACCCTGCTGAAACTTGATTGAGATGAATATTTCATACAGGGTGCAACCTTTATAATTTTACAATTATGAGTAGTTCCATAACGCATTATAATTTGTCTATTAAATTATGGCAAAGAACATGAAAAATAAACCAATACAAGTTGCCTGTGCAGCCCATCATCTGGAGGGTGGGTGGGTTTTGTCTCTTCTGTTCACCGCTACACCCTCACTGCCTAGAAGAGCACCTAGAAAGTAAGAGGCACTCAATCAAGCACAGAGGCGGAACGAGGCACGACTGGAATCCGTGCCAGCATCGAGCTCTGCCCTTGGTGGCACACGGAAGCCTGCACTTTCCGCTTCTCTGCCGTTGGGTGGGACCCTCTGACTGATTCTGACCATTGAAACGTGACCATAAGTGATGTATGTCGTGTCCGGTCTGAGGCAGTGAAAAGCCATGCACTCTTCTCCAGACCCCGCCAGGGCCCAGCTGTATCAGGTGGCACAGCTACAGACAGCAGGACTCTGACAGCCTGCGTTTCTGAGCCACTATGCGAAATAGAGCCCTCCCTTCCTCCCCACCCCCCAGAGAAGGCCCTTCATTGGGATCAAGAAATCAACTTCTGTTGTTGTATTAAGACAATAAAACTTTGGATTGTTTGCTATGAGAACATAACCTAATCCATTCCAATTAATAAAGAATTTGGTATCAGAAGTTGGGTGCCCTTGTAAAAAAAACCCCAAAATATGTGGAGCTGACTTCACAGTTAGATGGTCATCGTTGGCAAAGGAACTGGTGCCTGGGGTCACCAAGGCTGTAATCCCTGTGTCGTAGTGACCAAATAGCTAGCAAGACTGCCACTCCGGTGACTTGGGAAACAGATCATGACTTGAGTAAACCTGCAGCTCAGGGGAAACATGTCAGAATATTTATTTAGTGATATTAGCCGCGTTCAGATACGGATCATAAGAATGACATAGCCCAGAACAGAATTGCCCAATTTGAAAGCAAATGGAGAGATTTAAGAACTGGCGCTTTGCATGGTTAAAAAGCAACTGCTCCCAGACTCTAAATAGTATAATATTAGAGTCAGGAAGCAATTTTAAGGGAGATGCCAATAAATTCTTTCAACAGATTATATTACCTAAGGGCAAGGATCAGATTAAGGTTATATTGCTCAGTAAATCTTTTCAACTCTATGAAATTACTCATGTCAAATATAAGGGTCCAAACTTGCCCACAAAAGTGGGCTAAAGAATGAGAGCTCCGGGAGTGAACACACAAAGAAACACTAGACATGAGGAATCTGTCCCAAAAGAACCTTGGGGGTCTCTCTCTTCTCCTCCCTCCCCTCCTTAAAGGGTTTGGCCCAGAAGCCACTAGGTGGGCAGAGGAAGGTGGACTCCCCTACCTGTAGGGGCGGGGGAGCCACCAGAGCCTGAGCTGAGTAAGGGTGGCATCTGCATAGGACAGCTGCCCAGCTCTGAGCCCGAATGGGCAAGGAGGGCATCCACCTAGAGGAGGCAGTGCAAGGGTCAGGGCCTCAGAAGGGCAAGGAGGGCATCCATGTGGAGGGGAGCTTCCTGGCAAGGGGTGGCAGAGCCTGGGGGCTGAAGACTGGTGGGGAGCAGAGGACACCAAGCAGCATGGGCAGTCAGGCCCCCTGGGGGTTGGGGGGCTCTGTGCAGGGAGGCAACTGCTAAAACGAGTCTAGGGGGGCAGGCTTCCCGTTGGTAGAGAAGGCTACTGCGAATAAGTAAGGGAGAAAACTGAAAGGAACCCTGTGATGCATCAGTATGAACCTGTGGAGATTTTCTTTATATTTTTATATGTATTTTATATATTTTTATACAGTAAGTCTTCACTTAACTTTGTCAATAGCTTCTGCAAATTTAAGCAAAATGATGTATAAGAAAAACAATTTTACCACAGACGAATTGATATAAATAAGAGTTCATTTCCTATGGCATCTCATCAACTTTATAATGAAATGATGTTGAACAAAATGATGTTAGTCAATAATATTGTATATAGGTGCCAGCTGGGTACTGAAAATACCAGGGGGAACACTTTGTAAAGTATATGATTACCTATGCACCTGCTGTGTACCTGAAACTAATACCAAATAATATTGAATGTAAAGTGTAATTGAAAAATTTTTAATTAAAATTTTAAAAATAGATACAAATGTATATCTGTAAACACATTATATACATACACACACAGATTCTCTGCCTCTGTCCTCGGAGAGAGCCTAGGGGAAGTGACACCAGAATCCCTATGGGCTTACCAATGCCTAGATCATGGCTTTAAGATGCCTAATCTCTACCCAAGGAACTGGCCCCCAGAGAAATGGCTGCTTCCAGAGCTGGGGCAGGCAAGTACACAGTGATCTCAGAGCGCCTTGCCCTAGAAAACAAAGAATAGCTCCAAGAACGATAGAAGTGTGTCCCAGTCCACGTGCCCGCCTGAAGAGGCACTCACTGGTCACATCTAGGACAGTCTGATTACCCAAATAAATAATGATGGCAATGGATTACATCCATTAAGTAAAATGGAAAATGCATGTATTCAAAATAAAAGTTAATAAATGAATAAACTGAAAGTTAGACGACACATGGAATATTACATAGCTCTCAAGTTCCTTCCCACAAGAGTTATTAGTTACAAACAGAAAAAGAATAACTTTACAGAACAGACTTCAAATCTTATTGGCGTGATCAAAGTGAAAAAATGAAACTCTGTGCCACCTAACAGCGTGCAGAGAACACAGCATTGTCTCTGACATTCCTGACAAAATGCAACACGAATCTGGTCCCAAAGAAACATGAAACAGGTGCAAATGGAAGGGGCACAGTACAAAGTCATTGGTCTGAAAGCTTTGAAAGTGTCAGGTAATGCAAGTCAAGGAGAGGCTGAGGAGCTGGCCACAGTGAGGGGCACCAAGAACATATGCAGCGAAAAGCAGCTCATGGTTCTGAACTGGATTCTCTTGCTATGAAGGACATTTTTGAAATACCAGGCAAGTGTGAGGGTAACTGATGGTGATGGTAACAGGTGGTTTCCTGATTCTGAGGGTTGCATTTGGGTCAGGTAAGAAATGCCCTCATTAGCAGAACATGCACAGACTAGGGAATGATGGAGCATCCTACCAGCAACTTGCTCTCAAATGGCTCAGGGCCAACACAGGTGCTTGTGCCCTTCTGGAAGCTTCTCTGTGCGTTTGGTATTGTTTGAAAAGGTGGTTTGGGTGTGGCTCCTGGCAGGTGAAGATGACTGGAATAAAATGGGAAGGAGCTGTCTGTGTTTTTGAAAGATTGCGAGACACTGTGGGCTACCAACCTTTTTCAGCCGGAGCAGGGGCTGTGAAATGGGCACGTCCTCGTAGAGGGCCTGTTTCCCAAGGCCAACTTCAGCGGCGGCTGGAGAAGCAAACGAGAAACGGAAAGTCTTCCAAAGACGCCGAGAGGCAGAGGACAAGCAGCTCTCCGCGTAGAGTGACTGCCAGGAGACTGGAGCGCTCCTGTGGCCCAGTGGCTCACTCCCTTCCCTGGAAGCTGTCTTGGGCCATGGCAGGGCAGATAACTTGCCATTTTCATTCATAGTCTCCAGACGAAGAGAAACCATCCTCAATCTGAAGTAGAGACTATGACGCTGAGCTTTGAGCTCGGTGCCGTGACAAGGGGACTTTCAGTTGCACTCCTGGGAAGGCTGTTGGAAGAGAGTGTCGTGACTAGAAGAGAAACTGTGGTAGCGATTCTTAGCACTTACCGACATCTGGTTCTTCTCCTCTCTGGGCAGAGGGAGCCCTGCAATTATTAGGCCAAATGACTTGTGACTCTTTCAGTCCAAGGACATGCATCGCTTCTGTGCAGGGGCAGAGAAGAGTCCCAGCTGCGCCCTGTCTCTCCCGCTGCGGTGGGCGTAGGAGCCGTGTGCTGCAGGCGCTGCAACTGTGAGATGCAACTTCTCCATCAGCTGGGTCTTCAGTGTCACCCTGGGGTCAGACACCTGATGGAACCTAGACATAAAGTGAAAAAGCAAAACAGTTTTTTGCAGGAAGCCGTTCCATCCTTGTTGCTTGACACAGTCGCTGCAGGGAAGAAACATCTGCACAGCATATGTTCCAAGGGACCTGGCGTATATGGCATACTGTTCTTAATATGTTTGCTCCCCTTCTTAGTGCTATGTGTTCTAACCAGGGCCACCTCCCTGAGAAAGGTTGTTCCCCCAGGTGTGAATGTTTCCCTGGAGTTAGGGATTAACAGGACTAGGGAAGGGAATAAATCAGTAAAACCCCTAGTGCTACAGAAATACCATGTACTACTTATGAGGAACTTAGACTAAGACTGTTAGCAATAAATTTAGGACTTGTTAGGCCCACATCCCCGGGGTCTACCCACCAGAGAAAGTACCAAAGCCTATACCCCTAAAAACCCGCCGACGCAGGGCAGTCCAAAGGAAGACCACCAGCAAGGCTAAAAGGTCATAACCTTTACTTAGGCCATAGAATAGGAAAATCTCCTTCAGTTATTTCTTTATAGCTTAACAGTAGAGCAGTAGAATAGTGACCTTGGAATAGAAATAACAAACTACCCCTTATAATGAAACACAGAGACTAACCTTTAGAATAGAATGTAGAAACATAGACAATAGATAAGATTAAAATCAACAGAGCTAGATAGAGATAAGATTTTTAGCCAAGGTCAGATAAGAGAACAAGGAACTGTAAAAGGTCAAAGGAGGACCCAAAACATACCATGATGTAACTATAGAGGCATGATTATAGAATCAAATAGTATAAATACAGCTGTAACAGGATAATAAAAAAAGAACCTGACTATGCTGATCATCTGAATGCTGTCTCCATGTCCTTCATTCTTCGCTGACACCGTCCACACCTTTGGGAACGCCTGGACCGCTGGGGCTGAACCCTGGCAGTTTTTAAAAATTAAACGACCGAGTTTGAAGGTTGTTCATTACTACATTGTAATGTGGCCTATATAGATGCATAATGCAAAGAAAGGAACCCGGGTAGCAGGAAGGGAAAAGACATAGTCATCTGACTGAGGCTAGAAGGAGAGGTAAGAACGTCTTTGTGTGCAACTAGCAGCCAAAGATATCCTTAACAGGATCCTGGCTCAGCTGCCAAAGACAGCATCTATATATATAAAAGCCTACGCAACCATCCGACCGTCTGACCACCTGACCGGTAGCTATGATGCACAATGACCACCAGGGGCAGAAGCTCAACGCAGGAGCTGCCGAGCTGCAGTGACTTGGCAGCTGCAGTTCTCAGGTGATGCACCCAGACCCAGAGAGGAGGGAGCCTTATTCCAGGGTGCGTCACCCAAGAACTGCCCTCTTGCAATCCGGGACCCCTAGGGGGATGTCAGAGAGCTGGTTTTGGCCTGATCCTCGCAGGCCAGGCCAAGGGACCGGGTCTATAGTGATACCATAATGGTAACTGGTTACCTACATAGTAGGAATACTTAACGATGGCCAATACCCCACTACCGAGAACACAACATGGTTGCCAAATTGTAGAAGATCATTTGTAGTAGAAATTCCCCAAATGCAGGTTTTAGTCAAATGCCCGATGGTCAGGTGCTAAAACCAATATTCAGCCAAAGCCAAGCCAAAGCTGAAAAGGGCCATCCGAGAAGGAAGGTGTAGGTTCAGACATAGTCTTTTATTTGTGTGTACACAACATTCACTATTTATATTATATCAAAAACATTGTTGCTACGATTACAATTTATCACTAAGCTGTGAGAAGTGAAATGTCAAGCTTATCATGTAAAGCCAGCGCGATGTTTGCCCAGCAGGGCCGGCTCCGGGCCCCTACAGAGCGCACGTGCTGAGGTTAAATAACTCAAGAAAGTTGGCAAAAGAACAAATTGGGGGCACCTAATTTCTCTGTGCTTTTCTCTTGTATGCTACTCTCGGATTTCTTATTATATCTAGTTTTGTATGTGATTTTAGAGTTTTCTCATGAAACGTAGGTCACAGAGTTGCCACCCTTACCTCATTCTTACAAGACAACTATTCCCCAAAGAAATTTTTCTTGAGAGAATCATGGCCTAAATGAAATCACAAAACTAAAATTTAAATATAGCTCTTAAAGCTTATTTTGTTTAACATACATCTAATAATTTTATGAATAGTAGAACTATGGCGTACTCACATTTTTATTATTCTGCTTTGTATTATGTAAGTTCTTGTAAATTTTCATTTGCCAAGAAAGATAACTGAATTTATCCAACTAAGGCAGCTTTCCTTAATTTTTGTATTAACTGCTAACCTATATCCTTATTTATCCATTTAAAGATTCTGAAAGGTTTTTAAATAAAAATAACAGCTTTCATAGTAATTACTGCTTCATTTTATAATTGCAGTAATTATAATTGCATAAATTATTATGCCTTCATTATTTTAATGAAATGTGAATGATCATAAAGAGATTTCATTCTAAATAACATTTAGAATGAGCACTCAAATTTAAAGGTATCAGCAACAAATCTGAATAACATATCATGTTTGTATAACTTATGTTGCTAAACTGGTTATACACAACAGTACTACCGGATGATGTTATTGACCGTGGGCAAGTTCAAGGTGCCCAAAGTTGTGTTTAAACATGTACTAGGCTGTTCTGACATCCAAAAACTAAGATGATAAAGCCACGGTTGAAAAGCATATTTCTGGCCAGTTCCTAAGGAGAAGCCAGACTTTGCCTTATCGCTAGTGTGTGCAAACAACACCTCGAAGACAGTCTCTGATGGCTGGAGTTTACAGGCGGTGAATGCCAGGGACCAGTGCACACCCGGCATAAGCTGACACACAACGCACCCTGCTCACAAAGCAAGTCAGCTCTTGCTTATGGGATTGAGCTGGGTAAGCAAAGGCCTCCAGGGGCAACTAGGAAAGCAAAGTCCTTAGACACAGAAGAGGAACAGAGAAACACACCTCCCAGCTTTAATAGAGAAGACTCACATGAACCAAACAGAAAGCTCACCTAAACTAAAACACCCGAAGGCAGAACAAAAAGGAACGGAAAGAGATGAGGAGGCAAAGGTCTGGACCGTCTTCCCACTCTGCTACTTACTGACTGTTCCGCTTTGATCCAGGGGCCTGAACCTGAGTTTTCCCACCTATAAAATGCAGGTAAGAGTATCTCCATTATCAAGTGATAAGCTACAGGAAAGTGGAAAGTGTTGTAAATTCTAAAGCTCTGCATAAAAAATAAATAGGTTTTAAACATCCATGTAAGCTCTTCATTAATAAATCTTACTCTGCTCTGCTGAGGCCCTCACCCCTCTGGTTGGCTTGATACTATTTTGATCCTGTTTACCTGCTACATTATAAAAGCAATATTAGTAAATACCCAAATTCCCCTTGCAGATAAGGAAACTGAGGCACAGAGCTAAGATTGCATAGCCAGGAAGAGTCATAACACACATAGTTCACTGACAAGATCAAGTTTGAGAGCCCATAAGGCTGAATCTAGGCCTTGGTGCATGCTTACTTTGCTAAGCAAAGGTCTCTGGTGCAAAAACATCAGTCTTTCCTGATAATCCCCTGCACTCAATGTCGAGTCTTTTTATTCTATTAAGATAAGTTTCCATAGTTTAAAAAAAAAAGTCTGGTGAAATATTTAAAATGAAGGCCTGCTGCCTAAAATATTTTTTACTTAAGGTGTTTGAATATTCGTTGCAAAAACCACGACTATCCCTAACACCAAGCAGAGGGTCCAAATGTGCCAAACCTCAGTCTTGAAATCCTCAAATAAAACCAGCCGTGCTGGGTCCAGCCAAAACCAGCATGAGCTGGCTGGCCTGAGACAGCGAAGGAGGCCTGTTGGACTCGGTCAGATCCACAGAGCATGAGCGATGACACTCTGTGACCGGACTTGTGCGTTGGACAACCAGGACAATGACCATGTTCGAGAATTCACACCATGATGGGTGTGGGAGGGGACCATCCCAAGCAGGGCGAGTGGGAAGGGACAGGTCTAAGACTCGGTTCTTTTTTATGACAGTGTCAGGTGACTCTTCTGCACACCAATTGGACGTGACAATTTATCTGAGGGAATGGCCACGTGCGCTGTAGTTTAAGGTCAGGTCTCACTTGGCCTTGTTCATTTCCCTCCCACTCCGCCGCCGCAGCTGAAGCAGGCAGGCTGGCCTCTCAAATGGGAACACGTGTGTAATTGGCCTAAAGAGGGGAACGCTAAGCCTTGGCCCAGGCATATCCCGACTGCTGTGGGTCCGTACGCAAGGAAGGACCAGAAGAATGGTATCAAAGGAGCCAGAGAAACGGAGGCAGAAGGAATATGGTGGCAGAGCTAGAGACTGTTCGTGCTTGTCGATAAAAGCAGCTAATTCAGTGCTCGGGCCCTGAACACGGAGTCTGCCGAATTCTGAGATTCAATGCAGGAAGTCATTTGGATAACATGCTTAAACCATGTTGCACAACCCAGTCTCCATTAGTAAAAATAATAATCATAGAGAGAGACTTGCTTTTTATTTCTTCCTTCTCCATCTGAACTGCTACAAGGCAGCACACTCATCGACTGTATCTGTATTGCAGAAGCAAGCAATGAAAATATTTACAAATATAAATAAGAAGAGCATTCTGCCTAAAAACATTAAAATACAAAATAAATTGAAGGACTCTGAGAAGTGGGAAGCTGATTGTTGCATAAGCCATGCCCTGTAATCCAATTTATAGCAATAAAGAACCAATCATTTCATTTTCATCTGTGTCACTATTTTGTCTCTCTCAGTGGGCTTACAATTCAAGAGAGGAGGCTAGGGGTGCAAACCCCAGGCTTGTGTCCAGGATTCACTGCTCAACAGATGTGTGCTGCATCTGTGATTCAATCCATCCAAGTACCAGTTTTCTCATCCATAAAATGGGGAAACAGTAGAAACTACTTAAGGATTGTTTGGCAGGATGACATGGTATATATAACCCAGGAATAGTGTTCAGCAGAGTGGCACATTTTAGGTGCTCAAGAAACATTGCGTATTGCATATGTAATTTAATATTTAAATTCATTTTTGTACTTATTGTAATTTTGATCCTTGCTGCAGAAACATATTGCTCTGTTTCTTTTGAAACTCAGTGTTGATATCAACTAATGCCCAAACCCGGCCCCACCTAATCCACGTAGAAAGGGATTTGCCGTATTAGCTGAGTTGGTGAAGATGGGATTGGGCATTAACTGATGTCAGTGGAGATGGGACTGGGGTGTTCCTGATGTCAGTAGAGATGAGTTCAGGCATTAACTAACAGCAGTCCTGAAAGACTACTTTAAAAGGAAAACACAGCACTAAAATTCTGGGGCAAAGATCGAAATTGGACTATTGTCAGAACATAGAAAATAAGATAAATCCAATTGTGTAAAGGAAGAAGCCAGTTTTCCTGTGTGTTCCAGGACAAGAGTCAAGTAAATCAATACCTTGCAAATTGCTAGCACTCAGAGGTTGGAGGGTTATCACTTCCAGAGAAAGAAAGGAATAAGCAGATTTTAGAAGCAGGTTTCCCAGGAACACCACGAACAGGCACAGATGGTGCCACGCAGGACTGCTGAGCTAAAGATCGAAGAGATAGAGACCGATATTTATAACAAAGGCCTATAGCACAGGTGCTACGTTTACTTTCCTGCTGCAGGCGGTCACCCCACCGATCTCCTGCCAGCTGGAGCTGGGGTGTTTGCATAAGGTCAGTGGAGAGCAACTGCACCTAGATGCTGCTGAAAATGACAGAATGACTGACAACACCGCCCTCATGGTTAGTGTCCCCGGGTGCCACGCCAAGCAATGTGCATTCATTATCTCATTTCATCTTCATATCAGTCCTATGAGATGGACAGTTTTAACTCTTTTTCTAACGAGGAAACAGTGGTCAGAGAAGCTAAATAGTTTCCCTATGTTCACATAGTTAAAAACTTATAAATTTGGGATGCAAACCTAGCTTATCAAAGAGAAAGAAAATTGCCACATTATAAGAAATCCATCCGTAAAAATACAGCGGCAGAAGGAAATAATGAGTGGACTCTGAAAGATTCCACCAGCAGAGGTTAGAAAGAGAAACCGTTACGCTCTTAGAAACATAGATGGGAGTTCAGGCCCTTTTGGAGAAGGTTATTCTGGACGTGCTGACAAAGGGAAACTACACCGTGCTTTCAGGAAGGCCAGAAAAAGTTCCCAAACAGCAGGAGGAAGAGACACAGAGGCTATTGGTAACTCCCTGCTGTGCCTCAGAGAGGTGACCAGGGACCCAGGCTCCTGTGCTTGTTGTTTCCGGGGAAGCTGGAGGCTGTACCGCTTACCAGTCACAAGGGGACAAATAACACTCAGGGGAGGATGCAATGGTGAAATTAAGTAAGTTGGAGATGATGCTTACTTTCCTTTTCTCCTAATGAGAGCCACGCTGTAAAGACAAACGGCATATAGGAACGTGCATTATTACCCACACACCTGGCAGTAGCAAAAGTCTTGGTTCCCTGAACACAACCAATGTCAGCACAATGAGCACTTGGAAAGATTAAAAATAAAACTCAGCAAACATGTAGAGTCCTGTGCTCACACACTGGGAAGGAAACAAGATGAATTATCTTTGTCTTAAAAGTTGCTCATCTCACAACGGAGAAATATTTGGAAGACATACCTATTGATATACAGGAGAGTTTTAAAGTTATAATTTATTAGCATATTAAAAGATCTATGTAAAAGGGACACGTTTTCATGTAAAAGACAAAGAAAACTTGGGACATCTAATACTCATGGAATACTCCACCCCAACTCAAGCAGAGGGTTTCTTTTTTTTTTTTAAGACAAATTCTCCCAAAATACCAAATAATTCTGGTGCTATTTAAACTATTCTGGAGCATAGGAAAAAAAGAATTGGAGAACAGATTGACCACAAACTCTTGCCTCCACATCCTGACCTAAATCTTAGAAATGGCATAAAAGATATTGCTTAAAGGAGCAAATTCATAAATGTGCTATAAAACAAAATATATATATCAGAAATAGTGAGGAATCCATGAAATACAAATACACACATGGGGTTGGATTAGCAGAAGAAGTTGTCACCCAGAACAGGTGCGAGGACCGCTAGGACTGGTGGCAATGGCTCTGGAGGTGTTTCAATTAAAGGTGCAATAGATACAGTGGATCAGGAAGGATCCATAGCAATACATCTGGGTAAGTGATTAAAAATATATATTTTGATTGTTCAAATAAGTTGACCCCATAAGACAATGACACTCAGTGTCTACTTGTATTAAGGATCAGCCAAGAGAACATTAGCCTCCAGGCTAAGCTATGAGTATGGGTACCTGGGCAAGGAAGGTGACTTACACCACCAAGAAGAAGCAGGAAACCTCTGCTCTCCCCTCAGACAGCTCTTCCTAACCCGTTTAAATATATTTTATTGTTTCATTCCTCTCAATGGGTTGAGGCAGGATTGCTCCCCTCAAAAAATAGCAGCCATGGAAAATAGGATAGGGAAATTCTCATAGGAAATGAGTATGTAGCAAGAAGTACCTAACATTGTGGTAATTCATTAAAAAAAACAGCCCTGAACTCAACACACAGGACACCCAAGAAAATAGTTCACAGAACAAACAAATGTCAAGTCAAGGTAATATTTTCAAAAGAATAAGACCGAGTTACATGCCCTTGACTGGAATCAAACCCAGGACCCCTCAGTCCTCGGGCTGACGCTCTATTCCCTGAGCAAAACAAGCCAGGGCTCTCCTCCTATTTGCAATACTATCTCTTTCCAGTCAAGCTTTTCCAATTCCCTCTCCCTCTCTGCTACTCACCTTTCTAGGGGGCCCTTATTTCATTCCGTCTGCTTTCTTTTGACATGCTTTTCTCTTTTGTATTTACATCCTCCATCCTAATTCTAGTCATGGGCAGTACAGTCAGTAAAGGCATAATAAGCTTTAGTCAGACCTGTGTTCAAACCCTGGTCCAGCCCCTGATCACTGGCTGATTACTTAACTTCTCTCTGGCCCAATCTTCTCATGAGATGATTTTAGTACCTTCCTTGGGGGTTATTATGGGAAATACAGAATAATATCAATCCTAAAACCCTTTCATATGTGGCTGACACATCGTTAACTCCCCAAAGCTATCATCACCATATTTTTACTCCATTTTTTTTCTGTCAGCTAATTCTCGCTTGTTTTTATTCATCTCACTACTTCTGACTCCCCGATTTCCATCACAGGTGCCCTCGGGCTATCTTTCTCTTAACAATGGGAATCTAGAAACAGGCATAATCCGAACAAGAGATAGCAGCAGGTTACACGTGTAAAGTTATAAACCCACCAACACAGATAATAACGGAGACAAGCTTTGTGTTGGCACAGAGCACTTAGTCTGTTCTTTATCATTTCAGTCCTGCTCTGAAGGATCATTTGTGAGCCCTGAGGCACACGGAGCAACAATGACTGATTCAAGAACTTAAAATAAATCATGAATAAGCTCAATCAGATGGTTTCACTGCCAGCTCAGATCTAGTGTGCACAGCCTCAGCCTCAGCCTCAGCCTCAGGGCGGCCCTCCCAGGAGTCGCTACAGTCTGCTGCAGGTGAGTGAACACCGGGGCAAAGGAGAGAGTCTGGCGGGATTCTCTAAAGGCCAGGATCTGAGGAGGGCCTTCAGGAAGGATGGCTAATTTCAGCACCGCAAGCTCACCTCCCTTCAGGATTTCATTGAAACCTTGGCTCCTTCAATCTGATGAGCATGAGAGCCCAAAAGAATAGAACTATTTCATTACAGTGAACTTGATTTATTAAAAGTAGGCATCCTGCCCTAACCGGCTTGGCTCAGTGGATAGAGCGTGGGCCTGCAGACTCAAGGGTCCCAGGTTCAATTCCAGTCAAGGGCATGTACCTTGGTTGCAGGCACATACCCAGTAAGAAGTGTGCAGGAGGCGGCTGATCGATGTTTCTCTCTCATCAATGTTTCTAACTCTCTATCCCTCTCCCTTCCTCTCTGTAAAAAAAAAAAAAAAAAAAAAATCAATAAAATATATTTTTAAAAAAAGAATACTCTTCAACATTTCCTGTAATACTGGTTTAGTGGAGATGAACTCCTTTAGCTTTTTCTTGTCTGTGAAACTCTTTATCTGACCTCCAAAGTCTAAATGATAGCTTTGCTGGGTAGAGTAATCTTGGTTGTAGGTCCCTAAATATTCTTAAAGAATGTGCTCTTTGTGATTGGAAGGAATACATTCAACTGCTTAAAGTATAGGACATTGAAACACAACCTGTCTACCCCCTAAAGGGCATAACCAAGTGACCATGGCCTGATACCAAACTGCCTTCTGTGTAGGGAAGGTCCTTTTACTCACAGGCTTTTATTTGGCTTATCAGGATATGCAGCTTTGGGGTAGAGCTGTATTGCTCAGGACAATAGGGCTGGTGCTGAGCTTTCTCTGCTTTACCACCATGCCGTCCTGAGCTTCTCCGTGCATGCTGACCAAATACTTACAGTACCAAGTGATTATGTCTCTGCCCAGGCCCCACCCTATAGGAAGGACGTATATCTGAGATCCAGATAATTAACAGAGAGATAAACAAGGGATGCAAGAAGCATACCTACCTATATTTCAGAGCATTGTTATACCTCATCAACCCTGCCCTGTTCCTGGGGTAACCAATCTGTAGGCAATGTAGTGACCTTCCTTGGACACCAGAACCCCTTTTTTATGTTTTTATTGATTTCTAGATAGAAAGAAAGGCAGAGGGATAGATGATGAGAGAGAATCATTGATTGGCTGCCTACAGCACATTCACTTCTGGGGATCAAGCCTGCAACCTGGGCATGTGCCCTGACAGGGAACAAACCACAATCTCCTGGTTCCTGGGTCGACGCTCAATCACTGAACCACACTAACTGGGCCAGAACCCCTTTGATGAAGTGCAATAGAAGAGGTGGCATGACGACCTAGTTTCCAGAGTAGGTGAGGGTAGAGTCAAGCTGCCTGGTGATCGGGCCCCACAGAGGTTGCTTTCCTTGTCCCGTGGCTGATGAAGTTCCCACAAGGATTATGAGTTACCTATCTTGGGAGCCTCTTCCCTCTGCTCCCAATAGCATTCTGTGGTGAGGACCCAGCCAGGCGAGAGGTTCAGATAAGAACTGAGGATGAGCCAGTGGACATGAGCAAGCTGTTTGACCTCAGGGAATATAATGGAGAGGAGATCGTTTAGCGGTTCTCAACCTGTGGATCGCACCCCCTTTGGGGGTTGAATGACCCTTCCACAGGGGTTGCCTAAGACCATCGGAAAACACATATATAATTACATATTGTTTTTGTGATGAATCACTATGCTTTAATTATGTTCAATTTGTAACAATGAAATTGGGGGTCACCACAACATGAGGAACTGTATTAAAGGGTCAAGGCATTAGGAAAGTTGAGAACCACTGGTTTAGGGTGTGATTCCTAAATGAATCCTATTGCCAGCTGCATTAGAATTACATTGGAAGACTAAAAATATAGGTTCCTGGGCATCACCCAGGAAAATTCTCATCTTATTTGGCTAGTCAGAAGTTGGCAACCCATGCGGCTGGCAACCCATGTTTTTGAAAAGCTTCACAGGTTGCCATGGTGCCCTAGCTCATGGGGGAATTGACTTGTAGGAGAAAGTGCTAGGTCACAGGCTATGGCCTGCAGTAGTTTATCAGGGGTCAGAGATGTTTGGTAGTTCTCAAAGAAAAACACTTAAACACTTTATTGACTTATGTTTCATAAATTTAAAGTGAAATGCACTCCTTCTCATCCCTCTTTAGGCTATTTTGAAGTGGATTTGTGTTGCCTGTAAAAAAAAGAAAAAACTACAAAAAAAATAAAACCTTTCTAACACAAAGAATTAAAGCCACAGAAGACTTTTTATATTGTCAAGTAAAACTATAATCTTCCCAACCTGTCCCTATATTTTTAAGAAAAAAATGCTTTCTCAAAGGTGGTGCAAGAATCAGAAGGTCTGCTTGGTCAGTTACTCTTGACTAGTATTCAGTTGACATGGGACAGTTTATCTTCGTGAACATACTTTTATGTCATGCAAGTTTTCTTTACATGGGTTAAATTTACACTTTATTGGTTTCTATTATATAATTTTACATACTTGCCACAAAATAAATAAACCAAAGGCTTAACAGTTGATTAATGAAGAGTAGTGATAAAATTAGTAACACAAATACTTCAATGAAAAATCATTTTTATCCTAAAGAACTTCTTTTCAAACACCTGTGAATGTGGTGATTTTATACCACATAAATAAAATTAAAAAGTATAAAAAAAACAACACTGAATCTCGTCATTAAATTTTATGGGACCAGTGATCTATTTGCCTCTTTATGAAGACTTTGTTAAACAAGTCTGCAGTAGAAGAAAAATATTTTATGTCTATATTCTTTTCTTCACTTGTGGCAACGGAATCTTCGCCACAGAAATTAGTATATGCACTAGTCTTAATCATCAAAATTATCTTCCTGATCACTGTCATTGGTTCCACCATGGACACATGTCCCAATCTGGGACAACCAGAGTCTTCTCTATGTCAGTTATCCACCTATAGGCATTAGGGGAGGGTTCTATTCCTCAGGGATCACAAGCCATGAGGATTGTGCAACCTTTCAGCTGTCACGTGTAAAGAACTTGCCTGAAAGTGAAACAAACAGTGAAACATAGAACCAAGAAATGGCAAGGAAGGGCAGAGGCCTAACAATGTTCTTTAAGCTTCCCAGTGAGATATCCCTCAACTTTTTCCCTCTCTGCAATTTCAGTTATGAGTCAATGTATTCCTTCCCACTCCTCCTTGGGCTCGTTTGAGGTGGATTTCCATCACTGTATATAGGTCCTGTCTAACAAAGAGGTTTTCTATAATTGTCTGACAACACAGTGACAACTCTGCTAAAGCAATCTGCTTTTCTAGTGCCAGATCAGGAAGAACAGTTGGTGAAACCCCTTTATCAAATAATACTGCTGTATAAACACAATGTCAATAACATACAATGTGAAGTGAAAGGTGTGTCCTAGAACACCTCTTGCGTTATAGTAGGTTGAAGCGATTGATACACATAGCATGCATAAGTTCTTGGCATCTGTGAAGCCTTTATAAGAGATGGCAGCACTTGATTACTTGCTTCTGGTTGTCATTGAAAACTCATGCTGTAGAGGGAGAATGTTCATGTAAGTTATTTGATGAGCTATGGTGTAAATAGGAAAAAGCATGGAGGTTACTTCTACTGTGACAGCACCTATCTATGCAGCCAATTCACATGCTGCTTTATTGACAGAGAACAAACAGTTGGTTTTTTAACAATATGACTCATGGAAGAAAATAAAGAATTCAAGTTTTTAACAGGTACTGATCAATGGAGACTGTTTCATTTCAGGTGGTTGGGAAAGAAATGACATGTCTTCATTTCCACTGTGAAGTTTATTTGCTATAAAAGAGCAAAAAAACATCAGGTTGTGTGAGTGTGATGTGAAAAAACACATAAATTTACTATTTCCACCATGTTTCAGTGTACAGTGCAGTAGCATTACGTGTGCTCACATTGTTATGCAGCAGACCTCAGAGCTTCCCTAGTACAACACTAAAACTCTAAACCCGCTAACCACCACCCAGCTCTTGATAACCACCTTTCAGTACTGTTTCTATGACTTTGACTTCTTTGGAATCCTATAATATTTGACTACTTTAGAATCGTATATTTGTCCTTTTGCTACTGGCTTATTTTGCTTAGCATAATGTCCTCAAGTTTCATCCACGTTGTAGCATGTGACTGGATCTCCTTCTTTTTAAAGATTGCATTATATTCGTTCTATGTATACACCACATTTTCTTTTTTCATCAACTTGTCAATGGGCATTTGGGTTGTTTCCATATCTTGAATATTGTGAATAATACTACAGTGAACAAGGGAGTGCACATAAGTCTTTGGTATTCTTATTTCAGTCCTTCTGAATACATACCCAGAAGCAGGATTGTTGAATCATATAGTAGTTTTACTTTTTGTTTTTTTTGTTTTTTTGAGGAAACTCCATACTGTTTTCCATAATAGCTGCATCATTTTACATTCCCAGCAACAGAGCATAACAGTTCCAACTTCTCTGCATCCTCACCAACACTTGTTTTCTGTTCTTTTGATAGTTGCCATCTTGAAGGGTGTAGATGATGTCTCATTGTGGTTTTGATTTGCATTTCCCTAATGATTAGTGATGTTGAGCATTTTTTTTAATATTCCTGTTGGCCATTTGTATATCTTCTTTGGAGGAATGTCAAGTCAAGTCCTTTGCCTATTTTTAAATCATTATTTGTTTTGCAGTTGCTGTTGAGTTGTAGGGGTTCTTTATGTATTCTTGATAGTAACCTCATCACATACATGATTTCCAATTGTTTCCCCCCATTCTGCAAGTTGTGTTTTCACTCTATTGATTGTTTTCTTTGACATAAAATGCTTTAAGTTTGGTATACTCCCATTTGCCTATTTTTTATTTTGTTGCCTGTGCTTTTAGTGTTATATCAAATAAATCATTGTCAAATCTAATGTTCTGAAGATTTTCCCTATGTTTTCTTCTGTGAGTTTAATAATTTTAGGTCTTATGCTTAAGTAAGTTTTTAATTTATTTTGCCTTAATTTTTGTATATGGTATTAGGTAGATGTCCAACTTCACTCTTTTCCATGGAACATCCAGTTTTCTCAACACTGTTTCTTGAAGAGACTGTCCTTTCTTCACTGTGTAGGCTTGGCATCCTTGTTGAAAATCATCTGGCCATATGTGCAAGGAGTTATTTGGGGGCTCTCTATCTGGTCTCATTAGTCTGTATATCTGTCTTTATGCCAGTGCCACAATATCGCGATTACTGTTGCTTTGTAGTATCATTTTGAAATTAGGCAGTCTGAATTCTCCAACTTTGTTCTTTTTCAAGATTGTTTTAGCTATTCAGGCTCCTTTGAGATCCCACTTGGAATTTTATGATTTTTTTTCATTTCTGCAAAAAAAATGCCATTGGAATTTAGATAAGGATTGTATTGAGTTTGCATCAATTTAGATGATCATGTGGTTTTTGTCCTTTATTTTGTCAATGTGGTGCATTACATGGATTGACTTTTGTATTTTGAACTATCCTTGATTCCAGATATAAATCCCACTTGATCTGAAGTATTATCTTTTTAACGTGCTGTTGAATTTACTAGTAGTTTGCTAGTATTTTGTTTAGGATTTTGCGTCAATATTCATCAGGGATATTGATTTGTAGTTTTCTTGTTGTGTCTTTCGTATCAGAATAAAGTTGGCCTCATAGAAGGTGTTTTGGAAGTGTCCCCTTCTGCTCTGAGGAGTGGTTTAAGGTTTGGTATTCGTTTTTCTTTAAAAATTTGGTAGAATTCTATAGTGAAGCCACCTGGATCTGGGCTTTTCTTTGTTGGAAGGTTTTTGGTTAATGTTTCCATATCCTGTATTCAATGTAGTTACAGGTCTGTTCAGATTTATTATTTCTTCAGGATT
Organism: Myotis myotis; assembly: GCF_014108235.1. Classification (NCBI taxonomy): domain Eukaryota; kingdom Metazoa; phylum Chordata; class Mammalia; order Chiroptera; family Vespertilionidae; genus Myotis; species Myotis myotis. The sequence continues at coordinate 4,622,529 of NW_023416314.1, forward strand.
CAGTTTTGGTAAGGTTTATGTTTCTAGGAATTTACCCATTTCTTCTAGGTTGTCCAGCTTGTTGAGATATAATTAATCATAGAAGTTTCTAATACTCCTTTTTATTTCTGTAAAATCAGTTGTAATATATCCTCTATCCTTCCTAATTTTATCTATTTGATTCTTCTCTCATTTCCCTAAGTAGTCTAGCTAAGGATTTGCTAATTTTTGTTTTTCTAATCTCTATTTATCTTTGCACTAATTTTTTTAAAAATCTTTATTGCTGAAAGTATCAGATATGTCCCCTTTGTATTCCCATTGATCCCTTCTAGCCCACCACCGCCCCAGGCCTCCATAACCCTATCGCCTGTGTCCATGGGTTAGGCATCTATGCAAACAAGTATTTTGGTTGATTCCTCCCACCCACTCTCCCCTGCCTTCCCTCTGAGTTCCACAATCTGTTCCATGCTTTTATATCTCTGGATCTAATTTGTTCAACAGCTTATTTTGTTCATTAGATCCCACATACGAGTAAGATCATGTGATACTTATCTTTCTCTGACTGGCTTATTTTGCTTAGCATAATACTCTCCAGATAATTCCATGCTGTCTAAAAGGGTAAGCAGTCCTCCTTTTTTACTGCTGCATAGTATTCCATGGTGTAAATGTACTACACATTCTTTATCCACTCATCTGTTGATTGGCACTTGGTCTATTTCCAGATCTTGGCTATTATTGTAAATTGTGCTGCTATGAACATTGGGGTGCATACATTCCTTCGGGTTGATATTTTGGGTTTTCTGTAAATATTCCTAGGAGTAGGATCACTGGGTCAAATGGCAGTTCCATATTTAATTTTTTGAGGAAACTCCATACTGTTATCCATAATGGTTGCACCAGTCTGCATTCCCATCAGCACTTTTCTACACGTTCTTGCCAGCACTTGTTATTTGTTGATGGTAGCCATTCTGACAGGTGTGAGGTGATACCTCATTATTGTTTTAATATGCATCTCTCTGATGATCAGTGACTTTGAGCATTTTTACATGTCTCTTGGCCATCTGTATGTCCACTTTGGAGAAGTGACATCCCTTATATATTTTGTATATTAACTCTTCATCAGATGTATCATTGTCAAATATGTCCTCTCATACAGTGAGTGAAATGTTCTATAAATGTCAGTTAAATTCATCTGATCCAGTGTATCATTTAGAATCACTGTTTCCTTGTTAATATTTTTGTCTAGAAGATCTATCAGTGACGTTCCCTACTATGACTGTATTGCTGTCAATCTCTCCCTGAAAGTTCTGCGGAAGTTATTTTGTATATTTAGGTGCTCCTTTATTGGGTGCATATATGTTTACCAGCGTTATGTCCTTTTATTGGATCAATCCCTTTAGTAGTGACTTTTATTGTCTCTTGTGATGGCTTTCATTTTGAAGTCTATATTGTCAGATATGAATGTTGCCACCACAGTTGTTGTTGTTTTCATTTCCATTTGCATGGGAAAATTTTTTCCTTAACTTCACTCTCATCCTGTATGAGTTTTTCATTCTGAGTTGGGTCTCTTGTAGACAGCATATAGTTGGGTCATGTTTTGTATTCATTCAGCTACCCAATGTCTTTTGATTGGAGCATTTAATCCATTTACACTTAAGGTTATTATTAATAGGTACTTATTTATTGCCATTTATTTACTCATTTTACTAGGTTGCTCTCTCTAATTCTTCTTCTCATTACAGTAGTCCCTATAGCATTTCTTGCAGTGCTAGTTTGATGATGATAAATTCCTTTAGCCTTTTTTTGGGGGGGGGGGGGTCTGGGAAGCTCTTTATTTTACCACCTATTTTGATCGATAGCCTTGCTGGATATAGTAATCTTGGTTTCAGATCCTTGCTTTTTATTACCTTGAGTACTTCATGCCATTCCCTTCCGGCCTGTGGAGTTTCTGATGAGAAATCAGCTAACATCCTACGGGAGCTCCTTTGTAGCTAACAAATTGCTTTTCTCTTGCTGCCTTTAAGATTCGCTCTTTGTCTTTAAGTTTGGGCATTTTAATTATGCTGTGTCTGGGTGTGGGCCTGTTTGGGTTCTTCTTGCCTCCTGAACTTCTGTGACTTTTTCCTTCACCAGATTAGGTAAGTTTTCTGCCATTATTTCTTCAAACATGTTCTCTGTCCCCTGCTCACTTTTTTCTTTTCCTGACACTCCAATTATGAGAATACTGTTATGATTCATGTTGCTCCCTTAAGCGGTCCTCCTGTTTTATAATTGTTTTTTCTTTTTGGTTCTCTGATTGAGTGATTTTTTTTTTCTCTCTTCTAATTCACTGATCCAATCCTTGGCTTCCCTTCTCTGCTGTGTATTCCTTCCAATGTGTTCTTTATTAATGCTTGTCATTCTTCATAGTTACTATATTCTTCCTCATGCTGTTTAGCATCTTTGCCATCATTATTCTGAACTCTGTATCTAATAAATTTCTTATCTCCATTTCATTTATCTCTTCTTTGAGAGAATCCTCTTTTTCTTTTGTTTGGGCTTGTTTGTTTGTTTTTTGTCTCCCTATTTTGGCTGCCTGTTTGGGTTTGTGACTGTGTATTAGTAGATATGCTACACATCGCAGTCTCTAATGCAGGGCAATGTCACATGCTGTTTTGAATGGTCCTGTGTACCTTATTGGAGCTATAAACAATCCACAGCTTATGACTCCCTCTTCTGGGTCTGGGTGCCTTTGGAAAGGACCAAGATGTACACCAAGGCCTGCTTTTCCGAGCCCTGGGCCCCAAAGGATAAATACTGTATAATCTGACTAGTATGAGCTACAGACAATAGTCTAATTCACAGAGACAGCAAGTAGAATGGTGGTGGCCAGGGGCTGAGAGAAACGGAGAATGGGGAGTTGTTGTTTAACGGTACAGAGTTTTTATTTGGGATATTGAAAAGTTCTGAGGCTAGAATGCGGTGATGGTTACACAACATTGTGAATGTACATAATGCCACTAAATTATTCATTTTAAAATTATTTAAATGGCAATTTTATGTTATGCATATTTTACTAGAATGAAAAATTTTAATTTTATTTCCTCCTCCCTTAGATTGTTTTAAACTACCCTTGTAGAATAAGTGATGTCATCTATAAAGAATGGTTAGTAATGCTTTTTTGTATTTTTCCTCTAAAAAATATAATTTAAAAACATGTTCATCTGGCCTGGCCAGCATGGCTCAGTGGTTGAGCATTGAGCTATGAACCAGGAGATCACAGTTCAATTCCCGGTCAGGGCACATACCCAGGTTGTGGGCCAATTCCCAGTGCAAGAAGCAGCTGATCAATGATTCTCTCTCATCATTGATGTTTCTATCTTTCCCTCTCCTTTCCTCTTTCTGAAATGAATAATATATATATATATATATATATATATATATTTAAAAAACCACACAACAACAACAAAACAACATGTTCATCTGATTTCCAATCACTTAATCAAGTGAACGGGCATGGTTAGTGCCATATGCAATAGTCATGTCCTAGGCATCAATAATACCCATACTGAGGTCCACATAAATGTCCCTCATGATAAGATTCTGACTATAGCCATGAACGTCACCAAACATCTCTGCATGCAGACACAGCTCCCTGGTATTTACTGTTTAAGCAGTGGTTCTCAACCTTCCTGATGCCGACACCCTTTAATACAGTTCCTCATGTTGTGGTGACCCCCAATTTCATTGTTACAAATTGAACATAATGAAAACATAGTGATTAATCACAAAAACAATATGTAATTATATATGTGTTTTCTGATGGTCTGAGGCGACCCCTGTGAAAGGGTCGTTCGACCCCCAAAGGGGTCGCGACCCACAGGTTGAGAACCGCTGCTGTTTAAGGATCACCTTGGTCTCTGGGCTGCGCAAGAGCAGACATTCAATGGCCTTTTGCAAATTGATGGCCCTACTGATGAAAATGCTGATGGGAAAGGGTCTGAAGTGCTGTGTCTCTGTCTTCTGCTACCTGGTCAATTTCTCGTGGGATATAGTGTTCATCTTTCACAGAGAACAGATTCGTGGTAATAAATGGATGACCATGCTTTTCCCACTGAATCAAAATGTCTTTCAGCATCCAGAAGCATGTGGTTTAAAGACCCCGGTTCCACGGTGGTCAAAATATTTGAAGGCTAGTGGAAAAGAAGTTGATAAATCTCTTAACAAAAGGAAAATAAAGATGAAAGTTTAAAATGCACACAACATGTCTAAAATTCTATCCAAGGTCATTTCTAGCTAGAATAGATTTGCTGCCTATGGGAGGTAGTGAACTTTACCAAATACATTAAAATCTTAACAAAATTTGGAACTCTTTATAAGAATATAAGATAAAGAAGAAAAATGTTAATATTGTGAATAAAATACAAAATGTAACATTTTATTAAAAACCCTAATCAGAAAAGAAAAGCAAAGAATCCTAATTAGGTAAAAATAACCTCCAAAATGCAACTGTAATTTCAAAATAAAATAACATACATACTTTCAGAACTTTCTGTAAGTAGTTGACACAATGGTGAATCTCCCTTGAGGTAAATAAGTCTCATTTTACTCCATCAGTCGCAAAATGCTGTGACCCGCCTTTTCCACAGTATAACCCCTGGGAAAGGTATCTTCATTCCAACCTGGCATTTCTTTTCTAAGTTCTAACTCTGGCAATAAAAACTCCCACAGTAAGTCATTTTTATTACCACAAATAATTTAGGAAACACCTTTCTCGTTTTCTCCCCCCACCCCTTTCTCTTTCCCTCCACTTCTACCTCTGCCCTCTGCCCTTCCACAAATGTGTGTTAAACAAGTTCATCGTAAAGGCGGATACAGCGTTCCCGCTGAGTAGTTTTTCCTGGTGCAGGGATAGATTTTCTCTTGCACATTCGCATGTTTCCGTGGCTACAGCTCAGGCCACTGGACCGGGAGACAGCTGGCCAAATCAGGAGGAAATGTTTGGCCGTGAAACAGCAGTGTCCCCGCTGATCGCTGTACTGATGACATTGGCCTTGCAGAATTGTAAATCTCCCCTCCCCACGCTACTTATCCATGAAAAACACTTGAACATTTATGAAATGAGTGCCACATATATCTTATATCTTATTTTGTGTATGCCAGAATCATGTTCTCTGGCTAACTCTAAAACCCCTTAAATGTTTCGTTGTTGTGCTCAGAACTGAACGTAATAGTCTGTGTGGTCTGGTTAGTGCAGAAAAAGATAGGCCCCATTACCTCCTTATTCTGAATACTCCACTATAAAAGTAGCCTAGTCCTGGGCCATCGTCCTGTACACCAAAATGGGTGGGGTTTCCATTCCCAGTCAGGGCACATACCCAGGTTAGGGGTTGTATCCCCAGTCAGGGCTCATAGGAAAGGCAACTGATCTCTCTCTCTCTCTCTCTCTCTTTGTCTCTCTCTCTCTCTTTGTGTCTCTCTCTCTCTCTCTCTCTCTCTCTCTCTCTCTCTCTCTCTCTCTCTCTCTCCTTTCCTCAGTCTCTGAAATCAATAAATGTATCCTCAGAGAGGATTCTTTTACAAAGTAGCCTAAGCTGTCTTCACTGACTCATATCAGGCTTCCACTAGGTAAAATTCAGCACATTTTTATATTTGTGCCACTTTAAAGCCACACCTTCTGTGTCACCTACCTAGATTGTTGGGATTTGGGGTATAAGTTTAGGAACTTAAACTTACCCATATTAAATTATACCAGGTTTATAAAGGGCTCTGAAAAAATAACAGTCTGGCACTATCTTCTAAGAAACCACCAGCTTTACTAGAAATTACTGTCCAGGCAACAGAGAAACCAGAGAGATTAAGAGGACTCAAGTTGTCTCAAGAATCTAAGAACCTTCTTTGGTGTAAAAGTTGGGCCTGGAAGATGGTTGCCACGGCAGAAAGGGAATCTGACTTTTCCACAGAGCGAGAACTTTAGAATGGGCTCTTTATTTATGCCTATGTTCTCCACGGGGTTTTGCAAAATCCCTTGCCTAGAGTAGGTCCTCAATAAATATTTGCTGAATTCATGAACAGAGTGAATGTAGGCTCTGTTGACTGTTATAACAGAAGTCTTTTACTTTTCTGAAATTCACTTTCATTTCAGAGTAGCAGAAACATCACTTTTATGAGTGAGATGGTTTTATATTGACCACTGAAGTCCATGTGATAAAAGTGAGGGGGGAAATCACAAAAATTGCTAGTTTATGGGCCTTTCACTGAGATGGTTTGGCTGAAAAACAGGTTAGAAACCACCAAAGGAATTTCCTGACTCCGAGTTTCACCTGACACATTTTCACAGAGCACCAGTACCCAGTCATTAGCTTTTCAGAAATAAACCTCAAGTTTAAATAAAATTAACCTGTATAGTCCCAGCCGGTTTGGCTCAGTGGATAAAACGTCAGCCTGCAGACTGAAGGGTCCCAGGTTTGATTCCTGTCAAGGGCACCTACCTTGGTCACAGGCTCCCAGCCTGGTTGGGGGCATGCACGCAGGAGGCAGCCAATCGATGTGTTTCTCTCACATCGGTGTTTCTCTCTGTCTCTCCCTCTCCCTTCCACTCTCTCTAAAAATCAATGGAAAAGTCTCCTCCAGTGAGGATTTAAAAAAATAACAACAATAACGTGCACATTTTGAGAATAGGTAGCTGAAATTAAGAATTGCCAAGTTTTTTATATCTGACTCCAGACAAAAATGCAACTCCTACAAAAATAAAATCTCTTCTATAAAACCCAAAACAATTGATACTATCTGTCACAGGAAATGAGAGATCAAAATGGTAAATGTAACCCAAGTCAGTTTGGCTTAGTGGATAGAGTGTTGGCCTGCAGATCAAAGGGTCCCGGGTTTGATTCCAGTCAAGGGCATGTACCTTAGTTGCAGGCTCCTCCCCAGCCTGGTCTCTGGTTGGGGCTCGTGCAGGAGGCAACCAATTGGTGTGTTTTTCTCACATCGATGTTTCTCTCTGTCTTGCCCTCTCTATACCACTCTCCCTAAAAATCAATGGAAAAACATTCTTCGGTGAGGACTAGCAAAAAAAAATTTTAAAAAACCACTTTGTAAATATAGAAAAAAAAATTTTAAGGTAAATGTCAAGTATCTCTTAAAATAAGAATGTCCTTCAAGTGAATAGATTGTGAACATGACAGGCAATAGCACAATAGACTTACTGTTGCATTGTAAGACCTTGCTGGAGGTAAAGTCTTTCAGCAATTCAACTCCTATGTTGGACCTTCAAAAAAATGGAAAGATAAGTTAGCCTGATACCTTCCCAGATATTAAAGTAAGAATTAATCACTGTTTAGGTGGATTGAACCACCCTTAACTTTCTCTGCAGATGTATTGGGTTTTTTTTCTTTATTTGGATTTATTTAAAATATTCTGGTGGAGTGAATGGGTTAGGATTCTGGAAAACTGTTCTTCTGTTAATGCCAAGAGTCTGGAGATCCAGAGAGAGTCACTCATGCTCCATGTAGAATTAATCAAATATCTATTTCTTTGCATTTCCTTCTAACTTTTAACAAGCCATGCTCTGCTCACTTTACCACCTGTAGCAGTTTGGGCTTTCATTGCATTTTCCCCGCGCTTCTCCACCTGTGCACACATCAGAGGTATGTGAGTGCTGCTGCCACTCCGATTGCCTGGCTTCCTCCCACAGCTTCTGGTTCAATCGTTCTGGGAGCTCAAAGAGAGATCTGCACCCCCATGTTTGCAGCAGAATTGCTCACATTAGTCATGTGTGAAAATAACCTATGTGTCTGTCAATGGGTGAATGGATAAAGAAAGTGTGGCCTACAGGGGATTGTCAAGGGCGGGGGGGAAAAAAGGAGACATATGTAATACTCTTTGTAATACTTTAAGCAATAAAAAAAAAAGAAAGAAAGAAAGTATGGCCTATATATAAATTATTCAGCCTTAAAAATGAATGAAATCCTGCCATTTGTGACAACATGGATGAAGCTGGAGGATATTATACTAAGTGAAACAGGCCAGATACAGAAAAATAAATACTAAATGATCTCACTTTTTGTTGCTGTTGAATTTTAAAAAGTCAAACTCAGAGAGACAGAATAAAATGGTGGTTTCCAGGGTTGAAGGTTGGGAGAAATAGAGAGATTGTGGTCAGAAGGTATAAACTTATAAGAGGACTAAGTTCTGGGATCTAATATACAACATGGTAACTATATATATACTAGTGGCCTGGTGCTGGGAAAGTGTAGTCACTGTATTATAAATGGAAGGGAACCAGACTTAGTCTCTGGACTTGTGGGATGAAAAGATGTCATAGAGCCTGGCTTGGGCCAATGAAGGGGCCCAGGGCTCAGTGACAGAATAGAATGATCCCTGGGAGTTCTTGGATATGGAGTCACTCGTGAAGTCTAATTCCTCATACACATACTAAATCATCTGTGAGGAGACTCAAATCTCTGCTTCCATGCAGTAGAGAAAGAGCTGGACAGTTTGAATAGAGCCGGGGATCCAGGGAGGAAATGTGTCTATTGGGAAGTAAACAGGGCCAGGCAGACTACTGTCATGAATACAGGCCACTTGAGAAGCAATATGGGACCTAAAACACGAGCAGGTCTGCCAGTCCCGGGACTGGGGATTTCCTGAGAGCAGCAGGGACAGTGTACAAGGAGAGTCCCTCCAACAGGCTGCAATGAGGACCATCTCAAGCGGGAGCCAGGTGTGGCCAACAGAGAAGATAGAATCAGCACAGGTGGTCTCTGCCCTTAGAATTAAGGCATGGTTTGGAGACCTTCAGAACAGGCAGACCTCTATGTCTCCATGATCATTTCTCCTTTTGTTATTAGTAACCCATTTATTTAAAAAAGTCTAGCCTCTTTGGGACAAACTATAGAAAAGATATTTTTCCATACCTTGATCGGGAAAACAAAAAGAAGAGAAGGTGAGATAGGGTTGAAAGGAAAATCTTGACAGGATTATGCCCTGCGTCCTGCCCTTGAATTGGATTTGAACTTGAATCTCTAGGATATTATGCTATCCAGCTTGCTATCCTGAGCCCACATTGGAAAACCAAGGTATTTATACAGCAGGGGTTCCCAAACTGTGGAACCAAGTTCCTGAAAATGATCCATTAAGTTCATGTTCCATGGTCAAGTCATTTGGGGAAATGTTTTATGCTCTATCCCCACTTGAAGGGATACATACTGAAGTTGCTTTGAAGGACTGCTGCAAAGAAACCTACTTAATTGTTTTCCCAGATTGTATCTCACTTATTCTTTCCCCCAGCAGTTACTGGTATGTCTTAGGTGTTAAGCATTATGCTTGGCCTGTGAGACAAAGCAGTGGCCATCGGTGGCTTCCTATCATACATAGATGGCCTCTACGGTGCTTCCTACCCATCTGGCCTCCTCTCTCCTTCTTCGAATTCCAGCCTCAGTGGTCCCTCTCAGGATTCCTGGAACATTCCAGCATGCTCTTGCCTCAGACCCTAATCCCTCTCTTGGGAATGGTGTTTCCCCCAGAATTCACATGGCTCACTTCCTCACTTCCTTCAGGTTGCTACTCAAGATAGGCCTTACCTGGCCACTTTTTAAAATAGTGCCCCCATCACCTACAAAATCCCTTATTCTGATGACTTTATGTTACAAAACTATTTGTTTATTTGTTTGTTGTCTTTCTCGTCCACTAAAATGCTGACTTCCAAGCATCTAGAGAGCTATACTAGTATCTGGAATACAGAATGTGCTAACAACTATTTATAAATTGAATGAATGCATGCATGGTGAAAAATAGATGATTGCCTTACACAGCTTACAAATTAGCAAAAGATATAAACCTGTATTGAAAATTTAATAGTGTAATAAGTGTTCTAATTGAAGAACAGAATGCAGATGTGGAAGAAATGCTGTCTGAGGCCAGGCGTGTGAAATGCTAGGGTTGAAAGGGAGCATGGTTCATTTGTGAAATAAAAGTTAAAGTGAGACAAGAGATGCAGAGCTTGGAAAGTTCTGTAAACATATTCAAGAGTTTGGATTTCATCCTCAGAGCATTAAGGTCATATTAATGGTGTTAAGCAAGGAAATGTAAAATTCATCTGTGTTTAGAAACACCAGTCTGGGTACAGTGTGGAGAACAGATTGAAGGAAACAAGACTGTAGGCAAGAAACCCAGCTCTGGAGTTGCCGTAACCTAATTGAGGCACAATGATGGTTTATACAAGGACAGGGGCAACAACAGTGAGTGAAATGTCTGGACTCAGCAGATATTTGGGAGGTACAATTCATACAATTTGGCGATTCAGTTGCTGTAAAGCGTAGACTACATAATGGTACCATTCACAACCCCCCTTTTTTTATTTTGCAATGCATCTATTAATACTTTGTAGGATTGCTATTCCATGGAATACATGATAGGAAGTGATGGGCTATACAAAATTACTGAGTCTGGAAGTATTATAACTATGGAGAACTATAGGTATATAGAAAACACTTCTTTGATTATACTCCTTTTAGCAAATTGGATCACTAACACCACAGTTGTAGAGGTGACCTGTATGGGGCCCATGATTTTACTACCAGCTGAACTGACTCTGAGCAATAGGTCTAATTAACCCTAGTCATTATTCATCAACACAATAAGGGAGTCTGATTAGAAAAAGTTGGTCTGAACCAAATCTGCCCTTTTGTATCAATTATTGTATTTGAAGTCACTGGCATAAAAATTAACTATATAGCCTGGCCAGCATGGCTCAGTGGTTGAGCGTTGACCTATGAATCACGAGGTTATGGTTTGATTCCCGGTTATGGCATATGCCCAGGGTGCGGACTTGATCCTCAGTGTGGGGCATGCAGGAGGCAGCTGATTCTCTGTCATCATTGATGTTTCTATCTCTCTCTCCCTCTCCCTTTCTCTCTGAAATCAATAAAAATATTTTTAATTAACTATATAAAATTAGAGGCCCAGTGCACGAATTCGTGCACCAGTGGGGTCAGTCAGCCTGGCCTGCAGGATCAGGCCAAAACCAGCTCTCCAACATCCCCTGAGGGTTCCTGGATTTCGGGAGGGCACAGGCCAGGCTGAGGGACCCCACCTGTACATAATCATGTCCGGAGAGGGATGCAGGAGGTTGGCCAGCTGGGGAAGGACCGCGGGAGGGCTCCAGGGCATGTCCAGCCTGTCTCACTCAGTCCCGATCTACAGGACCCCAGCAGCAAGCTAACCTACCAGTCAGAGCATCTGCCCCCTGGTGGTCAGTACATGTCATAGCGACTGGTCGACCAGTCAACTGTCTGCCCCCTGGTGGTCAGTGCACATCATAGCAAGCAGTTGAGTGGCCTTAGCATATCATTAGCATATTACGCTTTGATTGGTTGAACGGATGACCGGACACTTAGCATATTAGGCTTTTATTATATAGCTTAAGTATATATTATTTGCTGATTGATTTTGAGTATTTACTAGTACCTTTGCCATTTATATAATTTAAAAAGTGATCCCCTCAATAAGTCTAGTACCTGGCACCATCCATAGTTATTACAATAATATTGACCATATCTCTATGCTCTCCTTTACATCCCCATGACTATTTGAAACTACCAATTTGTACTTCTTAATTCCCTTACCTTTTTCACCCAGGCTTCTAAGTCTGTTTTCTATATCAATGAGTTTGTTTCTGTTTTGTGTATTTATTTTGATTTTTGGATTTCACACATAAGTGAAATCATATAGTATTTGTCTTTCTCTGTTTGACTTATTTCACTTAACATAATACCCTCTAGGTTCATCCATGTTGTTGCAAATTGTAAGAGTTCGTTGTTTTTTATGGCCTAGTAGTATTCCATTGTGTATATGTACCACATCTTCTTTATCCAATTATCTGCCAATGGACACTTATGTTGCTTCCATATCTGGGCTATTGTATATGAAATGTCCTTTTAGGTCTCTTGTTATAGTCTTTGTGTTAAAGACTATTTTGTCTGATATCAGTATTAATTACTACCCCAGCTCTTTTTTCCATTTCAATTTTCTATGTTTTCATCATTTCAGTTATTATATTCTTAATTTCTAACTTTTTAAAAAATATATTTATTTCAGAGAGGAAGAGAGAGATAGAAACATGAATGATGAGAGAGAATAATTGATCGCCTGCTGGCTGCTTAATATACTCCCTACCCTCCACTAAGGATTGAGCCCACAACCTGGGATCCAACTGTGATCTCCTGGTTCATAGGTCACTGCTCAACCACTGAGCCACATTGGCCAGGCTTAATTTCTAACTTTTTAAAATGTTTCCTAGCTCTTTGTTGAAGCTCTCACTGAGTTTATCTATTTGTTTCTTAAGTTTCTTGAACATCCTTATAACCAGTGTTCTGAACTCTGCATCCAATACATGGCTTGCCTCCATTTTGTTAATTCATTTTCTGAAATTTTGTCACTTTTTCATTTGGGACATGTTTGTCTCCTCATTTTGGCTGCCTCCCTGTGTTTGTTTCTATGTATTAGGTAGGTCTGCTATGTCTTCCAGTCTTGGCAGAGTGGCGTTATGTAGCAGATGTCCTGCGGCTCTTGTGGCACTCAGCCCTGTTCTCAACATAGCCTCTCCCAGGCACCGCCAAGTCCAGCACATGCAGCTACCAACCCCAGATCACTTTAGAGCTCCTTCCAGGTGGCGTGGGGCTGGTGCTGAACCACAGGCAGCATCTGATCTGGACTTGCACCAGAGCCCCTCTATTTGTTCATCATAACTATTGTCAAAGACTTTTTTAGAACAATATATATGGTTATTCCAAAACAACTATGCAACATCACATAAATCATATTCTTTTTTTTAAATATATTTTATTGATTTTTTACAGAGAGGAAGGGAGAAGGATAGAGAGTTAGAAACATCGATGAGAGAGAAACATCGATCAGCTGCCTCCTGCACACCCCCTACTGGGGATGTGCCCGCAACCAAGGTACATGCCCTTGACTGGAATCGAACCTGGGACCTTCAGTCCACAGCCCGATGCTCTATCCACTGAGCCAAACCAGTCAGGGCACATAAATCATATTCTAATAAATAGTTGCGTGAATGAAAGATTCATGAAAAATCCACTTTTTTTCTTAATTTTATTTTTCAATTAGTTTATATCCAGTATTATTTTGTATTAGTTTCAGTGGTACAGCACAGTGGTTAGATAATCATATACTTTATGATTTCAAGTGCCTACCTGGCACAATACACAATATTATTGGCTAATTTCCTTTGTTGTGCTTTAAATCCCCATGACTATTTTATAACCACCAATCTGTACTTCTTAATTCTTTCATCTTTTTCACACAGTCCCTAGCACCCCTCCCCTCTGGCCACCATCAGTCTGTACTCTGTATCTGTCTGTTTCAATTTTGTTTGCCTGTCTGTTTTGTTCTTTAGATTCCACATATAAGTGAAATCATCCTATATAATAAAAGCCTAATATGCAAATCAGGAACAACTGATCAGAGGCAGGCGGGGCTGGTGAGCGGGCAGCATCAGGCCAGCCAGGCGGGTGCCAGCGGGCAGAGGGAGGGGATGGCGATCGGGAGGTGGCAGTGACCAGCAGTAGTGGAGGGGCGATGGCTGGCAATAGGCTTGCTGGTCACCTCCTGCAGAGGAAGGCCACTGACAGCAGCGGCAGGGCAATGGGGGGCAAGGCCAGAGCTGCCCCCTGGTGATCAGTGCATTCCCACTGAGGCAGCACCCCTCAGCCACAAGCAGGGCTGACCGCTGGCGAGTGCAGCTGCGGCATGAGCCTCTCCCGCGGACAGTCCCCCTGCGTGCCTGAGCAGTGGTGGGAGCAGGCACCGCGGGGCTGGGATGAGCAGAAGTGGCATGGCACGCAGCCCAGGCTTGGGCTCCTTCCCGCTGCCTGCTGCTTCGTACACTACTTCGTGCTGCGCGGGATTGACGCGCACAGTGGGCTGGAGCCCGATGAGCTGGCAAGTAAAGCCAGGCTGCAGCGCCTCGGAGGTCCACTGATTCCCACAGGCCAGGCCGAGGGACCCCACTGGTGCATGAATCCGTGCACCGGGCCTCTAGTATAATATAAAATCACCTGCTGACTGATGACTTTGGGTAGCTGAATGCTCACCAAGAGAAAGGGGTCGTATTTAGATAACTCAATTGACTAAATTTCCCTTACAAAATTCAACAGTTTAAATAATTTTGCTTAAAGTATAAAGCATTGTCATTAAAACTATTTGTATATGGTGTGAGAAGGTAGTCTGATTCACTTTTTGCATGTATCTGTCCAACTTTTCCAACACCATTTATTGAATAGACTGTGTTTACCCCATTTATGTTTTTGCCTCCATTGTCAAATATTAACTGACTACAAAGGCATGGGTTTATTTCTCGGCTCTCTGTCTGTTCCACTGGTCTGCGTGTCTGTCTTTATGCCAATACCATGCTGTTTTCATTCTATGGACTTGTAATATCGTTTAATATCAGGTAGCATGATCCCTCCAACTTTATTCTTCTTTCTCAGGATTGTTGAGGCTATTCATGATCTTGCGTTGTTTCATATAAGTTTTTGGAATATTTGTTCTTGTTCTGTAAAATATGCCATTGGTGCCTTTTTAAAAATTTTTATTGTTGAAAGTATTACTTGTGTCCCTTTTTCCCCCCATTGACACCTTCTAACCATTGGTATCTTGATAGGAATTGTGTTAAACCTATAGACCGCTTTGGGTAGTATTTACACAATTAAATACTACTCAGCCATAGAAAAGAAGGAACTCTTGCCTCTTGCGACAGCATGGATGGGCCTGGAAAACTAAGTGAAATAAACCAGTAGAGAAAGGCAATGAGCATATGACCTCACTCATATGTGGAATCTAATGAACAAAATAAACAAAGTGTAAACAGAGAACAGGCTGACAGCTGTCTGAGGGGAGGAGGTTGAGGGCTGGGTGAGAAGAGAGAAGGGATTAAGCAGAGAAAAAGGAGAAAGAATCATGGACACAGACAACAGAAGGGTCATTTCCAGAGGGAAAGAGGGGTTGAGGGAAGTAGAAGAGGGCAAAGGAAGGATAGATGGTAATGGAAAGAGATTTGACTTGGGGTGGGTGGTAAACACAAAATACAGATGATGTATTGTGGAATTGTGCACCCGAAACCTATACAATCTAATTAACCACTGTCACCCCAATAAATTCAATTACTGGTGAAAATGGAGACTTACTATTATTTTACATTATATTTATTTTAATCCCGATGTGTTTCAACCTTCGTTTCCTTCGAATATTTTCTTCTTCTCCTCTGAATGCTCTATTTCCTTTTACTTTGATTTCAATGCTTTTATTTCTCAGTTACTATTAGTTCTTTATATAATAAACATTGTAACATTTAGTCTCTCAATTTTACACAAAATATATTTTATCAGTTTACTGCTTGACAGTTTTAGAGGTATTTAATATTTAAAGCACTGAAAAATGTCTTTGTCACACAACTAGCATTGCTTCTTATCTTAGACTGTTCTCCACACTTTAATCTTTTAAATATTCAACTCTATTTTTCTATACTTTTCTCCACAACCTCTGCAACACTTGTCTTATTGATAATAGCCATCCTGAAAATTTTTTCATGTACTTTTACCCAGTTTCCCTAATGGTGACAGCTTGAAAAATTATAGTAAAATATCACAACCAGCAAGTTGACACTGATATAGTCAAGATATAGAACATTTCCATTACCTACCATAAAGCTCCTTTATGTTGGCTTTTTTTAGCCACACATATTTCCTCCTACCCCACCCTCCCTAATCCCTTAACTCCTGGCAACCATTTTTCTGTTCTCTAGTTCTATAATTTGTCATTTCTATATTTGTTAGACCAAAAAAGTAAACACAGATAAAAATCTTTGCTTTTATGTAGGTCACCTGGTAGTAGGTCAAGATAGACAATAATCAATTAACATAATAAATAGATAAATTATACAGTATTTTAATTTAGAAAGTAAAGGGTATTTGGGGGGGGGATGTCAGAATGAGGGAAATACTAAGAGATGGAGATGAAGCTGTTTCTAGTGTTAAACAAATGATTGTGTAACAAGTGATTAAAGTAGGCTGAGACTGGAGGCAGGGAAACTAATTAGAAAACTATTCAACACCATAGACAAGAAATGACAAAGGACTAGGACTAAAGCTAGACAATGAGGGTGGAGAAAACAGGATAGATTTGAGAGATATCCAGGAGGTAGAATTTATGAGACTGCTTGTGGAGAGTTTGGGCTTGGTTGACTAATGAACTGTGACAACACAGGAGAGGAAGGAGAAAGAGCAGGGAATTTGTTTCCAGATGATGCTGGTTTTTTGTTTTTGCCAAGGAGGGTGGTGGGAGATGATAAATCAGTGCGTTTCTCTTTGTTGGGGACACGAGTGGAAGACTGAGGTGGAGTTTCCCGAAGAGCAGCACATGCAAGGTGCGGCAAAAGCAGGTTTACAGGTGTTGCTATAAAAATAATGCGATGATTAATAAACAATAATACAGGAATAAACTCTTGCGTACTCGAAACAGTAAACCTACTTTTGCCCCGCCCTGTATTTCAAGAGTGGGAATCAGAATGGATCTCAGTTCTGGGAGTACATAGGCAGAGATTCTCAAACTTTAGCATAAGAATCAACTGGGGAGCTTGTTAATACTTGAGCTCAGGCCTAAAAGATTTCAGTAGCTCTGGAATGGGACCTCAAATCTGCATTTTACACATACATGCACAAACACAGGTGTTCAGGTCCAAATCTCACTTTAAGGAGCACTAATATTGGTAGTGTGCAGTGACCTGCACAGCAAGGTTCAGGGGCTGACTCACAAATGAAAATGCTACACAAGAAATATGAATTTAGAAGGCATGGGGGGCGAGGGGGGGGGGACCTCTTTTGTGGAGAGGCTCACTGAGACTGGGTCCAGGCTGCTTTTTATTCACTCTGCATACACATTTGCCCTTTAGCAATGCATACAGGCAGATCAAAGGTAAAGTTTGGTATACAATGTAAAGATTATCAGTTTGGGAAATCACCTCTAGCCACTGAATATCAAAGTCCATTGGCCTTCCAATGTCTCTTTTTGCACTTTTTGCACTTTTATGCTAATTGCTGTTTGCTTTAGCCTCCGGCAGTAGTGGATGGGATCTGAGCGTGTAAACTGAAGGATACAAGTGTGAAAGAGAAGAGGATTAAAGGTAGAAAGGTAGAGAGCATAGATATATAGGGAGGAATTGCAAAGAGAAACATTCTGAGCTGTGGTCTGAGAGCTCTATTATTCACCAGTTCACATCAATGCCTGAATGTCCTGGACTTGTGGCCCTTCTTATTTGGAGCTGGGAGTTTCTAATAAACCAAGGTGAGAGACATTTTGAAAGGAAGTTGGGTTCAAATGTAGAAGAACCTTGAGTGGCTAAGGAGTTGCTCTGGTTCTGTCATGTGTGAAAACCATGATGAAAGTATTTGATCAGGACAAGAGGATGATGAAGGCAGAAGTGTTGAAAGATCATTTTTGTGCTACCTGTTTGGGAGGAGGAGAAAGTGAAGCAAGGTCAGTTAAGAAAGACTACAGAAAATGAAAATAAAAGCACTAACTAAACTATGCAAAGAATAAGAAAACCGCTGTGAAGAAGTCAGAGAACTGAAACGGGTTTAATTGGGTTGGAGCCTCGGAGACAAAGGCCAAAGAGAATTTTTAGCCAGGATTTTAGCCAGCAGTGCCAAATTATATAGAGATGGCTGGAAACCCACCTGTCACTAAAAAAATAATAATAGCACAGGTATTGTCAGAGGAATTATGGCTAAACAGAGAACTTTCTCACCCACATCTGTTGCTAAGATGATATGCTTTTAACTTAAATTTTGCCTTGAGAAAGATGAGTATTCAAAGTCACTGTGATCTTCCCTGAAGTTCTGAAAAAGGAAAAAGTTCCTACCTTTATTTCTTTTAAAGACAAGTAAATGGCCCAGAAAACTAAGATAAATATCAGCATTACCAGTAATTCACGAGCTGCTGCATTTGGAAACATAGTGAGTACACGATAAGAAAAAAGAGGAGAAATAATCACACATTAAATAAATTAAACATGACATTGCACTGTATATTTTGGTTCCTCCTCAGTGCTTTCCAGAACAGGATTATGTTCTATATGCTGCTATCTCCTGGGTTTCTGGAAAGTTCCATTATATGTTCTTATAGAAATCAGAAACAACAACCCTCTTTGAAGCAGGGAATTGAACTGGTTGAAGGACTCTTGGTTCCTGACCTTCTTCAGTTTGAAGCGACATCCAGGCTCTGAGCCATTTCTCTCATCAAGGTTTTTACCCAGCGCAACTGTTTACCCTAAGAAAAACATTTTTCTGGTGCCCTCCAATGAATCCTGGTCTCTAATTCTCTTGGATGCACACACATGTGTTTATCTGGTGCCCTTCCTCCCCAATCTTATCTGCCTCCAGAGACTTCATTCTAAATCTCCCATTTGTGTCTTTAGGTAGATTGCCTCCACCTCAGGCTTTTAGTCTTCTCATGCTAACGAGGTTAAGAAAGATTGTATAAAGGGAAAGGATGTATTCTAGAGAATTGTCACTGTTGAATGGTTGGGATTTTAGTATTTTAAGTCCAGAATCCCAAAAGTATGTGGCAAAGAGCTAAATTATGGCAGGTTTTTCTCAAACTTTTTTGCCCAGGACCACAGTAAGAAAATCATATCAAATTATCAAAGCCTATTTCAGGGCATCTGCATACACACACACACACACACACACACACACACACACACACACAATAAAACGACATTTATATTACTGTGTATTTTCTAGTTATTCTATTTTAATCCATTCCATTTTAACCATTTTTAAAGTATGTTTCATGTCCAAGTAAACAATTTGACTATGCCAAAGAGCGGTAATGCGCCATTTGAAAAGCACTGGCCGATCTGTGCATCACCCTCCAGTCTCTGCCGTTAAACCCGCAAATACGAGTTAGCGGGTACCACCCCTGTGGGTGAATATGTCCTCCATCATACTCTCATACTCTCTCACAGGAATTACAGTCGTCCAGAGTTCTTTTGGTTAGAACAGTCTTTGCATTCATTTTAGGGTAGGGGTTTCCCTATAAGCTTCATTGATCAAAAGCTGAAAAGCCGTTTGTGGCGATAGTGTGTCCGCTGGAATCACAGGCATCCCTCCCGATGGCCTGTAGCTGCGCACTCCACAGAGCCAGAAGATGGAAGCCAGGAGGGAGTGCGGAAGTTTGTTTTAGGGGATGGATATGGCCAATCACAGTCCAGGATCACCTCTGGTTGAGACCTCACATATTTCTGTACACAGTGCACTTCCCCTTTCTTGCCTTATTTTGCTGTCCTGCAGGATTAGTCACTTCCACAATCGCAGCAGAAGTGTCAGGAAAACTGGAAAGAGGGAAAGCAGAAGCTCTTGTCCACAGTTCCCGCACCACTGAGAATGGATTTGGCTGTTTCTTCTCAATATGTGGAGTGCGTTCTGTTTATTTCTCCTTTTTCCCCACCAGTTTATTTTGTTCATTAGATTCCATGTACAAGTGAGACCATGTGATAATTACCTTTCTCTGACTGGCATATATTTTGCTCAGGATAATGCGCTCCAGGTCCATCCATGCTGTTGCAAAAGGTAAGAGTTCCTCCTTTTTATCACCATGTAGTATACCATTGTGTAAATATACTAAGGCTTTTTTATCCACTAATTTCCTGAGGGGCACTTGGGCTGTTTCCAAATCTTAGCTATTGTAAATTGTGCTGCTATGAACATAGGGGTGCATATATCCTTTCTGATTGGTATTTCTGGTTTCTTAGGATATATTCCTAGAAGTGGGATCACTGGGTCAAATTGGAGTTTCATTTTTAATTTTTCAAGGAAACTCCATATTGTTTACAACAGTGGCTGCACCAGTCTGCATTCCCACCAGCAGTGCAGAAGGGTTCCTTTTTCTCGACAACCTCGCCAGCACTTGTCCTTGGTTGATTTGTTGATGGTGGCCATTCTGACAGGTGTGAGGTGATACCTCGTTGTCGTTTTAATTTGCATCTCTCTGATGATCAGTGACTTTGAACATTTTTTTGACTCTTCACCATCTGTATGTCCACTTTGGAGAAGTGTCTATTGAGGTCCTTTGCCCATTTTTAAAATAGACTGTCTTTCTTTTGTTAAGCTGTATGAGTTCCTTCTATATTTTGGAACTTAACCCCTTATTGGATGTATCATTTGAAAATATGTTCTCCCATACAGTGGGCTCTCTTTTCTTTTTTTTTTTTAAATTGTTTTATTGCTTAAAGTATTACAAAGAGTGGTACATATGTCTCCTTTTTTTTTTCTCCCCTTCACCCTCCTCTAGCCTCCCATGCCCCCCAGTGCTTGTGTCCATTGGTTATGCTTATATGCATGCATACAAGTCCTTCGGTTATCTCTTACCCTCCCCTCCTGCTACCCAACCCTCCCCGGCCTTCCCGCTGTAGTTTGACAGTCTGTTCGAGGCTGCTCTGCCTCTGTATCTATTTTTGTTCATGAGTTTATAATGGTCTTTATTATCCATAAATGAGTCAGATCATGTGGTATATTTCCTTCATTGACTGGCTTATTTCACTTAGCATAATGCTCTCCAGTTCCATCCATGCTGTTGCAAATGGTAAGAATTCCTTCTTTTTTACAGCAGCATAGTATTCCATTGTGTAGATGTACCACAGTTTTCTAATCCATTCATCTACTAATGGGCACTTAGACTGTTTCCAGATCTAAGCTATGGTGAATTGTGCTGCTATGAACATAGGGGTGCATATATCCTTTCTGATTGGTGTTTCTGGTTTCTTGGGATATATTCCTAGAAGTGGGATCATTGGGTCAAATGGGAGTTCCACTTTTAACTTTTTGAGGAAACTCCATACTGTCTTCCATAGTGGCTGCACCAGTCTGCATTCCCACCAGCAGTGCACAAGTGTTCCTTTTTCTCCACATCCTCTCCAGCACTTGTCATTTGTTGATTTGTTGATGATAGCCATTCTGACAGGTGTGAGATGGTACCTCATGGTTGTTTTGATTTGCATCTCTCAGATGATTAGTGACTTTGAGCATGTTTTCATATGTCTCTTGGCTTTCTGAATGTCCTCCTCTGAAAAGTGTCTATTTAGGTCCTTTGCCCATTTTTTGATTGGATTGTTTATCTTCCTTTTGTTAAGTTGTATGAGTTCCCTATAAATGTTGGAGATTAAACCCTTATCGGTGATAACATTGGCAAATATGTTCTCCCATGCAGTGGGCTTTCTTGTTATTTTGTTGATGGTTTCTTTTGCTGTGCAGAAGCTTTTTATTTTGATGTAGTCCCATTTGTTTATTTTATGTTTAGTTTCCAATGCCCTAGGAGCAGTATCAGTGAAGAAATTGCTTCGGCATATGTCTGAGATTTTGTTGCCTTTGGGTTCTTCTAGTATTTTTATGGTTTCCCGTCTTACATTTAAGTCCTTTATCCATTTTGAGTTTATTTTTGTGTATGGTGTAAGTTGGTGGTTCAGTTTCATTTTTTTGCATGTACCTGTCCAATTTTCCCAGCACCATTTATTGAAGAGACTGTCTTGACTCCATTGTATGTTCTTGCCTCCTTTGTCAGATATTAATTGAGCATATTGGTTTGGGTCGATTTCTGGGCTCTCTATTCTATTCCATTGATCTATATGCCTGTTCTTATGCCAGTACCAGGCAGTTTTGAGAACAGTGGCTTTGTAATACAGCTTGATATCTGGTGTTGAGATTCCTCCTACTTTGTTCTTCTTTCTCAGGATTGCTGCAGCTATTTGGGGTCTTTTTTATTCGAGATGAATTTTTGGAGAGTTTGTTCTAGATCTGTGAAATATGCCGTTGATATTTTAATGGGAAGTGCATTGAATTTATAGATGCTTTGGGTAGTATGGAAATTTTAATGATGTTGATTCTACCAATCCAAGAACATGGTATGTTCTTCCATCTGTTTATGTCTTCCTCTATCTCTTTTTTCAACGTCCTGTAGTTTTCTGAGTAGAGGTCTTTTACCTCTTTAGTTAAGTTTATTCCTAGGTATCTTAATTTTTTTGGTGTGATGGTAAATAGGATTGCTTTTTTAGTCTCTCTTTCTGTAAGTTCACTGTTGGTGTATAGAAATGCCATAGATTTCTTGGGGTTAATTTTGTATCCTGCTACATTGCCAAATTCATTTATTAAGTCTAGTAGTTTTTTGATGGAGTCTTTAGGGTTTTTTATGTATAATATCATGTCATCTTCGAATAAGGACAGTTTTACTTCTTCTTTTCCAATTTGGATGCCTTTTATTTCTTCTTCTTGTCTGATCGCAATGGTTAATACTTCCAGTACTATGTCGAACAGGAGTGGTGAGAGTGGGCATCCCTGTCTTGTTCCTGTTCTTAGGGGAAATGGTGTTAGTTTTTGTCCATTGAGTATGATGTTGGCTGTGGGTTTGTCATATATGGCTTTTATTATATTGAGGTATGATCCTTCTATTCCCACCTTGCTGAGAGTTTTTATCAGAAATGGGTGTTGGATTTTGTCAAATGCTTTTTCTGCATCAACTGATATGACCATGTGGTTTTTTCTTCCAATTTGTTTATGTGCTGTATCACGTTTATTGATTTGCAGATATTGTACCATCCTTGCATCCCTGGGATAAATCCTACTTGGTCATGGTGTATGATCTTTCTGATGTACTGCTGGATCCGATTTGCTAAGATCTTGTTGAGGATTTTGGCATCTATGTTCATGAGGGATATTGTCCTGTAATTCTCTTTCATTGTGTTGTCTTTCCCTGGTTTTGGTATTAGGGTGATGCTGGCTTCATAGAATGATCTTGGAAGTGTTCTCTCTTTTCATTTTGTGGAAGTTTCCTTTTGCTGTACAGAAGCTTTTTATTTTGATGTAGTCCCATTTGTTTATTTTCTCCTTATTTTCTTTGCCCTAGGAGATGTATCTGTAAACATATAGCTATGAGAGATGTCTGAGATTTTGCTACCTCTGGATACTTCTATAGTATCCAAATGTAGGTCTCACAACTTACATATAAGTCTTTTATCCATTTTAGGGTTTATACCTATTATGGTGTAAGTTGGTGGTCTAGTTTCATTTTTTTTTCATGTAACTGTCCAATTTTCCCAACACTATTTATAGAAGAGACTGTCTTGACTCCATTGTATGTTCTTGCCTCCTTTATCAAATATTAATTGAACATAACGGCTTGGGTAAATTTCTGGGTTCTCTGTCCTATTCCATTTATCTATATGCCTGTTCTTGTGCCAGTACCAGGCAGTTTTGAGTACAGTGGATTTGTAGTGTAACTTGATATCTGGTATTGTGATTCCTCCAACTTTATTATTTTTTCTCAAGATTGCTACAGCTATTCGGGGGTCTTTTGGGTTTCATATAAATTTTTGGAAAGTTTGTTCTAGATCTTTGAAATATGCCATTGGTATTTTAATAGGGATTGCATTGAATACATAGGTTGCTATGGGTAGTATGGACATTTTAATGATGTTGATTCTACCAAGACATGAACACAGTATATTCTTCCACTTGTTTATATCTTCCTTTATCTCTTTTCAACATCCTGTAGTTTTCTGAGTACAAGATTTTTCCTTCTTGGTTAGGTTTATTCCTAATTATCATAATTTCTTTGTTGCAATGGTAAATGGGATTGTTTTTTTCATTTCCCTTTGTGAGTTTATTATTGGTATATAAAAATGCTATCGATTTTTGAATGTTAATTTTATATCCTGCTACATTGCTGAATTCATTTATTGAATCTAGTAATTTTTTATGGAGTCTTTAGGGTTTTCTATGTACAATATCATGTCATCTGCAAATAATAAGAGTTTTACTTCCTCCTTTCCAATTTGAATGCCTTTTATTTTTTCTTCTTGTCTGATCGCTATGGCTAGTACTTCCAGTACTATCTATAATAATAAAAGTGTAATATGCCAATTAGACCAGACATCCTTCTGGTTGACCTTCTGGATGAAGCTGGGGCTGCGAGGGAAACCCAAGTCCCGGGTGCCAGAGGGAAGCCGGTGCCAGCAGCCAGCAAAGGAAGGCCTACTCTTGCACGAATTTCATGCATTGGGCCTCTAGTGTTGAATAAGAGTGGTGAAAGCAGATATACTTGTCTTGCTCCCATTCATAGGGAACATGGTTTTAGTTTTTGCCCATTGAGTATGATGTTGGCTGTGGGTTTGTCTTATATGACCTTAATTATGTTGAAGCATGATTCCTCTATTCACACTTTGCTAAAGTTTTTATCAAAATAGATGTTGTATTTTGTCAAATGCTTTTTCTGCATCAGTTAATATGATCATGTAACTTTTGTTTTCCAATCTGTTTATGTGATATATCACATTTATTGAATTTTGAATACTGTACCAGCCTCACATCCCTGTAATGATGTATGATCTTTTTATTGTATTGTTGGATCTGATTTGCTAATATTTTCTTTAGATTTTAGCATCTATTATCCATCTGGGATATTGGCCTGTAATTCTCTTTCTTTGCAATGTCTTTATCACACTTTGGAATTAGGGTGATGCTGGTCTCATAAAGAGTTTGGAAGTGTTCTTTCCTCTTGGATATTTTGGAATATTTTTAGGAGGATAGGTGTTAGTTCTTCTTTGAATGTTTAGTAAAATTCCCCTGTTAAGCTGTCCAGACCAGGGATTTTGTGTACTGGAAGTTTATTTTATTACTTCTTCAATTTCGTCAGTTGTTATTGGCCTATTCAGGTTTTCTGATTCTTCCTAATTGAGTTTTGAATGATTGTATTTTTTTAGAAACATGTCCATCTCATCCAGGTTGTCCAGTTTGTTAGAAATAGTCATTCATAGTATTTTTATGATTGTTTGTATTTCTGTGGGGTCTGTTGCTACTTCTCCCCTTTCATTTTTTATTTTATTTGTTTCTTTGTTTCTTGATGAATCTGGATAGAGGTTCACCAACCTTGTTTATCTTTTCATTTCAAAGAACTAGCTCTTGGTATTTATTGATCATGTTTTTTTTGTTGTTGTTTTTTTTTTAGTCTCTATGTCATTTATTTCTGTCATAATCTTTACTATTTCCTTCCTTCTACTTATGCTGTGCTTTTCTTGTTCTCTTTCTAATTCTTTATGTTGTAGTGTAAGATAGCTTACTTAATATTTACTCTCTGGCCCTCACTAAAAACATGAGTGGAGTGCAAGAAGACCAGGAGGGAGGTTGTACTCACTCGGAGGAGTGGTAAAGTAGCAGAGAAATGATGGCTAATAACAAGTTGTAATAGGTGCCCATGGGTCTAATTATCTAAAGTGGTGTAAAAAGGATTGAAGTAAGACAATAAACTGTGAGGATTTAGATGTCAGATGTGTCATTCACATGGTTATTAAGAACTCACAGAATGAGAATGGGATTTGGGGTGGGGAGGAAGGTCATGAACTCAATACTAAACTCTTTTACAATGCCTGGGAGAAGTTAATAGCCAAAAGAAAGGTGGTGATGGGTATTAGCAGGAGAAAAATGATCCTCAAAAAGAGGCGGAATTTTACAGAAGAGGGTGCTAAGGTGAAACCAAAAGTGAGTTCCATTTCATATTCCATATTCCATATTCCAGTCCCAGAGTGAACTGATTTTCCCTCAATTTTTTCCAGTATGTGATGCTTTCCACTGTTAGAGAGCATACCCCAGGAAACTATTTTTTTGTTTGTTTTAACAGCTTCATTGAGCTATGATAAATCCACCCATTTTAAATGTATAGTTTACTGACTCAATAAATTTCCCAGTATGAAACATCTCTAAAATTCCATTTTAGAACATTTTCATCATCCCGAAAAGATCCTTCATGTCCATATCCAGTCCCTCCTCATTCTCACTTCCAGCCCCAAGCAGCCATTAATCTGCTTTAGCACCTTCACAAAAAATTAGTTGATTATAAATGCAAGAGTTTATTTCTGGCTCTGAATTCCATTTTATTGATATAGTCTCTCCATGAGATCAATTTGGAGAGAATTGTCATTCTAACAATATTAAGTCCTCTGATCCATGGGATATCTTCCCATGTTTAAGGTCTTATTTAATTACTTATAATAATACTAGAGGCCCGGTGCACAAAATTCAGGCAGGGAGGGCGGCAGGGGGGGGCTCTCGCAATTCAGGACCCCTCGGATGGAGTCCCTAGGCCTGGCTGGTGATCAGGGCCTACTGAGGCTTTCCTTCCCCTGGCTACCAGCACCTGGCCCTGCCCCTGCCGCTGCCACTGCTTGCCATCTGTGTGGTGCTGTCCCCTCGCCCCCGCCACCAGTCGCCTCCCTCAGCAGGTGAAAGGCGTGGGGTGTGATTGCTTGGCTGGCCTGGGCCTCTCTCTGCAGGGCGATCACTGGCCATCCCCGCACACCCACAACAGCGTCACTGGCCAGTGGCCTGGGCCTCCCTCTGTGGGGCAATTGTAGGACAATGGCGGGGGCACCCCCGACCAATTGCATTGCACCCACCTTGGCTGGCCTGGCACCAGTGCATGTCATAACATGGTCATCCAGAAGGTCATCCGGACAGTCATTCTGCTGTTCGGTCATTTGGTCAATTTGCATATTATGCTTTTATTATTATAGATTTTGTAATTTTCAGATTATAAGATTTTTACTTACTTTATTTAATTTATGCCTAAGTATTAATTATTTTTTATGCTACCATAAATGAACTTATTTTCTTAATTTCACTTTCAGATTGTTTAATGATAATTTATAGAAATACGGTTGATTTTTTGAATATTGATCGTTTACCCTGTACGCTTGCTGAACTCATTTATTTGTTCTAAGTGGATTTTTAGTGGATTGCTTGGGGTTTTCTATATAGGGCATTGCCACCTGCAAACATAAATAGTTTTACTTCTTTCTTTCCTAGATGAATGCCTCATTTCCTTTCTTGCCTGATTGTCCTGCCTTGACTCTCCAGTCCAGTATCAAAGCACAGTGGGGGAAACAGACATTCTTGCTTTTTTTTCTGATTTTAGGAGACGCTTTCAGTCTTTTACCACCAAGTATGATGTTGGTTGTTTTTATAGATTCCCTTTATCAGTTGAGGAAGTTCCATTCTATTACTAATATGTTGAGAGTTTCAGTCATGAAGACTATTAAATTTTGTCAAATGCCTTTTTTTATTATCTATTGAGATGCATATGTGAGTTGTAGCACATTCATTTTCAGTGTTAAACTCACCTTGCATTATTAGGATAAATTCAACTTGATCATAGTATTATGAGTTAATGGATTTGGTGTGCTTATATTTTATTGAGATTTCTGTGTTTATATTCATGAGACATTGGTCTATAGTTTTCTTGCAGTGTTTTGTCTGGTTTTGTTATCAGAGTAATGCAGGCGTCATAGAAAAGATCTATTGTTAGATGCATGCATTTTTCTAATTGATTGTTATATTCCTGATGTATTCAATCTTTTATAATTAGAAAATGTTTTTCTTATCTCTAGTGTCTCCTATTGACAGTTTATAGTTGGAGTTTTCCCTACTAACCAATCTGGCAAGCTTTGTTGTTGTTTTTTTATTTCACATTTAGTATTACTATTGAGAGTTACCTTATGATTTGTTTTCAATATTTTCCATATCTTTGTGTTCCTTCCCTCTTCACTGCTTTATTTTGTATTAAATGAATATTTTCTAGTATAAGTCTTAATTTCTTTAATAATATTTTCACTATTTTCTGAATTTTTAAGGGCTGTTCTAGCAACATACACAGTAGATTCTCATTATTTATGATAGTTGTGTGTGTGTGTGTGTGTGTTCTGTCAAATTACTATCTGGGCCACTTACCATCAGCCAGAAGAACTCCTCTTACTGTTTCTTGTAAGTCAGGTTTGTTAGCAATAGATTCTCTTCATTTTCATTATCTGGGAATGTCTTTTTGCTGGATTCAAAATTCTGGTCTATGAGTTTTGTTGATTTTTTTGTTTTTGTTTTTCCTCTCAGCACTTTGAATGTCATCCTACTGCCTTTTTGCTTCATTGTTTCTGATAATAAATCAGCTGTTGAAGAATGAACTGGTGATTATAATAGAATCAGTTACATAGAAAGGGAATGGACTGACTATTCTTGGGGGGGAAAGGGGTGTGGGAGATGCGGGAAGAGACTGGACAAAAATCGTGCACCTATGGATGAGGACAGTGGGTGGGGAGTGAGGGCGGAGGGTGGGGCGGGAACTGGGAGGAGGGGAGTTATGATGGGGAAAAAAGAGGAACAAATGTAATAATCTGAACAATAAAGATTTAATTTAAAAAAATAAATAAATAAATAAATCAGCTGTTGATCTTACTGTGTTTAGTCAGTTTTTTATTTTTTTGTCCCTTTGTCTTTGTCTTTCCAGATAAAGATCTCTAAACTCTCCTCATTGGGGTGAGGTGAGCTTCTGGCATGTATAGATTATAGTGGGGTGTTTTTTTTTCCATCAACTTTGAGAACTTTTTAAGCATTATTTCTTAAAATATTTTTTCTAGCCCAAGCTGGTTTTGCTCAGTGGATAGAGCGTTGGCCTGCGGACTGAAAGGTTCTGGGTTCGATTCTGATCAAGAGCACATGCTCGGGTGGTGGGCTCAATCCCCAGTACGGGGGCGTGCAGGAGGCAGCCTATTAATGATTCTGTCTCATCATTGATGTTTCTCTCTCTCCCTCTCCATTCCTCTATGAAATAAATAAAAATATATTTTAAAAATATATATTTCTTCTTCCTCTCGTTTCCTATGGTTCTTCCATTGTGTTTGTTGATGTACTTAAAATTGTACCACATATCGCTGGATCTATTTTTTTTCTCATTATTTTCTATTCTTCAGAATGTGTTATCACTGTCAATTTTTCAAATGTGCTTATTTGCCCATTCAAACCTAGTTCACTGCTAGTGAACTTTCCTTTTCGGTTATGGTACTTCCAACTTTAGAATTTCCATTTGGTTATTTGTTTCTTCATTTTTTATAATTTCTCTTTATTGATGAGCTCCCTTTTATGAGCTATTGTCAGAAGTCTTTTCTTTATATCTTTAGGCAGTTTTCTTTCATTCTTTGAACATATTTATAATGCTTAACTACTAGACCTGACACCTTGTTCTCTCTGAGGTAGTTTCTGTTTTTGTTTTTGTTTTTCTATTTGAGGCGGGGGTGGGAGGGGGGCCAATACTTGTCCATTTTATTGCATGTCTCATAGTTTTTGTTGAAAACTAAATGTTTCAGATAATATATTATAGTGACTCTACACTCTGATCTCCCCCTATGGAGCTTGCTGTTGTTCGCTTTTTGTGTAGTGACTTGGAGAGACTATGTTAGCAAAGTCTATTTCTTCTGGATTACGCAGCCTATCATGCTGCTCCTCAGACAACGTAACCGTGGGTGTATGCACCATCACCCTGAGATGACTGGTTTTATTAAAGCTTCTTTGACTGTCTCTTATACTGATCCCTCCATTAAGCTGTCTGCATCTGTTGCTATAACATTCAGCCATTAGACTTCAGTGATTGCTGACTTGATGGCTCCATTATTTTTGACTGATCCAATTAAAGTGGGCCCCTTTGCAGGGGCAATCTTTGAGACTAGTCTTTTTTCAGAGCGTCCTTAGGCTTGAACTTTCCAAATAAAATTAGGTCCCTTTGGGAAATCTTTGAAGTATTCTGTTCTATATCCTGCCCTTCTCAAACCTCTGCTATTGCCGCAAAACTGAGGACAAGGGCAGCAGCCCACTTTTCTCAGAGTGAGACCCTAGCTTTGCACACAGATCTTCTCAAGTCACCTCTCCCAGCAAGTAAGTTGGCATGGGGGTGATGATTATTCTGCCACATCTGGAATAGTGAGGGCAGGGTGGAAAAGTTCTAGACTCAGCCACTCTTGCCTGGATTGGCGCTTCTGCAACATGAAGCCAGGAGTGAGAAATGCTGGTGGTTTGGCCCTTCTTGGAGATGCCCTCTACTAGGAGCTGGGAAAGGCAGCCCTGCGTTCCTGGTTGTGCCACCAGAGTAGTTTCTGTCATTCTGATGGGGCGGGGGGGTGAGGAAAAGAAACATTTTTTGGCTCAAATGCAATAGATCTTGCCGTTCATACCAAGATTTAGATTTGTTTTAACATGTTTATTCATTTGCTGTATGCCTTCACAATAATTTCCAGAGACTTTAAGTAATTGTTTGCTTTATAATTTTCACCAGTTATGGTTCTTTCCCTGGGAGGAGGGTCCATGTTGCCCCATCACCCTGCCATTCTAAGAGTTGTCTCTGGACCGTCCCTGAGCAAAGGGCTTTCCTGCGGAGCTCTGAACCAGGTCACCCCTCCAGCTGCCACTCACCATGGCCTCTGCTCCGTGGAGCTGGGTGTGGTATGAGAGCAGCCCTGAGAGTGTCAGAGATTCCGCTCTCCTGATCAAGATTCGTAGTTTTCCTCAAATAAACACTATTGTATTGATTGTACCATTTGGTTATTTCCAGAGTTCTAAAATGGTTGTTTTTGATCATTTTTTCCAGTTGCTTTGGGAGGGGGGATTTTCCAAGGGTTAGTGCTACTGCTCCATAAATCATGCCTAATAGTCTGATTTTATACTTAGAATATTCATTACAATATGAACTAACTATTGACATGTTGTGAAGAAAACTACAAAGATAAGTCATAATTCCTGCCCACATCCATTTATCTTCCTAGCTTGTTCCTTTTCCCACTTGCCCCCTATGTCATACCAGGTTCTAAAAATACCGGTGCTCTCATTCAGGCCTTCGTGGATTTGGTCTTCCTCTTCCTTCTCTCTGGAGTAGCCTTCACCTTCTTTCACCCGGTTAATTTCTACCTGTATCTACCAGAGTCCACGCAAAAACAGAATCCATACACTAGATATTTCAAGAGAGAAGTTAAATTAGAGAACAGATGTTGGCGGATTTAAAAAGCTGGGGCCGGGGGGGGGGGAAGGGGGGAGAGAGTGGGATACCTGAGACTAACTGCAGGAGGAAGCCACCACTCCAGAGCTGGGGGAGCACAGGGAAGCATGGGCGGGGGGGGGGGGGGGGCGGGGGGGTTCAAAACCCCTACACTTCAAGGAGGGTCCCAGAGAAGTAGGGCTCAGGACACTTAAAACAGGACATTGCTCTGTGGATGCTTACAATCAGAAGAGAGGTCACTGAAAGTAGTTCTGGAAAAGCCCAAAGAAACTAGATGCTACTGCCAGGAAGAAAGGCTTTTTACTCGTTTTTCCTGGCAGAATAGAAAGCAGAGAGGAAGGAACAGTTCCTTCTTCTTTCAGCCCCGAAGTCCCTTTCTAGTGCCCTTTAATGGCAGACCTAGCAAGGGCCCAGCTGACTTCTGCAAAGTCCCAGCCCCAACTCCCCAAAGCAGAATAGAGCTAGTTTGGATCTGCAGGGCAATAGCTTAATAATAAGCACATTATCCACCTGCCTAAACATACCTCAAATGTCATTTCTAAGAACACCTCCTGGACATCCTACTCCTGGTCAAGGCTAGAGCCCCTCCTTTGTGTACCCATAGAACACCAACCGTCAGTGGAACATCCCCCAAGGGCTTCCGAACTGTGAGAGGGTGCAGGTCAGGCTGAGGGACCCCTGAGTGCACAAATTTTGTGCACTGGGCCTCTAGTATAATATATTGAACAATGAATTTAGGATACAACAGACATTTTTTTAATGTTTTTATTTATTCACAGAGAGAGGAAGATAGAGATAGAACATCAATGAGAGAGAAACATTGATTGGCTGCCTTCCACATGCCCCCCCCCCCCCACCACCCCCCCCACCCCCCCACCCCCCCCCCCCCCCCGCACTGGGGATTGAGCCCACAACTGCAACTGGGGCATGTGCTGATGGGGAATCGAACCAGTGGCCTCCTGGTGCACAGGACAATGCTCAACTAATGCACACCAGCCAGGCAGAACAGGTCTTTTAGTTACCAATCCAGTCAATTTCAGTTATACCATGTTACCTTTTGAAAAATATCTATATATATAAAAAGCTAATTTGCAAATTAGCCTCGGGAGTTTGACCGGGAGACTGGGAGTTCAACCCCTCGCTATGACATGTGCTGACCACCAGGGGGCAGCACGGAACAAAGGAAGGCCCCAGCCAGCAGCCGGAAGGCTCCCATTGGCCCTGATCGCTGGACAGGCCTAGGGACCCTACCCGTGCCCAAATTTCATACACCGGGCCTCTAGTATATATATAACTACCTTTTGTTTGTGAGTCCATGGATCATATTTCAAAACAAATCAGAACTGATCTGGATATACACCTTTTAAAATCTGAGAATAACATAATTAAATTATGTTTAGGGGGAAATTTTCCCCACCCCCAAGTTAAGGGTAATTATCAACCTGTGGAGCTTTCACTGTAAACATGCTGCCGGTGGCTCCAAACAAACAAAAGCGAAATGCTGCTGTGAGTCAGGAAGATGATCTTATAAAGGGGAGTGAACCTGCTTCGGGGGAGAAAAGGTACGACACTGTCCTGGCCTTAGAGAGAAAGGACCTGTCTTTTCTGAGTCCAGATGTGCTAAGGCAGGAATGTTTGTCCAAAGATGTGGAGACGCTTCAGAAATTTGGAAGAAGTAAGTCTGGATGCTGGGAGGTTCTCAAAAGATGCAGGATATTGTTGAACATTGGAATCAAAATTATGTAAATTCAATTCTTGACCCTGCCTATAGTTCATCTCTTCTTCTGCAAAATGAGAATGATAACAACAAACAGGTTTGTCAGGAAGATACATGTTTTAGTGCAAGGATAGGTCCCAGTTCATTGTCCGTGCTCCATAAATAGTAGCTTTCCTTAGAGCGATGTGGTGTAGGAGGGGGCAGTTCTGAGGAGGAGCTTCTAATTTTGATCTTTTTAGCCCTCCTCTGAGTCCCTAGATTTTGACCTTCTCTTTGTCTTGACATTTGCCACCTACACACTCTGCCTTTCTGACACCCGATTATAAATGCTCTCTAGCACATCAGCTGCCTCCCACCTACACTGTACCCATAGCCGTCAGTTCTGGCTCTCCGTGTCCTGCTAGCACTCAGTGCTAACAAGGAGGGCTTCTGAGATGTCGTCACAGGGTTTTCAAAGGTACATGTCTCTGCATGCTTGGACATCTTTGGACTTTTCAAACCTGTTTATTTTTAGAACTGATATGTTGAGTACTGGTAGAATCCTCAGGAAAGTATGACTTTCAATGGGATAAAAAATAATGTATTGTGTCCATAAAATTTTTAAAGTTTAAGACACATTTTTGTTAACAGATCATGAAGATGTCGTTCCTGAAACATAATTGGAGGGATTATTGGGAGGTGAAAATCAGTATTTCAAATTATTTATCATATAACTGGTTAAAAGAATTTTTTAGAGAATATCAAGCATTTTTAAAATTATCTCAAAATGTATGGTAAAGCTATCGTATATATCTATAATAAAATTCTAATTGATGTTTTCATTGAAAATGGGGATATAAGGTAATATGACGCTATGTATTTAAGTGTGTAGAAAACAACATTTGTCCCATATGGAAGCTGTACCTTCAAAGAGCTGTGTGTGTGTGTGTGTGTGTGTGTGTGTGTGTGTGTGTGTGTGTGGTGGTGGTGGTGTGCAGAACAGTCTGACAGGAGCAAAGGTGAAAAATGAGTCTCTTCTAGGTTTTTTTTAAAGTCAATATATTGTGGTATAATTTATATGCGGTGAAGGTCACCATTTTTCTATACAGTTCTATGAAGTTTTGAGTGACGTGAGCATTACCACAATCAAGATATAGAACAGTTCCATCACCTGAAACGTGATTTCATGGCCCTTTGTGGTCCGTCCTTGTCCTATGCCCAACTGCTAGCAGCCCCTTCATCTATTTTCTGTCCCTGTGGTTTTGCCTTTTCCAGAATGTCATACGTATAAGCTGTGTTTGGCTAGGTTCTTTTTCTGAGCATAATACATTAGTGATTTACACATGCTGTGGGTCTATCCGTAGTTTCTTTTTATTGTTGAGTAGAATGGGCCTGGGTATACCCCAGTTTATTAGTATTTATCCAGTTGAAGGACATTTGGATTATTTCCAGTTTTGGGCAATTGTGAATAAAACCTCTATAAACATTCATGTACAAGTTTTTGTATGAACATACATTTTCATGCTTCTTGGGTGGTGGTCGTGCTGGCTAACATGGTAAGTGCACTTTAACATGATAAGAAGCTGCCACACTGTTTTCCACCGTGTCTGCACCGTTTTCGCATACACCAGCAGCAATGTCTGAGAGTCTCAGTTGCTCCACATTCTCGTCAGCATTTGGTTCTGTCAGGTTTTTAAAAAAACATTCTAATAGTTATGTAGTAATATATCTTCATAATTTTAATTTTAATTTCCCTAATGTGATGATGTTGAGCATCTTTTTATATTTTATCATCTGCATATCATCTGTGGTAAAATGTTTAAATTTTGCCCATTTTTAATTGGATTGTTTATTTGATTATTGAGTTTAGGAGGAATACATATACATGTAAGTCCCCATCCAAGTCCAAAGGCATAGGAACCAGAAGCACTGAAGCACTGATAGAAAAAGAGGTGTCCTGACTAAAGCAGAGAAACCGAATCCCACCCCCTCCACCTTTTCATTCTCTCCTGGCCCTCAGTGGATTGGGTGATACCCACCCACATGAGTGAGGAGTGAGGGTGATCTTTACTCAGCCTACCTTAATCAATAATCTCTTCTAAAAACACCCTCACAGATACACAGAAATAATGTTTTACCAGCTAACTGGGCAGCCTTTAGCCCAGTCAAGTCGATATGTAAAATTAGCTATCAAAGGCATACTTCTCTGTAACTGTACCATCTGATACTTCTAACATCTAGGTTATCTCTAAGTCTGATTCTAATGATTGCTTTGCTCCTTTACTGGGAATTTTTTTCCTTGAGTTTTTATTTATCAGAAATAAATTTTAGAATAGCATAGACTGAAAATTAACTGTATTTATACATAGAAATAGTACACCTCTTCTCCTAGGCCAGCCGTGGGCAAACTACGGCCCGGATCCGGCCCGTTTGAAATGAATAAAACTAAAAAAAAAAAAAAGACCGTACCCTTTTATGTAATGATGTTTACTTTGAATTTATATTAGTTCACACAAACACTCCATCCATGCTTTTGTTCCGGCCCTCCGGTCCAGTTTAAGAACCCATTGTGGCCCTCGAGTCAAAAAGTTTGCCCACCCCTGTCCTAGGCCATTACTATGGGGGGAGGAGGAGGACTTCACTTATTCTAGTCAGTTGAGCTGGGTTTGGGGTTTTTGTTGCTATGGCGACCTAAAATTCAACATCAGCTTTAAATTTCTCTGGAATTACTTGGTGTTTAGGGTGGGGATTATTTTTTTTAAGTATTTTTTAAAATTTTTCAATTAGAGTCAATGTATAATATTATATTTTAAAATATTTTTATTGATTTTTAGAGAGAGAGAAACATTGGTGTGACAGCACAGCATTGATTAGCTGCCTCCTTGCATGCCCCCTACTGGGGATCAAGAACACAACCTGGGTGTGTGCCCTGATTGGCAACCTTTTGGTGCACGGGATGATGCCCAACCAACTGAGTCACACTGGCCAAGGTCATACAAGAGATAGAAAAAGATATAATACAATGTAAATCAATATTATATTAGTTTCAAGTGTTTAGCCCAGTTATTAGACATTTATACAACTTACAAAGTGATCACCCTGATAAATACAGTATCCATCTGACATAGTTATTACAATATTACTGACTATATTCCCTATGCTATAATTTACATCCTCATGACTATTTTGTAACTACCAATTTGTACTTCTTAATCCCTTTACCTTTTTTGCCCATCCCTTCAATCCCCCTCCTATCTGGCAGCCATCAAAATGTTCTCTGCATCTATGAGTCTGCTTCTGTTCTGTTTGTTTGTTTATTTGTTTTTTACATTCCACATTTAACTGACATCAAATGCCATTTGTCTTTCCCTGTCTGGCATATTTCACTCAGCACAGTACCCTCTAGGTCAGGGGTGGGCAAACTTTTTGACTCGAGGGCCACAATGGGTTCTTAAACTGGACCGGAGGGCCGGAACAAAAGCATGGATGGAGTGTTTGTGTGAACTAATATAAATTCAAAGTAAACATCATTACATAAAAGGGTACGGTCTTTTTTTTTCAGTTTTATTCATTTCAAATGGGCCGGATCTGGCCCACGGGCTGTAGTTTGCCCACGGCTGCTCTAGGTTGTTGCAGATGGCAAAATTTCATTCTTTTTTATGACTGAGACATATTTCATTGTATAGATGCACTACTTCTTTACCCATTTGTAGGGCGCGGCTATAGGGTTAAGCCTCAGGCTGACCTGTTGGCAAAGCCACAAACAAGTCCCAGCTTAGAGGGCACAGTCCTCTTAGGATAATTAGGCTTGACCTTATGACCCTCCCTAGATCCTTCCTAGGTAGTTAATTGGCTGCGGAAGGTGCAGCAAGTGCTGCCAAAACAAGTGAAACCCACAAGAACATTGTAACTATGGTGACCACTACCTTGTTTACCTCTGGCTATAAAATAAAGGCTCAGCTTGCCTCTGGATCTCTCTCTGTGAGGCCTCAGCCAGGCACAGGAAGATCCACCTAGACCCAGCTTATTCTCTTTGTCTGTCATTTCTTCATCCTTCACCACCCTCCCTCAGGCTTGCAGAACCCTTGGCTGAGCTGGCTCGGCACACCCATTCATCTATTGATGGACACTTAGGTTACTTCCATATCATGGCTATTGTGAATAATACTGCAATGAACATATGAATGCATGTCTTTTCAATTTAGTGTTTTGAGTTTCTTCAGATAAATACCCAGAAGTGGAATTGCTGGTTCCTTTTTTTGTCTCTTGTTATAGTCTATTTTATCTGGTATAAATATTGTTACCCTACCTTTTTATGTTTCCATTTTCATGAAATATCTTTTTCTATCCCTTTACTTTCATCCTGTGTGTGTCTTTCACTCTGAAGAGAGTATTGTAGACAGTATATGTGAAGGTCTTCTTTTATCCATTCTGTCACTGTGTGTCTTTTGATTGGAACATTTAATCCATTTGCATTTAAAGTAATTGTTGATAGATACTAGTATGTATTTATTGTCATTTTATAATTATCTTTCATTTCTTCTTCTTAAAGATCTTTTAACATTTCTTGTAATACTGGTTTGGTGGTGATGAGCTCCTTTCACTTTTTCTTTTCTGGGAAGCTCTTTGTCCTTTGATTCTAAATGATAGCTTTGCTGGATAGAGTAATCTTGATTGTAGGTCGTTGCTTTTTATCACTTTGAGTATTTCATGCCTATCCCTTCTGACTTGCAAAGTTTCTGTCGAGAAATCAGCTGACAGTCTTATGGGAGCTCCCTTGTAGCTAACTGTTTTTCTCTTGCTGCTTTTAAGATTATCCCTTTGTCTTTAACCTGTAGCATTTTAATTATGTTGTGTCTTGGTGTGGGCCTCGTTGGGTTCATCTTGTTTGAGACTCTGTGTTTCCTGGACTTGTATGTTTATTTTCTTCACCAGGTTAGGGGAGTTTTCTTTTATTATTTTTCCAAATAGGTTTTCAAGTCCTTGCTCTCTCTCTTCTCCTTCTGCAGCCCCATGAAGCAAATGTTGGTAGATTTGAAGTTGTCTCAAAGGCTCCTTTTAGACTTTTTTTCTTTTTGCTGTTCTGACTGGGTGTTTTCTGCTTCCTTATCTTCCAATATACTTTACTATTGATTCCCTGTAATAGAGTCTTTATTTCATTTCTGACTTTTAAAATGTTTTCTATTAGTGGGTTTTTAAATTCTATTTGTTGAAGTTCTCACTAAATTCATCTACCCTTCCCCGAAGTTCATTGAGCGTCCATATAACCAGTGTTTTAAACTCTGCATCCGGTAGGTTTCTTGTCTCCATTTTGTTTGGGCTCTTTTTTTCTAGAGTTTTTTCTGTTCTTTCATTTGGGACATGTGTCTTTGTCTCCTCATTTTGGCCGCCTCCCTGTGTTTGTTTCCATGAATTAGGTAGAGCTGCTACATCTCCTAGTCTTGGCAGAGTGGCCTTATGTAGTAGGTGTCCTATAGGGCCCCGTGGCACAGCCTCCCCACTCATCTGTCCTGGGTGCGCCCTCCATGTGGGCTCTGTGCACCCTCCTGGTTTAACTGAGCTTTTATTGCTACTTGTCCATTCATGAGTGGGGTACAAGCCGCTGTGTGGGGGCTGACCACACAGAGTGGACTTTGCCCCACCAGACTCTGGTGCCTACCAAGGTCTCCCTTTGGGTGTGCCACTTGTGGAGCTAACTGAGTTGGGCTCTGGTGTGGTCTTTATCCAACTACCAGGTGTGTTGGTCTGGGACCTCTTGGGAGGGAAACCAGTACATGTCAATGTCAGGTGCTTCCTATGACTGGTCCTGAGCTACTTGTTTAGAGCTATAAAGGCAGTTTGTGGGGCTGCCTCTGCTGGGCCTGGGTGCGTGTGGCTGGGGCCAGCTTCCACTAGCACCAAGCCCTGGGGCAGGTCAGGAAAAGGTCCAAGTCACCCCAAGATTCAGCTTCACCTTCTAGCTGCATATTAGGCACAGTCACTAAAAGAGCATTAGGCAGAGCATGAGTTGCATGAGGTAGTTTCTCAATGAGTCACCAGGTGGGGGTGAATGGTGTTCACTATGTTAATACAGATTCACACTCAGTGCCAGTGCTGGCTCTGAGGCCACTCGACCGAAGTCTCAGGGTACACTGAGACCATCGCCACTGGCCAGGGGCCTGCAAACCTTTGTGGTGAAGTGGCGCCTTGGGGAGCCATCAGGATGAGGCCAGCAGAGTTCATCAGGCTAAAATAGGCCAATATTTGGTCATATGGAGGGAGGGCTCTGCACAGGAATGGTGGTGCCAGCCTGCAAAGGAATAATGGTCCTTGCTTTGGGGCCACACAACTCAGACTCTGCCACCCCCTGAGTCTGCCTGGACCTCCTCGAGCACCTTCCTAGGAAGTCTGCACCATAGGCTCTGGCTGGTGGCAGCCAGCTGAATTCTCTGCAGGGCTAGAGCTTGGCAGGGCACGGCCACAGCAAATCAGAGGGATGGGGCTAATGGATTTCCTGTGGGGCTGGCACCAGTCAGGCATGAGGCATAAAAATGGTCTTCACCCTAGAGCCACACAACTCAGTCTTTCCCTATTCATCTCTGATACCCCACGTCTGCTTGAACCTCCTTAAGAGACCTCTAAGAAAGTCTGTTCTATGGACCAGGCTGGTGGCAGCCAGCACACTCCTCCACATGGCACAAGCTTGGCAGGGCAGGGCTGGGCCACAGGGAGCAGGGAGGGTGGGTCTAGTGCATTCCCTTAGGCTGACACCGTATTGAGGGGAGTGCTCAATCCAGGAAAGATGGCACCTGTGGGTGATGTGGGTGAGGAGCTCAGCACAGGGTCCTTGAGCAGTGTCCCCTTCACCTTCTCCCCAAAGCCACACCTTCTCTCTGAGCCACCTTCCCTCTGCTGGAGCCCAGGGTGAATGGCTGCAAATAAGGTTTTGTGTGCTGGCCCTTTAAGAGGGCCCTTGAGTTTCTAGCAGACTCCTGTCTCTCCCTGGAGGACAGAATCCCTGCTGATTTTCACAGCCTGATGTTATGTGGCCTCCTCTTCCCCGTTCTGGTGCTTCAGTCTGGGGAGCCCATGTTCCCCAGGGGTTGAGAGTAAATGGGGTTGAGATCCCGCGTTCATCAGGGTACACATTTACATCTGAGATAGCCTCCAGATCCTCAACCACCACACATGCATATGGGGCCAGCTCATTTTGCATCTCCGCCCTTCCTACCAGTCTCAATGTGGCTTCTTCTGTAAATCCGTGGTTCAAAGACTGTTCATCTAGTTTTCAGTTAGTTATTCCGGCTGATTTGTTTAACTTGTAGTTAATTTGCAAATTAGTACTATAATTTCAGTTTGGTCCTGGAGGAGGTGGTGCAGCTTCCACCTACTCCACTGCCGTCTCCTCTATTTTTTTAATATATATTTTTATTTTATTGATTTTTTTACAGAGAGGAAGGGAGAGGGATAGAGAGTTAGAAACATCGATGAGAGAGAAACATCGATCAGCTGCCTCCTGCACATCTCCTACTGGGGATGTGCCCGCAACCCTGGTACATGCCCTTGACCGGAATCGAACCTGGGACCCTTCAGTCCGCAGGCCAACGCTCTATCCACTGAGCCAAACCGGTTAGGGCTGCCATCTCCTCTAATTCTTTTATTTCTTCTTCCATCAATTATGTTGTTATATTTTTTTGAAAATATTTTTTTGTCAGACTTTAAAATTTATGATATAAAGCAGGGGTGGGCAAACTTTTTGACTCGAGGGCCACAATGGGTTCTTAAACTGGACCAGAGGGCTGCAACAAAAGCATGGATGGAGTGTTTGTGTGAACTAATATAAATTCAAAGTAAACATCATTACATAAAAGGGTACGATCTTTTTTTTTTTTT
The DNA here is from genome assembly GCF_014108235.1 of Myotis myotis. Taxonomy (NCBI): domain Eukaryota; kingdom Metazoa; phylum Chordata; class Mammalia; order Chiroptera; family Vespertilionidae; genus Myotis; species Myotis myotis. Next base: position 4,662,991 of record NW_023416314.1, read on the forward strand.
TTTAGTTTTATTCATTTCAAACGGGCCGGATCCGGCCCGCGGGCCGTAGTTTGCCCACGACTGATATAAAGTCATTCCGGTATCCTCTAATGATTTAAAAAATAGTCCTGGTATCAGCTATGATATACCCTATTTTATTCCCCAAATAATTATTTGTATATTTGTTTCTCCATCAAATTTACTGGAAAGTTGCTTGGTTTTTAGTTTTGTTCTAAGAATTAGCTTTTTATTCTGTTGATTATTTCTATTGTTTCTTTGTTTTATCTTTCATTAGTATCTCTTCCTATATTATGATTTTTCTTTTACTTTCTTCAGCTTTACTATGCTCGTCTTTTTCTATTCCTAACTTGGACATCTAGCTCATTGTAATTCTCATTGCTATTTAGTGGCTGTATTTACAGTAATATATTTCTCTCTCGGTATAATTTGGTTGATATAAAGTGTTTTCATTGCTATTTACTGTCAAATATATTGCAATTTCATTGTGATTTACATTTAAATTATGAATTTAAAAGTTGTTGAGATTTCTCTTGTGACCCAGTATGTAGTCTTTTATTTTCACATTTACTTGAAAATAATGTAGTTTCTCTGTTTGTGTCTTTGGTTTTTACCCTTCTTTTCTAGGATTCTTGTTAAATACAGATATTGACCTTTTTATGTCTTTGCTGCATATCTTTTAGCATGTTTTTCATATTCTTTCAAATCCATACTTCCTGATGATTTCAGGGAGAGTTCCTCAACCTGATTTTCCAGCTCACCAACTTGATTTTTGTATACCTTCTACTCGTGCACCAGACTGCTATTTTTTCAGTTATTATATATCTGAGATCAAGAATCTTCAACTAGTTCTTTTTGACTGCTTGTTTCTGCTTTACAGTTAGACAATCAGTATTTCTATCTCTCTCATGATAATGATGTTTATTATGCTTAATTCTAACTCTTGCTCTATGTGGTCTGTTACCTTTTTCCTTTCTTATGTTGTAGTTGTGCTCCTCAAATGTCTCATTATTTTTTCCTGTGAGATCACATTTCTCTTGGATTATCTGTTACTATCAACAGTAATGTCTCCTTAGAAAAAGAAGCCAAATTCCAAGCTTTAGCTTATGCCCTTGGTACTGAGATTCTTAGATGGGTTCTTCAGTGCTAAGGTCCTGCTTTGATCTGTCCTCAACAGTTTCCCATTCTGTCCCTCACACACAAAGTGTGACACTGACCTCAGGTGACTTTTTGTACCTCCACCCAAGCACACCTTTTCTCAAGCGCTGTAGTCTTCTTGGGATCTAATCATCTAAACCAGAGGTTCTCGACCAAAGGTGGTATTTGGAAATGTGTGAAGGAGATTTGGGGATTGCTATAAAGATGCTGGGTTACTATATGCATTTTGGGCAAGGGGTTGGGGATACTAAACATACTATAGTGTATGTAAACCCCCACACAATGAAGTACTGTCCCAAACAAAATGACAGTAGCGCCCCTATACATAGAAATGGGTGAGGATTTAAACTTTAGGCCTAGCTCATTCATTTACACATGTAAGTCTCTCCTCTCTACCCGCAGGTTCTCTAGTTGTATCTGACGCTACTGCACTGCTTCCAGTCAACTACTTGGTAGATGATATGGGGGGAAATCATTTCATGGAGAAATAAATTATTTTTTTTAAAAAAAACCTTTGTTTTTAAATGTCTTGTTTTGGAATAATTTTATAATTACAAAAATGTTTCAAAAATAGTACCAAGCCCTAGTCAGTGGATAGAGCATCAGCCTGCAGACCCGGCTCCCAGGTTCGATTCCGGTCGAGGACATTTACCTTGGTTGCAGGCTACTCCCCAGCCAGGGCTCTGATCTCGGCTTGTGCAGGAGGCAACCAATCAATGTGTTTCTTTCACATCGATATTTCTCTCTGTCTTTTCCTCTCTTTTCCGCTCTGCAGTCTCATGCAGTTGGTGCATGAGATTAACCAGGAACTTATATGCATATATAAACACAGAGTAGTGTGGTGAAGACCTGGGACGAGTGGATGCAGGTTAGGGGGCTAATGGAGGGGAAAGGGGCACTTCTATAATACTTTCAACAATAAACTTAAATTTAAAAAATAATAACAACACCAGCCCCATGACACAATCACCACACACACACACACACACACACACACACATGCACATGTGTGCACATTGGGGGAGGGGGGCTGCAGAAAGAGTAGGTCACAAGTTTGAGAGTCAGGTTGCCTGGATCTGAATCTTGACTCTGGCAATTATTAATGTTATGGCCATAGGCAAATTTTTTAACTTCTTGTTTCATTTCCTAATCTATAAAATGAATAGAAGTTTGGACCCACCTCATAGAGCTGATTGTTTCCCCACATTCACTGAATAATTATGTAGTTGGCTAGGTCTTCATCTTCTCCCAAAATCCTTCTATTGCCCTGAAAGAATTTAGCTCCCATTTCCAGAGCAATTCAAACCTCGAACCTTCTGGTGATTTTTCTAAATACTAGTGGCCTTCTCATCCAAGGCGTCTGGACAACCCACTTTGAGGACCAGCCTGGAACCTTGTTATCATCACAGCCTCTTTATCTTCTATATTTCTTATACTTTTACTCTCATTACACCTCCCAGAAACCTGGATCCACCCTCTAATTCAGTAAACAAGTATGTGCCAAATGCCTTTTTGGTCCCAGGCACTGTTTCCTTGATTCTTCTATTTTTGTTCAATGTATAGGACACCCACTAGCCCCAATTTCCTTTTCCTCCTGTAGTTAATTGCTTGAACTTCTTTTCTCCCTAAGCCCTCAAATGAATTGAACACATATTGTTTTTTCTGTTTGAAGTCTCAGTTTCCTCAAAGGAAAGCAAATATTAAATCTCAGTTTGTCCTTGGACAGTTTCATCTTTCTGAAGTTAAAGAAGTAATCAGCAGAGGTGTTTTACTAGATATCATACATTACTGGAGGTTAGACGTTAATTTGTATCTAACTTCATAACACATATCAAATAAATCTCAGAGTATTTATAGACTCAAACTCTTTTTTTAATCCAACTATTACAACAAACTCAGGGAACATAGTCCCAATGAGCCCCTCTTTTAAAGATGTAGAAGACCAACTTCAGCTAAACAAGAGATAAATGGCAAAAACTCTTTAAAACAGAATGGTGACTATTACTGAATCCACTTAGTTATAGGACTCTCCAAACAAACAAAACTGTGGAGATTATTGCTAGGAAACAGAATGGTAGATTATAAACTGAGGAATGCTGTACATAACAAAAGTGGAAGAGGGTGCGAGAGAGATCCTTATCACTTTTAGTCTGGTATGAAAGGATACTTTCTTGTCCAGCCAATGTGGCTCAGTAGTTGAGTGTTGATCTATGAACCAGGAGGTCATGGTTTGATTCCTGGGAAGGGCACATGCCCGGGTTGTGGGCTCAATCCTAAGGAAAGACTCATGGAAAGAATATTCCCCATTGATAATAGCTTGTTGTAACTTTATGCCTGAAAATCATTTTGGCTAGATATAAAATTCTTAGTTTGTTTTTTTTTCTTTCAGTATCTTAAATATGTTTTCCTATTGTTTTTGGAATAAAGCATGCTATTTAAACACACACACACACACACACACACACACAAACAAAAAACAAACAAACAAAAAAAAACAAAAAAAACCTGCAATTATAGACACAGAATAAAAGTCCAGAAATAGACCCACAAAATACAATCAACTAATTTTCAGTGAAGGCACCAAGATCATTAAGTAGGAAGTGGACAGCCTTTTCTACAAATGGTATTGGAACATCTGGATATCCAATGGGGTGGGGGAGGGGAATAACAAATCCTGACATATACTTCATCCCAAGAGTTATTTTGGGATCAATATAGGATAAAACAAGAAGATGAAACAGTAAATCTTCTAGAAAAAAAACATATTAATATATTTGTGGTATTCAGGTAAGTAAATATTTCTTAAATGAAACACAAAAAGCAATGATTCTAAAAGGAAAAAGTATTAAACTTAATTAAAATTCAAATCTTCTATTCTTCAGAAAACGCTACAGACTAGAAGAAAATATTTACAATACATACATCTGACAAAGAATTTATATCCAGAATATATAAAGAACTCCTAAAATAAATAACAAAAGGCAAAAGGCATGAACAGACATTTCACACATGCAAAAATGTTATGTGAATAGCCAATAGGCATACAAAATGATGCATATCATAAGACACCAAAGATATACAAATTAAAACCACACTGAGATCCTATTTTATACTCAATAAAATGGCTAAAATTAGAAAGACTGACAGTACCAATTGCTGATGTGGAACTACTGGAGTCTGTGCAGTTCCAGACATAGTATATAATGGTACAACAACTAGAAAAACAGTTTGGGAATTTCTTATGAAATTACTCAAACATCCACGTCCTTCCTCAGAAATTCTACCAAGTATTTACCCAAAAGAAATGAAAACATGTGCACAGAAAAACATTGACAGAAATGTCAAAGTAGCTTTATTCATAAGAGCCAAAAACAGGAAAAACCCCCAAAGTCCATCCCAAGGAAATAGGATAAAGAAATTGTGGTAGTGTCATACAATAGAATTTTTTAAATTCAGTATTTTAAAACTCAGCAAGTTTTTTAAAAAATGAACTGCTAATACAAGCCATAATGTGGGTTAATCTAAAAAGCATTATGTGAGATTCCAAAATAGAGGCAGTGTAAATAGAAGTTAACTGACAAGCCCCCAGGACCAAACTGTAATTACAACTAAAATACAGAAAAACCACCCTGAAAAATCAACTGAAGACTAGCTGGAGAGAACCCTGATAACCAAGGATGGAAAGTGTAGACCCCATAGAGACTGATAGGAAGTACAGAATCATGAAAGAGTAGGCCAGGCCCCCAGACAGCAGCTGAAGGTCTGGAAGTATATCTCAGTTGTGGGGGGTTCCCACTGAGAACTCTGAGGTCTGAACCCCAAGCATGGCCTCCCAGCCCAGAGCACCAGAACTGAGGAAGTTTCCCACACAACATCTGGCTGTGGAAGGCAGCAGATTGCCCTCTGCCAGGGAGAGATGGCTGGAGATGCAGGCACCCTCTTAAAGGGCCAATGCACAAAATTCTGTGTGCAACCACTCACCTCGGGCTCCAGCAGAGGGAGGGCAGAGTGGACTGGAGCTGTGTGAGCAGAAGCCAGAGTTGGGGGTTATGGGGTTAGAGCTCTGAAGGCCGACACCCTGGTTTTCCTATGCTAAGTCATTCTATCATTCTGCAGAGGACATCTTCCTCCAGTAGGCAATACCATCCAGGCAGCTTTTGCCTGGGGGGGAGCATTTGGAAATTGGAAAACCCCTGGCCCCACCCTGTGGAGTTTCTGAGGCCAATTAAGAAACTGAGAATCACAATCCGCCTGTAGGCAGAAGCAATTGCCCCACCCTGTGTAGCCTATGCCTTGCTGTGCTCTATAGCCTGAGCCTAATCAAGACTGAATAAGGCCCTAGCCAGTTTGGCTCCATGGATAAAGTGTAGGCCTGCAGGCTGAAGGGTCCCATGTTCGATTCCAGTCAAGGGCACACACTGGATCAGATGGATTAAATTGACATGTATAGAACATTTCACCCCAAAGCTGCAGAATATATGTTCTTCTCAAGTGAATATGGGTCAACATAGTACTGGAAGTGCTAGCCACAGCAATAAGATAAGAATAAAAAAAGCTGTGGTATATTTACACCATGGAATACTATGCAACCGTAAAAAAGAAGGATCTCTTGGCCTTTGAGACAGCATGGAGAGACCTGGAGAGTATTATGCTAATCAAAATAAGCCAGAGAAAGACAAGTATTACATGATCTCACTCATATGTGGAATCTAATGAACAAAATAAACTGATGAACAAAATAGAGTCTGAGACATAGAAGTATGGAACAAACTGTCGATCTCAGAGGGAAGGCAGGGGTGGGTGGGAAGTGATCAATCAAAGAACTTGTATGCATATATGCATAACCCATAGACACAGACAATAGGGTGGTGAAGGCCTGGGGTGGGTGGCAGGGATGCGCTAGAGGGAGTCAAAGGGGGGGGGGGGGGACGGTGGGGAGAGGACATTAAATAATCTATAATAATAAAAGTGTACTATGCTAATTAGGCCAGACGTCCTTCCGGATGACCTTCCAGATGAAGCCAGGGCTGCTAGGGAAGCCCAAATCCTGGGTGCCAGAGGGAAGCTGGTGCCAGCAGCCAGGGGAAGGAAGGCCTACTCTTGCATGAATTTCATGCGTTGGGCCTCTAGTCCTATCTAATAAAAGGGTAATATGCAAATTAACTGTCACTTCATCACAAAGATGGAGGTGTCCAAAGCTGCCGGGGTGCTGGACGTTGGCGGTGTAGCCCCAGCGATGAACCCCAGCGTCCCACGTGCCCCGGCCCACAGAGGGAGGGAGGGTGGGCTGGTGGGCCTCTGGCCAGAGGCCAGCCGGGGCGTGCAGAATGCTGGGGTGGTGGTGCCCTGGTGACGAGCCCCAGTATCTCACATGCCCCAGCCCATGGAGGCAGGGATGGAGGATGGGTGGGCAGGCCTCGGGGCGTGCAGAATGCTGGGGTGGTGGTGCCCTGGTGACGAGCCCCAGTATCTCACATGCCCCAGCCCATGGAGGCAAGGATGGAGGATGGGTGGGCAGGCCTCTGGCCAGAGGCCGGCCGGGGTGCGGGATGCTGGTGTTGTTGCAGGCCAGGCTGAGGGACGCCCCCCCCCCCCCCGTGCACAAATTTCGTGCACCAGGCCTCTAGTAAAATAATAAAAAGCATTATGCTGAGCAGGAAATGCCAGGCATGAAAGAGGATACACTGTGTGATTTCATTTATATGAAGTTCATGAATCGACAAAATGACTGTGGTGATAGAGATTGTAACAGTGGTTGTCCAGAGCAGGGGACTGATTGAAAAGGGTACAAGGGAACATTCACAGGAGTGGGAAGTTAGGTATCTTGCTTGGTGTGTTGGTTACACAAATTTGTCAAAACTCATCAAATTGTACAATTAAGACAGGTGCATTTCACTGTGTGTAAATTTTACTTCAATTAAAACCTTAATTAGGAACCAGCCTAGGGCCTGATGGGATTGGGGCAGTTCTCTTCCAACCTGAAACCCACTGGGGCCTCAGAAGCTCTCAGGATGGCAGCCTCTGCAGAGCTGGGAGGATGCGGGCTTCGCCATTCTTGGCCAGGTGTGTCTTGGAGAAAACGCATATATCTGAATAACCAAAGAAAGGTATGGGAAGGAATGCAAAATCTGTGCCAGGCCATTCACAGTGTGTCGCTGGTGCCCTGGGGTCCACGTGCATTTTGAGAAGACTGACCTGTGCCAAACCTGTAGTAAATTGAAGAATATCTGTCAGACCGGCCTCTTGAATCTAGATCCGTGGTTCTCAACCTTCTAGCCCTTTAAATACAGTTCCTCATGTTGTGACCCAACCATAAAATTATTTTCGTTGCTACTTCATAACTGTAATGTTGCTACTGTTATGAATCGTAATGTAAATATCTGATATGAAGGATGGTCTTAGTCGACCCCTGTGAAAGGGTCATTCCACTGCCAAAGGGGTCGCGACCCACAGGTTGAGAACCGCTGATCTAGAGCATAGCTTGCCCATCCAGGTTCCTGATGCAGGGTTGTCTTTAAGGATGACATGCCAAAGCCAGATGTCAACAAGTGATACTACACACAGACAATGGAGAGGGAGATTTCTAACTCTTCTGGAACATGGCCAGTTGGCATGCTGGGGAAAGCCATGTCCACCAGCAACATGCTGCTCACACTGGCCCGGGCCACACCCTACTACAAAAGGAACCAACCCCACATTTGCACTTTCTGGGTGAAAGGAGGATGTAAGAAATGAGAGGAGTGTCCACACAGACTTGAGAAGCTTATGAATCCAGATGACCCCCCTTGCTGATCAGAACATTAAAAACCAGTATTATGGACTCAAGACCCTGTGGCAGATAAGCTCTTATAGCGGGTTTCAACAATGCCTCGTCTGGACCCACCAGAGGACAAGACTCTCACCACACTATATGCTGGTGGTCTGGGCGATACCACTACTGAGACCGATCTCAGAAATCATTCCTACCGGTTTGGAGAGAGCCGGTGATCGCCGTTGGGCAGAGACAGCAGTGTGCTTTCATCCAGTCTGGAGAGATCCGGACGATCGCCACGGTGCACAGAGAGCCGTGTGCTTTCATCCAGTCTGGAGAGATCCGGACGATCGCCATGGTGCACAGAGAGCTGTGTGCTTTCATCCAGTCTGGAGAGATCCGGACGATCGCCATGGTGCATAGAGAGCTGTGTGCTTTCATCCAGTGTGCCAAAAGGCAGGCTGCAGAAGTGGCCGGGGAGAAGTCCTTTACCAAGTTCATTGTCAATGGTGTAGACTCAACATGAAATGGGGAAGGCCGTTTCAGGGCTGTTAGGAGCTCCTCCTCTTCCTCCTGCAACAGAAGAAGCCTCTACCACAGCGGTTCTCAACCTGTGGGTCGCGACCCCTTTGGGGGTCGAACAATCCTTTCACAGGGGTCGCCTAAGACCATCAGAAAACACATATATAATTACATATTGTTTTGTGATGAATCACTATGCTTTCATTATGTTCAATTTGTAACAATGAAATTGGGGGTCACCACAACATGAGGAACTGTATTAAAGGGTCGCGGCATTAGGAAGGTTGCAATCTACCCCGCAGTGGCCCTCCAGCTGGTGACCACTGCCCTGCCGCCACACCCTGGCATTGTCCGGCCCCACACTCAGGTTTGGAGCCACACATGCTCCACCCAATGGGACCACCTCCTCCTTTCATGATGGCTCCAGGACTAATCCACTGTCCTTCTCAGGACCCTCAGAGAATGGGAGCTCATGCCGGGAACAGCAGCCCCTAGCACATTGTCACCACTCGGGCTCTACAAAAGACAGGGCACTGAAAAATCCCAGTACACAAATCTTGGAATAAATATTTATTTCCCTTTAAAAAAAAATCAAATTGTACACTTCAGATACTGCATTTTAATGTCTGTAAATAATACTCAATTTTTACAAAAGTTTAAAAATGCCGTGACAGAATAGTTTTTAAACTTATAAAAACAACAAAATCTAGCCCTGGCCAGGTGGCTCAGTTGGTTGGAGCATCATCCAATACGCCAAAAACTTGCAGTTCGATTCCTGGTCAGGGCACATACTTGTTTCAGGCTTGATCCCTGGGAGGCAACTGATCAATGTTTCTGTCTCACATCAATGTTTCCTTTTCTCTCTCTCTCTCTCTTTCTCTTTCTCTCTCTCTCAAAACAACAAAAACATATTCTCAGGTGAGGATTAAAACTAGTTTTTTAAATCTACAAATTAATATTGATATGATTAGGAAAACTATATTCAGAAAAAAATCTCATAGCCTTAAGTTTATGTATTTTAAAAATAGAAAATGATAAAATAAAATAAATAGAAAATGAAAATAAATTTTTTTAAAAGTGTCAAAAAAGAAAAGTCTAAGAGATCAGGAGAAGCAAATTAATAATAATATGAAGATAGAAATTATTAGAAAATAAAAGCAATAGATTTGATCAATCTACAGCTAATTTCTATGAAAATATCAATAAAATGGGCAAACACCTCATAGATTTAAACCATAGAAAACACACTGAAATCATTAAAATTGAGAATTGGGCTTTATGCACAGATATAGGAGCATGTTATAATGGCATAGGAAATTTAAATGTACCACTCTAAATTAAAAATTCTGAAAATAATGATGAAACACATGATTTTCTAAAAACCCATAAACTCCCAGAAATGATGAGAAAGTAGTCCATCTGGATACCAATAGCCATGGAAGAAATGGGCATTTCTGCCTAAATAACTCCAGATGCTGCACCACGTCTAGACAATTTATAGTGAGCTCTACCAAAGCTTTAAGGAAAGATAATTCACATATAATTTAGACTGTTCCAAATCACAGAAAAAGATGGCACACTTCCCAATTCATTTTCTCAAACCAGCAATACCAATTCCAAAGTCTAACAAATGGAGCACAACAAAGGAAATCACAAACTAATCTCCCTATTAATATAAATAGCATGCTAATCCAGGAGCATGTTAATATACCAGTCAATTAATTAGTCACTTCAATACATCAGAAGATTAAAAAGTAATTACTTTAATAAACACAAAAATCAAAAATAATTAAATGCAATATTTTAAAAATACAAAAGCTTCCTGATACTAGAAGAAAACCTCCTTAATCTGTTAGAAAATAGTTATTGTATATAAATAGCCAATATTATAGTTAATAATGAAATACGATAGCCTATTCCCATTAAACTCAAGACCAAGAATGGTGTGCTCATTATTAGTTAACATTTTTCTGGAAGTTCTAGTGAATTTAATAAGACAAAGAATTTTTAATTGATAAATTTTAGAAACACAGGAGAAAATTAATCTCTATTTTCAGATAATGCTTTTCTAAATAGAAAACCTAAGTTAATCAAATAAAAATTCACTAGTAGGAGAAGTCAGTAAGGAACTAGTTTAAAAATATACAATACTCAACAATTTTTTTCCTATAAACCACCAATAATCAGTTCAGAAATTTAACAAGTAAAATTCCCCATTTTATACAACCACCACAATCAGAATGCTTAGGAAACATACGAAATGTGAGGTTTTAAGAAAAATGGCTGCAGAGTAAGTGGAGCTCACAGACCCATCTCAGGACCAAACTGGAATTACAACTAAAATACAAAAAACAACAGACACACAAACACACACACACACAAAAAAAAAAGCCCACAAAAACCTGAATAATCAATTTAAGACTAGCTGGAGAGAACCCTGATAACAACGAACTGAAAGTGGAGACCACATAGAGACTGGTAGGAAGTGCGTAGGCGTGAAAAGTATGGCCAGGCTCCCACACACAGGAGCTGAAGTTTTGGAGAGATATCTCAGCTGTGGGGGGTTGCCACTGAAAACTCTTGGGTCTAATACTCACACTGGGCCCCCCAACAGAGAGCACCAGAACTGAGTGCTATGAAACCATAGCACCATAACATCTGGCTATGAAAAGCAGCAGGGATGCTGTCTGCCAGAAAGAGACTGCTGGAAATTCAGGCACCCTCTAAAGGGCCAATTTTGAGTGCAGGCACTCACCTTGGCCTCCAGCACAGGGAGGGCAGAGTGGACTGGAGCAATCTGGGACTGCTGGCTTCTAACTGCTCACCTGCCTGCCTGCCTGATCGCCCCTAACTGCCTCTGCCTACCTGCCTGATCACCCCTAACTGCCCTCCCCTGCCGGCCTGATCGCCCCTAACTGCCTCTGCCTCAGCCCCCACCACCATGGCTTTGTCCGGAAGGAAGTCGGACATCCGGAAGATGGCCAGTCAACCCGATCAAATTAGCATATTACCCTTTTATTAGTATAGATCAGCCGTGAGCAAACTACAGCCCACGGGCTGGATCTGGCCAGTTAGAAATGAATAAAACTATTGAAAAAAAAGACCGTACCCTTTTATGTAATGATGTTTACTTTGAATTTATATTAGTTCACACAAACACTCCATCCATGCTTTTGTTCCGGCCCTCCGGTCCAGTTTAAGAACCCATTGTGGCCCTCCAGTCAAAAAGTTTGCCCACCCCTGGTATAGATAGATTATATAGGATAGGATTGCTTAAATGGGATGGGAGGAGCCTTTTTCAGCAGGAGGAGATGCTCTTGGCAGAAAAAAACACATAATCCCTATATCTGGACTGATAGCCAGCTATATGCACTATACTGCCAAACCGGTCATTAAAAAATTGAACCGCTTTTTTACACCTTACACCAAACAGCTGTTGCCCTTAAAACCCCTCCTCAGGCCCCACCTTAGGTTCTGTCTTTGCAGTTCACCCAGATTAGGTTCTGACTGGTCAATTTCTACGCCCCTCAGTGTCAAAGCTCCGCCTCCCAGGCAGCCATTGGCTCCTCGCAGTTCATTCAGATTTGGTTCTGATTAGTCAGTTTTTATGCCAGTCAGCGCCTCCAGGCCTGATCAGAGAGGCGGGGCTGATCAATAGCCACCCCAGGCTGCTGGCGAGCGGGCTGAACTGCTGACCTCTCAGAGAGAGAGAGAGGCTCGGCTGCTGGCAAGGCCTGGAGAGGGAAGCAGGGTCTGATCCACAGCCTGAGCTATGAATCAGACCGCCTTCCCTCTCCAGGCCCCGCCAGCAGCTCCAGCAGCTGCAACAGCTGGTGATAAGCCCCACCTCTCTCTCTCTCCGAGAGGTCAGCATTTAAGCCCGCTGTCCGTGCAGCCTGGCGTTCAGTCGAGCCTTTGGTCGTTTTGGACGTTACAGACCCTGGCTCTTTACATATATAGATATGTATAGCCCGTGGACACAGGCACTAGGATAGTGAAGACCTGGAGGGGTGGGTGGGCACTGGGAGGAGGGGCAGGGGCGGAAGGATAATAGGAGATATCTGTAATACAATAAAAAGTATATTTAAGCAAAAAATAAATGTGAGCCTGGCCAATGTAGCCAGTGGTTTAGCGTCAACCCATGCACCAAAAGATGGCGGGTTCAATTCCCAGTCAGGGCACATGCCCAGGTTGCAGGTTGGATCCCCAGGAAGAGGTGTGCAGGAGGCAGCCGATCAATGTTTCTATCTCTCTCTTTCTCCCCTCTCCCACTCTCTCTAAAAATCAATAAAAAAAAATTTTTTAAAGAAATGTGAAACATCTTATATGATGCAAACTACCAAACATTACTGAGGCCCAGGAAAAAAAAACTGCTTATTAGAATGTTTGATATCATAAACATTAAGGCAGTCTTAATGAAAATACCAATGAAATGTTTAATTTTAAAGAACAAACAAGTTATAATTGGCAGAAGTTACTTTAAAAGATGTATCATATTTGTTTTACCAAATGTTAAAATGTACTAATAAGATATATACATTCAAATAATAGAGTACTACAAGAGGAATAGATAGAATCAGCACCAATTACATATAATCACTGCCTCTGTAATAAAAATGCCATCTTAAATTAAAACAACCCTCTATGGTCAGGCTGGCGTAACTCAGTAGTCGGAGCTTTAGCTGCGCACCAAATGGTCACAGGTTCGATTCCCAGTCAAGGGCACGTACCTAAGTTGAAGGTCCCTGAGCGCATTCGGGGGGCAACCAATTGATGTGGCTCTCTTAGAATGATGTCTCTCTCTCTCTCTCTCTCTCTCTCTCTCTCTCTCTCTCTCTCTCTCTCTCTCCCTCCCTCTTTCCCCCTCACCCTACCTTCCACTCTCTTTAGAAAGTGGAAAAATATCAATGAGAAAATATCCTCAGGTGAGGGTTAAAAAAAAACCCACCCTCTGTGAATGGAGGAGGAGCTATTCCCATTTAACAGAGGAGGAAACTGAGGATCAGATAGTAAAGTAACTTACGCTAGATCACCCAAATAGCACCCAGCTAGAAAACATTACGAACAAGGATTATTTCCTGGAGGTGGAATTACAAATATTATTTTTCTACTTTGTAATGATCCCTTTCTATAGCAAATTCAAATAATAAGGATAATTTTTTTAACTATTAAATGATGTCAATTTTATTTCTGATATGTTGTGTTATCCTGCCTAATCAACAGCATTCATCACTTTGAGGAGGAAACGCGTATTTCTCAGTGCAAGGACAGGGAAAAGCCTTTCTTTTTCCTTACTGTAACCTTCCACAACTTATGAGAAGCATCTTGTAATTAAACCCCAAGATTGTTAGCTCCCCTGATTCAAACAGCCATTCCGTTCAAACTGCAAGACAAGATAAGCTATTCGCAAAGCTACATTCTTGCATTCCCTCTCCTCCTGGCTGTTCTCATAACTCAGGGATAATTTGCACCAAGAAGTCTCTAGTTCAGTGGTTCTCAACCTTCCTAACGCTGCGACCCTTTAATACAGTTCCTCGTGTTGTGGTGACCCCCAATTTCATTGTTACAAATTGAACATAATTAAAGCATAGTGATTCATCACAAAAACAATATGTAATTATGTATGTGTTTTCTGGTGGTCTCAGGTGACCCCTGTAAAAGGGTCGTTTGACCCCCAAAGGGGTCGCGACCCACAGGGTGAGAACCGCTGCTCTAGTTGGTAGAAAGTTCCCTTCTCCCCTCCCCTTCAAACAAGCCTCTTTTGAACTCTTCATAACTTTTGCTCTAAGCATGTTTTACAGGCTTGGAGGAAATACTGACAAGACACCTCCCTAGGACATCTGCCCAACTGTCTCCTGGAAAGCAAACAAACTGTGACTTTTCAAGACAGCCCCTGGTATCTGCTCAACTTCAGCCCCAAGTCCTCCTCCCTTCCACGTCACCTAGCAAGAGCAGCCACTACTCTTTACAAATGGAAGCTGCTTTCTGTTCCTGCTCTTATTGACTAGCGATACACCAGCCCTTCCCTCTCTTGGAAAGTGAAATAAACTCCTCTCTGCACCTCTTCTTTCAGTTGTGAATTCTTTCGCAGCCGGTGTCACCGGCCAAACCCTAACACTCAGTTTTGATCTTCAAACCAGAATTCTAGCACACAGAAAGAGAAAAGACGTGAAAGCTAGGGTGGTTGGTTGGTTGGTTTTCTGAGGAGAAATACTCTCAAAAAGGAATTTAATACCCTCCATACATCAAAATAGTCCAAGTATGGCCAACTTAATCAGAGTCTTACAAAATCCATAGAGTATGCGAGAAAGCAGACATGGCATTCCCACAATTCAGACTCGAAAAATAGAAAGCCCACGGGGCCCTGGGGAGAGGGCAGAAAGAGGTCATCCAAGAAGTCCTCGATTCTGTCCCCACACCCCACGGCCAATGAAAGTGGGGAAGGTGCACTAAAATGCCCCAGATGGTTTGAAGTCATGCCAAAATTCAAAGGGAGACGCAAACCCCACTTTCTATTTGGAACTTTGATAAAAAGATCATCTGCAGGTCCCTTGTACGGTAATATACAGTAGGATGAAAACAATGACATGGGTAAACAACACCAAGGGATGGGGGTGTGGAAAGGGAATGATGCTACTGGGTCACATGAGGTCATCCACACAGTGAGCATGAAGAGGGGCTCAGGCACCAGTGGGACACGATGGAGACCTTTTCCAAGAGCAACCATCTTGAATTTCCCTTAACTGGAAAACGGGTCACAAGCTACACCAGCCACAAAAGCATTAGCAACAGAAAGGACAAAAGCATCTGCAGAAAGGACAGAAGCAGACACTCAAAGATGAGGTGGTGCCCTGGCCAGGTGGCTCAGTTGGTTGAGCATTATCCCCTGCACCAAAAGGTTGTGGGTTCGATTCCCAGTCAGGGCACATACCTAGATTGCAGGTTCAATCCCAGTCTGGGCAAGTGCGGGAGTTGATCAATGTTTCTCTCTCACATTGATGTCTCTGTCTCTCTCTGTGTCTCTCTTCTTTCCTCTCTCTAAAATCAATAAACATATCCTCAGGTGAGGATTAAAAGGAGGGATGAGATGGCATGAGTTACACATCAGAGTTCAGTGGGAACCAACAAAGGAAGATCTGTTTTAGGACATACATCTCTCCAGCTGCCAGTTGGTCATACAGCTTCTCTCTGAGCCCAGAGAGCAACCAGACACAGGGAAGAGGAGGAAGGGAGGGTGCCCAAGAGGGACATGGCAGGGAGAGGAATCCGCCAAGACTGTCCATTTACCAACAAAAGAAAATGGAAAGTAATCTGGAAGAAACCATCTGAAAACTGGAAGAGACATTGACCTAGGATGAGAAGTTTTATCTTAGCCCCCTCAACACAGGAAAGTCAGAGGAGCTACATTGCTTTACATATATGAGTTTTAGTTCATCAATTTTGATGCTGCTATGTGTCTTTCTAAGAATATCTATCATGTGTTTAGCACTTAAGGTGTTTCAGGCACTGTGGTAAATGCTTTACATGCAAATCATAGTCTATACAGCAATCTCAAGAGGCAGGTGCTATCATTAACCTTGGACTACGGAAGAGTAAACTGCGATTTAGAAATGTTAAATAAACTTCAGGTTAGACAGCAAAGAAGTGATAAAGATTTGAATCCAATGCCAGAACCCACACTCAAAACACTATGTAATCCTACCTATGTACTACCATTATGCTCACTCTTCAGATGTTAAATAACCCAACCAGCAAGTGGCAGAGCTGGGTTTCAACCAAGGCAATCTGGCTCAAGATATGCCAGTTTCTATTTCTTGAACAATTTTTAAGTATTTTAACAAATCTATTTATTTTTACAATTTTTTTTTATTGATTTTGGAGGAGAGAGGAAGAGAGGCAGAGAGACATCGATTTGTTGTCCCACTTATTTAAGCATTCACTGGTTGATTCTTGTATGTGCCCTGACCGGAGACTGAACCTGCAACCTTGGTGTATCGGGACTGTGGACTGTAAGGTCTGGGGCTGGGAAAATAGGGTCTTTCCTGATCCCACCAGCTGAGTTGGACAAAACAACCCAGAACTGCCGAGCCACATCCTGCTGGACAATAGCTGCCATCCTGGGACCCACCAGAGCATCCTGTTGTGCTGATGGCCAATGAATAACCACCGGAGACTTCTCAAGATGGCCAGGGTGCAGCTGCACCAACTTCCTGCTCATCAATCACCCGCCACAAGCTACCTCAGATAAACCTGATTGGTCCAACAGCAGCATAAAAATCTCTGCCAGGCACAGGCGGATGTGACTCCCCCGGCCTGCACCTCCAGACCATGGGACCTCACCCAAGAGCTTCCAATAAACGCGATATTTCGCTCTTACCCTGCTTGTCTTGGTCAATTTATTGAAACCTTACATTAAACGTAACATGGACGAGGCGGGGGGGGGGGGGGGGGGGGGCACATGCTAACCTGACCAGCTCAGGGAAGGCCTGCATGGCCGTCTTACAAACTTAAAGACCTAAAGTAACCACAAAGGATGGTCTGAAACTAAAACATTAACTAATAGCTATTATGGTGGGTAGTTACATCCTAGGTTGGTATCTTCATTGACAAGGTCAGCCTTTACCTTAACTGAGCCTATTGTCTTTTTGCATCTATGATAACATATCCTTGAAATGTCTGGGTAACTTCTAACTTCCCTTTTTCTGGATGCCCTTGGGGCACAAACTAATGTGCTGGGCGCCAGGACAGAGACCACAAATTCCTTCACTGTTATCATGTTAATTGTTCCTGCACCCACCTAAGTATATATCTATCATTTTACTTTTTATCCAATCCCAGGGGTTTCTCCCCCCCACCCCTTTGCTTTCTCCCGCCTCTCTCATTCATCACCAATGGATTTCATGTAGCCCACCTACGCCCCCTCCTTTGATTGCAATGTATAAAAATAGATGAAAACCCGCCATTCTCTGGAGCACTATCCCAATCCCTTGAGATACTGCTTCCCAGCAATTGTCGACAGCTGGCTCAAATAAACTCATAAAAACTCTTTACAGGTTCGAATGTTTTTACATTAACAGGACAATGCTCTAGCCAACTGAACTACTCAGCCAGGGCCTATTTATCAACATTTTAAATCTGCCTGCTGCTGTTATAACTATGAAAATCACAGGGAACACAAACTAGATTAGGGTAGTGGGTGAAAAATCAGACAGAAGCCGAAAACCAGGACCACAGGCTTTATTAGAGGAGAAGGACCTACGGGCTGCCTCGCAAGGGGAGGACAGCAGCATGCAGGGTGGGCACGCCTTTTGAGGGGCGGAATGGGAAGGGGTGGGGGCTGAGTGTACTCGGCGCGCACTGATTGGTGGCTCACTGCATGGTCCATATAGGACAAGGGCTTAGGGTATTTGGCAGGTGTGGATTGGTGGTCCAATGTATAGTCCATACCTGGTTAGTCACTCAGGTATTTCTGGGCTGCAGGTTACGTCATACTCTCCACCCACCAGTTGGGGGAAGGGAGGATCTATCAGTGGGAACTAAAAAATAACAGGATATTAAATTCAGCAAGGTTGTATGAATAGAAACTTTTTGAAAAAGAGACAAGCTGTAGGAAGGAGTGAAATTGTTGCTAGCGGGACACTAGGAGCTATGAGAAGAACTGTTATAATCTAGCAACGCAGCATTACAACTAACAGCCAGCTGCGTGAATCAGCAGGGAGCCCAGAAAGGTATGCTGAAAACCCCTGTGCATGGTACACGCTCACATCTCCTAAGACAATCACACCTCCTGCTGGAGAAAAGCTGAAGAAATGACAAGCATGCCGAATGGTGCAGGACAACCAGGATCTTAGTGCACACAAATTCAGAATACAGGGCGGAGGCGTGAACGACGGGTTGGACAGTGTGACAGTGTTTGGTGTGCACTGGGGGGAAGGTGGCTGCTCAGGACCACCAGTTGCCAACTCATTAGCTAGGGCACCTTGCACCTGCTTTCATGATAAGGATGAATAATACAGGAACATAATTTGCTGTACTGTACATAGGGAGAGAGGGAGGAAGGGAGAAAGATTTGCAAC
The DNA here is from genome assembly GCF_014108235.1 of Myotis myotis. Taxonomy (NCBI): domain Eukaryota; kingdom Metazoa; phylum Chordata; class Mammalia; order Chiroptera; family Vespertilionidae; genus Myotis; species Myotis myotis. Next base: position 4,681,495 of record NW_023416314.1, read on the forward strand.
TGTTCAAAATACCGCTAAACCTAAGGAATAATGCTCCGAAATTACAACTAAACAAGCACGTGTAGATTCTTTTGTTTGTAAGGAGATTTCCTGAGAGTTATTTTCCAAAATCCTTTCATGAGTACTTAGTTAACATCTAGACTTCACAGGTAGCTCTACTTGTTTAACTCTGGTTTGTTAAATCACAGTTTTGACTAGGCTAATGCCTTGAGTGCCCCAGGGTGGTTAACGGCCTTGTCTCAGAGCTAAAGGCTGCATTCCTAACCTCAGAATCTCAGAAACAGTGGTGATGAGCCTTTATACTATTGTCTTCCACACTTGGATTTACACTAGGCTGCAGGCCACTTAAGAGCAGAAGATATTTTTTTCATCTCTCTATCCCTGAACCTTACATAGCTACAGTGTCAGCCCTTGATAAGTGGGTGAGGAAGGAGCAGTCTTATAAACCACCCCTTGGTAAAGAGCACAAATTGAGCAATTCTTTTGTAAAAAAAATATATATATATTTTTATTGATTTCAGAGAGGAACAGAGAAGGAGAGAGAGGTAGAAACATCAACGATAAGAAAGAATCATTGATCAACTGCCTCCTGCACATCCCAAACTGGGGATCAAGTCCACAACCCAGGCATATGCCTGACCGGAAATCAAACCCTGACCTCCTGGTTCATAAGTCGACACTCAATCACTGAGCTACAGGGATGGGTGTTGTAATGTACCCTGCGAATCACACAAGGCCGCCTCAAGAAGTCGAATTAAGGAGTCACATTTATTGCAAATCTGGGACTATGAGAGGGCATTTTGCTCTCTCAAATCTCGTAGTGATAAGTTGGCTGCAACACCAGATTTATATAGGCAAAAATCACAAAGGTATTGATTACATCTCAGGGTTTGGAATGAGGAACCTGGTTTGCAAAACAGCAGTTTACAGAAGCAGAATTTGAGCAAGTTAGTTAAATTATAGTTTTGGGTCTCCGGATCACTGAATCAATGGAAACACATTGCCTGGAGCCATGGGTCTTGGGACCACTGAGTTGACAGAAACACATTATCTGGAGCCATCGAGGCAATTTAGGATAATTGTGCAGTCCTGGTCTTGGGACCACTGAGTCAACTGGAACACATTATCTGTGGCCTCTGAGGCAATTTAGGATAATTGTGCTGTCCTGGTTCCCAGGTACAGAAGAATGTGCTTTCTAAAACCAGGATGACCACAACCAATGGGGTATTCACAATCAATAAGGTATTCAATCAAATGGGATGATTTATGTAATTCAGAAAATCAAAAATAACTTTTCTATTATTTTAACAAGCAAAGAATGGCAGAAGCCAAGTCAGCAGGGTTAAAATATTAAACATTTACCCAAACATGGTTGCTACCATGCTTCATGGGCTTGAGCGATTCTTTAATGCGTCTTCCCGCTACCTGTGCATGGATCCTAACAGTACCTGTGCTACATTCCTGCAGAGACCATAGTGAGGAGGGCTGTGCAAGTGCACAGGAAGGGCTGTGACAAAGGTGGTGCTAAATGCTGCTGATGAGGGCTGTTTGTTTTGCCAGAGAGTGAAAAGGTGGAAGAAAAATGCAAGGCTGAGACGAGCCCTCAGCTCCCAGTAGTTTGGAATGGAGACAGAGTTCACACATTTGCAAACAGCTTGAATTAAGTGCGTCAATGACCACTTGACGGAAAAACTTACTTCCTGGGAGATTCTGCACCAGCAGAATTACTGCTCCTCAAACGTTTTTAAAAATACATTTCTTCTAAATTTTAAAATTCAAGCTTTGTTTTTTTAATTTCTTTGAATGAGATCTTTCTATGCTTTTGGTCTTATTTGGATTTATTCACCTTTTTGACTTGTTTTTGTTTTTTAAATTTCACTTCTCCTGCCACAAGAAACATTAATTACTGAGTCTTCGTCACGGGTTCTGGTAAAAAGCCCTGTCACTGCCCTTGCCATTCACCTGAGCTGGTGTTCTGCATTTTCGGGCAACAATGCTCCAAATTTGAGTGTCTTGTGTGTGTGTGTGTTTTTCTTTTCTCAAAATAATTACACTTATTTTTTCATTTTTTATTAAACATATTGGGGAGACATTGGTTAATGGTATTATGTAGATTTTAAGTGTACAATCCTATGATACAATCTGGAGTGAGTTTCTTTTCAATGCTGGGCTTACTTTAAAATTTGTTAAACAATAAGATGGAAATTTCAGGACACAAACCAAAGGTCTCTGTTCTCTCTTGCCCAAAGCCACATTAAGCTATATCCCAACATTACATCACGGTTTCAGCTGTCTGCCACAGCGACACCTTCAACTCGCCCCACGCTACGCTAAGCACTCACTTGGCGCCAAGGGTTAGACACACAACTGCACAACAGGATGTGAGTTCTGACTCTACTTCCTCATTCCCTGGGATAGAAATAAATGGTCCTTGGTGAATCCAATCATATCTCTAGAATCGTGTTTGGGGCGAGTTCAATGGGCAGAATCCCTCTCTCTTTTCTAATTAAACACTAAAATAGCAAGCATGATTTCTAGAAAAAGATTTCTTAAGGGATCTAGCAAATATTGTGTATTCTCTACTAAATATCATTTATTTTTCTGAAAGGAAGCTTACCGTTCTTCAGGGACTTACCATTAAAATGCCACAACTTGATGATCCTGTTTTTGTCTTGGTAAGTATAGGGCAGTGCTGGCGAACCTATGACAGGCGTGTCAGAGGTGACACGCGAAGTCATTTTTTTTGGTTGATTTTTCTTGTTAAATGGCATTTAAATATATAAAATAAATATCAAAAATATAAGTCTTTGTTTTACTATGGTTGCAAATATCAAAAAATTTCTACATGTGACACGGCACCAGAGTTAAGTTAGGGTTTTTCAAAATGCTGGCACGCTGAGCTCAAAAGGTTCGCCATCACTGGTGTAGGGGGATAGAGTAGTAGGCTTTAGGCCCAGAAAGGAGTTTAATAAATGTCTCCCAGAACATTAGAGTGAATACTTTAACCACCGAGTCACTGGGTCAATTAGGACTCCTTCAGTTGCTAAGGACAAAAGTCCATGTCCAACCAGCCTAAGTGAGAGGGGCTGTTATCACATAACTGGCAAGTACGGGATTCAAAACGAGAGCCGGGCACACCACACGTGAAGTGTCACCAAGCTCCCCTGTCTCCGCCTCAGCTCCACGCCTGGCTGTGGCAGCTTCCTTCTCCAGAGCAGCCCTTGCCCTGCAGCAGGAAAGGAGGCTGCCCAGGGACCCAGATTTGCTTTCTTCCAGCTCAGCAACCACAGAGCAAAAAGCATCCCCGAACATCCATGTACCTATCCCAAGAGGAATCTGCGTTAGCCACGTGCCCATCCCTCAACCATCACTGGGCCTGGGGACAGAGTCGTGTGTCCAGAGCCCATGTGGTGGAGGCAGGGCACTAGGCTGGACAGGTTGACAGCCTGAACTTTTCCTGGAAGAAAGAGAGGAGATGGTGCCCCAAGAGGGGCAGATGTGGCATAGCTATGGCTACTACAGTCACCCATTTACCGGAAGCAATAGCTTTGTGGTTTGCTTTTTATTGTCATGGACCTGGATTACTTAAGAAACATGCACTTCTTCTGTCCCAAGCCCCCTTAGATGGGGCCAGTGCCTGCTTGAGACACAGACAGACACACCCAGCATCATTCCAGGAGCCTAGCACCGCCCTCAGTTCTGTTCTGAACACCCAGGTCCAGGCTGAGACAACTACGGGCCAATCCCACAATCCTGTCCCTAAGTGCCAATTAATTGTGGACACTGCCAACTTAGGTCAACCACATCCATCCCAGGCTCCCCTGGATTCACCAGAGCAGCACAGCTAGAGATGCGAGGCAGGCAGCGGGCCAGCCCCGGGGCAAGGGGTGTCAGCATCTAGACCGCGGTGCCACTGCTAACAGTCCCCACAGAGGCAGGTGGAGCCCACCGGGCTTGGGTTCAGATATGGAGCCAATGACGGCAGCCACACCGAGAGGGCACGAGGATCAGGAGGCATTTCTCACAGGAAACCCGTCTTTGGAGGAAGCCGCCTCAGCAGTCGTCATAGTCCCCTACTGTGGTATGTAAAGTCAGCAGGGGACTGTCACTGTGGACTCAAGTGCCTTTAACATAGTGCATCACAGTAAAGTTCAGGGGTCGGTCTTTAGGGGTGTTGGTTTGGGAGGCTTATTTTTAGCTTAAGTTGCTGCCTATTTGACCAGTGAAGATCTTGTATCTTTAGACACTGATCTCTGAGTCTCCCAGTTCCCAGCTTTCAGACACAGGTGCTCCTTCCAGCCTGAGATGTGGAGTCCGGCTTCTGTAAGGGACCACAGTTCCTTCTGGTGGTGGGGTGTGGTACTTAAGAAACCAAGATCTGGGTTACAGAAATGCTCATTGGTGCTGAGATGTCATTGCTTCTAGACCATTTTTGCAGACAGGCCTTGGAAATATAATTTTAAAAAATATATATAATGTCTAAAAAAAAGAAAAAGAAACATATACTTATGGTAAGAGGCTAATATGCAAAATATTTATATAAAGAACTTATACAACTCAATATGAAAAAACAAAACAGCCCGATTAAAAAATGGGCAGAGGACCTGAACAGACATTTTTCCAAAGAAGTTATGCAGATGCCAATAGACATGAAAAATGATGCTCAACATCACTAACCATCAGGGAAACCCAAAGTAATGAGATGTCACCTCACATCTGTTAGAATGGCTATTATCAAAAAGACAAAACCTGCCCTGCCTGGTGTGTCTCAGTTGGTTGGAATGTCATCCATGCACCTACAAGTCATGGATTCGATTCCCAGTCAGGGCAGGTCCAGGAGGCAACCAATCTGTTTCTCTCACATTGATGTTTCTCCCTCTCCCTCTCTTGTGTTTCTCTATCTCTAAAATCTAAAAACATATCTTTGGGTGAGGATTTTAAAAATTAAGTGTTGGATAAGATGTAGAGGAAAGAAACCCCTTGATGGTGGGAATATAAATTGGTGCAACTACAATGGAATACAGTATGGAGGTTCCTCAAAAAAAAAAAAAAAAATAGAACTACCTTATGATTCAGCAATTTCACTCCTGGGCATTTATCTGAAAAAAAGCAAAATACTAATTTGAGAGAATATGTACATCCCCATATTTATTGCATCATTATTTAAAACTAGAGGCCCAGTGCACGAAATGCGTGCACTAGGGGTGGCGGGGGGTGGCCTCAGCCTGGCCTGTGCCCTCTCGCAGTCCAGGACTTGTTGGGGGGTGTCCGCCTGCCGGTTTTCTTCTGACTACTTTTAAGATGTTCTCTGCCTTTGTTGTTGTTTTCTTTGGGGTTTTTGGGGGTTTTGTAGTTTCCCTCTAATGAACCCAGGTATTAATTTTCTTTCTCCTCACAGTCCTTGCAGCCCAGGACCCCTCACTGCTTACCACCCACCTGCTCGCTGCTCCTTACCACTCGGCTCTCTGCTCCTTAGTGCTGCTGCAGAGAAGCTCCCGTCACCGCAGCTGCTCTCGCCAGCTGTGAGCCTGGCTTCTGGCTTAATGGCGCTCCCACTGTGGGAGCGCACTGACCACCAGGGGGCAGCTCCTGCGTTGAGCATCTACCCCCTGGTGGTCAGTGCATATCATAGCAATTGGTCATTCCGGTTATTCCACCGTAACGGTGGCTTGGGCTTTTATTATATACACTAGAGGCCAGGTGCACAAAAATTTGTGCACTCAGGGGGGATGAGGGGTCCCTCAGCCCAGCCTGTGCCCTCTCGCAGTCTGGGACCCCTCAGGAGATAACGACCTGCTGGCTTAGGCCTGCTCCCAGGTGGCAGAGGGCAGTCCCAATCCCTAGGTGCAGCCCCTGGTCGGGCTCAGAGCAGGGCTGACTAGGGAGTTGGGGCACCACCCCCTGTCATGCACAGAGCACGGCGGATTGGGAGGTTGTGATGCCACCCTCAATCACGCTCAGGGTAGGGCTGACTGGGGGGTTGGGGCACCGCCCCGTCACACTCAAGGCAGGGTCGATGGGCAGGTTGCGGCGCCACCCCCTGTCACGCACAGAGCAGGGCCAATCAGGGGGTTGGGGCACTGCCCCCTGTCACGCACAGAGCAGGGCCAATCAGGGGGTTGGGGTGCTGCCCCCTGTCACTCACAGAGCAGGGCCCATCAGGGGGTTGGGGAGCTCCCCCCTGTCACTCACAGAGTAGGGCCGATAGGAGAATTGGGGCACTGCCCCCTGTCACACACAGAGCAGGACGGATCAGGGGGTTGGGGCACCGCACCCTGTCACACTCAGGGCAGGGCCGATGGGGAGGTTATGGCTCTACCCCGACACACACAGAGCAGGGCCTGTGGGGGGCGGTTGGGGCGCCGCCCTCTATCACCCACAGAACAGGGCCTATCAGGGGGTTGGGGCGCCACCCTCTATCACCCACAGAGCAGGGCCGATCAGGGGGTTGGGGCACCGCCACTGTCACACTCAGGGCAGGGCCGATCGGGGGTTGGGGAGCTCCCCCCTGTCATGCTGATCCCAGTGCTGGGAGGCTTCTCGGCTCCGCTGATCCCGGTGCTGGGAGGCATATTACCCTTTTACTATATAGGATAGAGGCCTGGTGCACGGGTGGGGGCCAGCTGGTTTGCCCTGAAGGGTATCCTGGATCAGGGTAGGGGTCCCCACTGGGGTGCCTGGCCAGCCTGGATGAGGGGATGATAGCTGTTTGCTATCACACACCCTTCAGGATGGGGGTCCCCACTGGGGTGCCTGGCCAGTCTGGGTGAGGGGCTGAGGGCTGTTTTCAGGCGAGCGGGTGAATGAAGCTCCCAACCGCTCCTTTCTTTCTTTTTTTTCTTTTTTTATTCTGGGCCAGCTTTAGCTCTGAGGCTTGGCTCCAGCTCTTAGGCCTCCACTACTGAAATCAGGTATCTGGTTTGTTTGGGTTCTATAATCGAAACACTGTTTCAACTCCAGCTCTGAGATCCCGGCTGGCTGAAAGCAGGTTTCTGGGGTTTTGTTTAGCTTCTATATTTGTAACAATGTTTCAAATGCAAGCTCAGAGGCCGGCAGCAGCAGGCGGGGAACGTTGGAGTCCTCCGTCACTGAAGCAAGCAAGCCAGATATTCACTTCAAGCTGCCTGGCTGCCGGCCGCCATCTTGGCTGGCAGTTAATTTGCATATCTTGCTGATTAGCCAATGGGAAGGGTAGCGGAGGTACGGCTAATTACCATGCTTCTCTTTTATTAGATAGGATAACCAAGACATGGAAACCACTAAGTGTCCATAATGGATGAAGGATAAAGAAAATGTAATACATACACACACAAATGGAATATTATTCAGCCATAAAAAGAATGAAATCTTGCCGTTTGTGACAACACAGATGGACCTTGAGGGCCTTATGCCAAGTGAAAATAAGTCAGACAGAGAAAGACAAATACTGTGTGATCTCATATGTAGAATCTTAAAAAAGAAAAAAAAGGAAAGGAAAAAAGAGCTCACAGGTACAGAGACAAATTGGTGATTGCCACAATAAAATGGGTGAAGGGGGTCAAAAGGTACAAACTTCCAGTTATAAAATAAATAAGTCATGGGGATGTAATGTACAGCATGATGACTACGGTTAAAAATACTATGTTGCATATTTAAAGTTGCTAAGAAAGTAGAGCCTAAAAGTCCCCATCATAAGAAAAAAAAAGTGTCACTATGTCTGGGGACAGATGTTAGCTAGACTTACTGTGTGGTCATTTCACAATACATACAAATATAAAACTAAAATAATATTATGACATGTTATGTCAAATATACCTCAAAAATTAAAATTAAAAATAAATAACTACCACTTCTCTGGACCCACTGCAGACATCAGACCGGGCGGCCATCTCCATTGGAGCATGCCCTCCAGGGAATTCTGACCATGCTCACATTTAAGAAGCACTGTCCTGGCTGACTTTCCCATTTGAGTTAAAAGATTTCTTTTCACTCTGAAGTAGCTAAGGAGTCAAGAACAGGGATTGCAAAATTTTTCCATTAAAGGCGACACGGTGAACATCTTGGGCCAAGAGGCAAAATCAAGGTATGTAGGTAATCCTTTAAAATGCAACCGTTTAAAAATGCAAAAATCATTCCTGGCCAGAGGGCTGTACATAAACAGGCAGCAGGCCACATTTGTTGACCCCCCGGGTCAAGAGTTTTGGGTCAGGCAGACTTATAAAAAAGAAAAGAAGAAAATACACCTACTTCTAAATGCAGGGGGAAAAAAATTCACATTCAGTAGAAAAGGCATGGACTCCCATGCCTCACTGTACAGCATTTCTCAGTGAAAGATAAATAGATCCCCCAAAGAAAGACATGACCCAGTAGCACAAACAATGGAGTCATGATCATCACCCTTGGACAGCACTTTAGAACTTTCCTATCAATGTTTTCATTCAGAGAACCAAAAAGCCATGAATGTCTGCTCTTGAAGGCCAGACCTAAGGTGAGTGGAAAACATTAACCATGTGCACACGGAAGGAGAGACTCGGTGACTGTCCTGGCTATAGTAACTGGCTTATGCTGAAGCAGATATTTTAAGATCTCGGTGTGAATGTGATTGATGCCTGGGATAAAACCACTGCATGTGGCACTAAGAATATCCGCCTTCCAGATCATGTGATTGGAAATCCGATTGAAATGTTTTTAACTTGCTTTTGCTAAATTACAAATACAGAAAAATCACCAGGAGCCACTCTCCATAGATATGTCTATGAGAAAACTCCCCCAGTTTTCCTCCCATCTCCCTAGCCATTTCTTTTCAATTTTTACTGCTGGCTCCTATTCATACCAAAATGTAGTCTGACACAGTCCATGTTTTGTTCCAGACCTTCTCTCCTCATCTCTGACCTTCCTCTGGGTGATCTCAGCCACTCCCTTTCAATTACTATCAGCTGACCACTCGCAAATGCACATCGCCAGTACAGACCAGTCCCGGAGCTCCTGAGCTCCCAACTGCTGTATCTAACTGCATACCAGCCATCTCCACAGGCTCTGTGTCCTACCCCTCAATGTCAATGTGCTTGTCACTAAAATTTGAAACTTGGGAGGCAGCCTTGATACCTCCCTCTCCTTCAGCATCCCCTTTCACATTTAAATGATCAAAAAACTCACTCAGTGGCTAGATAGAGCATCAGCCTGCAAAATAAAGTGTCCTGAGTTCTATTCCAGTCAAGGGCACATGCCTGGGTTGCGGGTTCAATCCCCCGTAGGGGGTGTGCAGGAGGCAACCAATCAATGATTCTCTCTCATCATTGATGTTTCTATCTCTCTCCCTCTCTGAAATCAATAAAAATATATATTTTTTAAAAATCACAAAACCCTATTCTATCTCCTAAATATCCCAAAACTGTCCACTTCTCAAGCTACCAAGAATTCCTTCTTTAATTACTGCAATAGCCATCCAACTGCCCTATGACAATTACTGTCCCCTCCCTCCACCAATCCATTCAAATCCAATTATTTCAATCTCTGCCTTTATAAATCCTTCAAAGGCTATAAAACCCAGAATGTCTTGAAGGGAAGTGTTGAAACTAACTATACCAGGGTTCTACAGAGGAGCTTGTTAAAATATTGGCTCTTGAGTTGCCCCAAAACCAGAGAATCTAAACCTCTAGGGATAGGCCCAGACACTGAAAATTTAATCCCAAATCCTTACTATGGCTTAGAGGTCCTATATCATCTGGCCTCTGGCAGCCCCAGCCAAGGGTGGGGCCCTTTCTTCACCATGCTGTGCCCCGGCACCTGTACTTCCCTGGGAGCAGCACTCACGGCATTGGTCACTGTGATATATGTCTGACTCCCGTCCCGAGGGTAAGCTCCGGGGCGAAGGCTCATGCCTGTTGTGTTCACCAATTATTCCTAGAGCCCAGCACAGTGGGCACAACAACAGTATTATTTAATTCATTGCCATTCAGAATCCAAGAGAATTTAAGGCAAAGGACTTTCTCCACGGTAAAGTTGGCTAAACATGCCTGAAAACATCCTCATTTGTTGAAATAGTGTATAGACCAAGAAGAAAAAAGGGCTCAGGTAACAATGACTGGAGAAATTAATGAGTGGCCTTGAGGAGAAAGTTTAATCTTCAAAATCAAAGTGCTTTTTTGAAGGTTGATAACAAGCTCTTTTCCTATCTCCAGTGAGATCAAATGAACAGAAATGAGCTTGGCACTACATTCAGCAAGTTTTTGATCATAATGAAACCAAAATGTGGGGTTTGAGTCTGAGTTTGCTGTCTTGTGAAATCGAAGATTGAAGTCGCAGACAAAAACAGTTAGCAGAACCAAAGTTTATTGAGAAGCCAGTCCTGGAAAAGGTGCAGCAGGGTTCAGGCCAGTGTCACGGCTTCTGTTCCATGTTGTAGCGGGGTGTCCTTCAGCATCCAGGCGATTAAAGCCTGTTAATCCATAGAGCAGGAACCTAGTGAGCAAGGGAGAGAGAAGAGAAGAGAGAGAGGAAGCACTGGCTTTCTAATCTAGGGGGTAGATACAGCCTTGCGAGCTCTTGATTGGTCCTTTCAAATAATTTTGCCTTAGCAACACCTTTGGGATTGGTTTATACCTGATTGCCTTGTGATTGGCTATCTGCAAGCTACCTGTTTTAGCAACAATCCATATATTTTAAAGTTTGTCTCTCTTCTTTCCCCTCGTCCCTCCCCCGCCCCCCCCCCCCCCGCCCCCCGTTTCCTTCTCCCCCTTCCCTCCCATGGTCCCTGTCCCTGTCTACCTAGCTTCCTTTTGTGTACTCAATAAATACTGTAAGGGTAAATACAAACCTTAAAAAATAAAGTTGAATTTTCTTGGGTGTGTAAAAAAGGAAAGAGATCCCCATCACACATACCTTCTCTTAGAGCATTTCCTTTAGAAAACTTATGAATTCTTTGTTTTTCCTTAAATGTATGTAAATATTTTTAAAAGCTAAACAAGCCTGCTATCAGTTTAACAACCCAGGAGCCATCTCTAAATGTAAACATCAGGAAGATAGCGCTGTGAGAGCTTAAAGTGGGCATCTGGCTCCAGTCCGCCTGTCTTGGGTATTTGAAATTTTCATGCTTCTTCTACATCATTGCTACGAGCAAACACAGGTGGCCACCACATTTCCAAGTGAGTTTAGGGTGAACTATGTGTGAGACATGGTGCCTGCCACCAGGTCCTCTTTTCCTGAGAAAGTTATTTTTGTCCTGGCAACATGGATTGACAGGCTGTATCTGCCTGGTTATACCGAAGGGTGAGATGTCTTTACATTCTTTGGCTGACTCCCTGTGATGCACATCACATTTTGGTTAAATGCTTATTCAATAATAAAACTGTCTTCTATGTTTATGGAGAGGTTTTCTGTGTAAAGAGATTTTGCTTTCAATTTTATTTCTCCACTGTTAGGGTTTGGCCAATGATGCGGGCTGTGAAAGAATTCACAACTAAAAGAGGAGATGCAGAGAGGAGTTTATTTCACTTTCTAAGAGAGGAAAGGGCTGGTGTATCGTTAGTCAGTGCAGGGCAGGAACAGAAAGCAGCTTCCACTTTTGAGGGTAGTGGCTGCTGTTGCTAGGTGACATGGAAGTGCCTGGTTCTTGTCCCAGCATCTAGAAGGGTTCAGGAATCTGGAGAAGGCTGTGCGTAGACGTTAAATAGGAATCCAGAGACTAATAAAGAGTCCGGAGACGAGATATAATTTGAAAGGCATTTGGGGGTCAGAGGAGCTTAGCTAAAGGAGCTAAGTTCTAAGGTCTTAAGTCTAAGGTCTTATCAGTGATGGCGAACCTATGACAGGCGTGTCAGAGGTGACACGTGAACTCATTTTTTTGGTTGATTTTTCTTTGTTAAATGACATTTAAATATAAAAAATAAATATCAAAAATATAAATCTTTGTTTTACTATGGTTGCAAATATCAAAAATTTCCTATATGTGACACAGCACCAGAGTTAAGTTAGGGTTTTTCAAAATGCTGACACGCCGACTCAAAAGGTTCGCCATCACTGTCTTAGGTTGTCTCCTCGTCCCCAGGACCCCATGCTTGTTATTAACACAACTTGTCCTGAGGCTAGGCAGAGATACACACTTCAAAGGGCCAGGGTTTGGTACAGAGTCCATTGTCAGAATGGGGGAATAGCCTACGGCTGTTCAGGTGTTTGGCCAGTAGGAGGCAATAACATGTAGATTAAGATGCCCTTTAACTGTCTAGCAGCCAAGAAATCAATTTAATGTATACTATTCAGGTTTGGGGAAATGCCTTTAGGCATTCCCAGATGCAGCCCTGCTGTCATGCTGGAATTGGTCTCAGGCATGGAAGGGAGGAGGATTTGGGGCTGAAGTTGAGCAGATACCAGGGGCTGTCTTGAAAAATCACAGTTTGTTTGCTTTCCAGGAGACAGCTGGGCAGATGTCTTAGGGAGGTGTCTTGTCAGTATCTCCCCCAAGCCTGTAAAACATGCTCAGAGCAAAAGTAATGAAGAGTCCAAAAGAGGCTTGTTTGAAGGGGAGGGGAGAAGAGAACTTTCTACTAATTATCCCAGAGTTCTGAAAACAGCAGGGAGGAGGGGCATGCAAGAACGTGGCCATTAGAGTAACCTGTCTTGCAGTTTGAACAGAGGGGCTGCTTGAATCAGAGGCGCTAACAATCTTGGGGTTTAATTACCAGGTGCTCCTCATAAGTCATGCAAAGCCACAGCAAAGAAAAAGAAAGGCCTTTTTCCTGTCCTTACATCCACCAGGACCAATCCCCAGCCAGAATGACTACATGAAAGGTGGTGGATAACTATCCAACAGCTGTTTACCAGTGGTGAAAGCGGGGTGCAGCAGCTGGAGCACTGCAGCTGGGCCTTGCTCTGGGGAGCCTGCGCCGCTGAGCAGGGGGAGAGTACGCTGCCCTGAATAACGATCCATCCACTTTTGGGTCACTTCTTTTGCCCCCTGCACTCCTGTCTCCACTGACTCCTACCTCCTGGTCTCAGCATGTCTTTAAACCAGCGGTTCTCAACCAGTGGGTCGCGACCCCTTTGGGGGTCGAACAACCCTTTCACAGGGGTCGCCTGAGACCATCAGAAAACACATATATAATTATATATTGTTTGTGTGATTAATCACTATGCTTTAATTATGTTCAATTTGTAACAATGAAATTGGGGGTCGCCACAACATGAGGAACTGTATTACAGGGTCGCGGCATTAGGAAGGTTGAGAACCGCTGCTTTAAACGCTCTGGCATGTGAGCACTGGAAAGCTCAGGCAGGATACACGCAGACCCAGACCCACAGAGGAGCATAAATGAAGCCCAAGGAACTCGGTGAAGGCAGATTTATAAACATAAAGAGGAAAGTTGTTGAGATGAAAAGGATGAGATGGCCCTAGCTGGTTTGGCTCAGTGGATAGAGCTTCAGCCTGTGGACTAAAGGGACCCGGGTTCCGTTCCAGTCAAGGATACATTTCTCGATCCCTGGCTCCAGTTGGGGCAGGAGGCAACCAAACAATGTGCCTCTCTCACATCAATGTTTCTGTCTCACTGTCTCTCCCAGTCCCTTCCACTCTCTCTAAAAATTAATGGAAAAATATCCTCGGGTGAGGATTAACATTAAAAATAAATTGTTTTGTGGTTTGTTTGTTTTAATTTATTTGTATTGATTTTAGAGAGTAAGGGAGAGGGAGAGAGGGATAGAAACATCAATGAGAGAGAGTCATTAATTGGCTGCCTCCTGCACACCCCGCACTGGGGATGGAGCCCACAACCTGGGCATGTGCCCTTGACCAGAATTGAACCTGGGACCCTTCAGTCCCCAGGCCGATGCTCAGTCCACTGAGCCACACTGGCTAGGGCTGTGGTTTGTTGTTTTTTTTAATGCCCAGCCAGCATGGCTGAGTGGTTGAGCGTCGACCTATGAACCAGGAGGTCTCGGTTCGATTCCAGGTCAGGGAATATGCCTGGGTCGTGGGCTCGATCCCCAGTGTGGGGTGTGCAGGTGTGAGTGATTCTCTCTCATCATGGATGTTTCTATCTCTCTCTCCCTCTCCCTTCCTCTCTGAAATCAATAAAAATATTTAGAAAGAGAGAGAGAGAGAGAGAGAGAGAGAGAGAGAGAGAGAGAGAAAGAAAGAAAGAAAGAAAGAAAGAAAGAAAGAAAGAAAGAAAGAAAGAAAGAAAGAAAGAAAGAAAGAAAGAAAGAAAGAAAGAAAGAAAGAAAGAGATGGATGAGATGTACCAGAGGGAATGACACCAGCAGAAGTTTCATGTTAGGTGAACTCCCGGAGATACTGCACAGCATGGAAAGAGGAAAGGATACAAGGTTGGAGACTGATCCAAACACAGAAAGGAGTGTGGCAAACACTGAAAGGACGCTCTGTATTGTAAGTTGTGTCACGAGAAGGCAAGCGCTGTCCAAACTAGCCTTCGTGAGTTTTTTTATAATGAAATAAAGTAATTTACAAGTTTCTGATGTTTTAAATTACAGTGCACAGGAGATGAATCAGTTTTACTATTTTCTTCACTTTCCAATTCATTAATAACCAGCATTAGGAGCTAGTTAAAATGTAGAATGTTTTGACAAAAATTTTTAAAAGTCACATAACACTCAGAATCTTTCCCATATGGTTTTAGCTGGCATGGTCTTGTTCTATCATGCAAAGCAAGGACTATCTATATTTCTTATTCCTCATTAAACAAGTTAATAGACGTGCCTAAAAGAGTGTTTGTCACACAGTAAGTGCTCAGTAAATGTCACCTATTAATTAAAAGACAATACATTACTGTTTTTCACCTTTAGTACAAAACTCTTCCTTTTAATGTCCATACTTGCTTCCTCAACATCTCTCCTTCCTCTCCTTCCATTCTCTCTTAAAACCATTCTAATGAGGCTTTTGTCCAAAATTGTTCTCCTCAAAGTAATCTCACAGAACTAGAACAAATAATCCAAAAATTTATATGGAACAACACACACACACGAAAGGATAGCCTTGGCAATATTGAGAAAAAGAACAAAGTTGGAGGAATCATGCTACCTGATATCAGACTATACTACAAGGCCCTCGTAATCAAAACAGCATGGTACTGGCATAAAAACAGACATATAGATCAATGGAATAGACTAGAGAGCCCAGAAATAAACCCATGCCTTTATAGTCAATTAATATTTGACAAGGAAAGCAAAAACATACAATGGGGTAAAAACAATCTATTCAAAAATGGTGTTGGGAAAATTGGACAGGTACATGCAAAAAAAAAATGAAATTAGACCACCTCTTACATCATATACAAGAATAAACTCAAAATGAATTAAAGACTTAAATGTAAGACTCAATATAATAAAACTCCTAAAAGAAAACAAGGCAGTAAAATCTTGGACATTTTTCTTAGCAATATTTTTCTGATATATCCTTTGGACAAGAGAAACAGAAAAATAAAATAAACAAATGGGACTACATAAAACTAAAAAGTTTTTGCACAGCAAAGGAAACCATCAACAAAATGAAGACACAACCAACTAAATGGGAAAACATATTCGCTAATGATACAACTAATAAAAGGTTAATATCCAAAATTTATAAAAAAAACTCATAATACTCAACACACACACACAAAAAAAAATCCAGTTAAAAAATAGGCAAAGGACCTGAATATACCTGATAGAATGGCTATCATCAATAAATCAACAAGCAGTAAGTGTTGGCAAGAATGTGGAGAAAAGGGAACCCTTGTGCACTGTTGGTGGGAATGCAGACTGGTGCAGCCACTATGGAAAGCACTATGAAGTTATCTCAAAAAATTAAAAACAGAACTGCCTTATGACCCAGCGATTCCTCTTCTGGGAATATATCCAAAGAGACCTAAAGCACTAATTCAAATGAATATAGGGCCATAGCTAGTTTGGCTCAATGGATAGAGCATCGGCCTGTGGACTGAAGGGTCCTAGGTTCGATTCTAGTCAAGGGCACATGCATGCCCAGTTGTGGGCTTGATCCACAGTAGGGGACATGCAGGAGGCAGCTGATCAATGATTCTCTCTCATCATTGATATTTCTACCTCTCTCTCTCCCTTTTCCTTCTTCTCTGAAATCAATAAAAATATATTTTTTAAAAAAGAATATATGCACCCCTATGTTCTTTGCAGTATTATTTACAACAGCCAAGCTATGGGAACAACCCAAGTACTCATCAATAGAAAAGTGGATAAAAGAAGCTGTGGTACATATATACAATGGAGTATTACTCAGCCATAAAAAAATGAAATCTAGCCCTAGTGGTTTGGCTCAGTGGATAGGGCGTCAGCCTGCAGACCAAAGGGTCCCAGGTCCAATTCTGGTCAAGGGCACATACCTTGGTTGCAGGCTCCTCCCTGGCCCAGGTACTGGCCAGGGCTCATGCAGGAGGCAACCAGTCAATGTGTTTCTCTCACATTGATGTTTCTCTCTGTCTTTCCCTCTTTCTTCCACTCTCCCTAAAAATCAATGGAAAAATATCCTCAGGTAAGGATTAACAAAAAATAAATAATAATAATAAAATTAAATTTTAAAAAAAGAAAAATGAAATCTAACCATTTGTGATGGCATGGATGAAAGACCCTAGCCCAGGGGTGGGCAAACGTTTTGACTCGAGGGCCACAATGGGTTCTTAATCTGGACCGGAGGGCCGGAACAAAAGCATGGATGGAGTGTTTGTGTGAACTAATATAAATTCAAAGTAAACATCATTACATAAAAGGGCCGCATGTCTCAAGTTTGCCATGCTTGCCCTAGAGCAGCGGTTCTCAACCTGTGGGTCGCGACCCCTTTGGGGTTAAACAACCCTTTCACAGGGGTCGCCTAAGACCATCAGAAAACACATATATAATTACATATTGTTTTTGTGATTAATCACTATGCTTTAACTATGTTCAATTTGTAACAATGAAAATACATCCTGCATATCAAATATTTACATTACGATTCATAACAGTAGCAAAATTACAGTTATGAAGTAGCAACTAAAATAATTTTGTGGTTGGGGGTCACCACAACATGAGGAACTGTATTGAAGGGTCACGGCATTAGGAAGGTTGAGAACCACTGCCCTAGAGGGTATTATGCTCAATCTCATGAAATAAGTCAGTCAGAGAAAGACAAATACCATATGATTTCACTTATATGTGGAACCTAAGGAACAAAATAAACAAACAAAATTGAAACAGACTCATAGACACAGAAAGAGAACTAGTGGTTGTCAGAGGGGGAAAGCTGGGGAGATGGGTGAGAAAGGTGAAGGAATTAAGAAGTACAAATTGGTAGCTTCAGAATAGTCATGGGGATGTAAAGTACAGCATAGGGAATATAATCAATAATCCTATATAATAAGCCCTGACCGGTTTGGCTCAGTGGATAGAGCGTCGGCCAGTGGACTCAAGGGTCCCAGGTTCAATTCCGGTCAAGGGCATGTACCTTGGCTGTGGGCACATCCCCAGTAGAGGGTGTGCAGGAGGCAGCTGATCGATGTTTCTCTCTCATCGATGTTTCTAACTCTCTATCCCTCTCCTCTCCTCTCTGTAAAAAATCAATAAAATATATATTTTTTTTAAAAAAGGGTAATATGCAAATTGACCCTAACAGCAGAATGACCGGGAATGACAGGTCCCTATGATGTGCACTGACCCCCAGGGGGCAGATGCTCAATGCAGGAGCTGCCCCCTGGTGGTCAGTGTGCTTCCACAGGGGAAGTGCCACTCGGCCAGAAGCCAGCTCATGGTTGGCCAGTGCAGCAGCGGTGGCACTAAGGATGGCTCCCCCTAGGAGCAGGCCTAAGCCATTAGTCAGATATCCCCGGAGGGCTTCTGGGCTGTCAGAGGGATGTCTGACTGCCAGGTTAGGCCCAATCCCCTGGGGAGTGGGCCTAAGCCATCAGTTGGACATCCCCCAAGGGGTCCCAGACTGCAAGAGGGCGCAGGCTGGGCTGAGGGACCCCCACTCTCCAAGTGTTGGAATTTTCGTGCACCGGGCCTATAGTACTGTAATAACTATGTATGGTGTCAGATGGGTACTAGGTTTATTGGGGTGATACCTTCATAAGTTATATAAATGTCCAATCACTAGGTTATACATCTGAAACTAATATAATACTGTATGTCAACTGTAATTGAAAAATAGAACATTAGTTTTTAAAACATCACTGATCACTACTGAATAGTTAAATCCAATGATAGGTGTAAACCTTAATGTATTTGGCAGCAGCTTTTAATTCGATTAATCACAACCGACCTTGGCTTCCAAACACCACACTCTCCTGGTTTCCTCCTACCCTAGGGGCTAATCCTTTTCAATTTCCTTTGCTAGTTACTCCCCTGCCTCCCTGACATCCAAATGTTAGAGTACCCCCAGGGCAAAGTCTTTGAATCGCTTCTCAACCCCCCCCCCTTCTCATTTCATCATTCTCTCTCACACACACATAACCTACTATATTTTTCCATGTACAAGATGCTATTTTTTCTAAAATTGTGAGACTGGAAATTGAAGGGTGTCTTATACACAGAAGTCAGCCAAGGAGGGAGGGGGCGGGTGCGTAGCTGTCCATACCTTGTCAAACAGGCTTCCTTCAATCATGAGCCTTACTGTTACTGACATCAGCTGATGCCGTAATTGGAGGTGGAGGTGGAGAGTGCACAGATGCAACAGGGACCAGAGCAGTCTGAGCCCATAAAGATGCCAAAAAATAAAAAGATAAATACCAGTAAGCGATTGTCTTACTCTGTAAAATTCAAACTGAATGTAATCAGCTGTGCAAAGGAGCGTGGAAATAGAGCTGCAGAGAGACAATGTGGACCTCCTCCCACTGCGTGTAGGATCAGACAGTAGAGAAAACAGGAAGAACAACTTAAGATGCCAAAAAAAGAAGGTCTTAAGAGGAAAAACAGCAAAATGTTTAACATATTGATTTCTTCATTTTGAGTTGGAAAAGTGGGGGGCGTCTTATACACAGAAAAATGCAGTATATCAAAGCCACTGATATTCTGTCAACCTGGTACTGTTTGGTCATTAGAACTGTCCCCATTTTAGAGAAGAGGAAGCTGAGCTTCAGAAATGTTACATACTTCTAAAGTCACACAAGTTATTAGTGGCGGACTGGGATTTGTGCTAGCTTTACAATTTTTAAATGGCAAATTTCCGCAATTCTGGTCCTCAAGGTTTCAAAAAAATTGAGGTATAATTTCAAGAATGCTTTTGATACAGACAAAAACAAATAATTTCTAATAGTTTTTTCCCAATGATACAATCCAATAACTTAATATTATACCCATAAACCAAATAGTATATAATAGAATTTCTCACTCAGTTTTATAATCTTTGAGTTGGTCTATGTAATTTTTTAAATTGGGGTCTTTTTACTTTTTTTGTTTTATAATCTTTTCAATTCAAAATGTATCATAACATTTTATTCATTATAACAAAAGTACCCTTGTTAAAATTAAACTTCAATTTTTTTGGAAATCTTCTTGAGTACTAGAAGTAAGGAAATTTGCCATTTTTAAACTACAAGCAGTTTTTCTGTTTCTCTGAAAACAGAGGATTAAATTCATTGTAGGGAAGAAAAAATAATTTTCCTCCATTCTCTTAGGTTTTAGGCCGAGACTTCCTGTAATGAAAAGACAAACTTAAAAAAAAAAGTTTTAATTATATACATGAGATCTCCATAAATATATGAGAATTAAAAGGCAGCCAGGCAATTACATACACCCTGAGCCAAAGACAGGGATAGGAATCTAGAGCTTCAAAGTCGGGGAAGGTAATTCACAGGAAGGTGAGGAGAGGAAATGTATGGTAAACAAAGTTTGCCCTACCATGTAGGTAAGTCTTTCCCATGAACAAGTAATCTCTGGTAACAAATCTCTTCCTGGTGCAGGCCCCAACTTATGTAAATCTCCCTTCTTAAATCCCCACTGTTTCAGAGTTTCTCCTGTGTCTGCAATTTCTCAAAATAATTATGCCAAAGAAGCATAGTTGGAGGTATCCCACTTGCTACCCTACATCACCTTTAACACACTGACTGGGCAAAACCACACTTTCATTTTGCAAAGAGGCAAAGATCCATTTTGTCAAAGAAAATATTGACAAAATGAAAAGAATATTGCTGGAAAACTGACGACACTTCATCTAATCTGATTTCATCACTGTCCCAAGGCTGACCTGAGGAAAGTGGTATTTTGGGAGACCCTCAGAAAAATCCTGACAACTTTCAACATCTAATATTTCTTTTCTGAGAGACAGATGAAATTAGCAGACTATGGTTATTATCTTCAGTTATAGCAATACTTGTGAGCTTCTTTTCCAAATAGTATTCTACACTTAAGGATGAGAAAAATAGCACCTCAAAATGGCTAACTCAAGGGCCTTTCAGTCACCACGAGAGGAGGGAAGGAGCCAGCAAAAGACGGTGAGTCAATCCTGATTCCTCCTTACGGTGCCTGCATCCTCTGGTCAGATTCCTTCTTCCCCAGGCACCTAGATGCAGCTGTACGGGAGACCTAGTCCTGCTCTACAGAGAGCTCAACTTCCAGGCCAAACACCCTCACTGGGTGATTTTTCTTTAATTAAATTTTTATTGTTGAAAGTATTACATGTGTCTCCTTTATTCCCCACTGACCTCTTCTAGCCCACCCCACCCCCTACTCCAGGCCTTCACCACCCTGTCTGTGTCCATGGGCTATGCATATATGCATACAGGTTCTTTGGCCGACTTCTCTCAATGCACCCACCCTCCCCTGTCTTCCCTCTGAGATTTCACAGTCTGTTCCAATGCTTCTGTGTCTCTGGATCTGTTTTATTCCACAGTTTATTTTGCTCATTAGATTGCACCTATGAGTGACAGCATATAATACTTGTCTTTCTCTGACTGGATTATTTCACTTAGCATAATACTCTCCAGGTCCCTCCATGCTGTCTTAAAGGGTAAGAGATCCTTCTTTTTTACTGTTGTATAGTATTCCGTTGTGTAAATGTACCACAGCTTTTTATCCACTCCTCTACTGATGGGCACTTGGGCTGTTTCCAGATCTTAGCTATTGTAAATTGTGCTGCTATGAACATAGGGGTGCATACGTTCTTTCTAATTGGTGCTTCAGGTTTCTTAGGATATATTCCTAGAAGTGGGATCAAATGGCAGTTCCGTTTCTAATTTTTTAAGGAAAATCCAAATTGTTTTCCATAATGGCTTCATCAGTCTATATTGCCACGAGCAGTGTACTAGGGTTCTCTTTCCTCCACATCCTCACCAGCACTTGTCATTTGTTGATGGCAGTCATTCTGACAGGTGTGAAGTGGTACCTCATTGTCATTTTAATTTGCATCTCTCTGATGATCAGTGACTTTGAGCATTTTTTCATGTCTCTTGGCCATCTGTATGTCCACTTTGAAAAGTGTCTATTTATGTCTTTTGCCCATTTTTTAATTGGATTGTCTTCCTTTTGTTAAATTGTATGAGTTCCTTATATATTTTGGATATTAAACCTTTATCAGATGTATCAATATGTACTCCCATATAGTGGGCTCCTTTTTCATTTTGTTGATGGTTTCTTTTGCTGTGCAGAAGCTTTTTATTTTAATATAGATTCATTTGTTTATTATCTCCTTCGTTTCCTTTGCCCTAAGAGATGTATATGTAAACATATCGCTATGAGAGATGTCTGAGATTTTGCTGTCTATGGTTTCTTCTAGGATTTTTATGGTTTCACCACTTACATTTAAGTCTTTGCTCCATTTTGAGTTTATTCTTATGGTGTAAGTTGGTGGTCTAGTTTCATTCTTTTGCATGCAACTGTCCAATTTTTCGAACAGAATTTGAATCATGTCCAGCATGGTCAGTAGTAAACCTGAGGGGGTGGGGAACTGAAGGATTAAAGAAAACAGACAAGACACTATAGCTGGGGCCAGATGGAACGCTGTTCTCGGATGGAGAGACAGTGACACAGCCTGTAAACCGAGTCTTTATTTTAAAGTCAGATCCCACGAGGCAAAGCAAGAGCATGGTCAAGATCAAGGGTCCTCAAACTATGGCCCGTGGGCCACATGCAAATACAAATATTGTATTTGTTCCCATTTTGTTTTTTTACTTCAAAATAAGATATGTGCAGTGTGCATAGGAATTTGTTCATAGTTTTTTTTTAAACTATAGTCCGGCCCTCCAACGGTCTGAGGGACAGTGAACTGGCCCCCTGTTTAAAAACTTTGAGGACCCCTGGTCAAAATGTTTAAAATGTTCTCACAAATTTCAAATCTACTTAATTACATGCACCTGAGAACTCTGTCAAGCTTTGTTTTGGCAGCACTTGCTGCACCTCCTGCAGCCTACATCACTCAGCCACCTGGGACCACAGTTTTGGACCATAAGGTCAAGCTTACAACCATAGCCTTTGGCTATAATTGTGCTGGGAGGGCTTTGCCATCCAAGATGGGACCTGCACGGGGCTTTGCCAAGAGACAACCATGCCCTCTCATTAGTCTGAGGCTTGAACCTGTCCAAACGCTGTAGCCACTCTCCACAACAATTTATTGAAGATTGCCTCCTTTGTCATATATCAATTGAGAGTAATGGCTAGGGTCAATTTCTGGGATCTCTGTTCTAGTCCATTGATCTATATGCCTGTTCTTGTGTCAGTACCAGGCAATTTTGAGTACAATGGCTTTGTAGTGTAACTTGATATCCAGTATTATGATCCAACTTTGTTCTTTCTCAAGATTGCTGCAGTTATTTGAGGTCTTTTTGGTTCCATGTACATTTTTGGAGCGTTTGTGGTAGATCTGTGAAATATGTTGCTGGTATTTTACAAGAGATTGCATTGAATCTGTAGATTGCTTTGGATAGTATGGACATTTTAATGATGTTAATTCTACCAATCCATGAACACAGTATATTCTTCCACTTGCTTATATCTTCCTCGTCACTTTTTTCAGTGTCCTGTAGTTTTCTGAGTACAAGTCTTTTACCGCCTTAGTTAAGTTTATTCCTAAGTATCTTAATTTTATTGTTGCAGTAGTAAATGGTATTATTTGTTTAGTTTCTTTTTCTGAGAATTCATTATTAGTGTATAAAAATGTCATCAATTTCTGGGTGTTAATTTTGTATCCTACTACATTGCCAAATTCCTTTATTAAATCTAGTAGTTTTTTGGTGGAGTCTTTAGTATCTTCTATGTACAATATCATGTCATCTTCGAATAATGAGAGTTTTATTTCTTCCTTTCCAATTTGGATGCCCTTCATTTCTTCTTCTTGTCTGATCACTGTGGCTAGGATTTCCAGTACTATGTTATGTTAAATAAAAGTGGTGAAAGCAGACATTCCTGAGTTGTTCCTGTTCTTAGGAGAAATAGTTTTAGTTTTTGCCCATTGAGTATGATGTTGGCTGTAGGTTTGACATATATGGCCTTTATTATGATCAAATATGATCCCTCTATTCCCACTATGCTGGGATTTTTATCAAAAATGGGTGTTGTATTTTGTTGAGTGCTTTTTCTGCATCTATTGATATGATCATGTGATTTTTGGCTTTCAACTTGTTTATGTGATGAGTCATGTTTATTGATTTGAAAATACTGCACAAGCCTTGCATCTATGAACTAAATCCCACTTGGTCATGGTGTATGATCTTTTTAACATATTGCTGTATCCAATTTGCTAATATTTTGTTGAGGATTTTAGCATCTATTTTTGTCAGGGATATTGGTCTGTAATTCTCTTTCTTTGTAGTGTTTTTATCTGGTTTTGGAATTAGAATAATGCTGGCTTTACCAGAAGAGCTTGGAAGTGTTCCCTCCTCTTGGATTTTTTGGAATAGTTTGAGGAGTATAAGTGGTAGTTTTTCTTTGAATGTTTGGTAACGCTCCTCTATGAAGCTGTCTGGACCAGGGCATTTGATTGCTGGGAGTTTTTTTGAATACTGCTTCTATTACATCAGTTGTTATTGGCCTATTCAGGTTTTCTGATTCTTCTTGATTCAGTTTTGGGAGATTGTATTTTTCTAGGAATTTGTTCATTTCACCCACATTGTCCAGCTTGTTGGCATACAGTCATTCATAGTATCTTCTTACAATCTTTTGTATTTCTGTGGTATCAGTGGTTACTTCTCCACTTTCGTTTCTGATTTTACTGGTATTTATTTGGGTCCTCTCTCTTTGTTTCTTGATAAATCTGGCTAAAGATTCATCAATCTTGTTTATCCTTTCAAAGAACCAGTTCTTGGTTTCACTGATATTTTGTATATATTTTTAGTCTCTATGTCACTTATTTCTGCTGTAATCATTATTATTCCCTTCCTTCTACTTCCTACAGGCTTTTCTTGCTGCTCTGTTTCTAGTTCTTTAAGTTGTAGGGTTAAATAGCTTATTATTAATTTTTCTTGTTTTCTGAGGTAGGCCTGTAGTGCTATGAACTTCCCTCTCAGGATGACTTTTACTGTGTCCCAGAGATTTGGGGTTGTTTGTTCATTTTTATTTGTTTCCAGGAAGTTTTTTCTTTCTTTCTTGATCTCATCAGTAACCCATTCATTGTTTAATAGCATGCTATTTAGCCTCCATGTGTTTGAGTGTATTTGCTGTAGTTGATTTCTAATTTCATTCCATTGTGATCTGAGAAAATATTTGATATGATTTCAATCTTCTTGAACTTGTAGAGACTTGTTTTGTGTCCTAGCATGTGGTCTATCTTGGAGAATGACCCTTGTACACTTGAGAAGAATATTCTGCTGATTTTGGATGCAATCTTCTACAAACACCTATTAAATCCATCTGATCCAGTGTGTCCTTTAGAGTCACTGTTTCCTTGTTAATTTTTTGTCTGGAAGATCTATCCAGTGAAGTCAGCAGGGTGTTCAAGTCCCCTACTATGAGTGTATTGCTGCCAATCTTTCCCTTAAAGTCTTCTAGAAGTGTTTTTATATATTTAGGTGCCCCTATATTGGGTGCATATATGTTTATCAGAGTTATAGCCTCTTGTTGGATCAATTCCTTTAGTATTTTGTAGTGACACTTGTTGTTTCTTGTAATGGCCTTCATTTTGAAGTCTGTTTTGTCAGATATGAGTATAGCTACCCCAGCTTCTTTGTTTGTTTCCAGTGACATGGACATTTTTTTTCCATTTCTTCACTCTCATCCTGTGTGAGTCTTTTGTTCTGAGGTGTATCTCTTATAGACAGCATATAATGGGGTCATGTTTTCTTTATCCATTCAGCTACCCTATGTCTTTTGATAGGAGCATTTAATCCATTTACATCTAAGATTGTTATTTATAGGTACTTATTTATTGCCATTTTAATTTTGTATGCCTTGGTTTATTTCTATATATATTTGTTCTCATTGAAGCAGTCCCTTCAGCATTCCTTGCAGTGCTGATTTGGTGGTGATAAACTCCTTTAGGCTTTGTATGTCTGGGAAGTTCTTTATTTCACCATCTATTTTGAATGATAGCCTTGTTGGATATAGTAATCTTGGTTTAAGATCCTTGCTTTCCATTACCTTGAATTCTTTTTTTTTTTTTTTATTGTCTAAAGTTTTACATATGTCTCCTTTTTCCCAGATTGAACCCCTGCCCTCCCAGGCATTCCGAACCCAGGCAAGTCCCCACTGCCTCAGTGTCTGTGTCCATTGGTCGTACTAATATGCATCCATACAAGTCCTTTGGTTGCTCTCTAACCCCCCAAACCCCTGCCATTTGTCTCTGGATCTATTTTTGTTCATCAAATTATGTTGATCATTATTATCCCACATATGAGTGAGGTCATGTGATATTTATCTTTCTCTGACTGGCTTATATTGCTTAGCATAACGCTCTCCAGTTCCACCCATGCTGTTGCAAATGGTAAAAGTTCCTTCTTGTTTATAGTGGCACTAGAGGCCCAGTGCATGAATTCGTACACGGATGGGGTCATGCCGGCCCGGCCCCAATCGGCGGATCAGGGCTGGGCCTGTTGGGAGGCAGAGATAGCAGCAGGTTGGCTGGTCAGCCCGCCTCAATCGGGGCCTGATCAGGGCTAGGCCAGCTGGGGGAGAGGCCACAGGTGTTTGGCCAGCAGGCCCCACCTCCGATTGGGGTGGGAGGGGGGCCAATTGGGGGTGGGGCAGGCCGTAGAGAAGGGCTGTGGGTGGTGGGATGGCTATCCCCACCCTCAAATGGGGCCAGCAGAGGGGCCGTGGGAGATTGGCTGGCCAGCCCCAGCCCCAATTGGTGTTGGGGGGGGGGGGGGGGGGGGGCAGTCAGGGGCAGAGTGGCCGCATGCTGATCAGGGTGGTGGGAGCTGATCAGGGGTGGGGCCAGCTCTGGGGAGGGGCTGTGGGCCATGGGGAGGGACTCTGGGTGGTGGGCTGGCTGGCCCTACCCCTGAATGGGTTGAGGGGGCCTGATCAGGGGCCAGCGGCCTGGGGGAGGGGCCATGGGTAGTTTGCCTGCCAGCCCTGCCCCTTATCAGAGTGACCGGGTCAATCGGGGGTGGAGCTGGCTGGGGAGAGGGGCCATGGGCCAATCAGGGTGGTGGGGGCCCATTGGAGGTGGGGCTGCAAGAGGTTAGCCAGCTGGCCCCACCCCCTGATTGGGCTGGTTCGCTGGCCACAGTGGGCATTATAGCGACTGGTCATTCATTCTGGTCATTATGGCATTCTGATCGCTGGATATATATATATTATTCCATTTTGTAGATGTACCACTGCCAGGGGTCTTATTCCAGCATCTAGAAGTGTTCAGGAATCTGGAGAAGGGCTGTGGCGTAAATTAATCAAGAGTCCAGAGACGAAACATAATTTTGGAAGGCATTTTGGGGAGCCAGAGAAAACTTAGCTAAAGGAACTAAGTTCTCCTGAATCTCCGGACCCCTTGCTTTTTATTAACACAATTTGTCCTAAGGCAAGGTAGATAATACACATCAAAGGGTAAGGTTTGGTATACAGAATCCATTGTCAGATTGGAAGAACTGCCTTTGGCTGTTCAGGTGTTTGGCCAGCAGGAGGCAATAACATGTAGATTGAAATGCCCTCAGCTGTCTGGTAGAAAGCAATCATTTATGCATCCTTTTCAGGTGTGGGGAAATGCCCTTAGCCATTTCCAACAGGAAATAACATATGTGATTCAGCCCTTGCTGAGTCCCCAAGTTCCATCAACCTTTTGATGAAACCCTTGCATTTATGACATGCTGGAATCAGCTTCTGGCATACCACAGTTTTTTAATCCAATCAACTGCTGATGGGCACTTAGATTGTTCCCAAATCTTAGCTATTGTAAATTGTGCTGCTATGAACATAGGGGTTCAGATATCCTTTCTGATTAGTGTTTCTGGTTTCTTGGGATATAGTCCTAGAAGTGGAATCACTGGGTCGAATGGAAGTTCCATTTTTGGTTTTTTTGAGGAAACACTATACTGTTCTCCACAGTGGCTGCACCAATCTGCATTCCCATCAGCAGTGTATGAGGGTTCCTTTTTCTCCACATCCCTGCCAGCACTTGTCATTTGTTGATTTGTTGATGATAGCCATTCTGACAGGTGTGAGGTGGTATCTCATTGTTGTTTTGATTTGCATCTCTTGGATGATTAGTGACTTTGAGCATGTTTTCATGTCTCTTGGCTTTCTGTATGTCCTCTTTCGAAAAGTGTCTATTTAGGTCCTTTGCCCATTTTTTGATTGGATTGTTTATCCTCCTTTTGTTAATTTGTACGAGTTCCCTATAAATGTTGGAGATTAAATCCTTATCGGAGATAACATTGGCAAGTATGTTCTCCCATGCAGTGGGCTTTCTTGTTGTTTTGTTGATGATTTCTTTTGCTGTGCAGAAGCTTTTTATTTTGATATAGTCCCATTTGTTTATTTTCTCCTTAGTTTCCATTGCCCTAGGAGCTGTATCAATAAAGGTATTGCTACAAAAAAATGTCTGTTATTTTGCTGCCCACAGCTTCTTCTAAGATTTTTATGGTTTCCCATCTTATGTTTAAGTCCTTTATCCATTTTGAGTTTATTTTTGTGAATGGTGTAAGTTGGTGTCCTAATTTCATTTTTTTGCACGTATCTGTCCGATTTTCCCAACACCATTTATTGAAAAGATTGTCTTGACTCCATTGTATGCTCTTCTCTCCTTTGTCAAATATTAATTGAGCATAATGGCTTGGGTCGATCTCTGGGTTCTCTGTTCTGTTCTATGGTCTATATGTCTGTTCTTGTGCCAGTACCAGGCAGTTTTGAGAATTGTGGCTTTACAGTGTAGCTTGATATCTGGTATTGTGATCCCTCCAATTTTGTCCTTCTTTCTCAAGATTGCTGTGGCTATTCGGGGTCTTTTTTTATTCCAGATGAATTTTTGGAGTTTGTTCTACGTCTTTGAAGTATGCCGTTGGTATTTTAATGGGGAGTGCATTGAGTCTACCATGTTCATGGGTTGGCAGCATGAACATCATTAAAATGTCCACACTACCCAAAGCAATCTGAATCTTTCTTGTACCTCTCCATTTGTTTAAGTATCCCTTAATTTCTTTTAACATAGTTTTATCATTTTCTGTTTTGTAAAGATGTTTGTTAAATTTATTCCTATGTGTTTCATGTTTTTCTGTGCTGTTGTAAATGGCATGCTTTTAAATTTTCACTTTCTAACTAATGTTTGCTGGTACATAAAACTTGTTTTTGTACATTGATTTTTTTATCCAGACAACTTGCTACATTCTTATTATTTCTAAAAAAAATATTTTGTACATTCTTTTGGGTCATCTATGGATAATAGTTTTATTACGTGGCTCCCAACACTAACAAATTTTTATTTTTTACTGACTTACTAGGTTGGCTGACTCCAGTATGATGATCAATATTATTGGTTGTGGCAAGCTCTCATTCTCAATGGGAATTCTCTACATTTTCAGTCTATGTTAAGAACGATGTTTGGGGGAATGACCAAGACGTCCTTCTGTAGGTGCACAAACTGGTATATCCAGACAATAAAATATTCCTCAGTGCTAAAAAAAAATAAGTATTTCCTAAATTTTGTAACACTTCCATACACACACACATACCTTTAGTTCTATCCTCTGATTTTGGTTATATGTGCCTTCTTTTTTCTTTCCCTTTTTTAAAAAATTAGGAATGTCAATCTTTATTCTTTTTGCTATTGTTGTTAATCCTCACCCAAGGATATTTTTCCATTGTTTTTTATTGTTGTTGTTGTTTTTTTAGAGAGAGCAGAAGGGAGGGGAGGAGAGAGAGAGAAACATTGATGTGAGAGACACACATTGACTGGTTGCCTCCTGTACTTGCCCAGACCAGGGCCGGTGATCAAGCCTGCAACTGAGGTACATGCCCTTGACCAGACTTGAACCTGGGACCCTTCAGTTTGCAGGCCGACACTCTATCCACTGAGCCAAACCAGCTAGGGCTCTTTTTTTCTTGAATACTCTTTTCTTTTTAATTGATTCCAGAGAGGAAGGGAGAGAGAGAGAGGTAGAAACGTCAGTGATGAGAGAGAACCATCAATCAGCTACCTCCTGCACACCCCCAACTGGGGATCAAGCCCGAAACCCAAGCACTGTCCCATCGGGGAATCGAACCATGACCTCCTGGTTCATGGGTGAACACTCAACCATTGAGCCACACTGGCCGGGCTTCTTCAATAATCTTAACAAGCATTTGTCCATTTTGTTATTCCTTTCAGCTTACTTGATATTGCCCACTCAATATTCATTTCTATTTCAATAATTTTTGCTCATAACTTATTATTCCCTTTGTCTATCATCCTTTCTAATATATGGATTTACAGCTATAATTTTCCCTCAAAGTATTGTTTAGCTAAACTTTCTGTCTGTAGTGTTCCCATGAACCTTCAATTACAAAACAATTCTAATTGCTCTTTAAAATTGTGACCTGTGTTTTTGGGAACTATAATGAATTTTTCTAATAACCCTTTAATTACTGATAGCTTAATTGAATTATTATCAGATAACATTTTTTCAATAACTCCAATCTTCTAATATTTGTCTAAACTATTGAGTGCTTGAAAAGAAGGTTTATCCTGAAGTTGTTGGTAGCAATGGTCTCTCTGTATGCTCATTAGGAAAAGTTTGTTAGGAGAAAATTCTGGCTCTAACAAATAAGAAAAGTTGACCCTAGCTGGTTTGGTCCAGTGGATAGAGAGCGTCGGCCTGCAGACAGGGTTTGATTCTGGTCAAAGGCATAAGCCCAGGTTGCAGGCTCGATCCCCAGTAGGGGGCATACAGGAGGCAGCTGATCAATGATTCTCTCTCATCACTGGTGTTTCTCTCTCTCTCTCTCTCCCTATCCCTTCCTCTCTGCAATCAATAAAAATATATTTTAAAAAAAGAAAAGTTGAAAAGTAACCAAGCATAACAGAGAATGTAAGCAAGAGAATAAACCTAAAGAAATTAGAAGATAATAGAAGGTAGAACCCAATTTAAAACAATAAAATGGATAGAAAAAATATTCATAGTACCAGAGCTCTTTCATTAAGAAAAACTACTATAGACAACTTTAGGAAAGGCTATTCAACAAAATAATAAAGTGCAAGTAAATGTAATACATTTAAATCAGGGGAAATATAACTATCACACAGATTTTAAAAGCAAAGTTCTATTGTGTGAAATACTATACTTATGTCCCTCCTGAGGGAGCTAGAGTTGGAGACTCTGGCAGAGACTGAGTGGTGTGGGTCTGGAGTGGTATGGCCTCTCTCTCCCATTGAGTGCCTGACCACACCGGCCCCAAGTAGGGAACACACTAGCCCCATCCTCTTGAACCCAGTTACCCCGCCCTACTGAGCTTCCAACCTGTGGCAGGGTCTATGTGTAGGGCCCCCTCTACAGTATTTCTTTGGCAAGCTCTGGAGGAAAACCAGGCAAACTCAGGGGAAGGCGGAGTAGCTGACAGTGGAGGACTCAGACCTTTTATAGATCTGCCCCCAGCTCTAAGCAGAAGGATGCCAACCCTTGTACACAGATTGGCCCCTCCCATACACACCCAGGCCCAGTAGACACAGGCACCAGACCCTATTGGAAACAGCTCCACCTTAGGGATAACCTGGTAGCCCCTAAACAGCAACTCATACATAGTGATTAAGGTTTATCCTTCAAATCAGCCTACACCTAAAAGAACTAGAAAAAGAATAACAAACAAAGCCCAGAGTAAGTAGAAGAGGAAATAATAAAGATTATAGTGGAAATACTAGTAAATGACATAGAAACTAAAAAAAAAAAAAAATACAAAAGATCAATGAAACCAAGAGCTGGTTCTTTGAGAAGATAAATAAGATAGACAAACCTTTAACCAGACTCATCAAGAAAAAAAAAAAAAAAGAGAGAGAGAGAGAGGGCCTAAATAAATAAAATCAGAAATGAAATAAGTAACTGACACCACAGAAATACAAAGGATTATAAAAAGAAATACTGTAACAACTATATGCCAACAAATTGTACAACCTGGGCAAATGGATAAATTCCTAGAAACATACAATTTTCTAAAACTGAATCAGAAAAAATCAGAAAATCTGAATAGACCAGGGGTGGGCAACCCCTGGCACGCGTGCCAAACATGGCACGCCAGTAACTTTTGCTGGCACGCGAAACCCTCTCTTAAATCTTCCATTTACAATTTTTGTGAACATTTGAATGACTTAAATGTTAAATTACAAGGAACTGGCAAGACATTTGCTGTTATGTTTGGTTACATAAAGGCTTTTGAAAAGAAACTGGAAGTCTTTAAGGGGGATGTGGATGGTGAGAGATTTAGATATTTCCCAAACCTCAAGAGGCACATCAAAGACCTCCCAAAAGATGACAGAACAGACTGTCAAAGCCTTCAAAAGCTGTTTTTAAACATCATCAAGTCAACTATTGAGCAGTTCTTCTCAAGATTTGCGAAATTCAGAGAACTGGAAGAGACAGCAAAATTCATGAGGTTTCCAGACAGTATGAAACTGCAGGAACTAAACTTACAAATGTTTTCATGCATAGACATGGCTGACTTTGAAATGCAGTTGATTGAATTTCAGAGTAGCTCAATTTGGAAGCAGAAATTTATTGACCTTAGAGTTGACTTGAAAAAAGCGATTAGAGACAGGAGTACCAGAGAGAAGTGTCGAAAACGAACTATTGAGGACTTAGAATGCCATTCCAGAAAATTTTTTCTGTTTAAAAAACTTTGCAACAGCATTACTCTCCATGTTTTCATCCACATACGCTTATGAATCTTTGTTCTCAGTGATGAATTTTGTTAAGTCTCGTAATAGGAGTAGCCTGACGGATGAAAGTAGTAGCTCGTGCATATCTCTGAAGGTCACGAAATATAAACCTGATGTAAAATCTCTGTCATCAGTGATGCAGTAGCAAAAGTCCCACTGATAATATCAAACGGAGTCATAAAGTTTTCTGTCGGACTATCAGTGTACATGTATACATTAAAAAATAAATGTATTTTTCATCATCATATACTGTGTTTTTGTCGCTCGAATGAATTTTATTATTTCTTCAAGGTTCTTCACATACGTACACCTTAAGAGATATCAAGTAGGCATAACATGTTCTCAAAAAATTAGGGTTGGCACGCAGAAGAATTTTGAGTCAGAGATTTTGCTGGTTTTGGCACGCACTCACAAAAAGGTTGCCCATCCCTGGAATATACCAATTACAACTAAAGATAATAATTACAAAATAATAAAATAAAAAAACTCCCAGCAAATAAAAGTCCTGGACTGCAGGGCTTTACAGACGACTTTTAACAAACATTCAAAGAACTAACATCTATCCTTCTCAAACTATTCCAAAAAATTCAAGAGGAGAGAAAACTTCCAAGCTCTTTTTACAAGGCCAGCATTATCCTAATTCCAAAGCCAGAAAAAGGCACTATGAAGAAAGAAAATTATAGGCCAATATTCCTGATGAGCATAGATGCTAAACTGCTCAACAAAATATTAGCAAACCAGATACAACAATACATTACAACATGATCATACAACATGATCAAGTGGGATTTATTCCAGAGATTCATGGTTGGTACAATATTCACAAATTTCTAAACATGATACACCACATAAACAAAGTGAAGGATAAAATTCATACAATCATATCAACAGATGCAGAAAAGGCATTTAATAAAATCCAAAACCCATTTATGATTTAAAAAGGAAAAAAAAACTCACAGCAAAGTGGGAATAGAAGGAACTTACCTCAACATATAAAAGGCCATATATGACAAACCCACAGCAACATCATACTCATTGGGCAGAAACTAAAAGAGCTTCCCTTAACATCAGGAACAAGACCAGGATGTCCGCTTTCACTATTCTTATTCAACATAGTATCGGAAGTCCTATCCACAGTAATCAGACAAGAAGAAGAAATAAAAGGCACCCAAATTGAAAAGGAGAAAGTAAAACTGTCATTATTCATAGGTGACATTACACTGTATACAGAAAACCTAAAAAACTCCACCAAAGAACTACTAGATCTAATAAATGAATTCAGCAAAGTAGTAGGTTACAAAATTAATATTCATAAATCAGTGGCATTTTTATACACCAATAATAAACTATCAGAAAGAGAAATTAAGAAAACAATTCCTACCCTGGCCCATGTGGTTCAATTGGTTGGAGCATCTTCCTGTACATCAAAAGGTTGCAGGTTCAATTCCTAGTGAGGGCACATACCTAGGTTTTGGGTTCAATCCCCAGTCAGAGAGAATACACGAAGGCAAGTGATTGATGTCTCTCTCTCTCTCTCTCTCTCTCTCTCTCTCTCTCTCTCTCTCTCTCTCTCTCTCTCTGTGTGTGTGTGTGTGTCTTTGTCCCCCTTCCCCTCTCTCTAAAGTCAATGAGATGTACTCATGTGAGTATTTTAAAAAGAAAA